>NW_019392686.1:546068-1232632 GCF_000648675.2 Cimex lectularius
TTCATTTGCTTGAAAAAAGGTTTCATTTGCTTGGAAAAAGGTTTCATTTGCTTGGAAAAAGGTTTCATTTGCTTGAAAAAAGGTTTCATTTGATGGAAAAATGTTTCATTTGCATGAAAAAAGGTTTCATTTGCTTGAAAAAAGGTTTCATTTGCTTGGAAAAAGGTTTCATTTCATTGAAAAAAGGTTTCATTTGACTGAAAAATGCTATAGAAAAGTTTGATGGGTACGGATCTTCACAAGAAACGTTCTTGTACCTAAGGCTTTCTTTTCAATTATTGTAATATTAGTATTCAATCATCATAAAAATTATTGTTAGTACTATAGTGTCATTTATTTATTCCCCTACATAATTATTATCATTAGGTTTTACGTTTCATTTGCTTGAAAAAAAGTTTCATTTGATTGAAAAATGGTTTCATTTGATTGAAAAAAGGTTTCATTTGATTGAAAAAGGTTTCATTTGATTGAAAAATGGTTTCATTTGATTGAAAAAAATTTTCAGTTGGTTGAAAAAAGTTTCATTTGTTTGAAAAAAGTTTTATTTGACTGAAAAATGCTATACATGGAGCCAAGGAATGACGCCCAAAATCTTTACAGGAAATATCGGATAATTTTTCAACGTGTAAGATACATAAGTTATGGCTCAACTGTGTCATCGGGTCAACTGCGCTTTCAAAAAGTTTTCTAATAATAGTAAAGTCTAATATTTTATTTGATTAATTATTATGCGAAAATAATTGTCTTTCTTTCGTAAACGCTTTCACAGTCCGGAGAAGTCGGTTTATCCTGTCAGAGTTTATTTATAATGACACAATCATTATAGCAGTAACGCATTTAATAAACGACTATAATTTATTTATTTTCTTTAAATATATACCAATAAAATACTATTAAAATGTCATTTAGAAAATATGGACCTATTGACGACAGGAAATGCGATAATAATAGTAATATTTAGAAAAATATGCACATCACAGAAACGTGTCTGACGACATACCAAGGATGCTCAACTTCAGATTACTTTAGATATTTTATTTTATTTAATTACATTCAATTATATAACAGAAATATTATGTTTATTGTGAAGTATATGGTATGGAATGAATATAAAGAATTTGTATTTAAAGAATCTAGTCTTTTGAAGTTGTTTATTTTTGTCAAAGTCATGAATGCCTTATCTTCCGTTTCGATCTACAATATAGCTAGTTAAACTTCACAAAATCCAATCCGTCCGTCTTTTTTGAAAGAAAATACAAGATAGAAACGCCATGGACAAATTAATAACCAACTTGAATGAAATGTGTTTAGGAGTTTTCATTAATATCGCAGTGAAGGGAGTGATTGTTTTACACGTTGAAAAATCACCATTTAGAAAGGGAGACGTGTAAACTGTTCACAAGTAGTAAATATCTCGAGATGTGTATCTCAGTGGGACAAGGGCCTTGGTCATTACTGGCTATTATTTAAGAAATCCCTTGTCGAGTCATTTTGAACCTGGCCGAGAAGGGTTGTGGGCCGATATTAATGCGACCGGGGTGCACGCGATCCCACGGAGAAGAAAGCGATCGGAAATTTTCTCTTTCGCCCAGAGCAGATGCAAAAGAAATCCAGTAAAAATATTAAATAGTTTATTATCCTTAATTACCAAGGCGATTTTTCCAGGATTCGGAGTAAAGAAATTAATGAGACGACCGCCCCTAGATTTCTTTTTTGTTTCTCCCTTGTCATAACTAGAAACCGAGCGCATTAAACAAATCGCATGGCCCTTGTTCAGAAAAATAAACACGAAAACTAGTTTTGATACCATTTATAACTCTATTTTCTAAACAGGGGCATAACTCGGTTGCCGGTGTTTAGCTTTATGGGTCAATCAATTTAAGTCCTTGCACTAGCAAGAAAAAAATTGTCCGTCAAAAAACCTATTTAATAATTGATATCAACAATTAAAGAGATTTGACAGTGATTAAAGCTTCCTTTCTAATACAACATCATTAATTTAGTCATGAATGGTAAATAAAAAGCAATGAGGTTATTGTGGCTGGATCATTCAAAAAATTGAAAATTCTGCAAGAAGGTTTTTGTAATGACGGATCTGTAAACATTATAAATTACCTACGAACATTACTATCGATTACAAAGTATAATAAAAATTTCAAATTTTTTTATTCAAAAGTTGAAAAAGATATAAAGGTGCAACTAAGTACGTTAAGTTATATTACAAACAATGATATTGCAAAATGTACTATTATACCGATGACAATAAAAAATTTATTAGATAAAATTACTACAAAGTTAAATAGAATAAATAAATCCATTTATGTTTAGTGGTCTAATTGACCAAATTACTTATTTCAATTAATTATCAATACAATAAATAAACTTTCGTAAATTAACAACATATAGATAATATCACATTCATTTTATTGCTTTTTACTCATTTATGTCTAACAAATAAAATCATGGTGCCACGAGTAATGAAATGACAACCAATCAAATAACCCGAACTGTCCTTATTCCATTACAAGTACGTATCAGATAAAAAAAAGGAAATTATTATATTACTTCGAAGACTTTATACTGTTATATTTTTGAAACGTATTAAATACATTTTTAAATCATTGGTATATTATTCCATCCCAAAGAAGTTTCAAGATTTGAAAACCAAACGTGTTTGAGACAAGAATGGGTAAGAAAAGCAAAGAAATATAGATAAAAATGAATAGATAGATAGATACCTAAGTGGATAGATAAATAGATAGAGAAAAATAGGAAGAAACAGACGAAGATGAATGTGAAAAGACGGTGGTGGGAGAGAGAAAGAAGAGAAAATGTTGAATATTTGGATAGGAAGATGAAAACATATAGATAAATGACGTGAATAAAGGAGAATAAAGGGTGATTTGTAGAAAAAAAGACAGAGAGAGAGAGAGAGAGAGAGAGAGAGAGAGAGAGTGATAGCGAGGGAAAGAGATAGAAATAGATTGAAGCAGACAGAAGTTGAAGAATGTGAAAAGACGGTGGGAGAGAGAAAGAAGATAAAATGTTGAATATTTGCATAATATGATAAAAAGATATACATAGATAGATTGATAGATGGTGTGAATAAAGGAGAATAAAGCGAGAGAGATAGAAAGAAAAAGACAGAGAGAGAGAGAGAGTGAGAGAGAGAGAGAGAGAGATGGATGAATTCGTTTTAGCTGATAAAAAGAGAGATAAATAAAGCAAATAAAGTAGTGAAAGAAGAAAGAACGATGAAAAAATAGAAATAATATCAATATTAATGAGATAGGTATATATATATATATATATATATATATATATATATATATATACATTGCTGGAGCGAAAAAGTTAAGTAAACGTGTTAAAAATCATTTGCCAGGAACTCAAATATATTGTGAATATCTGTTTGCGTTAAAAACGGAGAAAGGAGAATAAAGCGATAGAAATAGTAAGAAAAAGAAAGAAAGAAAGAGAGAGAGAGAGAGAGAGAGAGAGAGAGACATGGATATTCGTTTTAACTGATAAAAATAGAAATAAAAAAATCACATAATGTAGTGAAAGAAGAAAGAACGACAAAAAATAGAAATAATATCAATATTAATGAGATAGATATATACATGTATATTCATTACTGGAGCGAAAATGTTAAGTAAACGTATTAGAAATCATTTCACAGGGACTCAAAGATATTGTGAATGTCTGTTTGCTTGAGAAACGGAGAGAGGAGAAAGAAAGAAAGAGAGAGAGGAGTGAGAGAGAAAAAAAGGAGAGAGAAGAATATAATGAACCAATGAAGAGGAAAAAGATGTAAGGGAACATCCATTAAGTACGGTTTATCCATTTAAAATTAAAACAAATTAAAAATTTTCAACGTGCATAGAAAGAAACGTGTTGAAAATTTGCACATCATCAGCAGTCTTGACTAATATGTTAAAAATCTTATGAAAAGTTGATTTTTCGCCTTCCTCCCCCCAAAAAAATTAAATTTACGTATCTTATGTTAGGGGACGATTGTTTTGATTAAACGGTTTAATTTTATAGACACCGTTTTACGTGGGACAAATTTTTATCAATTGAGAAACCGAGTAATCTATGTGACGTATTATCTAAACTTTATAATATTATAAATGATAACATAACTTTTAACAGAGGTTAATGTTTTAAGTAATGTTCAATACAGAGCGATTTTCCTACGATGGCATTCCAAGGAAAACGGATAGTACTTTTTTTTATGTCTGGGAACAATTTTGAAAATCCGATAAATCAACTCCGATGCGCTTTCTTTTTCTCTAAGGCTTTTTGCATTAGAAAGGTGTGAGAATTTTTTTTAAACACTTTTTACAACCGATTGTGCAACTCGGAGAGATTGTGTCTCTAAAATGATGTATCTTTTATTGGAGATAGTGCGGAATCGGATCGTATTCACATCGGGGATGGAAATCGCCGGGAGACATGAAAGTCCGCTTTGAGGCAGCGGCGACTCTTCTATTAAGCGGTAATACTGGTCGATTGTCAAACCCGAATGACTTATACCCAGTAAATTACCCCCTAATAAGTCCAATAGGACGTCCCCCAAGGGCCCGGTTCCATTAACCAATGAAGTATTGGAAATTTAGCCCCCACTTTGGGATTCGCTCTTATTCAAAAAATTAATAACAAGAACCCTTTTTGATTGAATTCTCCATCAGTCTAGTTATTACGCGTAGTAAATTATTTATCAATCAATCAATGTGACTTAAACGCCCTTACATTTATTAAATCTTGATTGGTGCGTTCCTATTAAGAAATATTACGTCCAGGCGGGTCCCCCCTTCGTCCTCGGTATGTGGCAACTTCGTTAATTCATACACCTGTTAATGTTTTCGGCTATGCCGTCTTTTTAGCCTCCCTGTTTAATTATAGGGGTTTTGCATAGTACAATTTAGTGAGACTTGTCAGGGCGAAAGTAGCCGCGAAAATGAATGAATAATGTAAGACGCGTTTGTTGATTGACATTTGATTATATATATTATATTTTGAAGCTGTGCCACGATGTTTAAGTCTAGCACCTATATAAAAAATAGCGCTGACTCCAATATAAGCAGAGAAAGCCCAACAGCCTTTTGAACAGTTTAAACAAGCGGTCATTATTTTTTTTAGATATTTTATTTTTTTAACCCTGGTTTTTGATCTGATTTTTAAGATAGAAACTGTAATTAAAAGTGTAATAGTGATGACGACAATCAACCAACACCGAACAGACGTTGATGTCATGGTAACTATATGGACATCACGGATATGGTCTAGACGAAGGCTATTGAAAGAAATGATGTACATAGTTCCTACTCACAGAAAGTTGTTTTCCAATGATCCGGATTTCGAGCCCTTAGCTCATCATCAGGTTGGAGGATTTCTTCAACCACGTCTCTCGACATGAATTGAAAAAGTAAGAGGAATTTTGCAATTCATGTCGAGAGACGTGTTGTAGAAATCCTTCAACCTGATGATGAGCTAAGGGCTCGAAATCCGGATCGTTGGAAAACAACTTTCTGTGAGAAGGAACTATCTTTTTAAAAAAAGGATTGAACACCGCACTCACTCCATCATTCATCATTTAAACTTCATCATTTGCTACTTGTTTTGTAAGTTATAGAACCTGATGAAGTTCAAATAAAAGATCGACATCTAGGCGAAATTGTAATAGTAATTCATTTTTAAAACGACCACATCCCTGATCTCCATAGCATCAATATCATTAAAATGTATGGAATTTTGAAACTGTCAAGTTCCTAGAAAGAAAAGTAAAGAAGCTAATAAGAAATACAGACATAGACAGAGTACTCATTGAATAAATATAATAGTGAGGAATAGAATAAGAGAGGAAGAACAACAAGGGAAGAGAGAGTGAGAAAGGGAGAGATAGATAGATCAAAAGACAGAGAAATAGAAAAGAACAGAGTGCACAAGAAAGAAAAACACGTGACATCAATAAAAAGGTAGATAAAATGTAGAATAATAGAGAGAGAGACAGATGGAGAGAGATTGAGCGAGAGAAAGAAAGAATGAGAGAGAGTGACAAAAAAGAAGAGAGTAACGGAGATAAAAAAAGATATGAATAGATATTTACAGAGACTGAGATATAAAAGACAAAACTGTGTCTGTAAGATAGATAAATAAATAGACAAATAGATAAGTTAGAAAAAGTAAGAGAGAGTGAAAGAAAGAGAGAGAGAGAGTGTGAGAGGAAGGGAGAGAAAGAGAGTGAAAGAAACTGACGGACAGATTGACGGTGTGTGAAAAGAGGGAGGGATTGAGAAAGAAGGTAATTTGTTAAATAAGATGAAAACATGTAGATAGCTCGATAGATAGATAGAGGGAATAAAGGAGAATAAGGAGAGATGCTAGGAAAAGACAAAGAGGGAGAGAGAGATTAAATGGAACAGAGGAATGAAATGGAGTGAGAGAGAGCGATAATGAAAGAGATAAATAAACAGATTATGAAAAACTACATATTTACCAAACGCATGAGAACATATTATAATAAATAAAACTTTTTTACAATTAAGTGGAAATCGAACGCTGAATTATATATGAAAACTAAAGGGGCTGAAAAACCAATAAAATTTTATAAATACAAAGACGGACACAGCTTACAGCAGTCTCATTGATAGATACATTTGCCCAAGTGCGAGTGTTAGAACTTTTACAAAATCGTGAAGGGTAGAGCTGTTTTAAATATTTGCATCAAAATTATATTTTTCTGGCATTTTATAATTTCTGCGCAATATTTTGTAATATATTAGACAAGTTGTTTGTCTGGGGTATTCCACTTTACCTACCAACTTTCTACTGTCCGTTTGCACATTCGTTAGGCTAATAGTACGTCTTGTGTAGCTTTTTATCTGTATTTTTTTGTAATTTGAATACGAAAGTGACGGTAATGTAGATATTTCGTGTGAGTGGCACAGACTTAATAGATTTTCTTACAGGCATCACTGTGTTAAGTTCTCCCCAAGCCGGCGCGTACTTTACATCGTAACTACCTCACCGGGCGATATTTGCATATATCCGAGAGAGACTCGAACCGTTTTCATGTACCAGTTTTGAAATAATCAGATGCCGATGAATCGCGAAAATTGGTCATGGCCTATTTTTCAATTGCTTTGTACCCTAGGATCGGGCTTTCATAAGGGCCGAGAAATTCCTCCTCTCAATGGAACAGATAAGAGAGCTTGTAGTTACCAAGCGGACCACTGAATGGATTCGGACCCGTGGATAAGATCGTGGAATGAAGAAAGGCGTCGAGAATTCACAAAGTTACTTTTAAATAAAAATCCTTATCTTTCTTTATTCGTTTCCGTCTCTTTCCCTATTGTGCACCGAGATAAATCCGTCTCACGAGAGCTTCGGTTCATTTGTTCATAAATCTATGTTCGTGATTGACCCAGGCCTGGCTTGTCTCCCCTTGAGATAAATACCGACGGCAAACTGCCCCATCACGACCCTTTCTTTCGGCCAGTACGTTCCTTCTTCTTATCTGATGAATGAGGCGACCTGATTAATCTCGGCTTTGTGGTCGGGTCGACACCGTTGTAAACATTAGCCGCCTTCTTGTCATTTGCACAATCGCAACTCCGCGGTTGGCAAACACAAAACTCTACCTACTCGCTTCTAATAGGTTTCGTGTTGCACCGTACAATCAACTTAACACAACACAATCTTTATAACGCAGGAACGATATCTATCAATTTTTTGACCATTTTCTCTATCATAACATCAAAACATTACTGTTTTTACATGGTTGTTGTTATGAGATGAAATGGGATTCGCCTAAAATATAATTACTTATTCATGGATGCCGGTTCTTTTTTATTTAAATACTTTTTTCATTCATTTGGGTAGATTTCGCACAATGTTTCCGCTATTTCAAGGTCACCGTTATATTTACTATCTTTCAAATAACGTTGAAGCTATTTGAAGGCTCTTTTCATAACGTATAATGCCGCTAACCTTTCCTGGGGAGTTTACAGCAGTTCAGGTTATAGTCGCATGCTACAAGGATGTAACGGATTTTATCTTCATTGCTGTCGATAGTTGGGCGCATGCTAAGGGCTAAATCGGTGCAAGTTCAGTTTAAATGATATCGAGGAAGAAAAGTATCAGAAACTCTTAAGAACTAAAAGCTTTTAGCTTAGCTTAGCAATTTTAGGAAAATGTTACAGTGTAGTTAATACACGTACCAATTAGAATCTCATATTTATACGTCTTTCTTAGAATTGTAGCGTATAAAATGTATTTAGGTGGTACAGCCAAAGGGACTGTTTTAATAAGAAAATATATGTTTCTCTGTTTTTTTAGCTGTCATTCCTGCTTGAACGTAAATAAAATAGCTAAATACTTGACTATTGGAACAGAAAATATAAAACATACATTCTTGGGAGTAGGGAATCATGAACACTTGCACGAATTGTGAAATGGTAACTATAAAATAAACAATTTATTATATTTCTACATACATAATATTATTTTTTAAATTGGGCAATATCTCCAACAATAAACGACTTTGTTAACCTCATCCGTTCATAAACTCGCTATTTTAAGACCAATAACGTAGGACGGTATTTCAGATAGCGTTTCGTTAAATCTGCGCATGCGCACATCGGTCAATTTAGGGTTACCGTTTACGCTAACGTTATGCAAAATCTCCCTTATAAAGAATGTATGTCCGGCAGTGAACAAAAACTATTTATGGTTTTTGCATTTATTCCGCAGAAACCTGAATATGTGTTAAAATTGACTAATGAGTTTTGACAATTTGTAGTAGAATTATGGCAGATGGAATTTATTTTAACGTAATCATTGATATTTGATATGTAGCTCCTCTGGTGTTTTTTAATTGACAGTTGTTCTCAAAAAAACGGAAAATGCTAAGTTAGATCTTGTAATCAGCCGTTTGACCTAGCAATAAGGTGCTTCGTGCTTAGGTGTATAAATAAGTAAAGCCTTTAAAGGAACAACTTCAATAACAAGACTATTGGGTAGAATGATCTCTTTTGATCCTGTTGGCATTTCAATTGTGAAATGACCCGATATACTGCATACGACGATCCCCTCCCCCCAATGCTACCGGATCGATAATTGGATCATTTTGCAGTCTATGAAGACTTGGGTGGTCCTGTCATTCCCATTTGCCTCCAATTTAGTTCTATATCACTTCCAGTATAGAAGAGAGTATATACGTAGAAACAATGTCATCTGAGGAATGGGTTTTGGATTTAGACCGAAATGCATTTGTTATAATAAATTAAAAACTTGTAATACTGATGTTCTAGACAGATGAATAGGAACCACTAAATAAAATGTCAAACAAATTATTTACATTTATCAAAATTTATGATGCGAGGCAAAAGTTTTTTAGCAATCTTAAACTGACAAATCCTTCATGTATTTTCCTACAATCTTGTATCTTCCTTTAATTTTTTCAAATTTTCAAAAATATATTCATAAGCTAGGTATTGTCATCTATTATGCTCAAAATTTCTCCCCTATTTCTGTAAACAATTCTGAGGAATAATACCGAAAACAATGTTGGTATTTTTTCATGTTGTATACTTCGACAACCACTTGCACAACATCCACATAAGCGTGATCGGCAGTGTGCGTGGGAATTGTTCAATTGCTTTTTGTTTCAAATTGTTTTTTGTGCTTGCAATTAGTTAATTATGTGGTTTATGTATGCTGATGAAAGAAATCTGGAAAAATGTTTACATTTAATAAGTTCTAACATGTGTTGACTTATTCTAGTGAACTTGACCACGAATCGGTGTTCCGTTGATCCGTATTTATTTTTAATTGACAATAGTGAACAGAATTTAGTGATTCCCCCCCCCCGATGGTTCGCAACAGCAGAGGTTATATGAACCCTCGAGGTGCCGGTGCTTTTGAAAAAATTAGCTTCGGTTGAACTTCTTTCCGTTAAAACTTTAGTAGGCTTTTACTACAGTCATCTCAGATTAAGCACTTAAGTAACTTTTGTGAGTACAATTATTTATGGTGATTATTATATTCAAAAATATTATTGTTATTTTTTTTACGAGGGTAGATCAGAGGTCATATAAACCCTCCGGCTGCCGGTGTTTTTGAGTTTTTGGATAAAAAGCCCATTTGCAAGTATGTCGGGTTCGAATGCAGGTCCGCTGGATTCGAACCCGGGAACTTTACCTTACAGTGATAAACGCCGAGTCAACGCCTAAGCCGTTGCGGCCACCGACGCCCCGTGACATCTTATTATTTGGATTATTGATGAAACGTACAAACTATTTATGGTTTTTGCATTTATTCCGCAGAAACCTGAATATGTGTTAAAATTGACTAATGAGTTTTGACAATTTGTAGTAGAATTATGGCAGATGGAATTTATTTTAACGTAATCATTGATATTTGATATGTAGCTCCTCTGGTGTTTTTTAATTGACAGTTGTTCTCAAAAAAACGGAAAATGCTAAGTTAGATCTTGTAATCAGCCGTTTGACCTAGCAATAAGGTGCTTCGTGCTTAGGTGTATAAATAAGTAAAGCCTTTAAAGGAACAACTTCAATAACAAGACTATTGGGTAGAATGATCTCTTTTGATCCTGTTGGCATTTCAATTGTGAAATGACCCGATATACTGCATACGACGATCCCCTCCCCCCAATGCTACCGGATCGATAATTGGATCTTTTTGCAGTCTATGAAGACTTGGGTGGTCCTGTCATTCCCATATGCCTCCAATTTAGACTGAAGATCTGGCATTCTGTTTATTGACGTGAACAAATTTAAAAAAATAATAATGATAATCGAAGTTTCCTTAAAACTGTTTTTAATGATGTTAAAGACAGTAAGATAATTGAGGGTCGATGTGGTACTCAATATTCCACCATTAGCCCTCTTATGCTAAAGAATGGTATCAACAATTCTTTAGAACTGATAAAAGAATTAAATAACATCAATATAACCAACAACTGTGTTTTAGTACATTTGACGTTACTAACTTATTCAAAAATATCCCCGTTGAAGAATGTACTAAACTCATAAAGCAAAAATTTACCGAGAATTCTATTAACGAATTTGTAAAAAATGATATAATAGACCTCTTAAATATATGCCTACTATCTAATTATTGCAAATTCAATAATAAATTTTACGAAATGAAAGGGTTACCAATGGAGTCTCCATTATCCCCACTTTGTGCTAAAATATTCATGGATAATTTGGAACAAAATCTTTTCAAATCAAAGAACAAATTAATTAAATATGTTCATTTCTGGAAACGCTATGTAGACGATATTTTATGCATATGGTCGGGAACATTAGAGGCTCTCAAAGAATTCCTTCAACTAATTAATTCTCTACACCGTAATATAAATTTTACATTGGAAATTGGCAAAGATGGCTGTTTGAACTTTTTAGACGTAAAACTGTCCATAATAAACAACTTAATAGAAATAGACGTATTTAGAAAACCCACAACTACAGACACTATGATACCAGAGGTCCCACCCATGGTCCCAAAAGGCTGCTGGTTTCATTTGGCTCATAGACCGGATGTTAAAATTTCCGCTAACACTTGATAACTATAAAAAAGAATTAAAAACTATTAAAACCTTAGCAAAAAACAACGGGTATCAAGAAATATTTATTCATAGGTTGCTGGTTAAAAGAATTTAAAAAAATAACTTTAAACGAATCAACAATAGGACTCAGTCACCCCACCACAAATGAATCAGTAGGTTTCCGTTGTTTGCATTGGTGAATTATCGCAAAAAGTTAGTAAAATTTTTAAACAAGAAGGTTTAAGAATAGCATTTAGAAGTACGGGTTCACTTAAAAACATCCTCTCAAAACCTAAAGACAAAGTAGACAACTTGGCAAAAAGTGGGGTTTACCAACTCAATTGTAATGATTGTGATATTAAATATATAGGACAAAGCGGTAGAGAAATAAAAACAAGAGTAAAAGAACACTTGCCTAAATCGAGCAAATTTTCGGAATTTAAGGACCATCTAAAAGAAACAAAACATAATTTCAATTCAAATTTAAATACAAGAGTGTTACATAGTTTCAACAAAGGGAAAGAACTAGATTGGTTTGAGAAATTTGAAATTAAAAAATGTAAAATTGAACATGGTGATAAATGCATTAATAATATAACAGATTTTGATCTACCTCCCATTTTAAATATGTACATAAATAATATCAAACATCCAAATAATTAATCTAATCATTTTAATTGTTATTATTTTTATAGTAATTTATAGTAATATTAAGTATTTATTATTCTAATATTTATTTGTGTTATAATTTCCGCGTTTCGCACGTTCAAATTGAGCACCATTAAAAAAAAATCAGCTGCTAATTGAAACGTCGCGTTGGCGGAGGTATCAGCGGGTTCATTTTGGCAATTGATGTCGAGAGACGTGGTTGTACAAGTCCTTCAACCTGATGATGAGCTAAAAGGCTCGAAATCCGGTCGTTGCAAAACAACTTACTGTGAGTAGGAACTATCCTTTTAAAAAGTATTAGCCCTCTTATACTACACAATTATGCCAATATACAGTATATATTAATTTCGCTTTGTGACTTATTTTATTGTATGGAATTTATTTAATTCGTAAACATGGTGCTTCGAGCAATATCCGATTTCAAAGGGTCGGCGAAATAATTCTTATACTTAGGGGATTGCGTGCCGTAAAGGAAGGTGTTAAATCAGTTTATAACACTAGATTTTTAACAGTTAAGCCTTTCGTGTCGGGTTGGTTTAAAACCCAGATCTAATGTTTGGGATTTTTCAATAAATACGATTACAAACGTGTGAATGAGCAATTAAACCGGACGACCCGCAGTATATAAGTTACGGCCGCATCTAAAAAACGAAAACGTACGATCTGAGAAGGTGTTTTTAAAAATTAAACTTCAAGAAATTGGATCGAAATTAATCACAGCACAGCCACCGGGAATAGCGGGGATATTATATTTATTATAGGAGTGAAGTTTCATCACAACATATCATGCGAGAAAGGAAAACTGCTCCTTTTTAAATCGGTCCGAGTTTGAAAAATCGGCATCTTTTTCAAGCTCGCTGTTTACGGGTAGTTAATCACCGCGGAATGAAGTCGTAGAAATAGGGCTGGGTCATTTGTTAATTTGAAACGACGGTGAGGGTTCGCCGATGCCATCGATCAGGGGAGCACAGGATCAATAACCGTATATACATCGCGACCGTTACACGACAGCCCTCCGGTAATATTTTCCCGAGGGCGTTCTTGTTGTTGAATAATACCCGTATAATTTCAACCGTATCATCTGTAGAACACGAATTAGAAAGGGGAGCTGGACCGGACGGTAGTCCACACGAATCCACTTCCCTATAAACTACTCGGGCAGTTTGATTTTTCGCTGGATATTGTCCTCTTGTGTACAAGAATGATTTTTAAGCAGTTTTGCTACTCACAAAAAACAACTTTTTTATCAACTGGTTTGAATGGTGTTTTGAAACAGACTCTTTTAATGAGACAGCTTGACTTTTTTCGTCCCTCCATTATTCCCCCGTCGTTCTGTGGGTATACTTCTAAACTCGGTATACATCCAGTATATATAGAAATATAAAAATAAAAATAAACAAAGTGATATATACTTTAACATTCTCCCTATTAAATCTACAATATTTTTAGATGTCTGATTGACCAAATTACTTATTTCAATTAATTAATCTTTTTACGTAAGGTCTTGGTCTAAAAGTTTTGTTACGAGCAGGACTGAGAAAAAGGAGGGAAAATTCGAAAATGTAGGAGGTTTAGAAGGGGAGTTTGTGTCACAGTTGATCGAAGTCGGGGATTCGAACCCACGACCCTCCGCTAAATACGCAGCTGTTTTCAACCACTTGAGCTATCGTGACTTCGATCCACTCGGACCATCACAACCTCACCTTCCGAATTTTCCCTCCGTTTTGCCATTCTTCAAATGTCGTGTAATCTATTTGATTCTCGGCGACAAATGAATTTGCCACGGAGTCACGATAGCTCAAGTGGTTAGAGCTGCGGCGTATTCGGCGGAAGGTCGTGGGTTCGAGTCCCGCTCGTGACACTAAATTTTTTATTTCGGCCAAGACTTTACCTGCTTAGACGTGATGGCGAGTAATTTCTCATTCCTTCCTCACCCCTGGATTCTTGCGAAGAACTGTGCCTGATTTATCAACAAAAAAAATTTCAACTTCAGATGAAAGTTATTCATGTTAAACAATGGTGAAAATGTAGTGCGGTCGTCTGACAACCAGACAATCAGCACGATTATTTTCTAGGATTTTCTTTCACGCCAACGCCTTGCAGATTTTTTGAATCACATCTTACAAAACAATGATAATTTAAAAGTTCAAAATTATACAACGAAATCCTTCGATGAAACAAATTTATCCACACTTCAAGAATTTTTAGATTTGTGTGGTGTTTAGTGACCGTCTCTCAATGATTATTCGGCGATCGTGAGATGCGGTCTGGTGTGACGTAGGTTTTAGAAAAACATTTTCTTAATCGTGCCAACGTTTCGATCTTCAGGGCCTGGGATATATAAACATTGTTTGAAGTTTACAAATACATGTAGGATGGGGAAAAATGAATTTAGACAGCATTAGAAATGTTAGATAATTTTTTTAATCTAAAATTTTCTAACATTGTATAAATTCATAATTTTCATACGATCTCTGAATAATAATTTTTAGATTTTTCAACTTTTAAAGATTATTAGATTAAATATAAGATTAAATTAAATAAGATTATTATTAAATAAGACATAAGATTAAAGATTTTTAGCAATTATACTTTTCAAATATTCAATTGTTAATTAAAACAATATAATTTTTGGTCATTTCCCTCAGAAGAGCAGTTGACCATAAGGGTATTGTCTTTCTACTTTAAAAATTATTGAAAAAAAATTACGTTGATTTGTCATTCGTCATGAATTTTTGTCAAATTATGATTTACTATTTAAAAACATTATTTACATAATAAGTAAATTACATAATACATTTTTTGGCATAAATCCCCTCTAAAGGACAGTCAGATCTACAATTTCCTCTTTCGGGACGTGGCATTTAAATAGCGATATATATGATAATATGAAATGTAGCAGTTTGTATATGTACGCATGAGGAAGTAGATTTATATGTACATTTTACAATTATTTTACGATCTTATAAACTTTTCTGTCCTGGCGTGGATTTATTAGCTAATGTCTTATAATAGTTCTCCCAAACGTTTCAAAAAATTCAAGCACTTCTTTTTTTTCTTTTAATGTCGACTTTTAACGTTTGGAAACTACGTTAAATATTAAAAAATCGGTCTTAAATGAAATCTTGAATGTCTTAAATGAAAACACACGAATTCAATGAATCATAGCACAAAGTATAGGATAATTAAAAGTCGTTTTAATATTTAAAGAGAGGGCATTTACGCTAGCTAGGAAAACTGGAAAAAACTAATCTGGCTTTTCCTCTACTCAAAGGGTTCCAGTACTGTTACAGATTGTAAGAAGACAGGAGTGTTCTTTCTCCTTATTTAGAGCGTGTGAATAGATGGGCATCGGTAACTCCTGTAAACATAGGTATCCCCTAGAATATTCTTTATCGGAGGTTTCACTGTACTACAAAAAGAAACAACAAAAGTTACAAAAACTTGGATCAGATGAAAAGCATTATGGGTAGACTAATAGAACCTAAGTGATTTTTAACTGTGAATAAAAGCTAGCTGTAATGTACGTTTTTTTGTACGTACGGTATTTTTGTAAAAAAAAATGTATGTATGTTGGGTTCGAATTCAGGTTCATTGGATTCGATCCTGGGAACTTTACATTGATGCCTTGTCAACACCTTGACCGTTGCGGTCCTCGACACTCTTTACATTTGTTGGTTTGTTTTGTATATTTGTTAATCGATGAATAATTAATAAATACTTGCCAAAAAATTTGATGTTAAAAGTTGACTAATTGTATAGTAAAAATTATATTACCTCTAAGCTTTGTTTACACGACCTGTTTACCATGATAGAAAGTCAAAATTCAAATTTTTTAAAATATTTTTTCGATTTCCATTTTATATTATACAACATCAATCAGAGCTGAAGTTGTTGACCAGCTCTATTTGAATTGTTTATTAAAAAAATGGATAATCTCGTGTTAGAATTCTTAACATTTTGACGAGGAAAAACTTCTGAAATTTTCTTATTCAATCAAATAAACAATTATATATTTTTATTAGCTAACATAAATCTTAAATTATTTTATTTAATTCTTTTTACCATTTGTAACAAAGGTTTCGAGCTACCAGTGTTGTTTTCTCGAAGAGCATTGTGCCCATGGCGCCGACGGAATATATCTTGAGCATAATCTCGAGCACGACGGAATCGGACTCGTAAATAAACTACCACAGTGAAGAAAAAAAACACCTCTTGTATATTTTTTATACTGTTTCATAAAAATAATTATTAAAATCAAATAGCGGCCATTAGAGAAAATTGACATCTTTTTAAAGTTTTGTGTTCTATCACACACTCCAATAGTTATTTGTAGTGTTTAGTGAACTTTAGTCAATGATTATTCGAAGATCGTGAGATGCGGTCTGGTGTGACGTAGGTTTTAGAAAAACATTTTCTTTATCGTGCCAACGTTTCGATCTTTATTTAGAAATCGTGAGATGCGGTCTGGTGTGATGTAGGTTTCAGAAAAACATTTTCTTTATTGTGCCAACGTTTCGATCTTTATTGAGATCATCTTCAGGGCCTGGCATTTACATTGTTTGAATTTTACAAATACATGTAGGGTGTGGACAAAAAAAATATGAATTTATACAATGCTACAAAAGTTTAGATAAAAAAATTGAATTTATACAAGGCTAGAAAATTTTGGATTTAAAAAAGAATGAATTTATATAATGTTATAAAAATTTTAGATTAAAAAAAAAGGAATTTATACAATGCTAGAAAAATTTTCAGATTCAATCAAAGTTTCGTACTTACTCTAAGTGTTGTGAGTCGTGTTGAGAGTGCCAGTGAGCATCCTACAAATTCAATTTTTTTAAAAATTTTCTAGCATTGTTTAAATTCATATTTTTTTCCACATCTTACATGTATTTGGAAAATTGAAACAATATTTATAAATCTTCTGTAGATTATCTCAATAAAGATCGAAACGTTGGCACGATAAAGAAAACGTTTTTCTGAAACCTATATCACACCAGACCGCATCTCACGATTTCGGAATAATTATCGATTAACGTTACTAATCATCACACATTTCAAACAATATTTATAAATCTTCTGAAGTTGATGTCAATAAAGATCGAAACGTTGTTATGATAAAGAAAATGTTTTTCTAAAACCTACGTCCCACCAGACCGCATCTGCGAATAACCATTAGTTATTGTTGAACCGTCATTTCTTTAAAAATCACATACCATCTTTATAAAACAACATTGAAAAAGCTCAGCAATAAAAATAAATTTCTTTATTTCGATCCAATTTAATAATAGTAATAATTACAACATGATTTTTACTGTTTTGCTTTATTTTCAATCCCCACTTTCGTGATATTCGAAAGCTTTTTTATCGTCAGATACATATAAAATGAAAAACTTGATAGCTAATTGTTGTTTGATAATTGCTTAGGTTATATTTTATTCCCTGAATATTTATAAACAAATAACAAATAAATTCATTTTCAACGAATTTTTGATATCTCCAATTTGAACAAAAAACGGTGAAAACTCGCTCAACATAAATGATAATCTGAGAATCGTGTCTGAACGTCTGATAAATGTACTTTTTCAACAAATCTCCGGAGACGGTGCAGAAACGTGTTACCAAGCTGTCCCGAAAGGTCGTGATCCGGCTGACCCACTCAATCCGTTCGAGCCGTACCTTCATTTATTATCTTAAAACCACCTATCCCATATTTTACAATTTACCGGCCTATTTACACGTGAGATAGTAGTACGGCTTTGAGTGCGACACGACAATTTATATGCAACCTCAGGTGAAAGACAGTAGAAATGAATTCCGCCTGTTATTTTACGTCCCCTACGTACGAAACGGTTTTACAATGTGAAGGATTTTGATAGTTCACTTATTGAAACAATGCTTATCCATAGCGATAAAAAGCCACATAAATTTTCACAATATTTTTTTATAACGAGGTAGCCGCGGTTGCCGAGTGGTTAGAGAGTACGACCATTCTGGCGTTTCTGGGTTCGAATCCGAGGCACAGTGCATAAAATTTTAATTTAATTATTAGTTCTTTCCATTAATTATTCTTTTTATGTAAGGTCTTGGTTGAAATGAAAAAGTTATTGTCACGAACGGGATTCGAACCCACGACCTTCGGCTAAATATGCCGCTGCTCTAACCACTTGAGGTATCGTGACTTCGCTCCACTCGGACACCAACTCCCTCTCACAACCTACGAATTTTCCCTCCTCACAGACATAAATATACAAAATACGAGATATCTGTAAAGGGTTATAAAGACTAAGTACTATTCTTTTAAGTTATATTCTTTTAAAAACCTGAACACATGTAAAATCGGGTGGCATTCTTACAGACACTATATAGAGCCAAGGAATGTCATCCTTCAATTAAGCAGACCACATTTAAATGGCAATTCTTTACAGGCTTTGTTAGTATGATTCTTCTATTATTAATTTTGTTCTACTCTATTTTCTTCTATTTAGATCCTCCGAGGGTCACATAACAACCAAGCTAATACTTGAGAGCTGTTCTACCGATCCAGTCCATCTATGATCTTAAAAAGGATTTCAAAAATTCAGTATACTTTTACTTCCTAGAAGTAGGCGAATTTCATAACTGCAACATTTATGATACTTTCGAGCGGTATGCTTCGCAGAATCGATATATATTCTATTGTCATTTGATTCAGCCAAAGGACCAGTCTGCAAATATATAATAGATAATTATAATGTATTGATAATATAGAAATACAACAGTATAATTTATAATCATCAAACCGCTTGATAAACTGTAACTGTAAATGCGTTAAACTAATGTTTAATAAAAAGTTTTAATAAAAGAAGTGTTTCAGCAATGAAACTTTATTTTTGACTAATCCAGAGTGATAATGTTATATTTTTGACATTTTTTATTGTTAACAAAAAAAGATTAATAACTGAAACTAATAACCAATTTAAATATTACAGATTAAATCCATTATATTTAGTGGTCTATTGACCAAATTACTTCCGTCAATTAATTAATCGTTTTATGTAAGGTTTTTGGTTGAAATGAGAAGTTGTCACGAGCGGGATTCGAACCAACGACCTTTGGCTAAATACACCGCTGCTCTAACCACTTGAGCTATCGTGACTTCCGACCGGGCGGACACCAAGTCCCCATCTGAACCTACAACCCTTCAAGTTTTCCCACCTTTTTGCAATTTCTGAAATGTCGTGTAATCAGAATTCGATTCTCGGCGACATATGACCAAAAACATTACATAAAAATATTAATTAATTGAAAGAAGTAATTTGATCAATCAGACCACAAAATATAATTTAGATTTAATAGGGAGAATGTAAAAGTACATATCCCTTTTTATTTACTTCATATTATAATATTTTATTTATTTTATAGATAATGGATGTATACCTTTATTATTTTTTATGTAAGGTCTTAGTTGAGATGAAAACGTTAGTGTCAGGAGCGGGATTCGAACTCACGACCTTAGGCTCAGTACGCCGCTGCTCTACCATTTGAGCTTCGTGACATCGATCCACTCGGACACCAACTCCGTATCTTAACCTTACAACAGTTCGAATTTTCCCTCCTTTTTGCCATTTTTCAAATGTCGTGTGATCAGGAATATCCGAAAGGTTGTAGGTTCATGAAAATGTTTACCTAGCTTCTTCATTCGTTTGGAAAATAGACATCGCATGGTACAAGGTTATTTAGGATTGTGGTACGAACAAGAAATGGCCCGGAGTAAAGGTCTCGCTCGTGATTAAAAAAAATTTATATGTCCTAAGACGTATCTCGAACGGTCGGAGATACAATCGTTAAGACAATGAGCACCACGGTAGCAGATTGACGGGGGGAAACTCAGATCACATTACGATAAGAATCAGCGATGATGGATAGCCGGACTCATTATGCCATTCTACATTCACTGCTCCGTTTAATTTAAATGCCGAGGAGGCCGCTCGTGAAGATCAATTCAGCCTGAAATCGGCGGTTATCGGTATAAAGTAGAACATTAATCTGGAAACAATTGGTCACGTTAAGCACGATTTCATCGAAAAACAATTCTTAACCGGGGGCAAGGTTGAACCAACGTCAAGTTTCGAAAACCGAAAATAACAAAAACCCTTTTCCTTTTCTCTTTGTAAATTCATGCAAAATGGGATATTTAACTTAGTTTTTACTTGAAACAGTTTCGTTCTAAAAGGTATATCTTCAATTTTACTGAATTTATATTTGTAAGATTACAGTGCTTAGAGTCACAGTGTTGTAAGAAAAGAAATGTTTTCACCTTCTCACCTTCTTCAAGGAAGTGGAAGGTTAGTCCTATTGCTAGCAAACTAAACCGTAACCTCCGCAGAATTGTTAAATTTTATCAAAGAAATGTGTGGTGATTAGTGTCCGTTAGTCGATAATTATTCAGATATCGTGAGATGCGGTCTCGTGTGATGTAGGTTTCAGAAAAATATTTTCTTTGTCGTGCCAACGTTTCGATCTTTATTGAATATCTTTATTGGCCCTGAAGATGATCAGACCGCATCTCACGATATCTGAATATTTATCAAAGAAACTAAAATTCAATACTGGTAAAACAAAGTCATTACTATTTGTCAAAACTCTCATTAGAGATAACATAAAATTCGAAAAGTCAAATTTGGATTAATGAAAAAACTAGTAAGATAGGTTTAGCACTGTTTATAGTGCAACTGACGTTTTGTTTTCAAGCTAGCCTGTACGTTGTGTTAGGGTACTTTACTTATTTACATTCCAAAAAAATTCGTGTACCAACTGTTCGTTTTTCAAGTAATACCTGTATTCATACGGGAGTAAGTGGGAAAAAAAGAACACAGACACAAGCATTTTAATTTACTGGAACTTTCTGTCGCAAGATGTAAATTTACTGTCGGTACGTGTGGACGTTTTATCCTTGAAATCCCAATGTTTAACGAAGGATCGTGAAAGTTGAACATTTTTTTCCGAATTTACCAACCTGACTTCGATAATTTACGTGATTTTGAAAAAAAGCAGAGCAGTTACAACTCAGAGTGATAAATCAGCAAAAAAACGGCTAAAACCCGCGGATGTAAAAATCCTAAATTAAAAATGTTGACATTTTTCCAAATTCAGATGCTCCTTCTGTTTCAAGCGAGGAGCGAGACCCATTTTTCACGGACAGCTCCCTGTTTATTCGCGGTTAAACAACATATTTCAACCAGTTAAGAGATATAATTTCGCTCTCCTCAAAATCTAATTACCCACTGAAATTCTCATTAATTATTGATTTTTCAAATTAAAAAAAAGCAATGATACCATTGATTCTCGAGATCGTTAAGATGTTTGATGTCTCAATCCCGACGGACAGTTTTATAATCGACGACATGTTCAGCACTATTCTAACCGCTGATTTCACTTTCTCAAAATTAATTGATTTGGAATTTATTGCTGTAATTTTGTTTCTATTATATTAGAAAAATAAAATGTAAAATCAAAACGGCCTGAGACGTAATAAATATCCTTTAAGGTTGTTATATTTGTAAAAGTAATAAAGGTATTATAGCAATAAAAATCCGCAGTCCTATTACCTATACAAAGCCGTAATTATACACTAGGCATTGCTCCTTCAATTAAAGATTTATTTATTGTGGTCAAGATCTTTTGCTTCCAATCAAAAACCGGCCGTTTGAATTGTTTAATGGTTATAAAATCTCAATAGCGATTAGTTCGGAGAATTAACTCTTAACGAAATATCGGTTTACATATGTAGCGAATATATCTTGTATTTGTCAATATTTGAAACCGTATTTGAAATAGTACAGTTGATCAGCGACTCCGTGAATTCATTCTGAACCGGCATTGGGCCACTTATTGGACACGTCTTCACCCACGAGAGAGGACGGACCTAATAAGTGACGGCACACAGACCAACACTGATATATATATATATATATATATATAGAGAGAGAGAGAGAGAAAGAGAGTGAGAAAGAGAGAGAGAGAGAAAGAGAGAGAGAAAGATTTAAGATTTAAGGACATTGCTTCAAATAAACAATATTAACGCTAAAACTAAAAGGTTTTGTACAAATATGTAGATACCATTGGAAACTACGTTCAATTTACAATGAGATGTGATCAATACTAAACTTGTAAACGTTCGTAAAATAAGCGTTTTAGTAGCGAGAAATTTGAAAAATGATTTTTTTTCCAAGTTGAAAAACTTACTATGTTGATTTTAAACTACTATTTCCAAACCTAGAAACAAGCAAATTTCATAAAACGTACTCCATTTAATATCATTTTTAGTGGTATAATTTTTTTTGATTACTTTTTCCAAAGATGAAGAATTTGATGGAAGAAAGGATAAAACCGTGGCTGACGGATTAGTATGGTGGAAAATTTGAAATAAAAAAACTTAAGAAAATTCAAAATTTCAAATCCGTGGATACCATTGAAAACTCCTTTAATTTTCCATTGACGTGTGATCAATACTAAAGTTGGAAACGTTCGTTAAATAAGAGTTTTAGTAGCGAGAACTTTGAAAAATAGTTTTTTTTTTTTTTTTCAAAGATAAAAAAATTACGATGATGATTCTAAACTACGATTTACAAGCCTAGAGACCAGCAAATTTCATAAAACGTATTCCACTTAATATAATTTAATATCCTTTTTAGTTTCTTCAATTTCTTTTTTGATTACTTTTTTCAAAGATGAAAATTTTGATGGAAGAAAGGAAAAACCCGTGGCAGATGGATTGGTAAGGTGGACAATTTGAAAAAACAAAACTTAAGGAAATTTTGAATGAAATTTTTAAATGTTTTTTAATTTTGATTTGAATAATCTCCACCCTCCAAAATGTCACGGATTTGTCAACACCTTTTAGTTTTGGAGTTATTGGAAGCAAGGTAGTGAAATTTTAAAAAATCAGGAAAAGTGAAATAACTACGAACTATAATAATTAATGTGTGGTGGTTAGTGACCGTTAATGGATAGTTATTCAAAATATTCAATAATTCAATAATCGTACTATCAATCTGGTCCTAACACGTCCTAGATTTAGTTATTCTGTTGGTGGTACAGCACCTTTATTTAAGGGGATTCAACTACCTAATGGCTTCTTTAATGATCCAGGACTTGGACTAGGGCAACAATAAGACCCTCAGTTTTGGATTATCCAGTTCAGATTATTGTTGGAGTTTAGCTTCGGAAGGTGTTTGACTAGTTGCCTCCTCCTGTGGTGCCTTTTCAGTGTGTGCTGGTAACCGGCTGCTACTGATACGGTATTTTACAAAAAGATCATGAGAGATGAAAATTGGATTTACTGGCGATATCCTGATACCACTAGAAAAAGTTTAGATCGCGGTCAAACTACTTGCCTTGTTGTTTCAAAAAAGAATGAGTAATAAAAAAACTTGATTTTTTCGCCTTACAAAACGTTATAAAAGTGAAGTATTAATGATGCACTTTAATTTGAAAGTTCTACAATTGCTACTAGGGGTGTCGGTGGCCGCAACGCTTTGGGCGTCGACTCGGTGCTCATCACTGTAAGGTAAAGGTCCCTGGTTCGAATCCAACGGCCCTGCATTCGAACCCGACATACTTACAATTGGGCTTTTTTTTTTTCAAAAACACCGGCACTCTGAAGGTTTATATGACCTCTCCTTTGCGAACCCTCGTTAAAATAAAAAAAAAAAAAATAATAAATACAATTGCTACACCTTACTAAGCTAACCGTAAAAAAGTTTTGTTCCAGCAAGATAAAATTGGCTCCCTTTAGGTCGACCCAAGGAAAAGTTAAAAAATCTTAACTTCTGCGCAGATTAACTTCTGCGATTGGTACCATAATATTATTATTATTATTATTATTATTATTATTATTAGTTGAAAAGAAAGGTATAACGATTGTGGAAGTTAAAATCGAAGTGCAGCAGTTTTTGACAACTCTTTTAAGGAGTAGTATGTGAGAATGATTTTAAAGTCTTAGAAGTAACTCACCGTTATACACATCGATGTCATTTATACAAATCCATATATTTTTAGTTGATTCTAGTTTGAATGTAGATTCTACTGGCAAAGTTTGTAACTCGAGTAGCCGAACACGCTGTGTATATTATGTTATGTACATGTGTCAATACTAGAAGCAGTAACAGCACTACTCTCCTCGTAAACGTCCGATATTTTCCATTAACACATAAAAAATGACTAAATATATGTTGCTCCTCGGGGGTAACATTAAAACAGAATTATAAAATAAATGGGTAAGTTATTAATTTTAAAAATTTATAAATTTAAATGGATAATTATTCAGAAATCGTGAGATGCGGTCTGGTGTGATGTACGTTTCAGAAAAACATTTTCTTTATCGTGCCAACGTTCCGATATTTATTGAGATCATCTTCAGGGCTCAAAGTGTTTGTCTTCTGTGTAATTGTGCCATTCTTGCGTGTCGTGTTGAGAGTGCCCATCTCACGATTTCTGAATAATTATCGATAACGATCCCTAATCACCACACATTAAATGGATAAGTTAAATGATTTTATACAACTTGATAAAGACACCAAAATAGTGTTAAAAAATCAAGACGATAATTACGCGTATTTTACATTTTCTCGTTCCTTTCCTTTCATATGACGATTTCATAATGATTTTATTGACATTTACAAATTACTGCAAGGTCCACCGCTGTCTAACTGTGTTTGTGATAAATAAGTACCTTCCACGCAACACGAACACACCCTAAAATATATCTCGCCTACATTTATTGTACGTTTCCAGTTATTCTCTTGTAACCATTTCCGGTCCGTTATAAATCATCAGCATCAATCAAACGGCACGTTTTGCACATAAACTTAAATACGAGCTTGACATCAACGAATTTTATTTATCTAATTTCCATGAGACGAACGATAAACAAGTTCTATATGCACTGCCTGTATAAATAACATAAAGTGATTTATACTTTTGATGCAAAGTTTAAGTCAATTTAAATCATTACTTTGGTTAAATAGGACCAACAAAAAACATATGGATTTGTATAAATAACATCGATTTGTACAACGGTAACAATCCAAAACATACAGATAGACTACCACAAAAATGATGATTTTTCTACGGATAATTGATTTCAAAAACTACCCCTTTCTTCTTTACTCATTAGTCACTTCTTAGACTTTAAAATCATTCTCAGGTTCTTAAAAGAGTTGTCAAAAACTGCTGCACTTCGATTTTAACTTCCACAATAGTTATACCTTTTCTTTTCAACTAATTATGATAGTAATATTATGGTACCAGTCGCAGAAGTTAATCACATAAAGATTTTTTAACTTTTCCTTGGACCGATCTAAACGGAGCCAATTTTATCTTGCTGAAACAAAACTTTTTTACGATTAGCTTAGTAACGTGAAGCAATTTTATTTATTTTATTTTTATTTATTTTTTAACGAGGGTTCGCAACAGCAGAAGTCATATAAACCCTCAAAGTGCCAGTGTTTTTGAAAAAAAGCCCATTTGTAAGTATGTCGGGTTCGAATGTAGGGCCGCTGGATTCGAACCCCGGACCTTTACCTTACAGTAATGAGCACCGTGTCAACGCTCAAACCGTTGCGGCCACCGACGCCCCCAGTAGCAATTGTAGAACTTCCAAATTAAAGTGCAGCATTAATACCTCACTTTTATAACGTTTTGTAGGGCGACAAAATCAGGTTTTTTTATTACTCATTCATTTTTTGAAACAACAAGAGAAGTAGTTTGACCACGATCTAAACTTTATCTAGTGGTATCAGGATATCGCCAGTAAATCTACTTTTCATCACTCATGATCTTTTAGTAAAATATCGTATCAGTAACAGCCGGTTATTACACCAGCACACACTGAAAAGGCACCACAGGAGGAGGCAACTATTCAAACACCTTCCGAAGCTAAACTCCAGCAATACCTCTGATCCTGAACTGGATATTCCAAAATTGAGGGTCTTAATGTGGCCCTAGTCCAAGAACCCTGGATCTTTAAAGAAGCCATTAGATAGTTGAATCCCCATAGATAAAGGTGCTGTACCACCAACAAAATAACTAAATCTATGACGTGTTAGGACTAGATTGATAGTAGGATTATTGTTAACAAATCAATAGATAAAAACCAGCTCCACCTGGTAATGGATTAAGACTAAGTCTTCTGTTTTATACAAAAGTATCCCAGGACAACGGCACGCAGAAAAGTTCATTGATACACTGTTGTAGAAAGTAAGATCGACTGCTAAATCTGGGAAGTGGAAAGGCCAGAATGGTAGGACTGCTGACTGGACATTGCCCTCTCCGTAGGCAGGCAACTGTATAAACACCGAATAGCAAAATTAAGCCAGTGCCGATATTGCCAAAATTAATAAGAAACTGCGGAGTATGTCCTCTGTTGATGGGAAACTGGGAAGCCTACGGAAGAAAGGAAAAGCCAAGACCAGAAAGACATACTCGGGATCTTAACAAAGCTTGTGATCTGGCAAAAAGCCAAGATCTTTAGCTATGATTGTACAATGGACGAATATTAGTGGTTTGCTTATGGATGTAAAAATGCTGACTCAAAAGCCAAACACACAGCCTAAGTTTATATCAAAAGTTTTTTTGTTAAGATTTTCACAATTTTGTACTCACTCAACAGGTTCCCAGGACAAGGGTGCAACTAGTTTACTATTGCTTTGAACCTTTTAATGCCGTGTAAATATTGAACAGGAATGTCTTTTGAAAATCCGCAAACCAGACTAAGCACGCGAGTAATACCGATTGGATTTGCTGCTATACCTTGTGCGTAGAACTTCATCTATGTCCATAAATGGTTCTACTTAAGGTTAAAAAAAGTACAGTAATTCCTGCCATACAGAAGCGTTTAGCATGTCGCAGACAATAGGTCAAACAACTTCACAATACATTTTTGATACTATAATGAATTAAACAATGTTGCGCTCAGCCGGTATTCGAACCTAGAACCGCCTAGAATAGTAAATACATATTGGTCTCCCTCACCTCTCACCGCGGACCTCTATTCATAAACCTACTTTTCCTCACATGTTATGTTTGGACAAAATGTCACTTCACGCGGGTGTTTTAACAAAATTTTGCAAGTTTCTACCCTATCAAATTATAGTTTGGGCGTACGTCTATGAAACACCAGTTAACTGCAGTTTTTTATGCATTTCCATGTCGTGAGATGGCTACTGACTGAAAATTCGATACTCCACATCACCCGACAAGTTCCTAAATTTGCATTTGATTCTACGTATTACTTCAGTTAGCAATATTAGAGCTGTAAAGTACAAATTTAAGCATTGTTTATAACCATGATTATATGGAAATGGTGTGATGCGGACTGATGTGACGTAGGTTTTAGAAAAACATTTTCTTTATCGTGCCAACGTTTCGATCTTTATTGACATCATCTTCAGGGCCTGGGATTTACAAACATTGTTTAAACTATACAAATATATGTAGAATGTGAAGAAAAAAAAACAAGAGAGAAAAAAATGAATTTATGTAATGCTAGAAATTTTAGATTCATCAAAATATTTGTACTCTCTCAAAGTGTTCGTTTTCCGTGTTGATGTGTCCCAAAATATTACACACAGAACAAAACATACATAAACGTAACTTTTAAGAAATGGTTTACATCAACAAAGATAATCTCAGCATCAATTACAGAACAGACACATATAAACTCAGTGGTCACTCTACGCTAATACCATTAATCAAATTCAATATCGATAACAAACATATATCATCAAAACATATACTATAACATATAAAACAATCATTACATTCCACAAATCAAACACTTCTACATAGTCTAATTCTTCAGCAATTTGTCTTTCCTTTCCCTAATTATCCCCGTACTTATAATCCTTAAATGATACTAAGGCCGAACCATTACCCATTTTTTCCCATTATCGGCACCTTTCACCTCAAAGGAGCCGACTCCTCGTATAAAAATGTCTTTCTATACCGGCTTCATTCCCCACCCCTTCAAAATCCAACGTACATGAAGATAAAACGTCAATATCTCACTGGCATTCTCAACACGACACACATCTACACGAAAAACACACACTTTGAGCCCTGAAGATGATCTCAATAAAGTTCGAAACAATTAATTAAGGTTTTTAGTTGAGATGAAAAAAGTTACTGGCATGAGCGGGATTCGAACCTACGATCTTCGGCTAGATACGCCGCTGCTCTACCACTTGAGCTATCGTGACCTAGATCCACTCGGACATCAACTTCCTATCTCAACCCCACCTTATGAGTTCCCCCCTTTTTGCCATTTTTCGAATCCCGCTCGTGCCATTAACTTTTTTCTTCTCAACTAAAAACCTTAATTAATTGTAAAGTATTAATTGGTCAAGCGGATCTCGAAATTAGTGAATTTAAAGTTCGAAACGTTGACACGATAAAGAAAATGTTTTTCTAAAACCTACGTCACACCAGACCGCATCTCACCATCTCCAAATAATCATAATCATTAACTAACGATCACTAACACCACACATTGTTTATAACGTTTCATAATTAATATATTTAATGGCTATGTGTCAGCACTAGACCTTCTCATTAGCAGTGTCTCTAAAGAATTTCGACAGTTCATACTCTCTAGAAAGTACACCGGTGGTTGTATTTGATTTTCTAAAAGAACCTCATCAATGTATTGCACATCTATGGTTGCTATGACTTCTGGTTTTATTATAAAGATGTAACTCGAAAGTTTAAATTATCAAGCCAACGTAGACAAGGATCAGAATTTGGTGAGAAGCCTTCGTCTTTCTTTTTCGAAGAATTAACTGAACCAATATCTAATTGAGCCAGATGAATATTTATAAACAAACAAAAATAGTCCTTGAAAAGTGATGAGTAATCATTAGATAACAAAATAGAATCAACCTTCAAGAAACTTGTGCAATTGATAAAATAGTTTATTTATTAACGGTAAAACGACTATCGCTAGATTTTGAAATGTAATATCATAACTTTACATTATTCCGGTCAATAGAAGAATTTTTATCTGCCAAGAAATGTTACTACCGGTGAAATATAACTATTTATAGACTATCAATATTTGTACGGAACGTTTATTGTCGAACACAAGTAGAAAATTTTTAGACGAGTCTGGATCGAAAGCATTAAATTGGGTTGAGAATTTACTAATAATTAATTATTTTCAACTGTGTCCAACTTTCGCAATTAAACCAAAGAAGTGACACAATAATAGTTGTATCTAAATTTCTCCTCAGGCGTGTCTGGTTAAGAGATAAGAGAAAAATCACAACGATTTATTTTAGCGGTCCGTGCAATTTACAACCAACGTTGGGTCCCGTTCGGTCTAAATAACACCGGCAATAAACAACAACATAGCAACTTGTAAATGAATTATTAATACCGCTAAAACGTCTATTAAATGGCGGGCAGGAGGTTAAACACAACCGAAAGGATTGGAAAAGGGTACGGAACTAATGCCAAATGGCGCCGCGTCTGGGGGCTTGTGCTGAAGACTTAATTGACCAGTGATAATTTCCGATTTGGCTGAAAAAGGAAGGAATTCATCCAGTCGACGTGAATCTAGCATTAAGCATTTCGGCTCAGGAATGTCCATGGTATAATGTTAAATATTCGTAATTTTTTTTTTTTTTTTAATTTATCGCCTTAACGCCTCATTATCATCAATCACATTTTACCTTCCACCATAAACTCGTGTCAAGAATCCACAACTTTAAATATTTAAAAAATAATTTTAATTAAGACAAGTTGACCACATTTAAGCTGACAGCGAATTTTCACCATCACCAATTACTAACATTTAAAAAAATCAAGAAATCATAAATCTAACACTAATACCATGAAAAATGTAGTTCCCTCATATTATATTAACATACGTTAATTCAACCAGTACACAAACAAGCAGCAAACATAACTTTAATTATTATTATTGCTTTTCGGCTTCTCACTTTGGTTATTCTTGCAATTATTTCCCTCATCTTTGATTGTTAACCACATGCGTAAATAAATGTCCTACGTTAGTATAAAATTCAAGCGGTAAAAGATTAACCAATTTAAGTTTGGCGAGTTTTCATTCTGGGGCACTCTAAACACGACACACAAGAATTACACATCTACACAGAAAACAAACGCTTTGAGCCCTGAAGATGATCTCAATAAAGATCGAAACGTTGGCACGTTAAAAAAAAAAGTTTTTTAAAACCTACGTCACACCAGACCGCATCTCACGCATCTCCGAATAATCATAGTTAATAATTTAAATATCCTAGATGATATATTTATTTAAAAAATAAATTCGAAAGTAATGCTTTTTTGATCATCCTATGTGCATACATTTGTTAGATTTTTTCTGCTTTTGCATATGAGGCATTCAATTCACAACAATACAAAATTATGTATTTACTATCCATATACATATTTACAAGTTAGAAACAAGAGTAACCAGTAATACATTACCTCTCAACTTAAAGAAATGAAGAATGTATTATGTCGTATAACTTAAATGTGGGGAAAACTGGACTACAAAAACCCAACCCTGAGTTACACTTAGATTTAAGTACTTAATATATTCCTTATGCTAGCATTGTATAAATTCATTTGAATTTAAAATTTTCTATCGTCGTATAAATTTATTTTTTTAGTCTAATTTTTTTAGCATTGCATAAATTCATTTGTTTAAAATCTAAAATTTCTACCATTGTATAAATTCATTTTTTCACATCCTACATGTATTTGTAAAATTTAAAAAATGTTTATAAATCCCAGGCCCTGAAGATGATCTCAATAAAGGTCGAAACGTTGGCACGATAAAGAAAATGTTTTTCTAAAACCTACGTCACACCAGACCGCATCTCACGCATCTCTGAATAATCAGATTTTCATCTTCCACCCTTTCCTCCATTCACACCAATCAGTTCATTCACACAGTAGAAACCATTACTATACTAAATTAAACTAATTTGCCCGATAGGTCTGTGGGTATTCGAATGCCACACATTCGTACTCATTATGGATGGCAAAAAAAAATGGATGGCAAAGTTTAATCTATATATCCATAACTATATATCGGCTTCACCGACATATCGTGAAAAATATATGAATATATTTCATTTTAGACTATTTTATAATATCCATATGTGCCAGCCCAACTGGAAGAAAAGAACGATATTAGTAACGTAAAAGAGTCATAGTGGACGGGAGAAAAAAAGATGTACGCATATATTTCCAACATGTATGGGGTACAAATGAATTACTAATAAAAAAACATTAAGCTCTGAACTGTTGGAAATTGTGACACAATTGCTCAATGATCTAAGTAGATGTATGTTTTAATCATTTAAAATTTCCCACTTTGAATGCAATAACATCATCATCAGAAATAAGAGTTTTGTACCAAATCACCTTTTATAATATTCACCTACTATTATTACAATATATCTAAGTGCACAAAAGCCTTGAAAGTAAATCCAACATTGTCTTCAATATATCTTTCTTCTTTAACTCATCCTATCTTTCTTTTTTAATAATATTTTTGGGGCGTCGGTGGCCGCAACGGTTTAGGCGTTGACACGGCGCTCATCACTGTAAGGTAAAGGTCCCGGGTTCGAATCCAGCGGCCCTACATTCGAACCCGACATACTTAAAAATTTTCAAAAACTCAAAAACACCGGCACCCTGAGGGTTTATATGACCTCTGCTCTACCCTCGTAAAAAAATTTTTTTTTGAATATAATAATCACCATAAATAAATGAACTCACAAAAATTATATTATTGGGTTGTCCGGAAAATAATGCAGGATTTTAAGTTTTCATTAAAAAAAATCTATATAAAATATTCTGTTTACGTTTACAGGATTACTCATTTGTATGAATGTCAACACTTATTAATCCTCTTCCAAATGATATTGTTTGTTTACCTCTGTAGCATTCCGCTACTTGGAAATAATTCAGTCATCCTTATAATGTCAAAGCGAGAATTTCGTACGATTTTCTTTTACGAGTTTAAACTCGGCCGAAGCGGAGCCCAAACGGCTAGAAACATTAACCAAGTCTGGGGCGAGGGTTGTGTTAATGAGTGCACTGTGCAAAGGTGGTTTAAAAAATTTCGGGAGGGAGATTTCAGCCTTGAAGATGAAGAAGGTCGTGGAAGGCCTTCCTCTCTTAATGATGATGTTCTGCGATCAGTGGTGGAAGAAAACCCCAAAACAACTGTTCGAGAACTTGCAGAGCAACTCAAAGTCAGTAAAACGACCGTCGCTGACCACCTCAAGGCGATTGGAAAAGTGAAAAAACTCGAAAATTGGGTTCCACACTCATTAAACGATCGCCAAAAAAATCAGCGCTTTGATGTTTGTGCATCACTTCTTTGTCGAAACAAAAATGACCCATTTCTGGCCAGAATTGTTACATGTGACGAAAAGTGGATTCTCTACGATAACACTAGACGTTCTGGACAGTGGCTCGACAAAGGAGAAGCTCCAATACATTTTCCAAAGCCCCCAACTCATCAAAAAAAGGTAATGGTTACGGTATGGTGGGCTTCATTTGGTTTAATACACTACAGCTTCTTAAATCCTGGCGAAACCATCAATGCTGAATCATACTGTAACCAAATTAATACCATGCATCAGAAATTGGCAGTAATGAAGCCCTCTTTGGTCAATCGGAAAGGGCCCATTTTGTTGCATGACAACGCTCGACCACATGTGTCACGTGTAACGTCACAAAAATTATTGGAGCTTGGCTATGAAACTTTGCCTCACCCACCCTACTCTCCGGACCTCTCGCCTACTGACTACCATTTTTTTAGACACCTGGACCACTACTTACAACACATAATATTCAAAAATCAAACGGAACTGGAAAATGCATTTATTGACTTTATCAATTCTAAAAATTCTGAATTCTACTCAGACGGAATTAATAAGTTACCAACACGTTGGGAGAAATGTATTGAGAGTATGGGAAATTATTTTGATTAAAGAACATTGCTTTAAAGTAACTAGTTTCTTTTTTTTTGTTTAATACCAAAATCCTGCATTATTTTCCGGACAACCCAATAAATTAAAAATAAATAACAAAAAAAAATTAATGTGGGCAGCCGGAAAGTGCCTTTCCTACAGACTTGAGTGCTCAATTTACGATGACTGTAGTAAAAGCTTGCTAAAGTTTTAACGGAAAGAAGTTCAACCGAAGCTAATTTTTTAAGTACCACACGCTTCGGTACTATATGGAATTACGATTATAATGACATCTCACTTTTAAAAACCCCAACCGGTGTTTATTAACGAGTCATCGTCCGACAAGTTATTCGCATTACGCTAAGTGCCAAGTCAGAAAAAAAGTATCCGATTTAATGTTGTAAAAAGTGCTCGCTGACTTGTGGATTATGTTGATTTTGTTGCACAAATACAATGATAAAAGGTGTTTTATTGAATCAAATTGTCATTAAGGCAGTAGGCAAATGGCAATAACGTAGCTCCCGTTTCAAGTGTACCATATACGGCACAGAAAGTTCTCCCCTCGGTATACCCTAAGAATTATCGGTTCTCCTGCTGGCTAATTATACACGGGAAACACGAACTTTATTGTGCCTCTAATAAGCCAATAAAATGCGGTGAAAGATTGAGCCGATATAAGGCTGCACACAATCTTTTCTATCTGATTGTGAGTCTTTTTTTTTGCAGAGTACTGCAGAGAACAAGAAAAACGGATTCATCTATGACGTTTGAAGTTAAATTGCATCAATACAAATTATTTCCTACTAAATACAAGGCATATATAATTATTGAAATTTTTTGTTATTTTCTTAAAATTTCTAACTTTTTTTATAATTTGAAGTACATTACAACTACGTTCAAGTAGGAAACGGTAACGGAAAAAGTAACAGTGAGCCAGGTAATATATACAAAATGAAAATCAGGAGTGGAGGAAACACCCATTGGTATTACACCAATGTTACTAAAATATTGTCTGTTTATTCAGAAATCGTGAGATGCGGTCTGGTGTGATGTAGGTGGGTAGCGAGTGCTGTAGGATTTCTTCTTCTAGGAGTTCTTACATCCCAATATCTAGACAAGAGAGTAAAGCAACATATCTATGATTGCAAAAAACCCAAGCGAAATCCTACAGCACTCGCTACCCACTATTTTGAACACAAACACAATTTCGACTTCAACAGTCCAAAAATATTACACACAGAACAAAACAAACATAAACGTAATTTTTTAGAATGGTTTACATGAACAGAGATAAACACAGCATCAATTACAGAACAGATACATGTAAACTCAGTCGCAACTACACCATATCATTAATCAAATTCAATATAGATAACACACATATATCATTACTTTACATTCCACACATCAAACATTTTTCACATAGTCTAATTTTTCAACATTTAGCTTTCCTTTTCCTATTTATCCTATACGTATTTGTTAAATTTTAACATTGTTTGTAACTCACAGGCCCTGATGGTGATCTCAATAAAGATCGAAACGTTGGCACGATAAAAAAAAATGTTTTTCTGAAACCTACATCACACCAGACCGCATCTCACGATTTCTGAATAATTATCGATTAACGGTCATTAACCACCACACACTGTCTGTTTAATTGATATTTGTGTCATTATCACTTGAACTATCATCACCATCACTTCCTAGGATATCTAGCGGCCATTGTTTCTTCAGTCGGCGGAGAGGGTTTGAGGAGATTCGTCGGGATACAAGGTGTCTTATGTGCTTATTTACGGTAGTTGGGAGTTTTTTATGAAATTTACGGGAACGGATTTCATCTTGAACGAAAGGGATAGTCTGAATGTGTAGTTAGGTTCGATACATAAAATGGAGCATCTAGGATTTTTCGTAGTATTAAAGACTGGGCAGGTTGAATGCGGTGGATGTTGGAATCGCTGAACCCCACACTGCCAATCCGTAAGTCCATACCGGCTTAACTGTGATGTTGTAAAGTAGCCTTTTATTTTTGAGAGATAAATTCGAACGTTTTTCAAGAAGTCGTGCAACAGCTCTATATCGTGTCATACCCTCCTGACGTTTCAATCCTGTGTGAGGTTTCCACGTCAGGCGTTTGTCGATGTACAGACCGAGGTACCGCACCTTGTCCGCAGTTGGGAGGAGAATATTATTTATGAAAACAGGGGGAAGATCTTTTTACGGAGAGTGAAAGTAATGGTGGTGGATTTGTCTGTATTAAATTTTATCCTTTTCTTTTTACACCAAGACTCTTGTCGTATGAGGTGTTGTTGGAGGTTTCGAGTAGAAATGACAAGGTCCGAGTTGCTAGAGAGAATTGCTATCGTCTGTACATGTAAATGTGGTGGTTTCGAAATGTGATGGCATGTCAACTGTGAATACCTGGTATAGTGTAGGGGCCAGAACGCCCAGAACGAGGAACACCAGCATGGATAAGGAAATATGCAGAGGGGGAATGGCCTTCGATGACATGGAAGAATCGGCCAGTGAGGCAACTGTGCAGCATGAGATATTAGGTGGATGGAAGGATGTCCTTGAGCATGAACAGCAGGCCCGGGTGCCAAGCTCGATCAAAAACTTTGCTTATGTCAGGAAAGGCCCCAGAACAGTACTGTCCCATCTCAAGGAATGAGGAAAGTGACGGTGGCGAAAACCAAATTGATGTTCTGGGATTATCTTTTGAGAATTTAGAATCGGAAGAATTGTTTTGAATAGGAGTTTTTCTAAAATTTGGTGTGGAGTAGACTTATTGGCCTGTATGAAGTTGTACATTGTGTTGGCTTTTTTGGCTTAGGGAACATTCGAACATACGATTGCTTCCAAGCTATAGGGAAGAAGGTTGTACGAAGAACAGAATGAAATAGGTATGCAATGAGTATGATGGTCTTTTTGGGAAGTGTCGGAGAATTTTTGGGGTAATAAAATCACAGCCTGCAGCTTTCTTTGATTTGAGGTAGAATGAACGTCAGAAGGTGAAAAAGTTTTAGGAGGGAAGGATAATGGAATCGGTGAGTGTAAATATTCCTTCCTAAGTTCTAAATAAGTATGGTCTATGATGTTGATTTGTGGGGTGAACACTGGGGTCAGGTAAGAGGCAAAAGCATTCCTAACAAATCATTTTTTTTATATTCCAATTACATAAAATATTTAACGTTCCAGATTGTTTTCTTTCTGTTCAGAATAATAATAGAAACATAGTATCGAAATAAAATTTTAAAAAATCTTGAACGTTAAATATTTCATGTAGGAAAATACAGATTTATAAACTTTATATTTTCATATAAATATTTTAAATAAAAAAATTAATTTTGTAAAAACAAAAAATTGTGTTTGGCGATGTGACTTGTGCATATTAATTGTGATTAGGAAGATTTTTATTTTTTTGTTTTATTAGTGTTGTTGTTTGGTCTTAAAAAATCGATCCAGTGGATAGATTTTACATAAGCATTTCCACAAAACGACATTTTACTTGTAATGAGCCGAGGGAGGCGCGGGGGACCTAGTTGAAACATCCGAGAATGCCTTGAACCCCTGCGACCCCGGAGGACAACAAGAGAGAGTCGGCAGTTGTGAAAAAATAAGCTTTTCCTTAATCGGCAAAATGGCAGTGAAATTCTTGCCCAAATATGGGGGAAATATCAGTTTGTGCAGACATCAATATTCCATTAGGAGATGAAACGAGTCGTTTCGTCACTGTTGGAACAAAACCCTTTCTCGGTGGTCCTCCTTTAAACGTACAATAAACAAAAGAACTGGCCCTAAATCTCATCTGTCCAAGGAACGTCCGCTCTATTTTATTGCCGCTTTAAAAATAAAGATTATTAATTTCTCCGACGAATTTGTTACGAATTTCCTTTCATGGTTCAGTGTTAGTTTATAATTTATTGAACTTTAATTCTTTGGGTCTTTCTACTACCATTTACAACCCATAAAAGTCTCTTCTTAAAAACGATTCTTGTTTTATTTTGTGGAAGTTGAGGAGCAGTCAGGAATAAAATATGTTAGAAAAACACCTTTTTCATTTGTTTGCCGATGTTTCGATCTTTATTCAGGTCATCTTCAGACCCTGGGTGAATTACAAAACATGTGTTGATTGGAAAAAAAAAACAGATTTAAATATAATTTTTAAACCATGTATTTCATACTCACATAAAGTGTGGTGCTATTCATGTGGTCATATTTATTTCACTGTAATTATTGTGACACGGGAATGTGTACTCTGTTTTTTTTTATGTGAGTGTAATGGGGTAGTGGTGTGATAAGTCTGGGATCTTTGAACATAGGCGGTTTTATTTGACTCAAATCCCCATTCTTTATATCCAAAATAAGTCGGAAAACCTTACAAAAAAGACAAATACCTAATGTAAAGGTGTCAAAATTACGGTTATACCAATCAGTTATGCAACCACTTCCCGCGATGCGCCAGCATTCGCTTGACAGACTACGAGAAGAACCCCACAACATGCCCATAAATAGAGCCGCCCTGCAACTGCCGTGGATGTTCTTCCGACAAGGAACTACAACGGCTGAGGAGAAGGCCATCCTTCGCAAGAAGACAATCAGAGAACATCATCCAACCAGCAACGACTCCAACGCCATTTCCTTTCCTATGCTGACGCGACGAAGCAATAGTTAAACCCTCCCCCTGCACGTTCCAACCACCTCCACCTTATATCACTTTCATTCCACCTCCACTTCATAACACTTTTATTCCATCTCCTTCTCCATCCAACGATATCATTTCACTTCTTTTTAGATTTTAAATCACTTATTACACTCCTCACGATTGTAGTGAACTGGATCCTTCCAAAACTAGCCGGTTAGTCATGTCTTCACAATCATTACTCATTCTTCCTTCGAAAGCTAATGGTTTGAAATTCTAAAAAACAAACACAGTACTACTTGACAAACGATAGACAACAAGCTATAATAGAGCAAAGCCAACGAATAGCTCTTATAAAAACCACAAAAGGGTACAGGACGATTTCAACGCACGCCCTACAAGTAATAGCCAACACTTCGCCAATAGACCTTGTCCTTAAAGAAAGGGTGGTCATCCACCAAAAAAAGAAAAATGAGGCAGTAGATATAGGAGCAAGCCAAGGAGAAATAGACTGGTTCCGAAGCACAACTGGAAAGGAGGCAAAAGTGTACTTGGCATGAAGTGGCATGGCAAGAAAGATGGACAAACAGCAATAAAGGTCGGCTGACATCCAAATTTTTCCCCAGCGTTGAAAGGAGACAAAAAGCAAAATGGCACACCCTGACTACTGCCCACCCAAATGCTATCAGAACATGGAAACTTCGCAAGCTATCTTCATACAAATAAGAAAAGAGAAAGCCCTTTATGCTCCGTTTGCAGCACTGAAGAAGACGCCGACCACAAACTCTTCAGCTGTACCAAATTCAATGCAGAAAGAGAACGTTTGCGAAAGACCATCACCTCAGCAGAAAGACCGCCCAACCTCCAAAAAATGGTCTGTGATATCAAATCATTTGCAGAACTAAAATACTTTGCCTCAAATACGCTTAAATGAACAAGTCCCTATTTATTCTAATTACTAAGTCCTAAATATTGTTGTTATTGTTAGAGTTTTATTACCGTAATTTATTTATTTATTGCAAAATTAAACATAGGTTTAAGTTTAGGGTTCCGGGCTGTTTTCCTCTTCTTAGTAAGAAAATTTTAGATAATATAAATATATAGAAAATAAAACCAAGAAAAAGTAAATGTGCAACGGGAAACCAGCAAGGGAAGACCTTTTGTTTTAGGTTTTAAATGAAAATATGGTCCCTTCAGAAACCGACCAGCGGTCTCGCCTGAAGGAAAGATCGTTGGGAGGATTCAAAATCCAACGTACATAAACATAAAATAGCAAAATCTCACTGGCACTCTCAACACGAGACGCAAGAATGGCACAATTACACAGAAGACAAACACTTTGAGTGAGTAGAAATACTTTGATTGAATATAAAAATATATTTTGCATTGTATAAATTCACTTTTCCACATCCTAAATGTATTTGTTAAATGTAAACAATGTTTCAAACATCCCAGGCTCTGAAGATGATATCAATAAAGATCGAAACGTTTTCTGAAACCTACATCACACCAGACCGCATCTCACGATTTCTGAGTAAGTTGGGAGGTAATTTTATCCCATTATTTGAAATCCCTTAGATATACAAATTCGATTAAGCTAAAGCGTTTGTCTGCCGGTATGGGGTCTTCCTCAGGTACGGAGGGGGTGGTGGAAAGGGTAACAAAAAAAAAGCAACATTTCCTGAGACCCGTTTGACAACTAACTCTTTTCTTACAATCAAAGGCTACAGAACAGATCATCCTTCTGATAGGGCACAGGGCGGCACTGCTAAACTCATTCGTTGCTCATTTTCACACTTTGGAAACACATCTTACGCACTAATGTCCATTTCCATTATGTCCATTCCTTCTCCTTCCAACTGAATATTGCAGCTGTGTATCGTCCTTCTAACCAACATTTATCACAACACGAATTCCTATATTTTCTCCGATCACAACGAGAGTACTCCAGAGGACGACATCCGACATCCTGACAGATTGGGTCCTACTCTGTACATGTTGAGTTCGTACAATACACTTCATTAAACATTAAAGCCGGGAACACACATGCAACGCCTGCGACGCTACCCGATGCTACCAGAAGCCTTGCTACGTTTTGGTAGGGTGTGCACATCTATGCGAAGTCAAGCGCACGTCACGTACTGCCACACAGCGTGCATGCACAAGAATAATCACTATCACAATCGAAATTCCTCTTTTGTTATTAATGCACTATTTTGAGCAAAACCTTGTAATAAATTGTCAGTTAAATTTTATGAGCACAACCATTTAATAAATTGTTTGTTAAACTAATTAACTTTTTTAAAAACTAATTAAAAATTAAATTTTCTGCTTAATCATCATAATTAAATAAATTTAATAAAAACTTATGAATTTTTGATCTCGTTTATTTTGGTTTATATGGAAATGTTGTAATTAATATAACGACAAAATTACATATACTTACTTCGAAATAAACAACAAAAAATATTAGTGTCCTGTTCTGAAGCTACTCGACGAAAATGGTGTTATTTCATGAGCAAAACTATGAAATAAATTGTTAGTTAAATTTTATGACCAAAACCGTGTAATAAATTGTTAGTTAGAATTTTTGAATAAAACCATAATAAATTGTGTAATAAATTGTTAGTTCAATTCATTATATCAAAAAATGGTATTCCGGTGTTTTGATCAATTTCTACCAAACCATTAAAATTAATTTTTTTAATAAAAACTAATAAAGTTTTGATTTAATTTGGTTTATCTAATAAGTATGTTGTAATTAATGTAATGACAATAATACATGTAGTTTGAATAAAAATATGAGTGTCCGGTTTTTTGTCTTAGACTGTACTCGATGCGACCCGACACAAATCTAGTGGGGATCGCAGAGCGTAGAGTAGGGTAGCGTAGCATATCATCGGGCAGATGTGCACGGGGGTAATACAATCTTATGAAAAAATGGAGTTTGGATTTCCGTCGGGTAGCATCGGGTAGCGTCCCATGGCGCTGCACCGGCTAAGTGTGTTGCCGGCTTAAAGGCTATAAAACTCCAAGAGAATATATTTCCGAAATGCGTAATTCTCGATACAATTAAGCAATAAGTTTGTTAGTTCAAGACGGACAAACCAATAATAAAATAATGGGAAATGACGTTTTAAGGTTGATAAATTCTGGAAATAAGTCTTGAAGAATCGTTTGAAAATTGATTACATGCGAATGTGTAACTAATTTTCAAAATACTATTTTTCCTTCTTTCTGTTGTTTATGTATTTACTTTAATGTATCTATTGAAGTTTCTTTAGACTTCTACTTCGAGTCCAGTTATCCGACAAAATTGAAGCAGTGGGAATCGGGCGGTCCCAGAGATTAAGCTGACCACGCACTATCATATATTAAACATTGCGCAGTAGTAACAAACCATGCAATAGCCGAGTGCTTAGCGTGAGACACTCTCGGCTCATAGACGCCGCGGTCGTGGGTTCGATTCCCACCGTCGCCTCTGGCCCTTTTTTCTCGATAGCCCCCCCCCCCCAAATATGAACATACATACAAGAATTCGTCACCATGGTTAATGAGCATAGATCATAAGGCAAACAAGAACGCCAGAAGAAAATTATTTTAGTGAAATAGATATAATAGAGGTGGTATTATTCAAATTATTCAAGTACTTTAAAAGATAGTTCTTACCCACAGTTTGTTTTTAACTACAGTTGAAAACAACAACTTTTATGAAATTGAAATTGGATTAATCTCTCTCGAGGATGCGGAACATAGAGGAACAGGAAGTTGTTCGTCTCCTTGTCCATTCGGACCGGATTTTAGTATACGCAAATCTGAGCAGATAGGGTTTTACCTGGCCGCAGTCCAGGATGGGTGGTTTACAAGGTGTAAACAGGTCCGGGAAGCGGCTGTTGACAGAACACCACGTCTGGGTGGTCTTTCGTTATGAACCGATGCTCGGCATTGACTTATGTACTTCCTCATTACCAACAATGTAAACATGAGAGGTGGATCTTTTGTAAAAAAGAAATTTCGTAATACGTACGACACCCGTGGCCTACACAATGATCGATAAATAACGTTCGGAAGAAAGCAACCTCTTACAAATGAGTTCCAATTCTCTGAAGGCGATATTGTAGGCCCGTATATATTCATTTAAAGGCTGTAGTTATAAATCCTCCAACGAAATATATATCGTTTTAGTTTAATTTTATAACTCTCCTTCCATTAAAATATATAAATTTCAAGATAACATTTAATTTCAGTTAATATTTTGAGAGATGAGAGGAAAAAACGTATGATTTTACTGTGACCTGTGCTGTCACGTTAATGATTAGAAGTGGTAATGGCATAAAACTGATATTTTTATATAATATATATTTAAATTGTTTCGAAAAATTACTATTATTATTTCAAATAATTCATCTGTATATAAGATATTGGTTGAGATAAAAAAGTGGGTGTCAAGAGCGGGATTCGAACCCACGACGTTCGGCTAAATACGTCACTGCTCTACCACTTGGGCTATCGTGACTTCGATCCTCTCGGACACTAACTTCCCATCTCAACCCACCAATGCCTTACATAAAGCATTTTAAATATTAAATCCATTTCGTGGTCCGATTGGCCAAATAACTTATTTCTATTAATTAATCTTTATGTACGATATTGGTGGGTTGAGAAGGGAAGTTGTTGTCCGAATGGATCGAAGTCACGATAGCTCAAGTGGTAGAGCAGCGGCGTATTGAGCCGAAGGTCGTGGGTTCGAATCCCGCTCGTGACACTGACTTTTTTCTCTCAACCAATACCTTACATAATGATTAATTAATTGAAATAAGTTATTTGGTCAATCGGACCACGAAATCTAATGGACAACTATTATTATTGAAACGTTAATAAAATTGAGCAAAAACTGGCAATTAAGATCGGTTAGAAGTATACATAAACTAAAAGCAAAACACAATATTAGTTGAGACAAATAAAAACATACTTTCAAATTCGTCCAAATTGCAATATTTTGTTCTGAGAAGCCACTGATAGGTCATGTACAAACGTCTTGTCTTTGAGCACTGGTCCTGCTTAGGACTTGGTGGCCTTTCTGCAATGTTTATAAAGCCTATAACTCGGGAAGGCAGAGGACGGTACATATTAATAAACGCCGTGCTTGTTTTAGAACATACTAAGAAATTTCATGGAATGATTTTCTTGAAAACAACAAGCAACAGGTTTATTTTATGAAGAAGTCACCTAAGCGTCTTTCGGAGTGTTTGACTAGACCAAAACTCAACGAAAAAATTTCAATTTACAAATTGATTTTAATGATTATTTGAAGATCGTCAGATGCCTGGTCTGGTGTGATGTCGGTTTTAGAAAAACGTTTTTTTATCGTGCCAACGTTTCGATCTCTATTGAGATCATCTTCATAGCCCAAAGTGTTTGTTTTCTGTGTAGATGTGTAATAACTGTGTGTCGTGTTGAAAGTGCCGATTGATTTTGACATAAAATGCTGTTTATAAGAAAAAAAAAGGTGCTATTAGAATAGAAAAGGTAGACCCATTCCGTCATCGAAATTCTGATAGGAAGGAGGTCCTTTACATGGAAAAATCGTGGGGTGCCGTAAATTTTGGTATTTATTGAAGTCCCAAATAGATTAAAAGAATTTTGTTGATTTAAGTTAAATTTAAACACTAGGAATTATTTTATACTTCATCCGTTGAAATAAATGATATTTATATATACAGAATCTTTTAACTGAATCAAAATAGGCTAGCATAAAATGCCAGTTGTAAATTTATACAGACAAATTGAATTAAATTCTTCGAACTTCACTGTTTAACTGGATTAAACAGAATTTACTGTATTAGGGATGATTTACATTGGAGGCAGCGTGCCCTTAATGAACCGGCCAATTAAAGCTTTCGTCTTTTATCTCACTCCATCTGCAAAATTGTTCCTCCACCGTTTTATAGAAGCGGTCCATCTGCGAGATTACAATCTGCATTAACGCTCCGTGAAAATTGCTGCTGTTACTCTACAAACCGTAAATTTAGAATTTCACGCCGTTTTTATCTCAAGCGAGGGACGGGCTTTATTTCTAGAATGTTGAAGTAACGGCTTGTTTAGGTTACAACGTCAACTGGAAAACCGTTTTCCTGTCCCAGAAAGATGATACTTTGATATCAAGACGATCCTGATATAAGCATATCGAAAGAAGGCAACAACATCAAAAAGTATTAATTACTGCATTTTTAGTTTGTAACATGAAAGAATAATAATGTCTGAACTTTGTGGGCCGACAAACAGCAGAGGTTATTGTCGCCCTTTGAGTGTTTTCTTTGTTTTCTACTTTTTTTTTCTAGGCGTTCACGCGATTTTTTGTTTAAATTGCTTTTGTTTAAATTAAAAATTAGACCGTCTTGATATGGTTACTAACTCTCTGTTTTTATGTACACAACGTGGATATCCTAAAATGCTACTCAGATATCGTGAGATGCGGTCTGGTGTGATGTAGGTTTCAGAAAAACATTTTCTTTATCGTGCCAACGTTTCGATCTTTATTGAGATCATCTTCAGGGCCTGGGATTTATAAACATCATCTTCACCCTTCAAAACCAAGCATATATAAACATAAAACAGCAAAATCTCACTGGCACTCTCGACACGACACGCAAGAATGGCACAATGACAAACACTTTGAGCTCTGAAGATGATCTCAATAAAGATCGAAACGTTGGCACGATAAAGAAAATGTTTTTCTGAAACCTACGTCACACCAGACCGCATCTCACGATTTCTAAATATATATATATATTCGTGCTGCGTGTATAAATGACATCGACCTAAAAAGTCCGTTAAAGTACGTTTATAATGATAAATAAAAAAATTCCTTTCTTCATTTTTGTTGTACTTTTTTCTTTTAATGTATTGTTTAATTTTTCTAGGCCTCATCTCAATCAAGACCTCAGTTAAAAAGTACAATTAATTAAAAAATTAATACGATCGATTATGATTACTAAGCATGTATGGATTAATGTAATAATTTATGCGGTTTCACAATATTGATCGCAGTGGAAGAAGGGATTTTGGAAAAAACGTCCAAAATCGTTCAAAAATTAAATAATAATTTCTACTTTCCTTCCATCCATGAAGCAGATACTTAATTTCCACTCAGCCATTTCCATTCATAATAATCCCCTTTTGAATCATTGCATCTTCCACTTTTCCTAATGATTCTACAAGAAGATCCAAAAGGAATTGGCCACGCGATTTAGTTCAAAAATCAGTGTTGTGTAAAAAGTGCGCAGGAAAATCATTCTGGCAACACCACTGTGTGATGGCTCTCTCATTAAATAAACAATAAAATCATGGTGTAAATAGCATATTTCATTACAGTTGTGATTTAAAAAATTATTTCACCCTGTTTAGTTGCGCAAGAATGTCATGAATATTATGAGCGACTGTATTTTACTGACAACGAGGTGTGGGCAGCAATCAAGATGGCTAGAAAGAATTACCAGGAAGTCGTTTGGCATTCAGATTTGACGTTACTACTAAAAGAAAACGAAAGTTCAGAAAGGTTTTTGTTTACTTTCTAACCCACTCTCCTTGAAGAACAACCAAATTCATAAATTCATTCATTATAATCTGAACAAAGAAATTTTGTTTTGATGATGACTGTCGTAAGGTTCATTAGTTTGAAGGCAGTTTTTGTTTCGACCGACTCACGTTGCGGCATATTCAATTTTTGTACCATCAAAATTCTGTTGATCAGTTGGCGGAGATATTTATGTTTTTGAAAGGGCCTACATGTACCGGGGGCAACCGCACGTCCGATGACACCGTAAGGTTAAAGCAGCACACGTTTTAGGCTCCGGGGGGCGATTCGTCTCAGCGGGCTTTGGAAAAATTTTGATGATTGATTAGGGCCCAGCTGCTTAATAATTGTGCCAAGTTTCATAAATGACTGATTAGCAGTAAGCGACATAATAATGGAAATTTGGCTCACAAATGTATTCACGTTGTGACCTCGGGAAGATAAAAAGAAAAGACAATTTAAATAATTCTTTTGTGTTTCGTTTAGAGAAATTCCAAATTATTAAGATAATCGATGTTTGCCTTAAAATAGTGACCTGGAATGTATGATAAACAATTCTTGTAAATTGGAGACAAATTCATTTCATTTGACGAGAATATTTATTCACGATGAAATTGTATATGTAGACGTTAACGTAGAAACTTCTTAGTTGGCCATTCAATGTTAAATAAAATTAATCTTTATGTAAGAGTATTGGTAGAGATAAAAAGTCAGTGTTAAGAGCGGGATTCGAACCCACGACCTTCGGCTAAATACGCCGCTACTTGAGCTATCGTGACTTCGATCCACTCGAATACCTCCTTTCCATTTCAACCCACCTTTTTGAATTTTCCTTCCTTATTGCCATTTTTTAATTGTCGTGTAATATAGTCGATTCTCGTCGACAAATGAAATGGCCACGGAAAGTTTTCGTGAAGGTATACTTCATTTTGTTTATTAAATCCATTAGATTTCCTGGACCGATTGACCAAATAACTTTTTAAATTAGTTAATCTTTATGTAAGGTATTGGTTGAGATAAAAAAAGTCAAAGGAAAAATTCAAAAAGGTGGGTTGAAATGGAAAGTGGATCGAAGTCACGATAGCTCAAGTGGTGGAACAGCGGCGTATTTAGCCGAAGGTCGTGGGTTCGAATCCCGCTCGTGACACTGACTTTTTTATCTTGGTGGTGAATCGGACCACGAAACCTAATGGAGTTAAATAAAATGGAAAATTCTGAACGTAATTCTGAACGTAATTCCGAACTGCATAGATATCTATTTTTAGGTTTTAGCAAAACCAAAAAGAGGTGAAAGAGCCGACTTGTCCGATAGTGTTTTTCTACGGGCAAATTTATGACACAAAATGTCAGTCATTTGTTTTCGCGCTAGAAAGTAGCAAGTCAAATATTACACTAGATTTACGAACCAATGTTCTCGTTGAAGTATCGTATCGGTTGACAGTCGGATATGCCCTTCGGCTGTGAGTCAAACGCTATTAGAGCATCGATTGTAGGACAATTAGCATAAATTTTGGGATCTCGTTTCCAGAGCGGGGCCATATAAGGCTCAACCCCCGCGATATATGACCGCCGCGAACGAGACCATCATTCATCCAGTACGATACACATTTTATGCAATGTAACTGGCACCTTGTGTTTATGTGGCGCTTTAAGATTTGTACCAGGAGAATGCTTTTTGTCTCAAGTGGCTTAATGGGGCTCATAATCGTTATGTAATAAATGAAAGTTGCAGTGTATCTAATGACATCAGTTAACTTGATTTCATTTCTTACACATTGTTCCTACAGTGTACTAACATTTTTCGGTCGAAAAATCCAGAAAAAACAGAGGTAAGCTTCTGAAGCATCGAAGGTGCCAGTACCTACTAGACATATCTCTAAAGATAGCGGGAATAAAAAATAAGTAAAAATAGTTTATATAAGCATAAACAATACAACAATTGAATCCTTTTTACTGAATCGTGGTGTGATGGCGACAGAAATGCCCGTCAAATATCAAGGAATGACAAGAGGGAAGATGCTAAAATGGAACTAACATATTCAAGCAGAAAACCTAGACAAATTGAGATGCAGAAAGAAAGAAAACTCATTAGACGTAGACATAGATTTACTGTATAAAAATCATTTGTAGTACAATTGTTGCATAAAATGAGTTTCATAGAATTACAACTTCTAAAAATGTAACATGAGGGGTATTCACGATGTTTGTAAGATGTTAACTCGAATAGAGAAATGTCCAGTAAGATCGTGAACGTCCCCTTATTTTCCTAGTATGTTAAACGCAATGCTGGGAGTGGCGATTGGTAGAACCAAAAATAAAACTATAACAATCCTTGAAGGCTTGTTGTTGTTTGTTTTCTTTTTGTTTTGTATTAAATTGTAAGATGCCAGAAGTTAATAAAAAAGGAAAATTAATCAACTATTTCATTCAAAATGCTATATTTGCACTCGAAAAGTATTAACAAATGATACGCTTCAAATCGTGCAGACATACCTCACTTGTATACTAACGTTTAACAGCCTACAACTTTATAGGATGAGGGATTATGAATGAGAGTATAAGGACAAGTCAGAAATCACCAAAAAAACGAATTGGTCTGATTTAATTAATGCGTATTTAAGAATAAAAATACCTGTAAACAAAAAACAGCTGTGAAATTCATGGCTACCATGTTTGTTACCTACGCCCTAACGGATAGCAATGTGACTACATTTTCGGCCTAACATCTAACATTGGCCCAGGCCAGTTAGATCGAGCAACGTTAACTAACCGATTCTTACAAGTCTACGTCATTTTTCTCGATGTAACAGGGCCTAACAGAGTTAACACCAAAATTGTGAATACTCCTGTTTGTTACTTGGTAGAACGCTGTGTTCAAATTTAAAATTTGGACTTTTAACAAAATTATAAAGATTATAAAAGATAAAGATGGATTTTTGTTCTAGTTGAACTAATATAGTTAGGGGCGCAGGGCCGCAAGGTTTAGTCTTTGACATGGAGCTCATCACTGTAAGGTAAAGGTCCCGGGTTCGAATCCAGCGCGGCCCTGCATTCGAACCCGACATACTTACAAATGATGGGCTTATTGCAAAAATACCGGCACCCTGAGGGTTTATATATTATGACCTCTGCCTCGTAAAAAAAAATTAGACAAGTATCTCTCTATGACTTTAGAACAGAGATGGATTTGTTAATTAGTTTTTCCCAGTACTACTTTGACACCCTTTAACACAAAGAATAGTCGAGCAAGTGAGTAAACTGAGAAATCAGGATCGCGAAACCATATTTGCCTGGATCCCGGGCCACGTTGGGCTAGAGGTACAGGGCAACGAAAATGCAGATCTGGCGGCCTAGAGAGCTGCTGCTAGCCCGCACGACCCGGGTATCCTGATCAGTCCGGAAGATCTGAAAAGGAAAATGAGAAATTTAATCTACAATGAATGGCCGGTCCGCTGGAGATGAACGAAAAATTAAAAGTGCATAAAGAAACGGTGAGGCCATGGCCTGTGGAGAACTTAAAGAAACGAGACAAAACAATACTAACAAGGTTGAGAATAGGCCACACCCGTCTCAAGCACGGCCATCTCCTGGTGGGGAGAAGATGCAAAAGTTGCCCTCTGTGCGGAGGCCTGGTAACGGTAAGACATCTATTAGAAGAATGCAATAGGTTAAGAGTATATCGAGAAAGGTGCGACCTACATATTAGTAACCACATAAAGAAATTATTTAGATATCTGAGAGCAGTGAACGCATATCAATTAATTTGATCCACCCCTTAATAGAACTGTGGATTTCGTATGTATGATTTATTGGCGAGGATGTTGTAGTGAATGTTGTGAGTAAGAATGTTGTTTTTAACTGTACATAGTGAATGTGTGTAGTGGATGAGTGTATTTATTGGATTGAATGTATTCATTAGCTAGAATGGAATGTATGTTTATATGTTCAAACAGCGTAGGGGTGTATAAATGAGGTCGGGGCGTCGTCGGAATGCGCAGTACCATGACGGCCCGCGAAATGTTAGTTTAGGATTAGTATAGGGTGTATGTTGTTATGAGTGAGGGCAAGTTACTGACGGAATATCGAGTACCTTGGTAACCTGTCGATATGTGTGAAAAGTGTTCTTTTAATTGGGGGAAATTAACAGTTTATAAGGGGGCGGGTGACGAGTTACGAACAGAGTGGGGTACCAAAATACCCTACTCGAAAATGCGAGAATTGTTAATATGCGAGGTGCCGGTAATGGCTCAAGATCAAGTTGAGAAAGGATTACAATCGGGTCTGTTCATAAAATTGAGTGCAAAAACTGCAGTAAAGAATATTATGGTGAAACCAGTCAATACCTACAGAGAAGAATCTATCAACATAAATATGCAGTTCAAAATGGTAAAAGCAAGGAAACTACCTTAGCACAGCTGGCAATTGTTGAAAATCGTACATTTTTATTTGATAATGTGAGCATTTTTACAAAAGAATGAAATAGTAGATAAAGAAATTTTCTGCAAGCCCTTTGCCTAAAAAAAGATAAACTGTCCGATAATTACCATCGACTGTGATATGATAAGTGATTCTTATTTTAATTTTTTAAATAACATATAGAAATAAGCTAGTCAATTTTGAACTTTGGAGGAAACTTAAGATCTGTGATAATTGTAATAGTAATTGTTAACAATTTTGTTAAAAAATAAATGTTTAAAAATGGATTTTTAAGAAATATGTAATTTTAATTGTTGAGTAGTTTTAACGTTAATTCGTTGGTCTATGACAATATGTTGATAAGAGGTTTAAATCTCACATGATAGGTTTTGATAAGAGTCTAGTCATGATCAAAATATTAAAACGTTTTTCGGAGTCTGAAGGTATTAAAAATGTATCACACTGTCTTCTTTTAAAATAGGCTATTACAAAACATTAATGTCTGACGACTACTGTTTTAACCACTGTACGTAGTAAAGAAAAATGATAGCTATGTTGGTCTGAAAATGTAAAAAATCTTTGTTCTGTGTATAAGCGCTAACTCATCTGAGAAGGGTTTAAAATAAATCCGAACGTTGTGGATTGAAAAAAGTTGGTTGTTGTTTATTTGAGATGACCCCACCTTATCCCCTTATTATCTCACCTTCGAGAAGGAAAAATCAGAAGCCATTAGATTTCGTGTTCCGATTTAAAAAATGGCAAAAAGGAGGGAAAATTTGAAAGATTGGGTCTAGATGGTAAGTTGGTGTCCGAGTAGATCGAAGTCACAATAGCTCAAGCGGTAGAGCAGCGGCGTATCTAGCCGAACGTCATGGGTTCGAATCCCGCTTTTGACACTGACTTTTTATCTCAACCAATACCTTACATAAAGATTAATTAATTTAAAAATCAGAAGTTTTTCCAGAAGAATAGGAAAAAGGCAACTATATGTTGAAAGCCCAGTTTATAGAATAGTTCTAGGACAAATCGATAGTAGATAAATATTAAGTCAAAATTAAACTAATAAAAACATTGAAATAATGAGTGGTAAAATAACATGATAACAAGTCGACTCAAATTGATGATGCCATTTTATAAGCTGTTGAGCTTAATCTTCTTATGATTTTTCTTACTATGCCTCTGCTCAATGATCGCACGACTGCTAAAGAAGACTTTCAGGAAGCTTCACTTGCCTGTAAAGTTATCCATGGTGCGGAGAAAATGGTCTGATCTACTGGAATCATGTTATCAAAAGTGTTTAGAAACGGGAAAGAAATGAGATCAATTGAATTTCGTGCAATTAAACTGATGTCTGAGATCATCCCGGTGTTACATACCTAGAAGCAAATCCTAAAATATCAACCTGGCTATTGATTTTTCCATCGGATCTGACAATTTTTGAAAACCTAATTCCGTTGTTTTTCCAAATAATTAAATCAAATTGGATTATATATGTTTGAGCAATTGTGAAATATTGAAAATTTAACTGCTTGATTTCCTCACTTGCATATTTATTTATTTTTGTTTTTGAACATTTATTGTAAATATCCAGTAATTTCGATCTGATTTTCCGTAAATATTCATTACTTATGTTTTAATAAAAAAAACTTTAACAAAACTGTAACCACCGATTTCAAAAATTGAAATTATCTTTGTGAGCTGTTGGCGCTTTCTCTGTTAGTAAGTTCTTCAGTTTCATTTAACAATTTTCTTTCCATGATTTTCTTTGATTTCTTTAATTAATCAATCAGTTTTATCGGAGTATTTGTAATGTGATTTTGTTGAAAGTATAATATGTAATTTTATTTCACCTCAGATTTGGGGTGGAATGCCTATTCTTTATTGTTTCAAAATCCCAAAGTTGTTGCTTGACTACCATAATGAAAAGATTTAGGAAATCGCCAGTGGGAGTCAAGAATGTCCGAAATATCTAGAGATAAAGAAATAAATCGAATTTAAATAGTTATGCGTTAAAGCGTGTAGGTGCAAATGGACCTGTTTGGAAAGGTTTTGAAATCAGATTTCCGAGAAGTTGTAATGAAACGGCCGGGGTGGAATGGACACCCCCGCAGGGACACCGTCCGTTTCCTAATTCGAAGATAGCGCCAATTGAGAAAGCGCCGATCGTTAGACTTTTTCTTGCCCACGTCCGATATCGGCGGGATCGTTGTCAACCTTCTGGCGAGTTGACGCGTGGGACGAGGTCGGAGAAGAAAGGTCACCGCCGTTATGAGAGCTAACTGATGTTGACATCCGCTGACAGTTGTGGGGCGGTCGACAACCGTTCTGTTTCCTTTAATGAAACTTTCACTTCTTTGGGATTTAGAGTCCATCCGCGAGCAGTTAATCTCCTCCTGGAGGCAATTGACTCGTTTTTGCGCAGCATTCCTCGCGTCCCGATGAAATTAGAACTTCCAGACGCGATAATTTACTCTCCGAGGTATCAACACAATGGTTGAAACCCTTAAAGTTCAATTAGCAATCCTTGACATTTTTGGTTTTGATGTATAAATTCGAAAGTAAAATCCTAAAATCTTTAATACCCCATTGTCCTCTCTCGGAAGGAGTCAGTGATGCAACTTGATTTACAGTCAAATTCATTTCGAAAACCGCTTAATTGTAGGTAACCTGAACATAATGTTCGCCTATACCATTTAAAGGTTGATGTTTATTACTTTAAACGCTAAACTTTACTAATGGTCATACATTAGAAAATGCGGTAATAAAAAATATTTCTCTTAGCTTAATGGTTCTTATGGGTAAATTATTGCTCGACGTCTATGACTACGCCCAGTGTCAGCGTTTTCATGCTACAGTCGCTTCTAGGTGGCATGTAAAGTCAATGTGAAAATAAAATCACATCTACCATCAAATATTATTTTTATTAAATACACTATCCTAGCCTGAATATATTGGTATAAACGAAAATTTAATTTTGATGAATATTCTGTAAGAAAACCAATAGATTGAATTGAAACTCCCTTTTTTATTTCGTTGTGGTAGATAACATTAGTATAACTAATAAATATTTAAAATTTATTAGGGTTTTTTTCCTTGTTAATTGTAGGTAACCTGAACATAATGTTCGCCTATACCATTTAAAGGTTGATATTTATTACTTTAAACGCTAAGCTTTACTAATGGTCATACATTAGAAAATAATGTAAATAGTTTGTTTAAGCTGTAACAAATAATCAAACATCAGCAAAACATGAGAACATGTACTACGTCTTTCGGTTTTCAAATTTTAACTACTCTTGTGTTGATCCCCTAATATTTTCGCGTATGCATTCGGTAGCAGAAAAATATTGCATAAAGTTTCGCATTTAATTGAGACATTTCTTAGATATTAGGAATGCCACCGGATGTGAGAATTGTGCTCGAGTACGTCAGGGAATCTTCGGGTCAGCTTTTCCAACGTTTGGAGTATTTCTGTACAGATTTGAACAGACGTCAACATTTCGGAAAAATTTCCTAAATGTTAAATTGTATCAAAATAACCCTATTGCCCAAATCCTGATTGCCAATTGTAATCGAGGTATTTAACTTTTCAGGTTCAACCTTTCCAAATTTTATTCTACGAAGTTATACACATTTTTTTCGATTTGTGCTGGAGTACGTCAGCGAATCTTTGTGTCAGCTTTTCGGACGTTTGGAGTATTTCTGTACAGATTTGAACAGACGTCAACATTTCGGAAAAATTTCCTAAATGTTAAATTGTATCAAAATAATCCTATTGCCCAAATCCTGTTTGCCAATTGTAATCGAGGTATTTAACTTTTCAGGTTCAACCTTTCCAAATATTATTCTACGAAGTTATACACATTTTTTTCGATTTGTGCTGGAGTACGTCAGCGAATCTTTGTGTCAGCTTTTCGGACGTTTGGAGCATTTCTGTACAGATTTGAACAGACGTCAACATTTCGGAAGGATATCCCAAATGTCAAATCTTTGGATCAGCTTTTGACGTTTGGAGCATTTCTGTACAGATTTGAACAGACGTCAAAACTTCGGAAAAATATCCCAAATGTCAAATTGGACCAAAACACCCCTATTGCCCAAATTCTGATTCCCAATTGTAATCGAGATATTTGACTTTTCAGGTTACTGTCCAACCTTTCAAAACATTATTCTATGAAGTTATACACAATTGTTTCAAATTATGCTCGAGTACGTCAGCGAATCTTTGGGTCAGCTTTTCCGACATTTCGAGTATTTCTGTACAGATTTGAACAAACTCAAAACTTCGGAAAGATATCCCAAATGTCAAATTGGACCAAAACACCCCCTACTGCCCAAATCCTGATTCGAAATTGTACTAGAGATATTTCATTTTTTAGGTTACTTCAATCTTTCAAAACTTTATTATATGAAGTTCCTCATGTCTTATGAAATTTTATTCCTAAATTAAATTTCATTACAACAATTGAGAAATCATTGAAATCCCTATGAGATTTATTTGTTTTTTCTTTTGTTTTCTATTGCAAACTTAAGGAAACAAAATATAAAAATCTTTTAGTAGATAAACTGTTACGAGTTCCGTAAGTTCTTACTTAAAGTTAAGTAAGATTGTCTTGGTTCTGTTATTGATAGATATGGTACATATACAACAGTTGCTCCTAGTAACTAAATTTTGGTTATAAACAGTTAAAAAATAATAAGTATATAAGATTTTTAAACCTATATTAAAATAATGAAAGTAATATAAATTATAAAAACTTTGAACAAAATTGAATACAAGAAAAAACGAAAAACTTTAAAGCGGTTAAGTTTAGCAGTTCTTTAAAACAGGGACGAACGTCAGTCTTGCATTCTTCAAGGAGGTGAGTCGTTTTGAACATTTAAAATAATTTATGAAGTTTTTGCTGAGTCATGTTAAACGTGGTATTGAATTATTAAGATAGAATGAATATACGAAAACATGATTTTCAAAATTTTTATTTGCTAACTTGCTAGCTTCTCTAAAATGTATAGCTTTCGTGACGTCTTGTTCCTTATTAATAAATATGATGATGTTTTTTTTTAAATGCCAAAGATGAGTAAAAGGACAAACTTGCGTGATTATCTGTTCAAAAGTGCTTTAAAAGTGAAATCGTATGATAAAGATTGAATTTTATTCTGGTTTAACCACCTTTTAGACCAATCGTTTCTCAATCTAAGTATGTATTTTGTTCCCATTTGCCATTTTAAATTACAGCATGTAATTATTAGAGGATACATACATAATTAGTTGAGGAAAATAATTAGAATTATTCTCCCATTTTATTTCTTTCTATTAGTGATTTAATGATACCTCAGAAATGAGGTCTCGTTGCATAAATTTCCACTCGAGACATCTTATGCTTGTAGGGGTAGAATATGTTGGACCACACTGGTCGGGATGGAGTTAGTTGGGTCTTTGTAAATTATCGAGGAATTTATACGTTGATACCGAAATCCAGATTATTCGTGATTTTTATGCATGTAGTTATTTAAGAATTTATATATATTTCTTTTAATTTTATTTCTAACATCTATGTTTAAAATGTTACAATTTTACAATTATTTGGAACGTATTTTATTTTTACCCTATTGACATCGATATATTTTTTTCCAAATTTACATAAATATTATCTAACATCAGTTTTTTAATGTTACTTTTTTTAGCACTAACATTTTTAAAGTCTACTTTGTGATTACTCTATTTTTATGTTTGTTTTGTTGCTATTTATTATAAATCTTTATGATACTTTCTCTCCCTTCTAACCAGCCCTACATATTTCTTGTGTCCCTCATAATTAATATAATTTATTGTATTTATTATTAAAACTTTACTTTTTATAATTGTATTTGTTTAAGTAATTCAGCAATTTGTTTTACGAGCAGCACCCTGAAACCGATACAAATATTTTTTTGTGAAAATTGTTTTGGTTGTATTTATCAACGGAATATAATAAATAATAAGATAAAAAATCGATTATAAGAAAATAAACTATTGACAATTATAATGAATGCATTTAAGGTAATAATTTTTAAATATGAGACGATGGATCGACCTGCTGTTGAACAACTTGGAAAAAAGGATCTTCAGTGAGGTCACAACTGAACGACAATTCTTTTAGTTTTAGCCAAGCTTTCGACGATTTTATCGTCATCATCAGGGTCTATTTATTAGAGGAAAATATAGCAGTTTTAATATATATTGAATAATTTAAAAATAATTATATTTTTCTTGCTTTAACTCGATGAGTTTTGAACTCTATCTTGAAAAAAAAACTGCATTTATTAAAAATTATTTGAAATAGGAGAAGCTCAGTATCTAAATATAAACAACATGAAGTATGGAATTAATTAAAAACAACGTAATAAAAAAAATTCAAAATTAAAAAAACAACGTGGTTACCTCGGTTAAAATAACTTATAAGTAAATGCCTCTTTTCTTACTTTTTTCAGGTAAATTTGGATATCACAGTTAAGGTTAAATGAGCTTTTTTTTAAATGTACTATATATAGATAACTTAAATTAAAGTGCTAACTTCTACCACAAGGGAGAGACAAGAGGCTCGGGTGGCTTGGTATATTTTAACCGAAGTAACCTATACGACCACGTTTTTTAATTTTTAAAATATATATTAAAATATATAAATAAATATATTTTAAAATATTTATATTATGTTGTTTTTGTTGTTTTTAATTAATTCCACGCTTTAGCTTGTTAGTATTAAGATACTGAGCTTCACATAATTTTAAATAATTTTACATAAATGAAGTTTTTTCTCAAGATATATTTCAACACTCGTCGAGTTAAAGTAAGAAAAATAAATTTTGTTTTTAAATTATACAATATGTTCTAACTGCTATATTTTCCTATAATAATTGGGCCCTGATGATGATGATATAATCGTCGAAAGCTCGGCTAAAACTTAAAGAATTGTCGTTCTGTTGTGACCTCACCAGATCCTTTTTTCCAAGTTGTTCAACAGGTCGATCCATCATCTCTTCTTTAAAAATTGTTACATTAAACCCATTCATTATAATTTTCAATAGTTTATTTTCTTATAATCGATTTTTATCTTATTATTTATTATATTCCGTCCATAATGACAACCAAAACAATTTTCATAAAAAAATGTAATATTTGTATCGGTTTCAGGGTGCAGCTCGTAAAACAAATTGTTGAATTACTTACAAATAAGACAATTATAAAAAGTAAAGTTTTAATAATAAATACAATGAATGGTATTAATAATGAGGGAAACGAGAAATATGTAGGGCTGGTTAGAAGGCAGAGAAAGAATCATAAAGATTTATAAGAAAGAAAATATCAAACAAACAAACATAAAAATAGAGTAATCACAAAATAGAATTTTAAAAATATTAGTGTTAAAAAAAGTATCATTAAAAAACTGATGTTGTTAGAAAATATTTATATACATTTAGGAAAAAACGTGTCGATGTCAATAGGAAAAAATAAAATACGTTCCAAATATTGTAACATTTTAAACATAGATGTTAGAAATAAAATTGAAAGAAAAATAAGTATTTATACTTATTATATATTAAGTATTATTAAATATTTTATTTTTATATAAATATTAAATATTTAATATTTAAGAATATTAAATGACTATATACATACATTTTTTTTTACATTTCATATTATGTTGGTTTTATTGTTTTTAATTAATTCCATATTACATCTTGTTAATATTTAGATACTGAACTTTAACTACTTTTAAATAATCTTATTTTAAATGCAGTTTTTTTCTTAAGATATATTTCAACACTCATCGAGTTAAAGTAAGAAAAATATAATTGTTGTTAATGTTGTTTTTAAATTACACTATGTTTTAACTGCTATATTTTCCTATAATAAATAGGCCCTGATGATGACGATTTAATCGTCGAAAGCTCGGCTAAAACTTAAAGAATTGTCGTTCTGTTGTGACCTCACCCAAGATCCTTTTTAGAAGTTGATAATAACTTTTAATAAAATAATTATTGTTAAATAAACATACTCTGAAAACGGCAGTGAACAATGGTAAGATAAATGAACCGTAAATTGGTACCTAACTTATGCTATCACGATTTCATAAATTTAAAAAATTGAATGTTAACAAAGTAATCGGAATTGCGAAGTTATTGTTAAAAACCCATAACATTTTTGTCATAAGACGTGTTGGCTGACGTCTCGGAAAAATGACGAAGCTTGCAGGCCCTGCTCGTAAAGGCCGAGGCCGTACGTGTCTTTTTCCCTTTGACACGAATTTTTTTTTCGCGTGCGGCGAGGTTTCACTCTTAAGATTGCTATGATGTTTTTGTCGGCGATAGTTGCGAAGCTCTCCGGTGACACTGCAGTCCGCAGGTATGCAGGCGGTAACCAAGGCTATTAATTTCATTGCATCGGGGACGTGTCGGGCGTAAAGCGATGCACCACCATGTCCGAAGATCCGGAGTCTCGTATGACTTTACGTGTCCTTGCTTGTGACCTCCCGTGATGTCAATCTACACTATTTATCACACTATGGTCATACTTATACTAGTGCTAATTAACTTTATTTTAAAAACAATATGCATTCAATCACGTCTTTTTACCATTAAAATTTTGGCAAACTTTCTAATTGACAAAGCAGTATGAGGGATGGTGTGGCCGAGTGGTTAGTGCGTCTGACTTGTATTTGCCTTACTAGTGGCATCTCTGAATTTTTAAAACTGAATAATATGGAGAAAGTATAGTAAAGTGGTTTGAACCCTCATCCGCAACACCCATCGGGCTTTAAGCCCTCCTGTTTGACACGAATTACTTTACTTTTTTCAAAGTAGTATTTTTTTAAATTCATTATGACTAATAGGAAACTTTTATGAGTTATGGTTTAAAAAAAGTTTATCCCTTATTGCATCGAAACGTGTTACCACATAACAAAACTTTAACGTTTTTCCTTATTAAAACACCTATCAAACTCGACATCTGGTTTGGAAAAAAACATTCAACACCAGTTTTATCACTCAAGGAAAGGTCAATTTACTCCATAGCCATAAAAATAGCATGATATTAACGTCTGAAATTGGTTTATAAATTGGGATTTATTTACAAGTCGTCTAAATAAACATTCATCAATGTCAAGTGCATGGTACATAAATTTTCGTTTGAATTTCAATGAATATTTCTCCCTGATGTACTTATTTGTTCAGTAACAAATAAGACATTGAGGTGAATGTTATATTATAGTAATAAAGTTTTATTATCTTTGTTTGTCCTTATTAATAATCTTTCTAAAAAGTGATTTTTCTACGCGTAACAGTAAGACTAATAAGTTGCGACCGGATTTACATATGAAATAAAATATAAAATATGGACACATAATTTGTATTTGTTATTTAACAAATATGCAAGTCATAAAAGAAAAATATGTAAATTTAAAAACATTTCTTCGTGAATTTTTTTAAACGAATTTCATAATTTACAGATATTAGTTGAATAATGGGTAAAAAAGAAGACTATAACAAGGTAATAAAATAGACAATAAAACTTTAATTTTCAAATTTGTTTCAAATAAAGTATATTTTTAATTCACGAAAATAAAATCTTTTCAGTACTAAATTCAATTCTATAAAATAATCAGGCACTGGTCAATTGGTCGGGACAGTAGTCAATTTTACGAACTGAGGAAATATATTTTCTCCTTCTTCAGGGCTTAGTAATACTTATCCATCATTATAATAATTTGACACGTACATTTGAACTTTTCTCCAATTAATTGCAAAACCTGAGTTTTTTTGTGATAAATAATAACATTCTTAAAATTCTAATGTAGGCATGTAGTTCGAGTCAGTCATATCCGTCGTGACCGCATCCTTCATATAAATTTTGAGTTTATTTGATCCGATTCTTCTATCCGATTACGTGGTAATTGTGGGAAATGGAGTAATCGTATTTTTGTGTTAGTGTGATAGTGTAATTTAGTTCACTAATTTCGTGGTCCGCTTGACCAATTAATATATTACAATTAATTAAGGTTTTTGGTTGAGATAAAAAAGTCAATGGCACGAGCGGGATTCGAACCCATGATCTTCGGCTTGATACGCCGCTGCTCGACCACTTGAGCTATCGTGACCTCGATCCACTCGGACACTAACTTCCCATCTCAACCCCATTGTAATTTAGTATGAAAATAACTGTAATATTAATTATTATTTGGAAATCGTGAAATGCGGTCTGGTGTGACGTAGGTGTTAGAAAACTTACTACCTTTCTTTATCGTGCCAACGTTTCGATCTTTATTGAGATCATCTTCAGGGCCTGGGATTTATAAACTTTTTTAAATTTTACAAATACATGAAGGATATGAAAAAAATGAATTTATACAATGCAAAAAAATATTTTTATATTAAATCAAAGAATTAATTAAGGTTTTCAGTTGAGATAAAAAAAGTCAATGGCACGAGCGGGATTCGAACCCACGATCTTCAGCTAGATACGCCGCTGCTCTACTATTTACTACTCTATCTAGCCGAAGATCGTGGGTTCGAATCCCGCTCGTGCCATTGACTTTGTTATATCAACTGAAAACCTTAATTAATTGTAAGATATTAATTGGTCAAGCGGACCACGAAACTAGTGAATTTATTAAATCAAAGTATTTGAACTTACTTAAAGTGTTTGTTTTCCGTGTCATTTTGGAGTGTCGTGTTGAGAGTGCCAGTGAGATATTGATGTTTTATGCTTATGTACGTTGAATTTTGAAGGGGTGGGGAAGGATGTCGGTATAGAAAAGACATTTTTATATGAGGAGTCGGCTTCTTTGAGGTGAAAGGAGCCGACAATGGGAAAAAATGGCTAATGTTTCTGCCTGATTATTCTTTCAGGATTATATAGCCGGGGATAATTAGGGAATGGAAAGCCAAATTCCTGAAGAATTAGGTTATGAAGAAATGTTTGATGTGAGGAATATAATGATTGTTTTATATGTTGTATTATATGTTATAACGTTGTGGGATTAATATGGTTATAAAAAATAAAATAAAATAATAAGTCTGTACCCGTTAAAAATAAAAACTTCTTATATTAATAACAAATTAATGAATCGAATATATCTTATAAATAGTTACAACTAATTTAGTAAGGAAAAATATTTTCTTATGATAGAAAGTAATTAAATTTAAAGTTATTTTTCTGGTTTCCTTTTCACTGGACAAGTTGTATAGTATAGTGTAACGAACCTTGATGAACGAACACCACTCCACTAGAATTCTTCACTAGCAGTTTTTTTGTCTTGATAACGTCACACACTTTTATTTTTACTTTACCTTCTTTTTAAAGTTGCAAGCGACCGAGTACTCCAAATCCAGCGTGGCTCTCCTTTAGGCCTGCCGCCGTCCTCTCGTCTGCCTCCTCAATCGTTGGAACTCTGCCTTATTGATTGTTTATGTCGCTTTGGCAGCCTTTATGAAATGGCTTGTCATAATGTGTTACATGTATGTTATTGATATTGAATTTGATTAATGATAGCGTAGCTGCGATTGAGTTTACATGTGTCTGTTCTATAATTGATACTGTGTTTATCCCTCTTGATGTAAACTATTTCTAAAAAGTTACGTTTATATTTGTTTTATTCTGTGTGTACATCACACCAGACTACAATTCACGATTTCCAAATAATCATTTATTAACGGTCAATAAACACCACACACGTCGTAATAAGTTTGTAATGTCTATTAATATGAAAAAACTATTAGCATGTGAAGATCTTTGTGAAGTGTGTTAATGTTTACGTAAAAAGGACCAAAAACAATTAGTCTTAAAATTTTGGCTAGAAAACTTTGCAATCTTAGAATATTGGAATATTTGGCCGATCCATACGCTTGGCAATAGGTTTTTAGATTGTCGGTTCAGTAGGCAATAAAACATTTTAAATCGTGTGTTGAGTGCCTTTTTTTTAAACGTGTGTATGTTTGTATGGATTCATTTTTAGTCTTCTGAGGAACAGCTTCTTTGTATATATATATAATACAATTAATTAAGGTTTTCAGTTGTAATAAAAAGTCAATGGCACGAGCGGGATTCGAACCCACGATCTTCGGCTAGATACGCCACTGCTCTACCACTTGAGCTATCGTGACCTCGATCCACTCGGGCACTAACTTCCCATCTCAACCTCACCTTTTGAATTTTCCCCCCTTTTTGCCATTTTTCAAATGTCGTGTAATAGGATTGGATTCTCGCGACAAATGAAATGGCCACGGAGAGCTTTAGAGAAGAATACTTCATTTTAAATTTATTAAATTCACTAGTTTCGTGGTCCGCTTGACCAATTAATAGCTTACAATTAATTAAGGTTTTCAGTCGCGAGAATCCAATCCAATTACACGACATTTGAAAAATGGTAGAGCAGCGGCGTATCTAGCCGAAGATCGTTGGTTCGAATCCCGCTCGTGCCACTGACTTTTTTATTTCAGCTGAAAACCTTAATTAATTGTAAGATATTAATTGGTCAAGCGGACCACGAAACTAGTGAATTTAGTATATATCATATACATCGTTGTGTATATGCTAGGACAAGTCTCACAACTAAGTGACAAGTTTTGACTTTGAGGGGTTAAACTTCATTTTGCTCCAGTTTTCAATGGTTGATGGTTTTGTAACATAATAGAAGCTAGTGTAGAAGAGAGAGAGAGGACTTGTTAATACGGCGGTGTCATCTGCGTATGTGGCGGTAAGTTTCTTCTCATTTGTGGGCATATCAAAATTAAAAAAAAAATATTATAAAAATGCTGTGCTAAATGTTCGGTCAGATTGATTTGTTCGTGTTGGACTTCCTTCCTTTAAGTTTGTCCATTAGTTTTTAGTGTATAATTGATGGATGTTTTGACTCAATGGAATGGGATTCGTAGGCTTTTTTTTCCCCCGATATGAAAGGTGTAGCGAATTAAACTGATAAAAATACATGTCAACGGATAATGCTTTGTCTCTGCCAATTTCGGGAGGTCCGTTACGATTCCCGGCCATCAGGGTATCTTTTCGAGAGATATTCTCGGAGACCGGGACTGATCGGCCCTTTCGACGACCGTTTGTAACAAATCTCCTCCGTGGAGGCGGGCATTTATTTTGCCGATAATATAAATCCCATCTGATTTGTGCCGGCCGCGGGACTACCGTGCGGGCCCTTTCAGCCACTGCCCCGTTACCTGTCTAACCACTGTATAATATTTTATTGGCCCCAGCATTCAAAACGAACGTTCGGATTTGACCGAATCGCTTGGATTAAATTATGGAAAAAGCCGAGGGATTTTTTTTTTTCAAAATCGAGTCGTTGACAAATACCATGACCATATTCGACACAAAACGCCCGTTTTATACTTCGACTTACCCTAATGGCTTTTTAAAGATAAACTTCAAAAAAATGAACGGCCGACGAATTAAAGAGAGACCGGTGTAGGCTATACTATCGCCTCCTGATTTTTGCAAATGTTGCAAATTAATTTTCTACTTCCTGCTATGGTATTTTACCCCAAGATATCTCTTACTAAAACACGTTATTATTCATGTAAGATTTCGCACATTGAAAACCAACACTTTAACAGCTTATTACAAATTTAAAAAAACTTATCTAACCAATGAAGACATTAATGTATTAACATACTGGGTGAGGTAAAAACAATAATTTAATGTTAAAAAGTGTTAATTCTTTAGATGATGGCGAGTGGCGACAATAGGCAGAAAGAGAAAAAATATGCCCCTTTAAAGATCCTTTTATAACCAATAAACATGTAAAATTTGACGTAGGAAAAATAATTAAAGGACTTTACGCGTACAGTGACTTCTTAGTATAATGAACGGGCTTAGCAAATAGGCGGTTTTCGATTCGGAACTTGTTATAGAACTGTTACGAGGTCGCTGGTTGCTTCACGTCTAACTGAAAAGAATAAATAAGTTTGCGGCTATGCCATTTAAAGTCAAGTGATATTTAACATTTTTTCCCCAGTCGGAAACCGAACTCCGGCATATGTTTAATGAAATCTGGGCCCCCAGATATATAACGGGAGAAAAAGGTCTTGTCGCCTAGGCCCACCGGGATAATTAGGTGTGCTGTGAAATGCCATTTGTTGGATCCATGATTCTGCCAAGGACGGAAGGTCGCCGTACGGAGAAAGTCCATCTGGAGACGCTGCAAAAGATTGATGTGCCGTATTTCCTAAACCAGCGAGTTAAAAATGTACGACAAAGATAACACAAAATAAACAAAAAGATAATTGTTTGGCTGCTAAAGTAATGGAAATTGTTATTCTTATGAAAATTTAAAAAATATACTACACGTCTTTTATCTAAGAAATAATGTGTTATAACGGATGAAATGTCAGTGAAAGTTTTAATTTAAATTATTTAAAAAAATATTTCAACTAATTATTCTTTTTATCTAAGGTCTTGTTTGTCATAAAAAAGTTAGTAACACGAACGGGATTCGAACCCACGACCTTCGGCTCAATACGCTGCTCTAACCGCTTGACTTTCGTGACATAGTGCTTTAGTGACACCTTAGATAAAAAGTATAGTTAATTGAAATAATTAATATGATCAATTGTGACCGCTAAACATATATGGATTAATATCCAAAAATATTCATCAAAATAATCTCTTTTCTCATTTTTTTTATATTCTCTTCGTCTAGGCGCTTTCCAGGTCTCCTAAATTTTAGAGGGTCATCGGAGGAACATCCTTGCATTGTCATGGGGTAGAATGAACCCTTGTGTATTTAACAGAACTGGGTTTTTTGTAAATTTTGATAAAATTATGATCTTTCGGACAGTGATTATATGCCAGTGGAAGTCTTCTATTTAAATTAACACCTAAAAGTCAATTAAAAAAGGGAAAAATTTAATTAAACTACACTGTAGAACAAATTTAACGCACCAATCAATTTATTTAGTTTAAAATTAAATCTGTTATCATTTAACAAAAATATCTATTATCAAACCACAAAATTTAATATGCCCTAATTTGATATAAAATAACACTAAGTAGCACTAGATAAATATTTTTTATTTATTTTTGACATTCATATTTAATTTTTATTTTAAATTAATTAATTTTTAATTAAGGTTTTGGTTGAGATAAAAAAGTCAATGTCACGAGCGGGATTCGAACCCACGACCTTCGGCTAAATACGTCGCTGCTCTAGCCGCTTGACTTTCGTGACATAGTTTAAAAAAATGGCTATATCAGAGGTGTATTGAGTCGAAGGTCGTGGGTTCGAATCCCGCTCGTGCCACTAACTTTTTTATCTCACCAACTACCTTAGATAAAAAGAATAGTTAATTTAAATAATTAATATGATCAACTGTGACCGCTAAACATATATGGATTAATATCAAAAAAATGTTCATCAAAATAATCTCTTTTCTCGTCTAAACCCATCTTTTAAGAATTGTTTACTCACATTACGGCAGCTTATTTTCTATTTTTTGTAATTATAATTATGTCTTTACTTCCCTAAATATCTTTACATGCCAGTGATTTATCAATAACTGTGGTACACAAGTAAGGTTCTGGTTCTGACTTCCTTCCAGAATTTTATTTTTATTCATTTCTACTGTCAATAACGTGTTGAAATCTTGTAAGGCGATTTGAGTAAATTGATTTTGTCAAATATTTTATGTCAAAACTCTTAAAAATGTTATAGTTGGGGAAAGGTCTATTGGATATTGTGGGTGAGAAAAACGCGTCGTCATTTTTGTCATCTTCTGTTCATCTAAGCGCTCATAACTTTTGGACGGTTATCAGTGAAACGTCGTTGCATTGTCATAGGCATGAGCCCTTGTGGATTTAGCAGATCTGGGGTTTTCGTAAATTTTCATAAAATTATGAAATTTTGGACAGTGATTATATGCCAGTGTAAGTCAACTATATAAATTAACATCCAATCGTCAATGAACAATGGAAAAAATCTTGCCAATTAAACTACACTGTTGAACAAATTTGACACACCACTCAATTTATTTAGTTTAAAATTAAATCTATTATCATTTAACAAAAATTTCTATTATTAAACACAAAATTTAATATGTGCTAATTTGAAATAAAATAACACTAAGTAGCACTAGAGAAATCTTTTTTTATTTTTGACATTTATATTTAATTTTCATTTTTAATTAAAGTTTTGGTTGAGATAAAAAAGTCAGTGTCACAAGCGGGATTCGAACCCACGACCTTCGGCAGCCGAAGTCACGATAGCTCAAGTTATAGAGCAGCGGTGTATTTATGCAGGTCGTGGGTTCGAATCCCCCTTGTGACACTGACATTTTTATCTTAACCAAAACCTTAATTAAAATTAATTAATTTTTTTTCTGTATCAATAAAAAAATAAACTCACCCCTTATATTGGGTTGTCCGGAAAATAATGCAGGATTTTGGTATTAAACAAAAAAAAAGAAACTAGTTACTTTAAAGCAATGTTCTTTAATCAAAATAATTTCCCAATACATTTCTCCCAACGTGTTGGTAACTTATTAATTCCGTCTGAGTAGAATTCAGAATTTTTAGAATTGATAAAGTCAATAAATGCATTTTCCAGTTCCGTTTGATTTTTGAATATTATGTGTTGTAAGTAGTGGTCCAGGTGTCTAAAAAAATGGTAGTCAGTAGGCGAGAGGTCCGGAGAGTAGGGTGGGTGAGGCAAAGTTTCATAGCCAAGCTCCAATAATTTTTGTGACGTTACACGTGACACATGTGGTCGAGCGTTGTCATGCAACAAAATGGGCCCTTTCCGATTGACCAAAGAGGGCTTCATTACTGCCAATTTCTGATGCATGGTATTAATTTGGTTACAGTATGATTCAGCATTGATGGTTTCGCCAGGATTTAAGAAGCTGTAGTGTATTAAACCAAATGAAGCCCACCATACCGTAACCATTACCTTTTTTTGATGAGTTGGGGGCTTTGGAAAATGTATTGGAGCTTCTCCTTTGTCGAGCCACTGTCCAGAACGTCTAGTGTTATCGTAGAGAATCCACTTTTCGTCACATGTAACAATTCTGGCCAGAAATGGGTCATTTTTGTTTCGACAAAGAAGTGATGCACAAACATCAAAGCGCTGATTTTTTTGGCGATCGTTTAATGAGTGTGGAACCCAATTTTCGAGTTTTTTCACTTTTCCAATCGCCTTGAGGTGGTCAGCGACGGTCGTTTTACTGACTTTGAGTTGCTCTGCAAGTTCTCGAACAGTTGTTTTGGGGTTTTCTTCCACCACTGATCGCAGAACATCATCATTAAGAGAGGAAGGCCTTCCACGACCTTCTTCATCTTCAAGGCTGAAATCTCCCTCCCGAAATTTTTTAAACCACCTTTGCACAGTGCACTCATTAACACAACCCTCGCCCCAGACTTGGTTAATGTTTCTAGCCGTTTGGGCTCCGCTTCGGCCGAGTTTAAACTCGTAAAAGAAAATCGTACGAAATTCTCGCTTTGACATTATAAGGATGACTGAATTATTTCCAAGTAGCGGAATGCTACAGAGGTAAACAAACAATATCATTTGGAAGAGGATTAATAAGTGTTGACATTCATACAAATGAGTAATCCTGTAAACGTAAACAGAATATTTTATATAGATTTTTTTTAATGAAAACTTAAAATCCTGCATTATTTTCCGGACAACCCAATACAATGAATAACCAATAAAAAACAGATACAATTTACGCTGTCCAGGCTTTTTGTTTCTATAATTTCCAACAGTTAAAGTAATAACTAACCTATGATTTCTGGCTCATTTCGCCTGGCATTTTTGTCCAAGCCATTTGCATTGTAAAGTTTAGCCATTCTTCCGCCAAAGGTCGACAAATACCGATAGATAGAGAAATAAACATACTTTTATTGATTTATCATTTATTGATAAATGTGTACATGATTAACATAATAAATAATAGGCGTAAGAATTACAGCATGGATAGAAAATCCGTCTGCCGATAGGTCGACAAATATTAATTTCCTGTTGCATTCAGGTTGAAAATGTACGAAAGCCGTTTCGTTGCGGATCCGTCCGGTTTCGATGATTCGTTACAGCCATGTACGCGACAACTGATTACAGCATCGATTTTAGATTTTGAAGTACTTTTACCTTTTACTTTTATCCATTTCTCAATTTGCCATGGCCACCAACGCTTGGTTATCCTTACTCGCATGAAAATTATTTTTTAATTTTTTTAATTACGGTTTTCGCACGGTTCTTCAATGTCAAATGCTTGCCGACTACCGCTTTCGTTTACCATGTCGGAACCATTAGATTTTACAATCGATCAATCTAACGTGTCAAAGGTCGCCAACTGCGGTTGAAGTTTTCTCTGGTCGTGGGTGTAGAATGTGATTTTAAATATCACAGATTAAAACCATTATATTTAGTGGTCTATTGACTAAATTACTTCTTTCAATTAATTGATCTTTTTATGTAAGGTTTTTGGTAGAAATGAAAAAGTTAGTGTCACGAGAGGGATTTGAACCCACGATCTCGGGTCAATACGTGGCTGCTCTAACCACTTGAGCTATCGTGACATCGATCCACTCGTACATCAAGTCACCATGTCAACCTGTTACAATCTTTCAAATTTTCACAGGAAGCTGTTAGTGAAGTTATACTTCGTTTTACTTATTGAATCCATTATATTTAGTGGTTAATACAATGGATTCACCAAATTACTTCTTTCAATTAATTAATTTTTTTTGTAATGTCGCCGAGAATAGAATCCTGATTACACGACATTTGAAAAATGGCAAAAATGTGGGAAAATTCCAAAGTAAGGTTGAGATGGGAAGTTGATGTCCGTGTGGATCGAAGTCTCGATAGCTCAAGTGGTAGAGCAGCGGCGTATTTAATCGAACGTCGTGGGTTCGAATCCCGCTCGGGACACTAAGTTTTTCATTTCAACAAATACCTTACATAATGATTAATTAATTAAAATAAGTTATTTGATCAATCTGACCACGAAATATAATGGATTAAATAAGTAAAACGAAGTATATCTTCACTAAAGATCTCTGTGGCCAATTCATTTGTCGCCGAGAAGCGAATCCTGATTACACGACATTTCAGAAATTACAAAAAAATAGGAAAACTCGAAAGGTTGTAGGTTCGGATTTGGAGTTGGTGTCCGGATCGTTGGAAGTCACGATAGCTCAAGTGGTTAGAGCAGCGGCGTATTTAGCTGAAGGTCGTGGGTTCGAATCCCGCTTGTGACACTTGCTTTTTAATTTCAACCAAAACCTTATATAAAAATATTAATTAAGCGAAAGAAGTAGTTTGGTCAATAGACCACTAAATATAATGGAATTAATCTGTAATATTTAAATTGGTTATTAGTTTCAGTTATTAATATTTTTTTGTTGACAATACGAAATGTCAAAAATAAAAATTTATCACTCTGGATTAGTCAAAAATAAAGTTTCATTGCTGAAACGCTTCTTTTATTAAAACTTTTGATTAAACATTAGTTTAACGCATTTACGTTAGTTCATTAGTTTAAAGTAGTTACAGTTTATCAAGCGGTTTGACGATTATAAATTATACTGTTGTACTTCTATATTATCAATATATTATTATTATACAGGGTGAATTGCTACTCGTGCTACAAACTTCTCCAGTAGATTCTTCACCCTAAAATGAACAAAAAAGTTCATATTGTCCATGGTCCGATTCTCAACCATTTCAGAGTAATTTCGCTTTTTATCGATTTTGAAAGATATCACGTCCTGGCGTCGGAAAATCGTGATATCTTTTAATCTAAACATTTCTCTGAAAATCTAATAGCACCGTTGAAATTCCCGTTAATTTTTCAATAAGAAGATGACGGTGGCAAAATGTTTGGGCTAATTTTTTGTGTTTTATTTCAGCCAGAACTACAAAAAGAGTGGAAAATTGTGTAAATCGGAAAGTGTATAAAGTAATCCAGAGTTTCTAATTTTAGTCTCAGAAGGCAGCAAATTTGAGGAAAACTACCTGATTTAATAACGCTTCCAACGCACTCGTCATTTTCTTATTTAGTGGTTGTGAGACCAAGATGTTGATGACAAAAAGAGAAAAAATGGTGGTTCAAGGATTGCTAATGTTTGAGAGTGACTTGCTACTCGTGCTACAAACTTCACCAGTAGATTCTTGACCCTAAAATGAACAAAAAAGTTCATATTGACCATGGTCCGATTCTCAACCATTTCAGAGTAATTTCGCTTTTTATCGATTTTGAAAGATATCACGTCCTGGCGTCGGAAAATCGTGATATCTTTTAATCTAAACATTTCTCTTAAAATCTATAAGCACCGTTGAAATCCCCGTTAATTTTTCAATAAGAAGATGAAGGTGGCAAAACGTTTGGGTCTTTCTTCCTTGACCTTCTAGCTGTTTGTAAACTTCTTAAGCATTACATACTAAATGGGCATTAAATTAAATTAAAAAATTTCAATGGAATTATGATTTTGATTCTCTCTAAAAATTAACGGGGATTTCAACGGTGCTTATAGATTTTAAGAGAAATGTTTAGATTAAAAGATATCACGATTTTCCGACGCCAGGACGTGATATCTTTCAAAATCGATAAAAAGCGAAATTACTCTGAAATGGTTGAGAATCGGACCATGGACAATATGAACTTTTTTGTTCATTTTAGGGTGAAGAATCTACTGGAGAAGTTTGTAGCACGAGTAGCAATTCATCCTGTATATTATATATTTACAGACTAGTCCTTGGACTGAATCCAATAGAAGGACTGAATGACAATAGAATCAATATCGATTCTGCGAAGCATACCGCTCGAAAGTATCATAAATGTTGGCAGTTATGAAATTCGCCTACTTCTAGGAAGCCAAAGTATATTGAATTTCTGAAATCCTTTTTAAGATCATAGATGGATTGGATCGGTAGAACAGCTCTCAAGTATTAGCTTGGTTGTTATGTGACCCTCGGAGGATCTAAATAGAAGAAAATAGAGTAGAAAAAACATAATAATAGAAGAATCATACTAACTTAATACTAATACTGCTTTTAGACTAATGCTCTACTTTGTGTCCTGCCTGTAAAGAATTGCCATTTAGATGTGGTCTGGTTAATTGAAGGATGACATTCCTTGGCTCTATATAGTGTCTGTAAGAATGCCACCCGATTTGATATGTGTTCAGATTTTTAAAAGAATATAACCCTTTACAGATATCTCGTATTTTGTATATTTATGTCTGTTGAGACTGAATGTAATTATTAGCGTGAATGTTAGAGTGAGATGGCCAATGGTGGAATACTGAGTACCCCAATCGACCATCAATTATATTACATAATCTGTGTGATGAGTGATGGCTAAATACCGAATACTCCACTAGCGTAAATAAGTGAATGTTATGAAAAAAAGAAATAATGTATTTAATAGTGAATGAGATGGTGAAAGGGATTAGATTTAGAAGCTTTTTATATCCCTTGTTTATATAAAACGGGTCTTACAAAAAATCAGTAATCAGTAATCAGCACTTTTCTATTCGATTTCTTATATGTATTTGCATTATAAAATATTCATGATCCTTTCTCTTCGGAATTCTAATAAATAACTTAAAAAAATAATAATAAAACTATGCACATTAAAATACACCATCGCAGAAGCAGAACACAGATAACCACCATATCCACATACATTAAATTTTAATTTAAAAATTAAACTTTAATAAGTGCATATTATGTACATCGCATAATAACGCATTTAATATTTATAAGTTTAGCCTAATATTTCTTAATTATATGACTGATATAATAAATAAACTGATTAATTTGGCACACCGTTCAAAATGACGAACTGTTAAAAATTACAATACATTTTTTTTTATAATAGCAAAATATGTTTTATATTATATATAGAAAAAAGGAAGTAAGTAACATGTAAAGTGAGATTTTGTACAATGTTTTTAGTATCATAATTATTGTCCAAGTCAATAATAGCCTAATAATGTTTCTTAATTACATGGCTGATATAATAAATAAATTGATTAATTTGGCACACCGTTCAAAATGACGAACTTCATTGTTAAAAATTACAATACAATTTTTTTTTATAATAGTAAAATATAATGTTCTATATTATATATAGAAAGAAGGAACTAAGGAATATGAAACTGAGATTTTATGGAATGTTTTTAGTGTCATAATTATTGCCCAAGTCAATAATAGCCTAATAATGTTTCTTAATTACATGGCTGATATAATAAGTAAATTGATTAATTTGGCACACCGTTCAAAATGACGAACTGCACTGTTCAAAATTACAATAAAATTCTTTTATAATAGTAAAATATAATACAATTAATTAAGGTTTTTAGTTGAGATAAAAAAGTCATTGGCACGAGCGGGATTCGAACCCACGACGTTTGATTAAATACGCCGCTGCTCTACCACTTGAGCTATCGAGACTTCGATCCACACGGACATCAACTTCCCATCTCAACCTTACTTTGGAATTTTCCCTCCTTTTTGCCATTTTTCAAATGTCGTGTAATCGGATTGGATTCTCGGCGACATTTGAAAAATGGCAAAAATGTGGGAAAATTCCAAAGTAAGGTTGAGATGGGAAGTTGATGTCCGTGTGGATCGAAGTCTTGATAGCTCAAGTGGTAGAGCAGCGGCGTATTTAGTCGAACGTCGTGGATTCGAATCCCGCTCGTGCCATTGACTTTTTTATCTCAACTAAAAACCTTAATTAATTGTAATATATTAATTGGTCAAGCGTACCACGAAATTAGTGAAAGTAAAATATAATGTTCTATATTATACAATATATAGAAAGAAGGAAATAAGGAATATATAAAGTGAGATTTTATGGAATCTTGTTAGTATCCTAATTATTGCCCTTGTCGATATATTTTCGATATTTTGTCACTGTTATGTTATTATTGCAATTAATTTCCGATTATTCACACTTAATCAGAATTAGAAATTCAATGATATATCGCAATATATCTGAAACGAACATTTCACGCTCCATAAGATCAAATTTATACTTGACAAAAACTTTACTTCATGTACCAGAAGAAAGAAAGTGTTCAATATTTTTTATTAAAAAGAAATCTTATTTAAAATTGAAGATTATATATGATCAAGTTATTCGTGATAACGTAAATAGAATAATTATTCTCCTCGGTTAGTCAGGAAAACAAGTAACTGGAGTTTAAACAGGTATAATAATTTTATTTTTATCGCTGTGTCGCCGCAATTATGAGACTTTCTATTTTACGTAAAAGCGTTTATAATCAGAAATTAATTAAATCCGATAAATTAAAGCAAAGAAGTAGTAAACTAATTAGGCCAGTTTTAGTGCTTAAATTAACTCAATTAAACGCAATAAATTGGCAAAATTACGCTGACGTGGCCTGCTGTAATCACGTTTAAAAAAGCCACAAAAATCTCAGTTTTAAAATTTATTGCGTCAAGTTAGTAAAACATAATTCTTCTTGTAAGCAATGGAGTTGACATTTTACTTCAGATATATATTTAAACTGTCCGTTTATCTCAGGTCTAAAAGTAATTAAAGTACCAAGTTTTAATAAGACTAAAAGATTATAGGACAGTATAAAATGAAAAAATATATATAAAACATTATTGTCTGTCAAGTAAAATGTCAGCCTCACTTACAGCGTTTATTTCATTTAGCATAACTTCAGATGAAGTACTTTCTACTACTTCACAGCATGAATATGCAAAATAAGTCTACTACGCTAATTTACACATAAGTATCGAAATTGTTCTTTGATTTCATTTAATTTAATTATTTCACAAAATAGTACGGATTAGTGTAAGATGAAAAGTTACCGGTTGTAGATAACCTGTTGAGCTGTGTAAAGCGTTTAGTTACATAAACAATTCGAACAAATTTATGTAAAGCGTACTAGGCAGTTTTTCCAATTCTTACTAGCACAATAAATTATGTATTTTTAAATAATTAAATTTAAATATTAAACAAATTTAAATTTTTTCAATTTTTTTAAATAAATTATTATTAATTCTTAACCCCACGTCCACAGCCAGTTCATGTAAATAATTGAAAACTTCATTTATATTAAGATTATATTTAAAATATAACTTTAACTCGAAAAATCAAGAATAAAAAAATCGATAGAGCAAATAATGAAATAATGAATCATTTAGAGTTTATTTCATCGCCGAATAAGCAAACAATAATAAACAATTGCTAGGGGGTAGCCGCAACGCACTGCGCTCATAAGCTCTAAGGTAAAAGTCCCGGGTTCGAATCCAGTGGCCCTGCATTCGCCATTCGAGAGGGGCACTCTCAACACGACACCCAAGAATGGCACAGTTACGCAGAAAACAAACACTTTGAGCCATGAAGATGATCTCAATAAAGATCGAAACGTTGGTACGACAAAGAAAATGTTTTTCTGAAACCTACATCACACCAGATCGCATCTCACGATTTCCGAATAATTATTGATTAACGGTCACTAACTACCACACATTTGTTTCATAACTTGGTTGATTATCCTGATACTATGGAACGGTTGAATTAATATATTGAACACTTCAGCCGGAATCACACTTACCCGATGCCTTGTAACGTTTTGGTATGGTGTGCACATCCATGCGACGTCAAGCGCACATCACTACAATCACACAGCTGTACAGCTGTATCACAAATCTGTATCTCAATCGCAATGCCTCTTTTGTTCTTAGTGCATTATTTTCAGCAAAACCATGTAATAAATTGTTAGTTAAATTTTATGAGCACAACCGTGTAATAAATTGTTAGTCAAATGTAATTGTTTTAAATAAAATAATTCCGATGTTTTGATACATTTTCTGCTCACCCATCATAACTAAATAATTTGTATAAAAACTCATGAATTTTTGATCTTGTATAATTTGGTTTACATTAAAATAGGAATGTTGTAACTAATTTAACGACAAAATTACATATACTTTGTTTGAAATAAACTACAAAAATATGAGTGTCATGTTCTGACGCTACTCGACGAAAATGGTGTAATTTTATGAGCAAAACCATGAAATAAATTGTTAGTTAAGTTCATTATATCAAAAAATGGTATTCCGGTGTTTTCAACAATTTTCTACCAAACTATTAACATTATTTATTTATTTTTTGTAAATAAAAACTAATGAATTTTTGATCTCGGTTAATTTGGATTATATTATAATAGATATGTTGTAATTATACTGTTTTTTATTTTTAACTCTAAATTTCTTTCATTTTGTAAATAAAGTATATCTATCTATCTATCGATGTTGTAATTAATAAAACGACAATAATACATGTAGTTTAAATAAAATTACGAGTGTCTAGTTCTTTTGTCTTCGATGCTACCCGACGAAAATCTGTAAAGTGGGGATCGCGTAGCGTCGAGCTGGGTAGCGTTGCATAGCATCGGGTAGATGTGCACGGGGTAATACAATCTTATGGAAATTTGGACTTCAGATTTGCGTCGGGTAAGTGTGTACCCGCTTTAGACTTCCTGTATTTACACAGCAAGTCAGAAAATATACAGAAATAATTGTACAGACTAAAATATCAAGAGATTCTTACAGTTTATTTTAGTAAGAATTCCTGTAATTTATTCTTTAAGATTTACTACGTTACAAGCCTCTGCTACTTGTAGCACTACTTCTTTGCTTTTATGCGTTTAGTTTAATTAATTCCCGATTAGCTACGCTTTTACGTAAAATGGAATGTCAAAAAGTTTTGGCAATACATTGAGAAAAAATTATTATATCTGTTTAAAATCCAATTACATTAAGATTTACCCAGAAGCAAAAAGAAGAAACAAACAAGAAATTCTATTTTACCACATTGAAAAATAAAATTTAAAGTACGTAATTGTACAAACTAATGGGAATTTATACTTTAAATTACGTGTTTAAATTGGAAAACTGTTATTTTATGTTTTAACAAGGCCTTAGGATTTGTACTACGAAAAGGCCAAAGTATGTTTTCTCCATCACGTATTTTGAAATCTTAATTATAAATTTCAAATTTGAACTTCATAATAAAATTCAAATTTCAGCGCAAAGTGATATTTTATGGTTTCTTTTCAACTTAATAATTACAGGTCGTGTCTTCTAGTATCACAACTTGTTCCGTTTAATTTGTCTATTTTAATTAATTTCGGATTAGTTACGCTTTAACCTAAATTGAAAAGTACAGAACTGTTCTGGTCGTTTTAATTGATTATTATAATGAATTATTATTAGAATGAAACCTGCCACACTAGTTCAGTAAGTATATTTACATAATTTTTGCAATTATATTTCCTTCTAGTGTAGCCTAACACAAAAGGTTTCGATTTCCTTATTTTTAATGATTTGAATATATTTTACAGTTACAGGAGCATAAAAACGTTTTCCCAAATCAGAAATGTAACTTTTTTTAATAGTGTTTAAACCTGATACTTTTATGAATTGTCGTAAATTGTTGTTCTATGATCAACTGCACGTCGAAATACACGTTTGATGTAAAAAGTCATCCGTACGACTTTAAGAGAGGCACCTACGTCGAACTACCCGGCACAAATATGGAATGTGAGATTTTATGGCTCGTTTTTAAAAGTGTCTGTATTATTCCCATGGTAGGAAACCAGGCCCAAAAAGGGGTACGATTCCGAATCTCGGATTCCGTCCAGTCCACGTCTTAATTATCCATCCGGCGGTATCTTCCGCCCTACATCAGGAGCCCGTTCTTTCCTTTTACGCGGATAAATGAGAGGACGACTTCGTCCACAGGGGTGACCCGGTCGTGCATTTCACCATATCGGGCAGTTAATGGCGATTGCTGTGATTTTCACACGTCTTGGGTGGCGATCCCCTTCCAATTTTTTTTATGTTAAACCCATACAAACGAATATATAATTAACACTAACAAATAAACAAACATAATCTCTCATTAAAGTAATTTAAATAAAAATGAAGAGGTTGCCCACTTCATTGTAAAAAAAAGAAACTACTCTAAACCATTTTTCTCTTACTTTTTTATTTTTTTGTTCTATATGTTCCTTAAATTAATACACGTAATTGAACACACTTGTTTCCAGTAACTTTACCAGTAATGTATATGTGAATTTATGAAAAAACGTAATTTTATAAATTGATTATATTTAGTGGTCTATTGACCAAACTACTTATTTCACTTAATTAATCTTTTTATGTAAGGTTTTGGTTGAAATTAAAAAGCAAGTGTTACAAGCGGGATTCGAACCCACGACCTTCGGCTCAATACGCCGAAGCTAACCACTTGAGCTATCGTGACTTCCAACCACCCGGACACCAACTCCCCCTCTGAACCTACAACCTTTCGAGTTTTCCCACCTTTTTGCAATTTCTGATATGTCGTGTAATCATGATTCGATTCTCGGCGACGAATGAATTGGCCACGGAGATCTTTAGTGAAGATATACTTAGTTTTACTTATTTAATCCATTATATTTCGTGGTCAGATTGATCAAATAACTTCTTTCAATTAATTAATCTTTATGTAAGGTATTGGTTAAAATGAAAAACTCAGTGTCATGAGCGGGATTCGAACCCACGACGTTCGAGTAAATACGCCGCTGCTCTACCACTTGAGCTATCGTGACTTCGATCCACTCGGACATCAACTTCCCATCTCAACCTAACTTTCGAATTTTCCCCCATTTTTGCCATTCTTCCAATGTCGTGAAATCAGGATTCGATTCTCGGCGAAATAATAAGCAAAACCACAATCTAAACTTAGAAAATAAGTAGTTTGGGTCTGTAGTATGCTATGGTGCGCAGGTCTGGGGTTACTTATACCTGATGGAAATAGAAAATGTACACAAATACTTCATCAAGAAACTGCTCTGCCTGCCAACTAGTACACCAGACCACATCCTATATATTGAGTGCTCCGTCACACCACTCTACAGTCACACTTTGAGCCTGCATTTGAAATGTATAAGTAAAGTACTGAATCACACACCTGACAGACTGACGCAGTTTTTGGCCGACGTAGTAATAAATAAAGGCATATTATGGCACAAGCAGCTGTCAGAGTTAGGTAGGCTGTACGGTGTAGGAGTAAGTAGGGAAGAACTGAAGTCCTCTAATACCACGGACCTGATAAAAAAAATGGGAGGATAGCAAAAGGAAAAACCTGGTAACCCGCGCGAGAAACAGCTTACATCACAACTTGTATGCAACACTGGATTTTCACTTAGGGCGAAACTACATGGAGTGCTCTGATATGACAGCCTATGAGGTGTCTCTGGTCTTGAGGGCGAGGGGTGAATTACTTCAGCTGAACTGCCAACCGTGGAGACAGGACCGATTTACTCATCGTCAACAAGACAAGAGGATCTTTAACGTCCGCACCTGGCTCATGGCCTTATCGGACGCTTTGATTCTCAAGATGAGAGCTGACGCACTTCTGCATACGACGGAAAAGTGTTACCGCCGCAGCATTGTTGTAGTGGTGTCCCGGCCCCTAAGGGTCAGTAGCCACGCTCCCCGCTTGTCCACTCCGAATGGTCGGGCCCGCATTGTGCGTCGGGTCGTACGCCGCACGCGAGGGGCTAACGGGCCGAAATACATCAGCCCGTCCCCCCCCCCTCGCGTACTCCCTAGATAGAGAAGGCGACTCTATCTCTCTGAGTGTAGAGGCTCTGAGTGTAGGAGACAGGACCGCGCCATCATTTGCTCCTTAGTAACCTCAACGTCCCGGAGGACACTCTCCACTTCATGGGAGTGTGCCCCGTTCTGAGAGAGTTCCGCCAAAGGTACTTTGGGAAACTGAAGCTGGATGAAGAAAAAGTCATTGCAATCCTCAACGGAAGGGATAACTGGAGGAAGCTTGTGGTGTACCTCACTCACGCCCTGCGGTACCGAAAATACCTATTTGACCAATTCAATTTGTAAAATCAAAGGTCATTCTAAAGATACAAAAATAGCGATTCATTCAAGATATATATATTTGTTAAGTGAGTATATATTTTTTAATTTTGCTTCGGTTACTCACGCTTTACAGATTAACTTTTCTTAAACATGTTTATCTAAGCGTTTTAAAAGTTAAATTTTAATTAATTATAAATTTCTTTATTTTTAAAATTAGTTTGTTGAAAATTGTATAACTTTTCATCTGACCTTAAATTGGATTTTTTGGACGTTTTAAATTTCATGAAATTTTAGAGATTTTATTAAATAAATCTAACAACTGTCCAAATTTCATATTTATTTTGATCATTAAACAAATACATAGTCACTGGTTAAAAAGGTAGATAGATACATTAGATAGATAACTAGATAGATAGAAACTAGATAAATGGATAGATAGACAGAGAGAAAGAGAGAGAGAGAGAGAGAGAGAGAGAGAGAGAGAGAGAGAGAGAGAGAGAGAGAGAGAGAAGTAGACATACAGGCAGAGAGAAAGAGGTACACGGCCCCAGAGACAGGCGGTAAGATAATGAAAGAGAGGTAGTTAGACAAACAGTGAGAAAGATAAAGAGAGAAAAAAGGGTAGACGGACAGGCAGGCAGAAAGATAATGAGAGAGAAATAGACAGGAAGATGGAGAGAAAAATAAAGAGTAAAAGAAGTTGACAGACGGACAGATAGACAAAAAGATAAAGAGAGAAATCTCATTTTGAAGTTTTCGAAAAAACTGCAAAAATGAATATGTTCCCGAATTTTTTTAATTTAATGTTGAATGACGGAAAGTAGGAAAACATTTTAAAAAACTTTCATTGAATACAATTTTTTTCCATTGTATAAATTCATTTTTTTTCGATATCCTACATGTATTTGTTAAAATTAAACAATGTTTGTAAATCCCATGCCCTGAAGATGATCTCAATAAAGATCAAACATTTTGATAAAGAAAATGTTTTTCTGAAACCTACATCACACCAGACCGCATCTCACGATTTTGTGAATAATCATCGAATAACGGTCACTAATCACCACACATTAAAAAACTATCTTGTTCAGCGTAAAATTTTCCAAAAATATGTGTCTTAGCGCAGGCCTGTGACTTAAAGGCTAAGAAATTATTTCCAAAGTTGGCCATTTTTTCCTGAAAATCCTCGGTCGGTCGGTTTTTTACGGGCAGCTAGTTCTCCCCGATTTGCCTTCGGAGGAACAAAAGCTGTATTATGCAAGAACAAAACATTTATTAGCAGATAGTATTTACCATAATTACGACCTTAATTTTTTAAATGAAAGCAATATGTTGTCTATCCTCTGGCTCAAAAAAATATACCTTAGCAGATTGCCATTTAGTAAACAATCAGAAGTGGCGAATGGTTTTTAGATTAATAACTATTTCTGTTCGATGGAAGAACTCTCTTTGTCCTCGCCGACTTTACGGTTATTCTATTAAGCGGCGACTTTCCATTGATGTTGAAAGGTAAGATAAATGATTTCAAGTACATTTACCCTTTAGAGTTAACTTTTCAACGAGTCACACACACAGGACGGCCAAACCTATCGATTTCTTATAGTGAGAGGACGGCCGTTCTTTTTTCCACGCTTTGATATCCTTCAATTTGCATTCACCTTTCCTCTTGAGGACGTATTGTTCGGTCAAGTTTTGCCCGACTGATCAAAGGATATTTATAGGCAGTCCACTCGAGGCGCAGGAAGATTTGAAACGTCTATTTCTTCTTTGAGCACATCGATATTCAAATGATGGAGATTGATATGGACCTTTGGGTCATAATATGCGGCCACGTAGCATCACTCATGACAATTTTTTTTTAAATTCTTCGTCTCATTGCCAGTCTAATACAGAACAACTGCTTCAAATATATTTATTTTTCTTACACGGGTACACTTATAGAATAAAAAATAAATTTGTACCTAAATAGTAAAAACAAAATACCCCAACCACTACATTTTATAGAATGGTAAACTGATTTCTATAAATAAGGATAAATAAAAAAACACTAAAACATCACAAAACGTCGACATGCTATGTGAAGACATATTGCTATTTGAATATATTCAGGAAATAAAATAAAAATACTATATATCAGAAAAGGAAATAAGAGTTAAAGTTATGAAGTAGGTGAAAAGTAAAATGTAGTACAGACTGCATAATGAAAAAAACCTTTCTTACGTGACTGAGTCAACCAGTTCCGGACATTGTAAATCAAAAGCTTTCGATTTGATGATATGAGTAGAAACAAAACAAAACAATAAAAATAATAACAAATAAAAGACCGGTATATCCAACATCGCATGACGACAGGCAGCACTGCTGTTTAGCTTTGCTCTTAACAAATTCTGAGGGAAAGAAAATAGCCAACTGCAACGTAAACTATATTTTTTAAATGTTTTTTAAAAACGAATATTTTATTGATATACTTTCTTTTTATTGCCGAACACCAACATGGAGTATCGTTTATTGATTAAAATCATGTGTACAAATGCACTATGTGTGCAGCGTTGACTCCTCGCAGACCACTGACAATTCCAGCTTTTTAACGTTACAATAAATTCACTAATTTCGTGGTCCGCTTGACCAATTAAATCATTACAATTAATTAAGGTTTTTAGTTGAGATGAAAACGGAGGGAAAACCATAAGGTGGGGTTGAGATAGAAAGTTGATGTCCGAGTGGATCGAGGTCACGATAGCTCAAGTGGTAGAGCAGCGGCGTATCTAGCCGAAGATTGTGGGTTCGAATCCCGCTCGTGCCATTAGCTTTTTTTCATCTCAACTAAAAACCTTAATTAATTGTAATGATTTAATTGGTCAAGCGGACCACGAAATTAGTGAATTTAAAGAATTAATATGAATTACACTTCACTAACGCTCTCCGTGGCCATTTCATTTGTCGTCGAGAATCCAATCCGATTACACGACATTTGAAAAATGGCAAAAAGGAGGGAAAACTCATAAGGTGGGGTTCAGATAGGAAGTTGATGTCTGAGTGGATCGAGGTCACGATAGCTCAAGTGGTAGAGCAGCGGCGTATCTAGCCGAAGATCGTGGGTTCGAATCCCGCTCGTGCCATTAGCTTTTTTTCATCTCAACTAAAAACCTTAATTAATTGTTACAATAAATTACCGGCAGGTAAGAATCACCCATCTCGGGTGTTGACAGTCCGGGGACTGGCCTCAGCCTTATCCCTCCAGCCACCGAGTATGGACTTGAGGTGTTGACAAATGCTAGGTCATTTCATCGCCCAACGCAATCAGTTCATCCAAACCCATTCACGCGCTCACCCTTTCTTAAATAGTCCTTTCCTATTTACATACCATCCACTGAATGAGGGTGGTGGGGTGCTCGATATTCCTTCATCACCCTTTACACCTGTTATGTAACTAACCTTAAACTTATATAACTAATCTAGTTGAGGGTCAGTGGGTAATTAATACTCCGCCATCGGCCTTCTCACACAACACATTCACAATGTTGTTCCTTCTCAACACTGCTTTGGACACAAAACTATCGGTTATTGCATAGTACCGATAAACGACAACACTGTTTCCTCCAAGAATCGGAACAGGGCACCCAGATGCTCGCTGCCCTGCTCAAGCACAATTCTCTCATCCGAACCTATCGACTATCGACTATCGTCGCGAGATCGTCTCTGCCTATCCGGCAGATTATTAACGGCTATTAATTGCAATTATGGCGTCAGATGGGTTAAGGCCGGAAGTTGTTGGGATGTTCCGGACTTAGCCGCCTCTCAACAAAAAGTAGATAGACATAGATTAAATTCAAACATGGCTTTTGACGACATTCATTTATATTAAATGATTGTTAATAAATTTTCATGGGTTTTCGTCAAATAAGTTGTTGTTATTTTTTATATCCAAAAGTCAGTTTATTTCAGTTCATTCCATGAAAGCTGTCAACGACAAAATTGTAAATTTATACATTTATCCACCAATATATTTCTTTTTTAAAGGGGATTCGCTATAATGCATGTCATATCAGTCCGTGGAGCAAGTGTTTTTACTGAGATTCGAACCAGTGACCCTTACAGTGATGAGTCGCTTGTTACCTTAACCGTTGCAGACACCGACGACGCCCTGTTTAACAATTCCAATTCGGTTTAAGCACCCACGACATAATTTCATATTTTTTGTGTTTCATGTAATTACTTTCTATTTTGTGAAAACCACTGTTACTTTTACCGTATTTTACTTTATAACTAGCCGTAACTTTTCATTCGTCCAAAATATCCTCTGGCTTTTTGTTAATTTTACAAATGAACTGAACAGATGGCATCCTTTATTAGAATTCGGTGAAATCGCACCAAATGAAATATTACAGCCTGTTAGTCATGCAGGAAAAGGACTCCATTTCTATTTATTAACTAATAAATACAGACCGTTTAGTTTACAGAACATAGTTGATTGAACTGGCCGACTGTTATGAGGTTTCCCACTAAATATTCTTGCATAATCTTTTCGCATGACGTTTCCCTGTGGCAATTTATAGAGAATATAAATTTCCCGTTCAATTATAAATTGATTTAAAAAACGATTAAGGTTAAAAGCGATGGAGATGTTGTAATAGTAAGGAATATACGATAGATCTTGAATTTTTGTCTAAAAATTATTATCACCTTTAAAAAATAAAACTGAAAAATACAGATAGATTTAGGGTGAAAAGTTTCCATAGAAATTAAAATAATAGTAAGTGAAATAGTTATTTAGCTACTTAAGACAAAAAAACTAATTTACGTCATTGAAAATAAAATATAAAAAAATAAATAAATAAAACGCTTCGAGCCTTTCTAGTTAAGGCCGGGTGAACAGAGAAGCTCTCAAGCGCTTCCCGGAGGATCTGACTCGTACAAGAAGGGACGTCCTCACCTGATTAAGAATAGGCCATTCGTAGCTGACACACGGTCATTTACTTTTGGACCGAAACCCACGAATGTGTCCGGCAATGAGAGAAAGTTTACTCGATGTTTCCAACATAAATGAAGGGTGCAACCTCTTGGCTCCATAAAGTGAGCGCGCAGGAATGCTACTCAATTTAGAATTGTGCTTGAGCACGGCATCGAATTTTTGGGCCCCCTGTTCTGATTCTTGGAAGAAACGGATTTGTTCTATTATATAATCCAACAATAACTGTGTATACCTAGTTTGTGTTGAAAGTGAATGTGTTTATTAGCGTGAAAGTGTTTGTGAGAGGGTCGATGGTGGAATGACGGGTACCTCATAGACCCTCAATTAGGTTAGTTATATAGTATGTGTATAGGGTGATGGAGGAATATTCGCCATCACCCTAATTTAATGAATGGTATGTAAATAGTAGTGAATGTATTTAAGAATGAATGTGAGTAAGAATGTGTTTGGAACTGCATGCATTGGGTGCTGGATTGACCTGAATGTTCCCTTCCACGGAGCTCAAGCTCGGTGGCTGTACGTACAAGACTTGTCTGCCTCCGGACTGCCAACACCCATGTGGGTGATTCTCTAAGTTCTAAGTAGCAAAAGCTAGAATTGCCAGTGGTCTACAACAAGCGAATAGGCTCAACTTGGCACATGTTTGTATGAATGATGATTTGAGCCTACATAAAACCAAAATCCTTTCCGATTAAGTAAGGAAGATAGTATTTGATTAAACAAACCAGACCTTATAATAAGTTAGCAACCTTTTCCCAGATTCAAAGACCTACAAAGCGGTCTGATGCAATTACAAAATATCGAACACAGACAAAGTTTCAATTAGACTCATAAAGACAGATTAATAACATTATAAAACAGGTACGGAAAAATACAACATACCCTGAACCGTTAATCTATAGAAGACCGACGCTAGATCAAATAATATCACAGGTGTGTGTGGTGATAAGTTAGTCGATGATTATTCGGAAATCGTGAGATGCGGTCTGGTGTGATGTAGATTTCAGAAAAACTTATTAAATTCATTAGTTTCGTGGTCCGCTTGACCAATTAATATCATTCAATTAATTAAGGTTTTTAGTTGAGATAAAAAAGTCAATGGCACGAGGGGGATTCGAACCCACGATCTTCTGCTTGATACGCCGCTGCTCTACCACTTGAGCTATCGTGACCTCGATCCACTCGGACACCAACCTCCCACCTCAACCACACCTTTTGAATTTTCCCTCCTTTTTGCCATTTTTCAGAAAAACATTTTCTTTATCGTGCCAATGTTTCGATCTTTATTGAGATCATCTTCAGGACCTGGGATTTTCACCTCAAAGAAGCCGACTTCTTATACAAAAATGTCTTTCTATACCGACTTCCTTCCCCAACCCTTCAAAATCCAACGTATATAAACATAAAACAGCAATATCTCTCTGGCACTCTCAACGCAAGAATAGCACAATTACACAGAAGACAAACACTTTGAGTGAGAAGAAATACTTTGATTTAATAAATTCACTAGTTTCGTGGTCCGCTTGACCAATTAATATCTTACAATTAATTAAGGTTTTCAGTTGATATAAAAAAGTCAATGGCACGAGCGGGATTCGAACCCACGATCTTCGGCTAGATAGAGTAGTAAATAGTAGAGCAGCGGCGTATCTAGCCGAAGATCGTGGGTTCGAATCCCGCTCGTGCCATTGACTTTTTTTATCTCAACTGAAAACCTTAATTAATTCTTTGATTTAATATAAAAATATTTTTTTGCATTGTATAAATTCACTATTTTCCACATCCTACAGGTATTTGTTAAATTTAAACAATGTTTGTAAATCCCAGGCCCTGAAGATGATCTCAATAAAGATCGAAACGTTGGCGCGATAAAGAAAACGTTTTTCTGAAACTTGCATCACACCAGACCGCATCTTATGACCTCCAAATAATATCACAGGGTCATAATGACTTATCAGAAAAATCATTTTTTGGTTTTAACAGATAATTTCAATTCTATTTTTATGATAACAGATAAAATAATAAAATATTTCAAAATGGTAAAATAGTAAATGAAATATGAATAAATAGGAAAATAAATATAGAACAACGATTTGGGGAATGTGCCCAGAGATATACCTTATTTTTTAAGATAACCTTAATTTTTTTTAAATATGCTTATTAAAAAACGACATCAAATTTTATGAATAATATCAAGAAATCAGACATTAGGAACAAAATTAAAAAGTTTTATATTACGCCCCCTCGATTTTACATCATTACTCGCAAATTTGTATGTTACTGTATAGAAATAAAAAAAACTCTTTCCGTATTTTCGAACAAAACGCTGTTTCAACCCTGAATAATATTAAAATACAGAACTAATGTTAAATCTAACAACCTCAAATTTGGAAATAGTTCGTATAAGCGAATAAGTATTTTTCCTTAGTCCGTATGATATAGTGAAAATTTCAACCGATGACGGTAGTAAAACATTTCTAATAGGTGAAGTTTTGTGCTTGTAAATGCTTTTGCTCAAATGACTTGTTTTACGTAGTTTTTCTCTTACCTACTTGTTACTTACCCTCGCTTTTTTCACTTACAATGATGAATACTTGTGTTAAATTTTTACTGCTAGCTGATGCATAATTTCATTTCATTCTTATGCCTTTTTAAAGCGTTTAAGGTGGACGTGGTGTCGTGAACAGTTAAACCAATCCACGAGGTCCATTTGGAAGATTCGTTCCGGCGACATTCGTCTCATCCAGGTGGTAATCGTGGGCCTTTAACGCCCTGTCGATGGACGGGAACGTGTAGGAAATTAACCGTCTCATTTGATCAATTAGAGAGCATTGTGACTCTGCTGACAGGGCTGTGAAAACGGCAAGGACGTCGCCTTTCTCCTCCATGTCCACGAAATGCCGGCTGCCAAGAAATTAATGATGAGCAACGGTTCGTGCATTGACGACTTCATAAATACCAACTCATAACTAATCTCAAATAATTTTTCATAGAAACAATTAAATAAATTATAAATAAATAGATAACGGTTTAAACAAAATTGCCCAAAGCGTTTATCTCAATTTATTGACTTTTCCCTGATTCATAATTTCCTGCACCAAGTTGTCTTAAGAGGTCAATTATTTGTAACATAGACACATACATACATAAAAGTCGGTCAGGGTTAAGGGCAATTAGAAAGAAATCGCTGTTTCTCCTTCAAGCTTCCAACGAATTTATCCCCTTCTTCAACTAGCAAACCTCAAACATTAATTATTCATTTAAAAGGTTAAACAATCATAATATCTAGTCAAAAATTTGATACGTGTGGTTACAATTATGTTTAATTAAAAAGTGAATTTTTCACAGATCAAATTTGACCCTTGACATGTGTTTGATGTAGTCATTATAATAAGCCATTATACCTGAGTATTTCAATATAAAATTTCAAATTAAACTCACTGGGCATAAGATAGGGGTTACGGGATAACGATAAAAGAGGCGGCTTTTACACTACTGCACCTAACAAGCTAAGGTCATTCCAAAGACTAGGTTGTATGATGNCTGCACCTTGATCTGAGTAGATTTATTGTGTTCCTCTGTTTTTTATAAAACTGCCTAGCTTCAGGTTGTTAATCAGCCTGCATAGCTTTGCCAGAAGCTCCTTAGTGTAGGATCTTGCTTGCAGTTTTTCATGTCCTAGTTGCAAGAACCTGCACCTATCTTCAATGAAACATGAAATATGTTCTGCGGACTCCTCCTCTTCCTGGCAGTATCTGCTCAATGTTTCTTCTGTCTGTACTTCTATCCCCGTGCTTTCTCAAGTGGCAATGTTCTGTTAGGAGTCCAACCAGATTACTGATTCGGTTGCGGTTGTCTTCCACTAATTCTTTTTTAAATTTTGCTGATGATCCTTTTATGAATTTCTTTGCATGCCTCATACATGTGGTATTGTTCCACGAGGTTTTGAACTCATTAAGGAAAGGATCCATTTGAAGTTTTATCCTCTTTTGTGGCAGGATGTTAAGCCACAGTAGGGTTCAGGACCCAGAGAGATTCACTATGCATAAATCATTCATATCACTGACAATATTAAATATTTTATTAACCGCGAAACAAGAATGCACAATAAAAGTGAGATAAATTAATTACACTGGGAATGATTATCAAAAATTGTTTCCATGGAAACAAAAAAAATCATGGTACACTACAATTACAAGGTAATGTACAATTAGACAGTACATTGGCAGTGCCAAATGTTGAAACCAATGTAAAAGATACCTTTGAAAATGCGGTCGTGAGATCATAAAGATTGAATATGGGCCAAGCACTCAAGTTTGATCATGAAAAGAGACATTACTTGATATTCGATCATACTTCAAATCTCAACAAGGGATCCACACACTCACTGCCGGACTCAAGCACAATTCTCATATCGGGTCGAATTCCTATTCGCTCTCTATAAGTAGCCAAGGAAATGTTCCCTTCAATTAAGTGGGACACATCGAGCAACCTTACCCTGATGTCTGGACATATACGTGTATAAATAATTGTTGGTTTTTATCAAATAATTATTTTGCAAGAAAAACGCGTTGCCCGCCCGTGAGAATAGAAAGTTTTCTCATTTAAATTTATCTATAATACAAAAGGAAATAACTAGTGTACAAATAAGGTATATGCGACCGGAATATCTCTGTAAGGATATCGTCAACCTGGCTGTCACATAGTTTAAGATAATGGAGATATAAAGGACTTTCAAGGAGAGTAACACGTCATTCTAATCATAGGTCATGATCGGTTTTAAAATGACGATAAAAACTCAATAAAATTGGAAAACAAGTATTTTTTCTAACAGTTATACCTACTTTGGAGGATTAAATCCTGATTATGAAGACGTCAAGATTTATAATGTTTATGTCAAAACGTTGATTTCTTTGTGCAGATTTAATAATATAAATTGTACAGAAACTTAAGACAAATATTTATATTCTACTTTCTTAGTTGTTGTCCTTCTTTTCATTTAAACGTTTATATTTTGTACTTTGTTCACCTCTAGAGAAAACACAATTTATTGTTCTACAGTTTGTATGACTGGCATGGTATGAAGTTTTCCGCAAAATTGGAGCTTACTAGAACATAAAAATTTAGAAAAAGTAACAAAATTTCATCAAATGTATTTTGTTAATTGCTTAGGAACCTGTTCAAGAAGGTTAGTCATAGGATTTTCTATAAATTGATTTCAGTGTACTCCAAAGATAAATAAAAAGGCAGAGCGATCACGTATTTACTAAAATAGCTTTTTTGAATTGTATTCTCTTTGGGCTTTAAAAAGATGGTCTTCTTTTTATAAAACATGTTTCATCCCTTTTGTCCCTTTTGTAAACACTCAAAATAAATATCTAACATGTTGTAAGAAAGCAAAAGGCTTAATAAAATTGTTCCTCAGATGCAAGACCGACTTTAATACACTTAGCACGATTAGCACAGTTCTAAAGAATATTATACCTATATTTTTTTTCCATGTATATATATTTTTTACGTGTGGATAATTCGTACTTAAACGTTTAGAAATAGGTAGTAGTAAGCATGTCATAAATAATAATTACGTAGGACATTCTGTTAGAAGTGGCAGTGAATTAAAAAGTCGATAGATAGCAATCAGAACACGATAGGCGTAATGCGGTATCAGATTAGGTTTTCCAGGCCATCTCCTTCCTGACTGGGACAAGTCGTTCATTTGATGGCCTTCATTACACCCTGGATCCGGGGTTTAATTACGGTTTGATCCCTTTTTGGCCATAAATTTCACCGCGGGGGACAGGAGGTTCAGTTCTGGTGCCGCGGCGGGGTGAAGGTGTGTTTACAAAAGGATTAAAAAAAGGGGGGCGGGCCCTTTCAACATCATCGATATCATCAATCAAATCAGGGGAAATGCGACGTCTAACGAGGCCCACGTGCCCTAGATGCGAGGAGATACGAATGTCAGTCATGTTGTCTCCTCGTCTTCAATCTCCGTATTGCCAGCAGATCGGATTAAAAATATAAACTCTGGCCAATGTTGGGACGTAGTAGTAGTTATTTTGGCCAGAAGAAAATAGGCTCTTCACCTTGACCATTTTCGAGTAGTACCGATTTCTCTGTGTCCCTATGAGAATCCATTGATTAAGAATAAAACCTCTTCTCAGATCACATCTCTCTACTCGTCAGTGCCACTCATTTTCCCCTCCTTTTTTCCTTTAATATTTTCCCATCCCTTTTCCACTTCCTGTCCTATAGGTCGTTCTACGAGGTGCAGCACTAAAGCGGGAAAAACCCTCACCCGATGTAACGCTACGCGACACTACCCGGTGCTACCCGATGCAAATCCAAAGTCCAATTTTCCAAAAGATTATATTACCTGCGTGCACATCTGCCCGATGCTATGCAACGCTACCCTACTCTACGGTATGCGATCCCCACTGTCCAGATTTTCGTCGAGTAGCATGGAGTATAATCGAAGACAAAAAACCAGACACTCATATTTTTATTTCAAACTATATGTATTATTGTGGATATATTAATTTACATACTTATGAATTTACATATTTATATTAATATAAACTAAATTAAGCGAGATCAAAAATTTATTAGTTTTTATTTAAAACAATTAATTTTAATGATTTGGCAGAAAATCGATCAAAACACCTGAATAACGTTTATTGATAAAATGAATTTAACTAACAATCTATTACATGGATTTGCTCATAAAATTTAACTCAAATTTATTACACGATTTTTCTCGTAAAATTTATCTAAAATTTATTACATGATTTTTTTCATAAAATTTAACTAAAATTTATTACACGATTTTTCTCATAAAATTTAACTACAATTTATTACACGATTTTGCTCATAAAATTTAACTAAAAATTTATTACACGATTTTGCTCATAAAATTTAACTAAAAATTTATTACACGATTTTGCTCATAAAAGTTAACTAAAATTTATTACACGATTTTGCTCATAAAATTTAACTAAAATTTATTACACGATTTTGCTCCTAAAATTTAACTAGCAATTTATTTTATCGATTTGCTAATAAAATTTAACTAACAATTTATTTCATGGATTTGCTCATGAAATTTAATTAACGATTTATTACATGGTTTGTTCATAAAATTTAACTAACAATTTATTACATGGTTTTGTTCATAATATTTAACTAACAATTTATTACATGGTTTTTCTCATAAAATTACACCATTTTCGTTGAGTAAAGTCAGAACCCGACACTCATATTTTGTGTAGTTTATTGCGAATTATGAATATGTAATTTTGTCGTTATATTAAATAAAACATGCTTATTTTTATGCAAACCAAATTAAACGGGATCAAAACTTCATGCGTTTTTAATTATGATGGGTGAGCAGAAAATTTATAGAAACACCGGAATAACTTTATTTAAAACAATTAAATTTAACTAACAATGTATTACATGGTTGTGCTCATAAAATTTAACTAACAAATTATTATAAGGTTTTGCTCAAAATAGTACATTAAGAACAAAATGTGGTACTGATGCCGTGTGACTGTAAGCGGCATGCTCTTGACGTCGCATAGATGTACACACCCTACAAAAACCTGACGAGTCGTCGGGTCGTATAGGGTAGCGTCACATAGCGTTGCTCGGGTGTGTTCCCCGCTTAAGCGACCTTCAGTAAGTGATTCCACACCGAATTGTAAGTTTTTTCTGTAATTTTGATCCTGTTGATTCGTTTTGACGTTTTTTTTTAATTCTCCTCCATGCGTACCTAAGGTAGACCCGGACCAGCGATCAACGGCAACTAAAATACTTTCTATTTTAAACCATTTACGTGTCGTTGTTTGAAAGGTCTTCCATTAGAAGGTAAAATACATAATGATCCAAACAATATTTACATGACGAGTGACAGGCAATCGACCGACTTACTCAATCACACTGTAAAATCAAACACACATAAACCACCAGACATGACCAACATCAACGGTGATCGGCACTTTTTCTGAGCATGAATCAAACTGCAACAATGGAATCGTTAAAGTTGAAAAACTTCCTCGTGTGGGCAAGGAGGAAATCTAAGCTTACATTATGATACAAGGTTTCATATCATAACATCGGTCAACCTTGTCTCCTCAATGGGCAGCTTATTTTTCTTTTCCACACGAAGAAATTTGAAATCATGCCGGATGTCGATCAAGGACAGGTTCTCTGAATATTGATTAGTTGCCAATCGATATAACAACTAAAATAGGAGTTTTATTAAAATCCAGTAGCATAGGTTGTATGTTTTTGTAGATATATCGGTTTTTCCTTTAAAGACGTTTTTAACCAACCTGGCTACTGACTGGTTTTTTTTGTAATTATATATTGGAGGATTAACTCTAACTAACGTCAAATTGTAAGGTTATTTAATGCCCAGATTTAATTTTATTACATTAATGATAAAGGGATGCAAAAGATCACCTTTCTTATCTGAAATTAATGAAAATAACTGACAATAATTAATGCTTGATGAAAATTCTCAATTATTTAGATAATCCATGGATAAACGATAAATTAGCAGCTTTAACTGCAATAAAGGACAAACTTTACCAGCTTTCTAATCAATTGGCATCAAAATGTGATATGGAACAGATTCTTCCTCTGTCCTTTCAAAAAAACCATAACGCTCTCCGCCTTAGGAATAGAAACCATTGATTTTTTCATTCACTGTTGTGAAGGCGGATTTTAAAATACATAATGTGCTCCAAATCCTATGGGAATGTTGTGAGGGCGAAGCCGATCGGAATGGCTCATCGATTATGTGCGGCTTTCACCTAAAAAGGTTTTTTTTCACGCAAGAACGCCGTTGTTTCAAAAAATCCGCGTAAAAAAATTCAGCGACTTTCATTTTTAACTGTCGGCACAAGGAGATAATAAATGCCTGATTTTTGTAAAAAAAAAAAAAAACCTAGCTGCTTTTCACTTTATACTAGGCAAAAGTCTTCTAGGGAGCAACACAAAACGCGTAAAATTTATATTTCCGTTGATTAATTTCAGTTTTGCAAATTAAAGACCTAATTCCCAAATGGTTTCATATAAACATAATTTATTTCAAGTAGGAATGGGCAAAAATAAAATATGTGCTTTGTTAGTTGGTTTCGTTGAAAGCTGATAAGGTATAAAACAAGGTATAAAACAAGCAATATTGATATGTCTGCAATAAACTCGTCCCAGTGTCCGGGAAAGTTCCTTCACTGTGTAATGTCATACATTACATATAAATCATTTTCGAATAATCAAATCTTTAAAAATCAAACTTATTAAAAATAAAAGGAAGTATATTTTCGTTTATGTCAATCATCATATGTTAGATTTTATGAAAGGTTAATCAATTTGACATCTCATTTAAGCCGCGAATGGACTTTTCCTTTGGATCTTCATTATCAAAAAGAACTGGAATGATAAATCCTATTTAATAACAACTGAAACTACCTACCTGCCTTAGGATTATTATGTAAAAATGTTGTTTTCTATTAAACAAAAAATAATAAGCCGTATATCGTCGGCGTTTTGAAGAACTTTTGACACGGCGAAACGATTTGGACGCCGGGTTCAAAGGATAACGCGAGAACGATGACAGAGCAAATAAACGTGACTTTAAAGATCAAACATACCGCTCGGTAGGAACTACTTAGAAGAAATAACTGTCTTCTACCTTTCCAATTTGATTATGAAACGAGAAATAGCCGTGAATATGAGAAGAAGCTCGTTTGGATCTAGGTACTTGAGGCTGTCGACTACTTTCGAATTTTCTGCCAAGGACTGAACGTTTTAAATTAAAAGCGTTTAAGCTGATAGCGTAATATTAGCGTTTCACTTATGCCTGTTCCAACATGAGCCATATATCGCCAAAGTAGCTTTAATAAGCTAACTTTTGTGAAAAAGCATTATCGTCGCGTTTAAAGCGCAGTGCTATTTTACAAATGGCGGATATTTTGAAATTTTATTTATACGGCTTAGTTTATTTTATATAATAATTATTATTATGATAATGTAAAAGGACGTTATTATAAAAAAAATCCTTTTATGTTGTCACGAAACATTTGTAGATAAACTAAACTGACAAAGGGGGACCTACGTGGGATCACCGATTTTCATTAAGTCGGTGATTCTCAACTAATTTACAATAATATTAACTCAATTAATTAATCTTTTTATGTAAGGTATTGGTTGAAATTAAAAAGTTACTGCGGGATTCGAACCCACTACCTTCGGCTCAATACGTCGCTGCTCTAACCACTTGAGCTATCGTGACTTCGATCCACTCGAACGCCAACTCCCCATGTCAACCTCTTACAATCTCATCCTAAAATAATAGTAATACTGCTTTTAGGCTAATGCTCTCCTTTGTGTCATGCATGTAAAGAATCGCCATTTAGATGTGGTCTGCTTAATTGAAGGAGGACATTCCTTGGCTCTATATAGAGTCTGTAAGAATGATTTTGGTTTTTGGTTGAAATGAAAAGTTAATGTCACGAGCGGGATTCGAACCCACGACCTTCGGCTCGATACGCCGCTGCTCTACCACGTGACTTCGATCCTCTCGTTCACCAATTTCCCGTCTCAACCTATCTTTCTAATTTTCCCTCCTTTTTACAATTTTCCATTTCAACCAATACCTTATATAAAAAGATTAATTAATTGAAAGATGTTATTTGGTCAATCGGACCACGAAATATAATGGATATAATATTAATAATTAAATAGAAAATGTTACATAATAAAAATAAAATTATTCTGTACTGTCGAAAAGTATTACACACTTGGTCATTCTTGCCAATGGATCCTAGTTGCCAAAGGAAAATTTTTTTATGCAATTGAATCAGGTTTTTTAAATATGATTTTTTGCATTTGTTGTGCATGCATTTCAGGATTATTATATATTACTAGATTTGTGTTTTTTATAGGATAACAAAATAATATGTATAATTTATCGCCCAACTGACTGTTATTGTTTAAAGTGCGGTTGGAAAAAATCAACAGAAATTAAAAGATCTGGCCTTATTGAATAAAAGAGAAACACCTTCTCTGATGATCAGGCAGAATTCTTGCGAATTCTAAATAGCTTTCCCAATTATAAAGTTTTTATACCGATGGATCCAAAAATGAAATTGGCGTAGGGTGTGGGATATTTGCTGATGGGTGCAACCTCAGCTGATCTCTATCGAATTAGGGCTAGCATCACACAGCTGAACTTCATGCAATCAGAAGATCAATGAGCATTATAAAGGAATCGCAACGAATTTATAGTGGCATTGGCTATATTATATAATAGCTTTGATTCGAAGAGTGGTCTCGAAGCCCTAACCATCCCTACCCTAATCAAAGCACTTAAAAAGCATGTAGTATTCTTTTCGGTTCCTAGTCCTGCCATTTCTGGAAATGATAGAGCTGAATACCAGGTAAGGTACACTGCAAACCATCCACAAAGAACAGATCAATTTCCTCTCCGGCTAGATGATATAGTCGTTTATGTTAGAACATTATCAAACGAAAGTGGGCGGCAAGATACTATGATGTCCAAAATCGCAGTTTAAATAACAAAAGATAGCTCCTTCAAAAAAAAAAAAAAAAAAAAAAGAGGATAAAGAAAAAGAAGGGTTATTGTGTTTTTAGTTTATTATTATTGTTAAGAAGTATTACTGAATTTTTAGTATATGAATGGAGGAAAAAAAGGATAACGATAATCTATACTCATGCTGAGACTGTTCATAGTCTGACACCATTATTATTGTTGGCCATCCAAGCCTATGGGAAACGTTTAAATTGTGGAACAAAATTCACTAGTTTCGTGGTCCGCTTGACCAATTGTGGAACAAAAATTCGAAATGATAATTAAACAACAGGAAAAAAATTGTAATTTAAAATGTGTGGTGATTAGTGACCGTTAATCGATATTTATTTAGAAATCGTGAGATGCGGTCTCGAGTGATGTAGGTTTTAGAAAAACATTTTCTTTATCGTGCCAACGTTTCGATCTTTATTGAGATCATCTTCAGGGCTCAGTGTTTGTCTTCTGTGTAATTGTGTCATTCTTGCGTGTCGGGTGGAGAGTGAGGCACGATAAAGAAAATGTTTTTCTAAAACCTACATCACACCAGACCGCATCTCACGATTTCTAAATAAATAGTAATTTAAAATGTTTTTTTTTGCATATATTTGGCCTTCCAATTAAGTAAAATTATGTATTTTAAAAGGATAAATTAAAGCTTTGGATGACAGTAGGATAGGTTAGTTTATGAGAGGTGTCACAGCTTTATAGCACCCAGAAGGGATGTAGTTAACCTAAGATAGAAGCAATTAATTAAGGTTTTTAGTGAAATAAATTAATTGTAATATATTAATTGGTCAAGCGGACCACGAAATTAGTGAATCTAAGATAGAAGGTTGAAATATTACGGCGTAACCTAAGCCGTTAAAATGTCCTTAAAAATTAATAACAATAATAAAAATAATAATATTTTCATATTTTATTCTATTTAATTTTCAAATTTATATTTTTTATCTAGTCACATGATAAATTGAAATTATCGGATTCAGAACAAAAACTATTACATATCTAGAACAAATAGATGAACTTTTGAGTTCTTGGTATGATTTGTTGAAGTGGAAAGGACTTTCGAAATGTGTGCAAAAATAGGGTATTACATTTTAAAATTGCGCATATAAAATTTTAATAGCACTACTAGAAGCAACGTGGACCAAAATAACGTTTGGAAACATACGTACTTTTCAATACGGTATGCGTGGTAAAAATAAAAGTTTCTTTCTTTTATAAAAATTCATACGGAATTCATTCGTTTTTTGTTTTTTTCAATTTGGTTTCATTTTATGCAACCTTTAATGCTCCGGTTAAATATGAATTGTTGTAGCAAACAAAAATGATAAATTTTGCGTGAAGTGTCTAATTTGTTTTACTTTAATTATGTTTATTATTAAATTTTAATTATTAAAATATGAATGGCTAATTTGTTGAAATTTCTTTATTCGAAAAAACGTATCTTTTGCAATGAAATGTTTTTTAAAATTTTACGGAAAAAACTTTACGTTGACTATTGAGAAATTCAGTACATATTTGTAAAGTACATTACTATGGGAAACTTCTCTTTTCTCACAATATCTGTCAGAAGAAGAAAAATGTGTACAACCTTAAGACTAGAACTTTCGAAACTAATAAAAATGAATGTTCTAAACGATTTTGTGTTTTGTTTTCTTAAGTTATTAATAAAATATGTAAAAGATTAATATTGTTGAGTTTTCTATTGCTCTTTCCATTGGCCTAATCAAATGTAATGTTGAATTAAGATTTTATGAGATACTTTATCTATGAAGGACTTTGTGGAAAAAATTTGTGAAATGTTAAAATTAACTGAATTGTAAAATATCTTGAATACACTTGGGAATCATACTTATGGAATAGGGACTTTTAAGTTCAGTTTGAAATCTAGAATAATCTCCTGAAGAATTGAATGTTCACGAAATACTCTGTAATATGATGTATATGTGCTGATAACAATTAAAATTCAAAAAAGAATCCCATTTGATCTTAATGTATTAATATTTATGGATTAATATTTAACCAGATAAAGCCTTTTTGGAATAAAGTTGTGACTTGATAAGTGAATTATCTCGAATACAATTACGAATCAGACTTTGGAAACAGAGACGACGTTTTAGTGCAATTTGAGATGCAGAATAACCTACTAAAGGATTGTTTATACCTTGTAAGTTTCAACTTATCAGTCTTGTTGAATTTTCGTTCTTATCTCGGTCAATCGTCTGTCCGAATGTGACCCAGATAGTTTCTATCGGCTTGTTAATCTAGAGGTAAAAGCCCTTCAGCTTCGGAAAAAAAAGCAAAATTAATAAATTGTGAAGGCATTTCAAAGTTGTAAACGCAGACGTGCTTGTTCAAACTGGACAGACCAGCTTCGGGGTGGACGCACCCGAGACCTCGGCTCTGCCCTGTCAATCTTGCGCCGAACAGTTCCAACAAGGAGAGCGAAATACGTTTTCGAATCGGAGATTTGTTTTACTTTCGAAGAAACGAGAGAGAGAAAACGTGTATAAAAGCTAAATAAGTACCCGTTCATGGTCAAGGTCCCGGCTTCTTATCCTCTAATCCAATGCCAAAACCGGTAGCAGGTAAAAAGTACCTTTTACAATCACTTTACCAAAAAAAAAGACGATATAAACAGACGCAAAATAAGTTACGCAAGAGAAAAGTGAATCAAAATGTATTCAAAATCAATTGATCAAAATTTTCATTCAACGATAAGCTGACGTACATATTCCAAAAATAAAGATTCTCACACTCTACAAAGGGCTTCTTGATATTTGTGAATGTAGTGTTAACATTTTAAAAACATTACAAGAAATTCTAAAAGTTAATAAAAATCTTTGTCCACCCACTGAGAATCTTATTTGATGATAATATGGCGGAGTCATCAGCATATTTGAGCAACGTAGTGTCAGGAGTAAGATTAGATATCGGCAGTGTACACTATGCTTAAAACCCAGAGCTTTGTGGAACTCTTGCATCTACACTATGTAAAGGAGAGGAGACAACCAGACCAAACTCAAAAGTTTCCATCAACCAGCATTATTTCAGGGTGTGTGAAGGGAAGGATACCATCCAATTTTCACTGTAAACCGTAATGCCAAACTCGATCGAAAGCTTGTTCTATATCGATAAGCGACGAAGTGAGACATTTCCCCAGTGGTTAGCATAATGTCTTATATTCAGAGTTGCTGGATTGCCAGTTTCAACGCGCCTTGATGTAGATTGTTTGATGGAATTTAATTTTACACTAAGTGATCACTTTTTGATCTTTCCTTTCTCCAACTGACTTTTTTTGTCCTCCCTGTTTATTTTGTGATCATTTTCATTTTAAACAAATAACATGTCGAGGGTAAACTAAACTGTGACCACAAGCATTTCCTGTACAGCAGACATACACCTCAGTTGGCAGACATCAGGCCGTGCTAGTATCGTTTTTATTGTCTCAAAATACACTTGGGTCACAAAACATCATCGACTTTACCGATTAGCACAGTTAACGTGAATAGTCTTTACCTAATGTCTGTAGACAGGACATTGTTTCCCGTTTATACTCTGAGCCCTTAAAAGTAAATGAGGATTTTTAACGTCCATACCTACTGCAGTTTTGATTCTCAACAAGAAAGATGACGTACCTCCGCTTGCGACTGGATGGGTGTTACAGCCGCAAGTTCTGGTGGAGAAGCCGCCTTAGCCCCGAGGGGCCGAGACGGACCTCACTCTCCGCTTATCCGTTCCGGGTGGATGGGGCTGTATTAAACACCAGACCGTGTGCCGAGCGTAAAGGGATACTAAAAAAGGGGTCGAAATGCATCGACCAAGTCTCCCACGCACTCCCCAGATAGAGAAAGCGCCTCTATCTCCCAGTGTATTGGGGCCCCTCCAGCGAAAGAACTTCCGGATCCGCTCCGGCCGCCCCGGTTTGTTTTAAGTGGAATATCTAACCACCCTTTATAGGAACACTGCCCTCGGAAGGAAGCCGCAAACGGTAACTCCGAGCGACAGGTTCATATTAAGTTCTCGCCAGGAGCATCTCCACTAACCCACTACGAATCCGTTCCCATATAGCAGTGTTGGACTTGGAACATTTTCTGCTACCCCGCAGTTGAAATGGTTATGCACCTCCTCCGTCTATGCAGACATCATTTGGTACCATAATCCTCGTGTGCCTCTGATAAAGCACCCGCCGTCTGCTGCCGACCTGGAGACCGACACGAATCCAGCTTGTGCTTTAGAGGGGTTGACACGCTCCCAAGCCATCTTCTTTTTGTTGAGCCTCCGAAGAGACCCTAACAGTGGCGCCACGAGTAGGCAAGAAGTCGCTGAAACGGGATTGGTTGTTTGTTGCACTTCACCGTTCCCCATCCACACCCCGTACGTATTCGGGGGACTCCGTGGGCGTAGTCTTAGCGTCCTCGGTGCTATACGCTTCGGTGGTCCGATCCTTCGTATCGCGCGAGGCCGGGGGTGACAACGAAGGTCATACGCACAGGCGTAGGTGGACGGCCACCATAAGACAGTCTGCTCTGGAACGTAATCGGTATTTTAAAATAACAACTTGCACTTCAAAGAACAGATGAGGTTGTAAATTGACTCAACACCTCTCGAAAAGATACAATATTATCCACATTACGACTGCGCTGTTGTCATCCCAAATTTAAATAAGTTATAAGGTCATCTCATGCCTCAAACCTAAATAATATGTGGATATCCGTCAGAAAACAATTTTACATTTTTGTCCTTTAATTTGCTAAAAAGTCTAAGTGCTCTTTTTACAAAGTCCTATCTGTATACTGTGAAGTTTGTTTCAATATTTTCCTTTAGTTGATTTTGTTTTACATTTGTTCACTTTTAAACATTTCAACAAGTTTTTTAAAATAATATAAAAACATTTTCTATATTTTTATTATATAGAATAAATATCATGTACAATAATCTCTTTTTACAGTTCTCACGACTCAAATAGGACGGTTTTCACTTCTTGGCATGAGGCTATTTTGGGCGAAATCGGAATTCTTCACCTTGGCCATCCTGTCCTATAAATCAATTAAAAGGACTGGCAGACTCCTTAATATGCAGGAGAAACATGAGGGTACCATGTACGAAAGTGGTTTCAATTTAATTTAATAAGTTTGACATTGTTCTGTTTATATTTCGATTTTTTCTTTAGTCGTTGATATCAGTAGTGGAGTTATAAATTATGCTGTTTTTTTCTATTGAACATTAATTAAGGTTTGCTAACAAACTTTTACAAAATTTCTTTATTTTAACAACATACTATGTCAAACGTAGGACAAAAAAATCGACACTCATATTTTGTTATTTATTTCGAACTATACGTATTTTTATCTTTATATCAATGATAACATACTTATATTAATGTAAACCAATTTTAACGATATCAAAAATTTACGAGTTTTAATAAGAAATATTTAATTACGATAGTTTGAAAAAAAGTTCACCAAAACATCGGAAGAACATTTAGTTATAGATTAAAATTCAACCAACAATTTATTACTCAGTTTTGCTGTTAATAACGCTTATTACCTCCTCCGGCCTCCGTCCCCTGGGGAACGAGTAAATATTTTAATAACATATTTATTACCATCTGTATAATTATACATTTTGTAATTTTATGAAATATCATACATATTTACAACACACTATATCTTGAGGGGAGCCAGCAACCATTCTTGTTCTGCCAACTTTACACAACGGCGACATGGGCGAGGAGGTCCCGGAGCCATCTCTGCTTTAGTCGTCTGGCGGGATTGTAGGGATGGTTTATGTTGGACTTGGATTAGGCTAATGGGTTGGGATGAATAGAACTTAAAAAATTTCGTGGTGATTAATTTATTTACTCAGGGTATATTGAGGACGCTGTGGAGGGTGGTACTGGAGACATATTAGGGAGCGTTGACTATGAATCTGAATGAGGATTTTGGATTGGAACAACTGAACTCGTTAGATGTTGGTAGGTTTAGCGGATGTGCAGAGCATCGGTTTGTTTATGGTAGACACGAGTGAATAATCGATCGGATTTCGACTTGAGATGATTGAAGCTGTTCATCGCTTATTGGAGGCAGGGAACGATGTCTAACCCGTCTCTTTATTACGTCCCATAAGTTTTCTATGTAATTCTTGTCTGGCGTACGTGCTGGCCAATTCATTGCGGTAATCTCTACATCATCGAAATAATGGTGACATCTTTCCCCAATAATTGAAACGAATGGGACCACAGCTCCTAGAAGGACATCCTCGAGCCTTAGTGCAGTCAAAGATCTGTACGATAATCAGTTCGGTACAGGCAGTTGTAGAGAACCTGATTTGGGACCTCTAGAGACTAGGCTATATTCTCGAGACCCTCTGAGTTTTAGAGCTCGTTCTTACATTGCAGACAATTTGATGATGATGATCAAGGAAACCGACAACCGACGGTTCAGAAGTGCATTAATGGCAATAAAACGAACGTCTCTAGCTGTCGTTCATTGTCAGTTCATATCAGCTACTACCTCCTTTTCGATCGAGTTATCTGGTGACCCCTGTTTGCCATCGTAAAGCGCGGCGTACCGAGAATTTTGGATATTTAACGGATAAGGCGTCGTTGGCCAAAGGATCTTCTCCAGAAAGGATGAAATTGAACTGATTTTCTTATTTTTAATCCAAATCGAGTCAAAGGATCATTAACACTCTATAAAGTTAAAAAACAAGTTATTAATGTTGTGAATTTGTTGTTATTTATTTTCTTTTTGTTTTTTCTTTGAGTGTACAATCCGAATACCACATGTCTTTGGCAATAAACTTTAAACATACCGATTTTATAAAATATATTATGAAATTACCAAGAAGAATAATGACTTATTACACCGATCACTTATTAAGACTGAATAACCCGTTGAAAAAGTATTACAAATATAACTTTTAGTTTAATATAATTTTAATGGGTATGTACTTAGATTGGTGTTGCGTTGGAACGTTAATTAAGCCAGATTATCCGTTTAGATGGTTCTTGATAAAGACCCTCCGCTGTGACTATCTCATTGGAAATCAATAATCAGACCGACTTTAGAGCTTTGAATAAGATTCCAAGATTATTAGTAGAAAATCGCTTCACGATAAGTTGACAAGCGAACAAGCTTACATAATTTATTTTTATTCTACCTCCGGGAATAGGACCACCTTTGGGAGTCTTGAGTTTGGAGATTTTATCAAAAAACAAGATCACGATTGATGTGAAAATAATTAAAACTTTTTTTTAACCATTTTGATAATGTATGAAATTGTAAAGTTGCATGAATTACTCTGTTTTCTTTAAAGCATGAGATCAAGCATATTTCAATCTGTCCCTATATTCTTTATCAATTATTTTCATAACCACATCAATTCCTTAATCAATTTGATAATTAAAGACATATACACGTTTATGACTAAATTGTAATTGTACTCATTACATCCATTATATTTAGTAGTCTGATTGACCAAATTACTTCTTTCAAGTAATTAATCTATTTAAGTAAGGTTTTGGTTGAAATAAAAAAGTGAGTCACGAGCGGGATTCGAACCCACGACCTTCGGCTAAATACGCCGCTACCACTTGAACTATCGTGACTTCGATCCACTCGGACACCAACATCCCATCTCAACATACAACATTTCGAATTTTCCCTATTTTTTGCCATTTTTCAAATGTCGTGTAATCAGGATTCGATTCTCAGCGACATTGCACTCTTTACATTTACGTGTTTGTGTTAAATGTTTAAAATTTATAAAAAATATCAAGAAATCGTTGACCAGCTTTAAAATTTGATAAATTCCATTTTCTGTTTGGATACAAATAAAAGGAATTTTTTCTTGTTTTTTCTAACTTGGTAGTAAATTTTGTTTGTTTCATACATTTTCTAATTGCAAAAAAAAAATCGCTACCAAAAGGGAACAAAAGGTAGCTGATCTGTTTTGTGTTTCTTTATGAGGCAAAAAAATTTTAAGGTCGATATATTTTTTATTCATCATTAATATTTTGTGGATTCAAACTTAGTAAATATATAGATAAATAATTAGGTTTATTAAAAGTACAATTATGTTATATCCTACAAAAATTCCAATGTTTCAATAGGTTAGAAGGAAATTTTCAGTTATGGATGTCGTTTTTGCACGTTAATTTTAATTTATGATCATTAATAGTGATTTATGATCAAAATCAAGACCAAACAAAAAATTACACACCATCAGCATAAGCAATCTTAATCTCTATCATTTTCACATCACATACGTACAAGTTTAAATATATGGATTGTTTCATTTTTCTTATTTCTATGCCATGTATATGTGTTTTAAAGAAATGTTCAAATGTGCAACTTTTTAAAAATAGTTCTTATTAATTATAATGAACTACGTGAAAATGAGAAGATGCCGAAACGTGTATGTTGTTTGCAACACCTTAAAATAGGCCCAGAAAAATTAAACAATACATAAAAAGAAAAAAGAACAACAAAAATGAAGAAAGGAATTTTTTTATTTATTATCATAAACGTACTTTAAGGGACTTTTTAGGTCGATGTCATTTATACACGCAGCACGAATATTTTTTTGGGTTTTTGGGGTTATATGTCTTGAAGATAAACAATGTAGCAACAGAGTAAAACAGAACATCGACAAAGCTTTTAAGTGTAATTAAGTTTTTTGGGACGGTTTGGGATGTCAAATTTTAAAACAAAATATGGTATGTATTTACTTTCAATTAATTATTCTTTTTATTAAGATATTGGTTGAGAGAAAAAAGTCAGTGTCACGAGCGGGATTCGAACCCACGACCTTCGGCTCAATACGCCGCTGCTCACCACTTGAGCTAACGTGACTTATCCTCTAGACACCGACTCTCCATCTCAACCTACAACCGTTCGAATTTTCCCCCTTTTTGCCCGCTCGTGACACTGACTTTTTTAACTCAACCAAGACCTTACATAAAAAGAATAATTAAGTGAAAGAAGTAACTTGGTCAATTGATCACTAAAATGTAAAAGGGTATGTATTTGGTTGTATATTAAGCTGAGTGTTCTTATGACGGAAAAGACCTCAATACGTACCACGTGCGTTTGAACATAAGATATAAATAATTAATTAATTTCAATATGAACCTTTTTGGGCTGGCTAGGCAACAAAAATGAAAAATTAAATAAAAAGAAACTTTTTTGGGTGTGGTCTGAAGGAAAGCGTGAACCAATTTTCGTGAACCGATCGTTTCGCGGGGTTGGAACTTGAGAATCAACGCCGAAGTGCGACCTATTGCTCCAAAAAGTTGAGAATTGGGTAAAAGAGAGGTGCTCACAGGTCGAGGTTGGCAAAAAACGAGGATCAAAGGTGCAGAGCCGACCCCGGCAAACTTTAGTGGACAAGATTAGCAAAAACCTGCAAACTAGGAATGACCTATTATATCATGGAAACTTTAAAAAAAAATGTTTCAGATCGATTTTTTCCATACGCTTGAATATAATAATTAGCTAATTAATTATTCTAAATATGGAGCTAATGAATTTTTGCCCCGACTACGAACATATTACATAAGTGGTAAAAATTGTCAGCAAGGAATATAGTCTTATTTACACAATGTTACTCGAATTAATTTTTCCAAACAGCAAAAACGAACCATAAATGACCAAATCTGTATTGCGAGCTTTAAAAAAAATGTATAAATAATTTGCATTTGAGTCGTACCTTGAATTTATTATTAATATTTACCATTTTCATTCGTACATAAAAATTATCCAATTAATTATTCCTAATTTAGAGCTATAAGTACATTTGGGCCATGTAAGAACATGTAAACGTCAAAAATTGTCGGCAGTGATGGTAATTTTTTCTTAAACGGAGAACCAGAATGACCAAGTTTGTCTTGTATACCTTATAAATAATTATCACCAGTCAATATTTATCATGGGTAATTAAATATAATAATTAGCTTATTAATTAGACGAATATAAATAAGCCTATTAGATTTTTTTTAGTCTCGGCTCGTAGACCCGGTCGTGGGTTCGATTCCCACTGTCGCCCCTGACCCTTTTTTCACGGCAACCTTCCCAATATCAACATATATGTGATAAAACAAATACATACGTACTCGCTAATATGCGAGTTCACAAGGCCATTAATAACAATTAAAAAAGTTACAATATTGGTTGTAATGTTTTTTTGCACATTTGATTCCTTGCTACAGATCATTACTTAGGAACTAAAGCTAGAAGTAGCAACCCAAAAAAGGCATGGTTTTGTATTTGAGCAATACTTAATTAAACAGTTTGCACTTATTTCTGGAAGTTTCTTATTTATGTTTTTGTTTTATTGATGAGTGCTATAAGCAAAACCTGGATTTATGAACTGCTACCTAGTAGGGTTATACTGAGCATAAAAGGATACAGTACAAATAACATGGCAAATAATATGGACATAGACATGTTTTTCGACCTAGTTGCCTCACGTTTAGAGCCGAAGGTGTACAAAATAAAACGACCAAAACCTTTTAGCTGCCTATATTATAAAATGATAAATTCATCAAAATACTGATGTACAATAACGATGGTTTGCTGGTAAGCGGAAAAATAACAGTTGATAATTAATTAAACTTACCCATAAGAATATGAATTTTTATACATATAATACTCAAAATTAAAGTAAGTAATTTATCTTTTTATGTAAAGCATTGGGTGAAATGAAAAAGTTACTGTCTCGAGCGGGATTCGAACCCACGACCTTCGGCTCAATACACCGCTGCTCTGACCACTTGCGCTATTGTGACTTCGATCCACTAGGACACCAACTCCCTATCTCAACCTGTTACAATCTTTCGAATTTTCCTTTTTACCATTTTTCAAATGTCGTGTAAACAGAATTCGCTTCTCGGCGATAGATGAAGTGGCCACGGAATGGCAAAAATGAAGGAAAATTCGAAAGGTAGGTTGAGATGGGGCGTTGGTGTCCGAGTGGATCGAAGTCACGATAGGTCAAGTTGTTAGAGCAGCGGCGTATTGAGCTGAAGGTCGTGGGTTCGAATCCCGCACGTAACACTAACTTTTTGATTTCAACCAATGCCTTACATGAAATGATTAATTGATTGAAAGAAGTTCATTGGTCAATCGGACCATGAAATGGTTTTAATAAGTAATTAAGGTGATATACTTCTCCGAGAATTGTTGAAACAGCAAGATATACTCTGAAAGGCATAAAATTCCACCCACTTGTTTTGTATATATTTTTATATATTAATCAAAATTTCACGTTTTTTAACGTTTATTGCTTGAGTCTTTGTCTATAAATGTAAAAAATAGTAAATTGCTAAGGAAAATTTAAAAAAAGACGGATAGATAAAATATGTTTTAATTAGATATTTAGTTAACACATCATTATCACGTATTACATCTATAAAATGCCTCAGCATACTTTCTACCAGCCTGGAAATGTTTCTTTGCTGGAGGTTAGCCCATTCTCTACGAAGAGTCCTTTCTAAATCGTAGAGTGTATGAGGAAGTGCTCTTATTCGTCTTTTGAGGTTATCCCATAAATTTTCGATAGGGTTTAAGTCTGGTGAACGGGCTGGGCAGGCCAAGACACAGATGTTGAAGATACGTTTGTACAAGACAAGTGGACGGGCATTAGAATAGGACAGCGCATGATGTGCAGAATTTCATCCACATAGCCGTCAAAGACCAACAACCAACTCTGTGCGAATCTCCATTGAAATTCCGGTCCACACCATCACTGAGCTACGTTGAAAAAGTTGCCACTGTGAAAAATTACAGGCTTCTTACCTTTCATTTCGCCTTCTCCACACTCTTTCACCCCCATCAGAAGATAGTAGAGCAAACCTACACTCATCTATAAAAAGTACAGTAGACCAATTGTCCATAGACCAATGGCTGTGTTCTCGGACAAATGCCGTGCAACTCTGTGTTTTGGTCAATTCTGGTCCACTTACGGGGAGAAAAGCAATCAGTCTTAATCTTCTTCGAGCAGTGCGTTCAGAAATTTGGACACCCCGAACTTTCTAGAGCTGATGAATCGCTTGAACAACAGTAAGGTGCTGGTTTCGAAAAATTCTCGAAGTCAAAAAACGGTCCATCCTGTGGTTCTGTTACCCTAGGGCGTCCAAAACTGGGTCTTCTAAGGCAGGACCCAGTTTCTCGAAAACGTCTAACGGCGTCTCGCAGTATTTCGTAGGGAACTCCGATGGCAATCCTGATGGAACATCAATAAGCCCCACACCAAGCACAACATCCTCAACACTGTGTGGATTTTTAAGTTTAAAAATTGAAATTAAGAAAACAAAGATGAAAACTAAGCAACTTATTGCTACAGAATGCAAATGGGACTGAATAAACATTTTAAATTCCTTAAAAATTAGACTTGGAAAAATGCTTTATCCTTGTTTTAGATTAAGGGTTAAGTGTGTTTACCTCTAATTGGTATTCCCAATTTAAAACATAGCTTAAATAAATATTTATTGATAAAAACAATGAGACAGATTAAGGACAGAATTTTTTTTATCGAGAAAATGAAAAAATCAAATGGTTGGAATTTTTGACCGTCGGTGTAGAAAGAACTATTACTGGATTTCAGAAAAAATAAGGACACCATTGGACTCAGGGCTCGTTTCTCCATATCATTCCGTCTTGGCCGATTCTCCCAGTCAGGAAGACTTTTTTCGTCCAATTTTGAGTTTCTGTGGGTTTTACCTCTCAATAAATTGCGTGGTCGCCCTTAACATTTCAATCGTTGCGGATGGCCGATTGGGGAACAGAGGGAATGCCACGGCGGGACACCTCAATCCGAGAAAAAACTAGGTCCGAACGAAAATATGCGCCCGTCTCGAAGCTGACCATTCCAATTAACACCGGCCGACGTGGGATCCGCCTCGACCTGTTATTTCCAAACCTGAAGACTTATATGGTAAAAAATTCCCCTTCCAGGAGCGGTTCGCGAGAGTCGGAAAGAGAGAGAGCTTTTTGTCACTGTTCCTTCTCTATTCCCCGCCGAGTGACTCTCTCAAGCCGTTAGTTATGCTGGTAGTCTTGTCTCATTTGTTTATGCTAATTCTGAAGCTGATATGAAGCTGATAGTCTTTGTCCGGCCGACTCTTCCTTCCTTATTAAACTCGGACTTGCATACCCCTCATCGCTCATTTCCTTGCCAAACCATATTTCGCCCATCGAGCCCCGTGTTATTCGAACCTGGATGGAATTTTAATTAAAGGGGCTCTGGCCTTTTAAAGGAAAATAAAAACCAGTAGCTAAAGGCTTTCGGAAATTTGTGGAATTCCGCTCCCGGCCAATTGCCTTTCGATACATTGTATCGAAATTCAAACGCATTCCAGAGATATCCAATCATGGTATAATATAATTTATTTTAGGTGAAACCAAACTCGGCTGAATAACCAAACCTAAATTAAAATTAATATTGCATTGCATCTAGTAGTACAAATAGATCTTGGGTATTGATTTTTTCAAAATACGGAGTACGATTAGATAATCCCTAGTTAGATTATAGTTTTAATTTTTAAGTCGATAGGATCATTGGTGATGATGTGAACGACTTTTGTCTGAAATGTATTGATTCAGCTTACGTTATGTTGTTGTTCTCTTGTGTTCCTGTCCATATCAGTGAAAAGTGATTGTGATAATGAACTTGTAAATAGTAAATTTGCTTCAAATCGTTTAAATTTATTTGATTTTCATATTAGTAGAGAAAAGTTTTGCGTAATAGGTGACAATACTTATGGGCTAACCCTACATGCCAAATTTCACTAAAAAGTTCAAAATCCGAATCTTAATTGTATTCGAGATATTTGATTTTTAGGTTATCTCAACCTTTTAGATCTTTGTTCCAAAAAGTCCCACGCTCCTGATAAAATATTAATCTCACTAGAAATTTAATTACACAAATAGAAAGTGCATTAAACACCCTATGAGATTCTGTTGTGATTTTAATTGTAATCTTAAGCCAACAAAATACAAAATCACTTGGAACATAAATTTTTACGAGTTCCCAAAGTTCTTGCCGAAAGTTTAAGTAAAAGTTTCTTGATTCTGTAAATACTGACAGATATGGACTTACAGAAAGTTGCCCCTGCTAATAAGATGTAAATGTATGTAATGTTAATTTCTCAAAAGTATGTTATCACCAAAAAATACGTTTTATAATGTTTAACTGCTAAAAATTTGCTTTTTCGGTTACAAAAGGTTTAAATAGTCAGTTAGTTATAGTCATTTAAATTTTGAAACATCTACTAAAAACTACTGAAAGTAATAGAGAATGGAACAATGAACACCCTATAGTACAAAATTGAACATATCAACAAACAAAAATCTTTTAAAAATTAAATAAAAATTTGTGTTTTTTTAGAGACAGTTGTTTAATAATTTGTTGGATTCGTGAGGAGCGGTCATGAATGAGGTTGTTTAGAAAAACACATTTTTCAGTTTGTGTGAATTATTTTATTAATTTGTCAATTAAATAAGATGTTCAAAAATTTCCATTTATTACTAACACATAACGAACGCAAGTCTGACATCGCTTCCTGCGTTATATTATTTCAGTATTTTGTCTTTTGCTAGCTTCAGGTTATAATTAAAAAAACAATGAATAAAACTCATAGGGCATAATGGTCTTATTTCTATTGGTTTAAAAAAATTTAAAGTAGTATTAATTTTTGTTGAAAACAGGGAAACAATTTGACATGCACAACATCTTGATTTATGTGGTGCTGTAAAGTAAACTTAGGCACTTGACCTGTGGTTTGGTACCAAGCAGTATAACTAAAGCTAACCCAAACATTTCAGCCCAAACTATTCATTCCCATAATCACCAATAATCCTTTCAACGTCAATAATAAAACATTGCATTCAGGTCAAATGCGTAAATTCAGATAATAATGACCTTGGAAAGAGGAAAGTGTTATTTCGTTCCAATTTACTTGGTTTGTATAGCATTATAAATCGATGTCTCAGAAAAATGTTGAAAATTTAACAATTGGAAAGAATTTCTACAGATATTTATTTTTATTTATTTTGGTTCCAATAAACTTTTAACTGTTCCTTCTGTAAAAGGAAAATGGATAGTCGTGTAAATTGAAAATCAACACTGTAATAGAAAGTTTTTGTTAATTATTACTTAACGATAAACTTAGATTCCGCTTAACGTTTCTTGATGAAATGTTTTATACTACTAGCATATAAAATTTACTTATATTAAAACACTAACAATTTTCCTTAAAAAAGAAAGAAAAATAACTTTTACTTAGTAGGCCAAAAGTGTGAACGAGGCAAATTAATCATGTTTGCTATCTATTAGTAGATAGATAGATAGATAACATGCTTTATTTATATTAAAGAGAAGCATTACATAATATACAATATTAAAAGCATTTTACAGCATGGGTGCTTATCCGTCTGCCGGAAGTTGGCTGTTCTTTTTCAGGCGTGCGAAAATGAAAAACTCAAAATTAACTATATAACAATAGTAATAATAGAAAAACTATAAGTAAACACTAAATTATAAAAACTAGCTGATTTTAGGTACAACATATTAAACAATTATAACTCGGTATTATAATCGTACCTAAATTGCCAGGCATGACGTACATAGTGTACTAGAACTTTCGACCTCTCAATATCCACGATATTTAACAGATCAAGCAACTAAGACCTGGAAAACGATTTATACCCTAGATACAGGTTACGGAGTCACGGTTATGAAGCAAAGTCTTACTTCGACTTGCTCCCTCGGCCGTCCACTACATTTCAACGTTTCGCCGATGCCTTCGAATTTCACGAATTTCAATACTTATAAAATAGGATGGGAAACTGGGCATTAAAATGAAAAATATCTTCCCTAGCTCTTAGGTTACAGAGCACGCACAAAAATTGTCCGTCGTCTTCCTTCCATGGCACAGAATTAAGGAACACTTGCTCGCATCTGAATTTAAGAAGACATCGAAGTGTCGGAAGTTTCATAGAACCACTATCTTGAACTTTTACGTTAAAAGTTGCCTTAGAGTGGTCTTGGACCTTAAAAAGAAGATATCTGTTTGAGACCTGAACTCGATGCTCATAACTCACACGATGTTGATCACGTAGTCTGCACAAAAGTTCCATGGTATAATTGGGCCAACTCGAGAGGTTTTCTAAACAAAAAGAAAAACTGCAACCATATTGAGAAGCTAATGTATTCCATTGCTGAAACCAAGAACCGTTAGATTTAATAACCTCGAGAGCAGTAATTTTGGAGATTCGGGCTATAGGGCCCTCAAGTACCCTTAAAACAAATGAGAAATGCAAGGAAAGCGTAAAAAGGAAAATTGTATCCACTGCCATTTCCATACAAAGCATATAGTTTGGAGTAGAATTAGGTAATGAGAAGATCTTCCTAATAAAAATATCTATGAGTATGCATCGTACGAGAAATCTCGTTTCATTTTAACATTTTTAAGTATTTAATTAAATTATTTGACCTATTTTTCAGTAATTTCAGTTAGATAAGTATAAATGTTGTTTTCTAAGACTTTAGAGACAACCCACCATAATTATTCTTGGTAGTCTTTAATGAAGGCACGTCGTGAATTCTTAAGTTAGTCAGAAATTACTAGCATATTAATGTTTAAATATTTGCCTGATCAACCAAATGGGTCATGTTCAGCAAGGTGCCTTGTAAAAACAATCGGTAAAGCAAACACTGGTGAAAATTTGAATGTTGCAACTTCAAAACGTGGTGGAATTTATTTTTCTGACTCTGTTGAGTCTAGCTGCCAGTCCGATTTAACGAACGAATCCGAGTCCACAATTTACTACGTCTTCACTGGGCCGGATCGGCAGAGAAGCTCCCATTTATCAAGATCACTATGGCTTCTAAGGATGTGACTCGTAGAAGAAGGGCTATTCTCATATGATTAAGGATAAGCCATTTCCTTTTGTTGTAGGCTTATCACAAGTGTGTGGTGGTTAGTGTCCGTTAGTTAACGATTATTCGGAGATCGTGAGATGCGGTCTGGTGTGACATAGGTTTTAGAAAAACATTTTCTTTATGGTGCCAACGTTTCGATCTTTATTGAGATCTTCAGGGCTCAATAACGATCGAAACCGTGCCAACGTTTCGATCGTTATTGAGCCCTGAAGATCTCAATAAAGATCGAAACGTTGGCACCATAAAGAAAATGCTTTTCTAAAACCTACGACGCACCAGACCGCATCTCACGATCTCCGGCTAATCACAAGATTTAAAAGCACGTTTAATCGTCAAATCTAACATATATGTAAGGTACGAAGTTGAACATTGCGATTTTTCCCATTCTGTAGGTTAACATGATACGAAAGCAGTAAATTACACTCTTATATAAGGAAGAGAATCTCATGCGTTAGTTGCATAAAGAAATCAAAGACGTCAAACAGAAACGAAAAATTTCTTTTCAAAACAACCAGGAAGTTAGAAATTTAGATAAAAATGACAGTTACCCACGTACAACGGCAGCAACTGACAGGTATAGGTGGAATTTCCGCTTGATTTACCAAAATCAAAGTTTATTCATTTCGGGAAGCTTTGATGCTGTCAATTCCAGCTAAGATACGCCGGAACGCCTTGTATGGTAATTTTCTGACAGAAGATTATGAAAAATAATGTTCTCTCTTGTATTTATTTACGTTTTCGGTCTTGGATACTGGTTTTTCACGGGTTGATAAAAAGAGCTGATTTGTAATTTCTTGCTGGGTAACGACAAGGTGTTTGCGTGTGAACAATGGAGTGTGAGAAAAATAAAATGACAATTTCCGACTGTACGAGATAATAAAAAAACATGCTTGTAACTATCCCGTCAACAGACCATTGAATCAGAGAGGAGTGAAGACCCTATTAGCCTTGAATTATTTTACGGCGTACCAATTTTTAAAAAACGCAGATCACACATGGGTTAAAAATATGAATGCAGCTAGGATAGAGACATATAAAAAAGTTCATAAAAGGACTACTAAGCTTAGAATATACCAGGTTCTTTGGAAACGGTGCTTACTGGAAACTCCGAAGGCATAATCGGAGTAGCAGAACCAAGCCTTTCCACATATTCCACATGAAGATGAAGAAACTGTGTGGAATGCAATGCTGAGATTCCTACTCCGGAGGAAGGAAAAGGCAAGGCCTGAAGAAACGAACGGGAGACGATAACAAATCTTTCGGTTCTGGTAAAAACCCTAAAGTTTAACCAAGTGCTCACCACAATGAAAAGATTACACAATAGACCAATATTGTTGCGATGAAGAAGGCTGTGAATAGGCCTACTCCTAATAACCAAACATATCACATACATTTGGAGACAGTGCTGACTGGAAAGGCATATGTATAGAATCTGAGAAGAAACAAGCATTTGCAGATATTGACAGGAAGAAGTTTTCATATGTTTTAATCGTAGTAGTCTTAATGACAAATTTTTAATATTATTATAATTATACAATGTTTTTCAAACCTTTGGAGACACTATTAGTTTCAATATGTGAAATTTATGTTGTTAAGTTTTGACCATTTTTACACTTTATTTCAATGTTTTATGATGGTAATTCAAGCATTTTATATACATGAATCAGTTATATAAGATTTCTTGATGTGTTTTGATTTGTGTTCATTTTGTTTCCTCTACTAGAATAGTAGTAATTGAATAGTCATTGAAACTAGGTTTTTTATCTGTAACTGTTTTTAGATTTTTAGACTTAGTGATATTTAGAAGGTTGTGAGACATTTGAACTTTCTTTTATTATCTTAAGTTAAGTTCAAGCTCTTTTGTTGAAAGTTCAAAAAGTAAACAATTTTATAAAATATTTTGTTTAATTTATATGTTTTTATTTTATTTTCCTTAACGATTAAACAATTATAAACTTTTAAGGGTATTTTATGGCTGTTTTTTTAGGGAATAAATGTAAAATAGTACGTTATAATCAAAATATCTACGCGCGTTTTTTCTTCCTTTTCGGCGGTTAATTTACGATTATATGAAAAATCACTTGATTATAATTTATGAAAGTTATTCTAAAATTTTTGAGTTAAAGAATTCACGCATAATATGGACAATTTAAACGACACAAATTTCCAAAAATGAAACCTATCTCCAATAATCAAACGTTTGGAAAGAGAAAATGGGTTTTTAAAGTCGCCAAGAGAACCACCCGCCGACCCGGATCTGTCTCCTGATCGGATTATCCGATAAAACAATTTAAACTAACCTAAAACTACCATGGGAATTGATTCTATGCCAAAACTTTAAATAGAAATGTCTATACGGCCAGATAAAATCCAGATTTAACTAAACAGCATTAGTTAAGCCTATTTAAAACCAAATTTAAATAAATCAAGATTTTTCTACTGGTATTTAAATGTTTATTTTGAGAAAGAAAACCATTGGCTTCAATTTATTTACCTATGTTTATATTCAGATCTATCACAACATTGACGTGTTTGGAAGTTTGTCCTTGGCCGGACTTTTTCGGTTTCACGCCATCGTCACATTTCATTTAATCACACTTGCTCCATGTTAGACCTATATTTCGAAAAAAAGCGTTGTGACAGGTTTGCTGATGAAGACGATAACGTCCAAATGCATCAAATTAAGTGACAATTTTGCTGATATATTTCGAGATTTTCACATCGTGTCGGAGCATTTTAAACGCATGCATAAGAATAAGTTATAAATATGTATTATAAATGTTTGTTTATGTAACAATATTTTTTGAGTCGTATATTCTTGTTTATTTGACGGAACTCCCGCTTCATACTATTTTCATATCGTTTCTTATCAACTTTAACGAAGAAACTTTCCGACAAGTCTAGGAACAATTTGTTATTGAAAAATTACGAAAACAATGATCCATATGTTCATATGTCGAAAAATTGTTTTCTCTCTTATCGAAAGGTAGATAAATAAATAGATAGAACGTGATATAGATATTTGGATGGATAGATAAATAGATCGATAGATAGAAAAAGAGAAAGTGAGAGTGATAGAGAGATGATGATGATGATGATGATGAACGCTTTATTTATCCATCACACAAGTTTTGGTCTCAAGGACCATTCTTACATCTATGTGAAATACAATGGTTACTAATTTTACTCTACTTCTAATTTATTAAACAATAATTTCTTTGAATAACCTTATTTTTGTAGTCAAAATGTTCCATCTAATCGTTTTACATTGAGCTGCGTAAGTATTTACTTAAAATGGCTTATATAAATAAATATTCTAATTTACATAACAATTGAGCAATTAAAAAGCAAATTACTAATAAAATAAAATAAGTGAACAAAAATACTTTTCCAAACAATACAGTACTAATCATGAATTATAAATTACCAATATAAAATAAAACTTTAGTCACTAAATAGTAATGTGTGGTGATTAGTGACCGTTAATCGATATTTATTTAGAAATCGTGAGATGCGGTCTGGTGTGATGTAGGTTTCAGAAAAACAATTACACAGAAGACAAACACTTTGAGCCCTGAAGATGATCTCAATAAAGATCGAAACGTTGGCACGGTAAAGAAAATGTTTTTCTGAAACCTACATCACACCAGACCGCATTTCACGATTTCTAAATGAATACTAAATAGTAATATAAAAAACTAAAACAAAACAACAAAAGAAGTTAACTTTAAGACATCAACCATAACTAGATAAAAGATGATTTTTAAGCCTTTTCAGGAAATCTTTGATATTTTTACATCGTTTTATGTGTGTAGGAATTCTCGAAAATGTTATTGCACCTTTTACTGAGAATGACCTATTAAAAGTTTAGGTTTTGTACTTGTACCAGACGTAAAAAACCAGAAAACGTACAGCAAATTCAACAATTTCACAATGAAAATATTGAAACTTTTAAACGGCTAGTCCCAATCCCTTTAGTCACTTCCTCACTGTCACAATGCCGAAACCTTCGAGTTTAGAGGACCCAGTAAGCGACCCTTTGGAAGTTAAATATTTCATGTGACATGAACTGTGTTATTACATATCTGTTCTTACTGGTACTCAAATGACACATGTAATTTCATATAGTGCGGTTCGCATAAAATGATAAAATAAATAAAAACACTCATGAACATTATGATGTACAGATTAGATTTATTTAGATTTCTTCCCGAGATGACGTTTTATGTGATTCGGTTGTTTCAGATCATTTTTATGGTCCAACAATCCCAATCTGCCCATTCTCTCTTCTTTGGGCTATCAGAGGCTCTCTCTCTCTCTCTCTCTCTCTCTCTCTCTCTCTCTCTCTCTTCTCTCTCTCTCTCTATCTCTCTCTCTTTCACTCTCTCTCTCTTCTCTCTCTCTCTTTCTCTCTCTCTTTCTCTCCCTCTCATCTCTCTCTCTCTCTCTATCTCTCTCTCTCTCTCTATCTCTGTCTATNTCTCTCTTTCTCTCTCTCTCTCTCTCTCTCTCTCTTTCTCTCTCTCTTCTCTCTCTCTCTCTATACCTCTCTCTTTTTCTATCTATATATCTATCTATCTATTTATCTATCTATCTATTTATCTATCTATCTATTTATCTATCTATCTATTTATCTATCTATCTCTATCTCTATCTATCTATGTATTTCTCTCTATCTATCTATCTACATCTATATCTCCTTTCTTCTTTTATTAGTTACTCTCTCTAACTGCAATTTCTTTCTCTATTTCTCTTCTCTCCCCCAATTTCCTTTCTCCTTCTCCAACCCCTCCCAACATTCCCTCTCAACAACTGATTTATGTTTTATACAATCTTACTTCCTTATTCACACTCACTTCTACACTCTTAACATCGAGTGCACTCAATTAATATGGTTTCGAACTGATGCTTAATTCGAGCTTATAAATTTATTTGTTGTTCTTAAATTATTTCTATATCTGATTGATGATAAATTTTTCAAATAAGCTTTCGAAATAAAAAATAGAATATCGTTTATAATATGCTATCCTATTAAAAATAATGTAACAACTAAACATATTATTATTACATTTTAACCAATTTTAGTCTACAATAATAAACTGTAATACACATTATAATATCACGTGAATAAACCTAAGTAGCTGAAAGCTTTCAACTTAAATTACATCTGCCGCCACCTCGTGGCTTTCACTGAAGCTAGAAGGTCGCCTACCTCTCCACAGATGGTACCACACTAAGGCTTATTCCAGCTCAAACTTGATCTTTCGTAAATTCATTTTTTTAATTATGCCTAATAATGAATTACATCAAGTACAGGGAGAGCGAGATAGACAACGATACTTAGATAATAAAGAGTGAGTCAGAGAGCGTGTGTAAGAAAGTAAGTAAGAGGTGTTCGTTTTAATGGGATCTTAATTTCTGTCAATATTAACGAAAATGAAATAACCACTTTTAAATATAATGTTGAATATGTTTACTTTTATATGTATTTTACAGTTTAAATAAAAATCTCTACGCTTTTAGAAAATGTAGTTACTTGGATGAAATTTATTCGGTTACTTCATAAAAAAGCATTAAAAACCTGTTAAAAATATCTGTTATATCACGTTTTATGCTAGAAATCTTTAATTAAAACGCTTAAGGCTGACAATTTAGGCTTGAAGACCGGCTTCCGATATTTTACTCTAATCAGACGTTTCTCTTTCTTGGTGGAATTCAATTTGAAAGCAATCTAGGATACGGGTAGCCTTTTAGAAAACATTCTGTACTCACGAGGAAAAAGGGAAGGTTTATAAAGTCAAATTTGAAATAGAGAGTCTGTAAATTTTGATACAATGGGGAATAGTGTTGTTCCAAGTGGCGTTTTTTGATTTCGTTATTGACCAATTAGAGTACTGTTTTTATGCAGATTTAAACATTGTAAAAATCTAAGTCTACACGAAAGCATAAACACTTGGCAAAAATGATATTTAATCTTTAAAGATAAAAAGAGTGATGGTGTTTTATTGATCTGTTCGTATCGATGTGTTATAACAATATCATAATGTACTTTTTTACCTTTAATATTTAATCTTTTCTATGTTAAATAAAATTTTTTAGTTGTGTAGGAAGTAGGTTTCTTAAAATTTTAACGAACGATATTTTCTAAAATACCAATACTGAATACAAGAACATAACCAAGGAAGATAAAGGATAATGTCTAGTAAATCACTAATCAATTTTTCAATTTTCAATTTTTCAATCAATAGGTTTAATAAATAGATTTGCTAGATAGTTTTAGAATATTTAAAATATTTTCGATTGAATATTGTTACATATGTCCTATAAAGCAATAATTCACTTTTGTCAAGTTGTTCCAATAATATAATTTAATCCATTTTTTACCATTTTTAGTTTGCAAGTACAGAGATAATTTGGGCCCATGCTCAATAATCCAAATCTTAAATATCTTAAAATTAAAAAATATTTGTTTAACTTTCTGGTTTTTCTTTACTGTTTAAAGATTATTCTAAATTCAGTTATGAAAGTAAAATTGAAATTGAAATAAATTTAATTTATACATGTATATATTTGTTTTATTAGAAAACTTGATTTTTTATTTATAATTCCACTTAATTTTACAGTTAATTACACAATTTAATTATTATGGAGTAACACTTTATGTTAATATGACAACAGTTGCACTTACCTTTTTGTAGGATCTTACAATAGCTCTGATCTTGTATCCAGTTTATTTTCCAAAAATTTAATTTTCATCTAGCGTTTGATGATCCCAAATCAGGAACGAAAATCGAGAAGAAATGATTTTAGTTTTCACTTGAATATATTTTGGCAGTTCGCCATTTTCCGGTAGTTGGCCAGGGCCCGCAGTAGTGAAAGTGGGACCAAGTAGGTCACCAATCGCAAATCGTGTTAAATTGCTGCGAACATGGTCGTTAAACCCGTTCAAAAAAAATAATGGTTTGAAATGAGAATAAAAATCCACAGATTTATTATCACAATGTACACATTTATTTGCGTAAATAGGTACAGCACTTTTGTATATTTAAAAATAACAAATAACAAAAAAAAAGAATTCAACTTTTTAAGTATTTTTTAGGTAAATAAAAGTACGTAAGGCCATTTCACATTTTTTTAAATTTAGAATAACTATATTGCACATCATATTTACAATATCTTAATAGTAAGCTCTCCACCGTTCAAGAACAGTCCAGGTTTTGAACTTACGATTTAATTAAAGCTAACCCGAATTTGTTTTTTCACGTTTAACATTATTTTATGATAATCTATTCGTAAACTATTAAATAGGACAAATTGTAAAAATAAAATTACATTGATATGCTTCCATTCTTTCTGTCTTAAAAAATTAAATATATTTCTATTCTAAACGATTCTCCTTAAATAATAAACGTACAATGATTTGTTGGTAATTAATCGTTTGCAAAACGATCTTTTTCTTTATGTATTTACAGTTTTTTTACAATTAATTATAAATATTATGAATACATTTAAGTGGTCTTAGGTGATATGTTTCGTCTTTATCCAGCATGGTCGACAGATACTCTATAAAGGAGATAAGATCGTCTGAAGGTTGTACCGAAGAGATTAACAATATTTTCGACCCATAGATAAATTTTGGTCGTAGTAGATCCCACGAAAATTTACATTTTCTTCAATGAGTATCTCATTTCCTTATCAAAGATACCAGGGCGGGATAAGTAGTAAATGTACAAGGAAGGCTAACAAGTGATGACGTTTCTCAACAGTTTTGACCCACATCAATAGATTTATTATGTATAATTAAATTACTCTTGATGGCTTCCATGAATCTAGTTTAAAAATAACGGGTATGCGTTGAAAAGGTAAAAACTGAAATAATATTTTAAACAAATTGAAGATTTCTCCCATTCTTGTGTGGTCGATTTTGAAATTAAATTCACTCCGTTTTAAGATTGTTTGTCAATCAATCGTTTTCTTTTTCCGTGTGTAGCTAAGAGAAAAGTTTCTTTGAACAAATATTGCTGATTAACAGTAACTGGACTAACACACTTTCACGTCTTTTCAATATAAAAATTGAAAGTATCGAAAATGTATGAGAAAAATTGTGCTTCTAATATTCAAATTTTGGATCGTTTGGTAAATAACGTTAGCATAACTGGGTTCTATCGAGCTGAACGGATTTTCTCCAAGGAGTATTGCGCTCCATCCAGGATCCCAGCAGTAGGACGAGAAAACACAAAGTGAGGTTAATCGTCGACGTTACCCAAGAGTCTGACCCAAATTAATAGATTTATTATCTGTAATTAACTTACTCTCGAAACAAAAAGGAGGGGTTAGCTGAAGTCTGAGGCGAAAGGATCGTCCAGGACGAAAGCGGAAAAGTCCGTGTAAGGGTCCAGGGGAAGAGCGCTGTCCGAGAAGTCCGAGTAAGGATCGGAAAAGGACGCGTCCAAAACGGAGAGCGGAGGAAACGGCGGCGTCAGCGAACTCTCGCTCGTCGAAAGATCGTTTATCGTCGAATCGCTTATGAGAGATTCGACGTCGGATTCAGTCTGGGGCTCGGCGAGGGCGGCCGACAACGCGGCGATGTACTTCATCGCCAACCTGAGCGTTGAGATTTTCGTGAGCTTTTCCGCCTGGTCGCTCCTGGTGATGGAGTGCGGGACGGCACGACGCAAGCTGTCGAATGCTTCGTTGATCTCGCGCATACGCGATCGCTCCCTCGCGTTGGCCGTTTTCCGCCTGTATTTGCTCAACGGGGCCGGTTTCGGCTTCTGCCTCCTCTTCGGCCTCCTCCTCCATGTGATCGTCTCTTCCTCTTCTTCGTCGCTCCTTTTCACCACCAAACGCGGCCTCAGCGAGTAACTCTTTTCACCCGGTTGGGCGTTATTGTTCGGGTCCATCTCAAGCATGACAGAGCTCATTTTCTACCTACACTCCTAAAATAGCCGAATTATAAAGTCCGCCTAAAACACTTTCACTTCACGGCACATAATCCGTAATTTATTACTATTTAACTTATCAAAAAGTGTCTATAGAGAGATGGCAATCGAAATTCATTACAATTAACGAATTTGTTAGTTTCTCAAATGGACAACATTTAACCGACATAACAAAGTTTCAGTTTTTCACCTTTGCCCGATGTAAGATACCGAACGTCAATATTACGAAACTTGTTTTTGAGTACGACTGCTCCGAAGACGTTATCATGCGGAGGTACGATTCGAGACTGAAGTGAGGAGCGTGTTCGCGAGCCTGGGCACGCGCTGGCCATCCCCTCTTGGTGAAGAGGCGCCCCCTCCAGGTCACCCACGTCTTTCTGGTGGCCACCATCCTCCCTATATGGCGACACCCCAAACATCCCGTTTTCAACTCTCAAATGGGTTAATGTTCCCCTATATGGGAGCCCCGGCCTTGCCCACGCTAACTGTACATCGCGTTTGTTTTGTTCCTATTTCTGGACGGTTTCGTATCCGAGAGCATCCGAATTCTTCTTCTTTTCGTATATCTGCGTCTCTTTTGAGTCACCTCAGAGCTGCAGGGAAATGCTCAGAAAATGTGCGCTTTACTAACAATCGACTATTCTACTAAACCGTATAAAAAGAAGGCAGACATTTTGCCACGATTACCTTTACGACCACCCGTTAAAATCACTTGCGAAATAAGTTATAGTCTTCAAAATGAGGCTTCTACCCTCGTATAATCTTTCTCTCGCTATCTGTCTGTCTGTTTACTACATTCTATTTTTTTTTCTCTCTCTCTCTCCTCTTCCACCTCCTCTATCACAAAATTCTCTCTCACTCCCTCTCTCTCACTCTCTCTCTCCTCTCTCTCCCCTCTCGCCCCTCCTCCTTATCTTCCTCCTCCTTTATCACAAAATTCTCACTCGCTCTCGCTCACTCTCTCCTCTTTCTCCATCACAAAACTTTCACTCACTCCTTCTCACTCTCTCTCTCTCTCACTCTCTCTCTCTCTCACTCTCTCTCCTCTCTCTCCTCTCTCACCCCTCCTCCTCCTCTATCACAAAATTCTCACTCTCTCTCTCCCCTCTCACCCCTCCTCCTCCTCTTCCTCCTCCTCTATCACAAAATTCTCTCTCACTCCCTCTCTCTCACTCTCTCTCTCCTCTCTCTCCCCTCTCGCCACTCCTCCTTATCTTCCTTCTCCTCTATCACAAAATTCTCACTCGCTCTCGCTCACTCTCTCCTCCTTCTCCATCACAAAACTTTCACTCACTCCTTCTCTCTCTCTCTCTCTCTCTCTCTCTCTCTCCCTCTCTCTCCTCTCTCTCCCCTCTCATCCCTCCTCCTCCTCTTCTTCCTCCTCCTCTATCACAAAATTCTCACTCTCTCTCTCCCCTCTCACCCCTCCTCCTCCTCTATCATAAAATTCTCACTCCCTCTCACTCACTCTCTCCTCCTCCTCCTCCTCCATCACAAAACTTTCACTCACTCCTTCTCTCTCTCTCTCTCTCTCTCTCTCTCTCACCCTCTCTCTCCTCTCTCTCCCCTCTCATCCCTCCTCCTCCTCTTCTTCCTCCTCCTCTATCACAAAACTCTCACTCACTCTCTCTCTCACTCTCTCTCTCTCTCTCTCTCTCTCTCTCTCTCACACACACACACACACACACACACACACACACACACATACACACACACACACACACACACCAATCGATCTGTTTTGGTTTATCTCTATTATAATTCGCTCTCTCGTTGTCTCACGTTCTCCCTCTATCTATCGATATATCTATCTAACTACCTACCTCTCTATCTATCTATCATCTCTATCCATCTGACTATCATCTCTATCTATTTATCTTTCTATATCTCTAACGACGCTGGTGGGAAAGGAATTGTATATGTACGCACCAAGTCAGGGCGTTACCAGAGGAAAAGTTCTTGAGTGTAGGGTTTAAACTTAATTTAAGAAATTAATCGATTTCTCTAATAAGTACAATATTTATTATACAGGGTGAATTGCTACTCGTGCTACAAACTTCTCCAGTAGATTCTTCACCCTAAAATGAACAAAAAAGTTCATATTGTCCATGGTCCGATTCTCAACCATTTCAGAGTAATTTCGCTTTTTATCGATTTTGAAAGATATCACGTCCTGGCGTCGGAAAATCGTGATATCTTTTAATCTAAACATTTCTCTGAAAATCTAATAGCACCGTTGAAATTCCCGTTAATTTTTCAATAAGAAGATGACGGTGGCAAAATGTTTGGGCTAATTTTTTGTGTTTTATTTCAGCCAGAACTACAAAAAGAGTGGAAAATTGTGTAAATCGGAAAGTGTATAAAGTAATCCAGAGTTTCTAATTTTAGTCTCAGAAGGCAGCAAATTTGAGGAAAACTACCTGATTTAATAACGCTTCCAACGCACTCGTCATTTTCTTATTTAGTGGTTGTGAGACCAAGATGTTGATGACAAAAAGAGAAAAAATGGTGGTTCAAGGATTGCTAATGTTTGAGAGTGACTTGCTACTCGTGCTACAAACTTCACCAGTAGATTCTTGACCCTAAAATGAACAAAAAAGTTCATATTGACCATGGTCCGATTCTCAACCATTTCAGAGTAATTTCGCTTTTTATCGATTTTGAAAGATATCACGTCCTGGCGTCGGAAAATCGTGATATCTTTTAATCTAAACATTTCTCTTAAAATCTATAAGCACCGTTGAAATCCCCGTTAATTTTTCAATAAGAAGATGAAGGTGGCAAAACGTTTGGGTCTTTCTTCCTTGACCTTCTAGCTGTTTGTAAACTTCTTAAGCATTACATACTAAATGGGCATTAAATTAAATTAAAAAATTTCAATGGAATTATGATTTTGATTCTCTCTAAAAATTAACGGGGATTTCAACGGTGCTTATAGATTTTAAGAGAAATGTTTAGATTAAAAGATATCACGATTTTCCGACGCCAGGACGTGATATCTTTCAAAATCGATAAAAAGCGAAATTACTCTGAAATGGTTGAGAATCGGACCATGGTCAATATGAACTTTTTTGTTCATTTTAGGGTGAAGAATCTACTGGAGAAGTTTGTAGCACGAGTAGCAATTCACCCTGTATAAACAAAACAAAAATTGACATGCATTCAAAGAATATTGTATATATAGTAAAAAGACAAACTAATTTGGATGGACGGAGGGCACCGATGTCCTGGTGAAAATGTGTACGCTTGAACCAATGGATTGCTGCATTTATTTGACGAAGACGGGAAGAGGTGGACCTGAGGACAATTGCAAAGGCGCGAGCAGAACGGTACGTTACGGCTTGTCAACACTTGACAACATGTGACGTCCTAGAGGTACTCCTCTCGTTATCAAAAAACCGCCTCTTTGTAAGATTAAAAGGACCTTTATAAATTAAGCGTAAATTACAACATACATATATGTAAAATTAGGGAAAATAGAAGAGATAATAGTAATTTGTGATTAGGCAAATATTTTACTACTCGCTTGTAGTAATGAGGCTTTACCGTTTCGTTTGACCTTTGCAATAGTGGAAGGAAAATAAAATAAGAAGGTTAAACACTGAAGATATGGGTGCCAAGAGTGCGCCGACGATAAATCCGGCGGCGGAGGACGTGGTCAAAGTGGCTAAAGCGGCCTCCGGTCTTGCAGACACCTAGGCCGATTCCATTAACATAACGAATGTTGGCACGGGGTTTAAGGATATTCTGCATAGCCGGCATTCCCAGGTCATAAAAGATGGCCGGCTGCGGAACTACGAAGCGGCACGCTTCCATCCTCCGATTTATTAAAAGGCGAAAAAAACCGCAAGGATTTAGTATCCTTTACAATTAATCGTCAGTTCGAAAAACGCTTTAATCTTTCTAAACTATGCGAATATTGTCATTAGGGGTGAAAATTGTGTTAACAACATTTCTGTCGATAAAGAGGTCAGAATATTATTAACTTCCATTATAAAAAGGATGAAAACTTTTCCTAACGATTCCCAATACAATATTGCACACTACTAAATTATCTATCACATTTTTCTTTTCAAGTAAATATTTAAATTTTTGTTTAATACATGACAAGGGATTTTAGAATATTTATCTTTGTGAGATCAAACTCGCCGATTCTTGGAGAAAACAGGGTTGTTTTCTTGTATACAGTAATAATAGTTTTGTGTCCCTAGCGTGTGTTGAGAGTGAATGCATTTATAAGCGTGAATGTATAGTGTAAGAGGGTCGATGGCAGAATATTAAGTAGCCCATCCTCCTACGATTAGCTTAGTTACATAACATATAAAGAGAAATGGGAGAATTTTGAGTACCCCACCACCTTAATGAATGAATGGTTTATAAGTTGGAGTGAATGTATGAATGAGTGCGAGTGTGAATGAGGTTGGATTTACCAACTGGTTGCGTTGGGAGCTTAAATGACTTAGTTGTTGACAACATCCGGAGCCCAACCTTGGTGGCTGGACGGATAAGACCGAGGTCAGACCCCGGACTGTCGACAACCGAGGTGGGTGATTCTCGAGGCCTGCCGGTAATTTATTGTAAATTAGAAAGCTGAAATTGCCGGTGGACTGCGAGAAATGATATGCTCAATTCTGTACACGTATGTATATGCATATGCAGTTTTGAGCATATATAGATCAATAATCAGTTGTTCGTCTTCTGTCTCAAGGTTTCGGTAGATGGTAATTATTGTTAAGATAGTTATTTATTATTATTTATTTATTAATATTACTTATCAAAAAGGAATTCGGAGAATTCTCAGCCACCTTTTTCAATAAACATTTATTATTTATTTATAACAAAACAGATGACTGATTAATTATTTATTAGCAAATTAATTTGAGACTCTACTATCCACTCGGACATCAACTCCCCATCTCAACCCCACATTATGAGTTTTCCCTCCATTTTTTGATGTCCGAGTGGATCGAGGTCACGATAGCTCAGGTGGTAGAGCAGCGGCGTATCTAGCCGAAGGTGGAGGTTCGAATCCCTCTCCTGCCATTTACTTTTTTTCATCTCGACTAAAAACCTTAATTAATTGTAAAGTATTAATTGGTCAAGCGGACCACGAAATTAGTAAAGAGAATAAAATAAAATCTTGGAAGGTTATAACACAGTTGCATCTCTAGTAGATTTAAAGGGTGTTAAAGCCCAATTTCAAGAGAAACGTCCAATAAAAGCTCCCTCAGAAAAATGACACCCATATAAAATTGCGTTTTTATGTCTGTAAGCACTATCAATTTAATTTCAAACTCACTAGTTTTCATGGTCCGCTTGACCAAATAACATCATTCAATTAATTAATCTGTATTTAAGGTATTGGTTGGGATAAAAAAAGTCAGTGTCACAAGCGGAATTCGAAACGATCGGGGTTGAAAAATGGCAAAATGGAGGGAAAATTTCAAAAGGAAAGGTTGAGATGGGAAGATAAATAATAATAATAAATGGGAAAATAAGGTTGAGATGGTTAGTGTCTGAGTGGATCGAAGTCACGATAGCTCAAGTGGTAGAGCAGCGGCGTATTAAGCCGAAGGTCGTGGGTTCGAATCCCGCTTGTGAAACTGACTTTTTTATCTTAACCAAACCTTAAATACAGATTAATTAATTAAATTCAAACATTTTTCATTTCAATTTTGAAAACATAATTTATCTTTTGTCGTTTTTATATATTTCTATTTTGAGGAAAAATGTTCGAAAAACATTCTACAAATAATAAATATGTTTTATTTCACAGTTCCCAAAAATTATTCAAACATTTTATCAACAAAAAAAAAAACGACGAAACCACCTTTAAACATTCTTTTTCACAAATCAAAAAAGAAATATTAAATTGGTTGAAAACCTTCTGAAAACGCTTCGAAAATGAATATTTATAACGATAAACATCATTGTAATTGGTAATCTTTTATTTTTTATCGAGGTAGAAATATTTTTGCGGTGAAACTCCATCATAGGTAAAATAGAGGAAAACGCCCTTAGTCCCAGCCAAGATTTTCATATCTTCCTGAAAAAGCCACGAATAATTTAATATAATAATTATTAATATTAANTATTAATTAATAATAATTAATATAATATTATTTATAATAATAATCACTTTCATTATTTGGAGATCGTGAGAAGCGGTCTGGTGTGACGTAGGTTTATAAAAACATTTTCTTTATCGCGCCAACGTTTCGATCTTTATTGAGATCATCTTCAGGGCTCAAAGTATTTGTTTTCTGTGTAGATGTGTCATTATCACTTGGTTTCCCAGATATAACCAGCGCATCTTAAGTATGTACTCATTCTATGAATTTAGCTACCACAATTTTTGTGCTCTAGCCAGTTTAAAGTGTTTGACTGTTGTGAAGTTCAATCAGCCGAATTACACTTACGGAGAAACCAAATAAATGGCAATATAATCATTTTTAAATGTTTGAAATGAGATTTCGCCTCCTCAAGTTTTCCCACTTTCAGACTAATTTTAAATTCTAGTCCAGGTACGAATTGAGTTCCCGTGGTCGCCCTGTGAGAACGTCGATTATAATAGGTAGAAGCGCCCACGCAATCGGGCACCGACGGCTCAATTATTCCGACATGTCTTATTTTTATGTTTTGAATCATCAAGAGTCGCACAAGTAGTCCATATAAGGCTACATCGTTCCTTCTCAACTCGTTTTTTTACCTGTTCGCCACAAAGGGAAAAATATTTTGATTTCGAGGGAGAAGTGTGTGAAATCGATCTGGGCCCGCAATCATCCCTTTTTCGGCAGTGTGTAGGATTATGCGTCACGTGTTTATGTAATTAACACCGACACCATCAATTTTGTTTGTTATTGCTTGTCTTTCGGACAGGAGCACACGTTAGATGGTATATAAAACCACTAACAGGGTACGGTTTAATAATATAAGAATGTTGATAAGTGGAGCAATACAAATTATAAAATTTAACCATTACCCAGATTTTGTCAACCGTCAATTTCCACCAGGTTCAAAAGCAAATATATTTATTAATAATTGATCACTGTATTTGCATGAAACGCAGAGTTACATAAAGTTTCATTTTTTCTGAATGAGATTTAATTAACACAGCGTAGATGAAGGCTATTGACAAGAATTCCGTTTTAAATCCTATCCATTCGCAAAAATTATCCCTTTTGCGTATCCGGATCCGTCATTATCTTGTTAGGAGGTTCTTAAATCTTAAGAAATGACGCGTATAACAAATTCCCGTTCGTCACCACTACCACAATCGAAACGATATTTTAACGAATACCGGCGCGTTTATACTTTTCAAATTGCAGGGTTGGAAAAAAATGAATGTCCTTATGAATATTCAGTGTCAATGGGGTTGGCCGGCAATTAGAAACGATTTGGGTAATATTTGGTTATTTAGTAGACGTACTACTGTAGATCTCCGTATGCTAATGTGCGTAAGGTACAATTTGCATGTTTAGCCCCAGTGGCGAATGCCCAAAATTTCGTGGTGCCCTTTCAAAGCTTTTAATTTTATTGCCTATTAGGAAGGTGGAATAATGTTTCATTTTACTTCTCCCCCTTATTTGGATGTGGAACTAATCCAAGCTCTCACCGGGCTTCATGGTCCATCCATACATTGTCTATGGTCTAACCTGTAACCGTTCCTATGCTTCTTATTCCAAGGAACAAGTAACACGAATTTTTGTCAGTTAATATATCAACCAGAGAGACGTATATAATGTAATTTGCATACAGCATTATTTGCCTGGTTTTAACCTCGTTCAAATAACAACATATTGTTCCACATATTTGTTAAAAAATTAATATGACTGAGGACGTGGGATCACCGATTTTTATGGAACTACTTTGGTGGTATAGGTCGAAATATATTAGAAATGTGTCGGAGGCAAGAAAAAAAATTGTCATTTACGTGATTTTTTTTAACGAGGGTTCGCAACAGCAGAAGTTCCATCCCTAACCATCCCTAACAATTAACCCTCAGGATGCCGGTCTTTTTGAAAAAAAGCCCTTTTGTAAGAATGTCGGTTCTCCAGCGCCCCTGCATTCGAACCCGGGACCTTTACCTTACAGCGATGAGTACATAATTTTGATATGAGGTTTTCTGACTTTCTTATACATCTATTTAATGGTTATAATATATCAGTCATTTTTTTCCGTAAGAAAAGTAAAATAATATTGTATATTGCTCGGTCACTTGGCCCAATTTATATTGAGTCGAAAAATCACGCGTTTCATTTTTTTTTTTTTGTAAATTCTATGAAAATTTCAGATACTTGTAAATACATAAACATCTTTTTTTTATAAATGATAGTTTTAATCAAAGCTTTGTTATTTAAACTATAAAGCTGTAAACGGAAGCATTTCAACAACAAATCTGTGAGGAGTACCATCATTTACAAAAAGTGAATCTACATACTCGCTCCACCTTCATCATTTCTAAACATAAACAATTTTCAATTAATTGTACACAATTTTTTCGAAATGAAAAACAGGCGGGATACGAACCCACGATTTTCCTCTAAATACGCCGCTGCTCTACCACTTGAGCTACCGTGATTTCGATCGCCCATGACCCAAACTTCCTATTTCGACTGCCCGTTTTATTCCAATTGTAAGCAAATCGTGGCTTCATATAGAAATGGGAAGTTTGTGGCACGGACGAAGTCACGGTACGTCAAGTGAGCAGCGGCGAATTTAGCCGAAAGTCGTGGGTTCGAATCCCGCCTGTGACACAAATTTTTCATTTTAAAAAAAGTGTATAATTAATTGAGTAATTATATAATTAAGCATAAGCTGATAAAAATAATTAAAAAGTTAGTATAAACAATGTTCTATATGTTGTCATCTTCTATTTAATTTGGTAAGTCCCTTAACTTCTTAGGTTTTCGAGCGATAAACGGCTCGATGTGTTTTCTGCACTCCTCGAGTGAAGTTTTTTTTCCCCATTAATAGTTAATTCATTTGAGTCCGGAATAATATAAATCTGAAGGGGCAATGTCAAGAAAATATGGTGAGTAGGGTAATATATTCCGGCCAATCTCCAACAATTTCTGACGAGTCTGCCAAATCCACGTGGGGCGAGCGTTATCCTGGTGTACAATACCTTGCCATTGTTGCCAATGCATATCAATTTTGGACAAATGCTGATTTTATTTGCCCCAATTGGTGCGATATACTCAACTAAAATTGATTAGAAAACGGTTTGATGAAAGAAGCTTAAATAAAGAACCAATCTCAACAAATGTAATTTACCTTCTTGGATTATTTGGAGAGTTAACGGTGGGTTGCTGCGTTTTCCCAAGGATTTTCCTCTTTAAACATTGTTGTAAAGAACCCAATTTTCATCCCCAGTTAAACATATATAAATATTTATAAACTTGGTGTGTCATATTTCGCTCGGACAAACATGGCCAGATATTCTCAGAAATATCGTATTGATCTCTGTGAAGTCTTGTGTTGTTGAATTAAGTGTGGATTATTTGTGGCAAAAGCTTGAATTTGGTCATCAACGGTTGAAGGACGACGAGAACGTATTTCGTCTTCCAAATCAAAATTTCCGCTTCTGAACCGAGCAAACCAGTTACGGACGGTGCTTTCTCCTAAAGTGACATTAATGCATTAACATAAAGATCACGTATTTTCCTAACAGTCTGATCTGCAGTTTTCTTTTGGTGCAAATAAAAAATACATTAAATGGCGAAAAATCATTATTTTCCTCCATTATGAATTAACAAAGACCTTGTAAAAATATTGACGAATAAAAACATCTCAACGAATTTCTTTTCACAGAGTGAAAACTATGACTGAATAAAATATTGCTTTAAAACAAAATAGGGTAAAAATCGAATAGCATTCTAGATATTGATAGATATAATTTGAGTCCAAACATGGTACAAAAGTAGGTAAAGTTATTTTTCTAGCAAGAAACTATTTGATAGTCGTATTTCGCACCCCGCGAAACTACTGAATACAAAATTTTTTGAAAAATTTCAAATTTTTTCCCAACCAAATGCTTCCGATTTCTTTCAAGATCACTAAAATGGTAATCAATTTGAAACGATTTTACCTATCTATAAAAAAAAGGGTGTTCTTACAATGTCGTGAACGAATTGCATATTTGTCTGTGTAAACGGGCTTACTGGAGACATAGACGGGAGAATGAAGGATTATTCTTTGGATAGGAGAGACTGGATACGGGATAAATTGGAAATGTTTGATTAGCTTCAAACTTCCACTCTGGACGAATGGTTGTTTTGTAAATGAACAGTTTATTGTAAAAGTTTAGATAGATCACTGGTCGAGTTGTATCAATGAAAGTTGGTAACTGCATCTACTGGGTAGTCGGTATCGGTATGTCATTCAGTCGTAATGGAGGGCAAAGATACTTTCTTACTGCGAAAGTGGAGAGGCATTATTTGGGCTTACAACGGGTGGGTTGGAAATAGGAAAGAATAGCTATGTCGTCAGCAAACATAGAGATGGGGACGTAGGAGTGTCAGCAGTGTATATTGTAAAAAGGATCAGGCCAAGGATATTTTCTTGGGAGATTCTAGATTTTACGGGAATATAACAGGAAAGGGATGTTTCTGAGAGAAACGGCAATACCGGAGGATAAGGTAAAAGGTACTGGGAAGAATGTTCTTGTGTTTCCACAGAAAACCCCCTGGCTATACCCCATCGCTGAAGAGAAGAGGGCAATAGTGTCCAGCACAGGGAGTACCAGTACTAACCGCAAATAAAAATTAAATGTTTGAAGATTGATTAATTAATTTATATAAGTTTATTCTGCATATATTCGGAGCTGAGCTTATAACTTCACCTACTTCAGTGTTTTGGCGGGCCCGGATTAGACATCATTCTTACCGTACTTCAACAACCAGTCATTATTACTTACATTACTTTCAATTTATATACCGTATACTCAAGTAGGGTTGTAGAACTAGACTTCAGAAAAGTTAGAGATATAAAACAAAACGTCCGAAGAATTTTTGTTACGTTCAAGATGACTTTTCTAACTTTAAATCATAAAAAATCGAAATATTGTGTACATAGTCTAAAAGAAAGAAAACCTATCTTTTCCAACTTCGTAATAACGATTCAGAAAAAATCTAAATAAGTTATGAATTGTTAAAATGTTGGAAATACATACATAAAACTGGACATCGAGGAAAAGACAAATGGCCCCCGTCAACTCCCACTAATCTTGCCCAAAAATGTCTGTTTATTGATAGCCATAAAAATTCGTATTTGTGAGTTGTAAAGGGTGTTTAAAAAAAATTAATTTGATTGATTTTTTTATTTTTTCGAAATAAAAGTATTTTGACATAATTGTTTTTATATTTAATATTTCCTTACCCTACGTAAAAAGTAAGATTGACTGGTATAATAGCATAATAATTTTTAATTACAAGCAAAAGAAAGGCAGAAATCACATTTAAAAAAGTATTTAAATTACATTTTTAAAAATTTTGGCAGCTAGGTCTCTCTGGTAAGAACGCATGGAAACGAAATGAGCTATGTAAATTGAATGTGCTGTAGTAATATTCTAACCATACTGGGTGTCCTTTAAGATTGGGATTTTACGTTTGAAAATACGCCTAATACTTTCATTTGGAATTAAGCACATAATTATTTAATAAATTCTTCTTTTTTAAGGAAATCTTATCCAATAATTAGACAGTTAATTAAAATGCACGTTTTTCGTTGGAGTTAAAAGCCGAGATGTGTTCGGCTCGAATAAGCCCAACAAGGACTGTCATTTAGCAGGGGCAGTTTATTTTAATTAGAACGGACCTTCAGTGATCTACCGGGTATCTCGGATCCATTTAAAAACTGGTTGCACAACCATGGAAAAATTAACACAAATGCCTTATCGCCGGGTAAATCGCGGCTTTTGCTTTCAGCGGGTTCAATTTATACGCAAATGTTGACAAATCAGGAAAACTGGCTTCTACGTCTGGAATCTATCATGGGATTCCAGTTCAAAGATTTGACGGTTCTTTTCTAAAAAAATTTAGTTTATTAATTATTTGTATTATATATCAGATGGCATGCTAAAATAAGTGTAATTTGGTTTTTCCCATCATAACATTTTTTGGTCCTTAGAAACATTCGACTTTTTTCTTTTCAATCCTTCTTTTGTTACCCTTGTTAGTATTTATAGTCTGTCTTTATATTATATATTGCCTTTATTATAAAAAAGTATCGATTCGACTTCGTCAAATGATAGTAGAACGTTATTACCCGATACTACTTTTTCACGACATTTACTGCCTTTTTAATTAGATTTCGTGGTCCGATTGACCAAATAACTTCTTTCAATTAATTAATGTTTATGTAAGGTAATACAATAATAAAAGTCAATAAAAAAGTCAGTGGCACAAGCGGGATTCGAACCCACGACCTTCGGCTCAATACGCCGCTGCTCTACCACTTGAGCTATCGTGACTTCGATCCACTAGGACACAACTTCACACCCCAACCTACATATCGAATTTTCCCTTCTTTTTGCCATTTTAATAATAATAATAATTAGCAGGAGTCAGAGCCGACGAGAAGGACTGCCCTGTATAAAAAGAGCACACTTATCGTTTTCGGAGACACTTCTAACTTTTGGTAAGTCGCCGAAGAAATGGAGAGTGAGCAGGAAAGAAGAATTTTCACTACCTCCGTTGCTCCGTTTTCCACTAAAAACTGATCTTCTGATTATCAAAATCATATTTGTCTTTTCCAGAACCACCGGTCCCAGCATAAAGGTGAACAAAACTAATAATTAAAGTAACAAACCAGACCAACAGTGAAGATGGCGAAATGCCGAACGTCTACAAACCAGGGGTAGACAGACCAAAATGATCGAAAACGACCAAATTACACGTTCATCATCACGCAAGCCACATAGGGAAATCTCCCAAAACTAGAAAATAGTTTTTGAAAATAATTTTTTCGTTGACTTTAAATCGAAGGAGCTATGCTTAACTTTGCAACTATACTTTTTTTTAATTGATCATCTTTTGTAAATAATAAAAGTGTGTTTCCTCTTTTCGTCTTTTGTACTGAATGTACGATTTCTCTACAAATTTATATTTCCGAATATTTCGGTGCTTTTTATAAGCAATTTTAAATCTTTTTCATTAAAGTAAGTCGTAAGGGTTTTTCAATCTAAAGATAAAAGACAAGAATATAAGTTGTACTTCCAGTATTTTTCAACAATTTTTAATTTTAAACCTTAACGAGAGGTTTTTGGAACTTCAGGGATTGATAGGCACATCGATAGTTCAGAGTGCATATAATTTTGCTTCGATACTTTCGCGTTTAGTTATATGGTTCTGATATATAGGGTACCGATACTTTTGTCCTAATGCTTACGGGTATCAACAATTTCGACTCAGTACTTCACGGAAGCAATACAATCATTCCAATGATTCAGGGAATCAACACTTTTGTTACGATACTTCAAGGATTCAATTCATTGTCCGATACTTCAGAGAATCGATACTTATTTAAATACCTCAGGGAATTAACATGTTTGTTCCAATTCATCAGGGAATATTTACTTTTGATAATCAATACTTTTTTGTTCCGATACTTCAAGGATTCAATTCGTTGTCCGATACTTCAGACAGTCGATACTTATTTAAATATCTCAGGGAATTAACATGTTTGTTCCAATTCATCAGGGAATATTTACTTTTTATAATCAATACTTTTTTGTTCCAATACTTCAAGCATTCAACACTTTCATTCCAATACTTCAGGGAACCAATACTTTCGTTTGCACAAGTAGTGTATCGATACTTTTGTTTGAATTCTTTAGTGAATTATTATTATTCCGATACTTGACGGATTCAACAATTTTGTTCCTATTTTTCACGGCATCAATACATTCTTAGGGTATCGATACTTTTTTTTCCCAATACTTCAGGGAATCAACATGTTTGTTCCAATACGTCACTGGATTAATATTTTTGGGTATCGATAGTTTTGTTCCAATACTTCAGGGAATGAATATTCTTGTCTCAATACGTCAGGAAATCAACAATTTTGTTTCGATACTTCATGGTATTTTGGTTTAAACACTAGGAGGTACAAAAGCAACACGTGTTTGGCCGAAAAGATACTTGTTTATTAACTTCTCAAAAGCAGTCTCGGAAGGTTCACTTTTTTAAGACAGTTTGCCAAAATGGTCGCCACACTACCTCCCTTCCTAAAAGAATGAAACAAAACAAAACACAAAAGAAAACAAAATATTACCTTATGAAACGTTGACAACAAAATAAAATTTAATAAGCTACGTACAAAAGGCGCAATGTCCATTTTTTATTTACATGTATTATAATTGAAACATAATCATATAGGTATGTACAGTTAAAAACCAATCTGATCAAGGAAACGCTTTGGAAAGTGCACTCTCCGACCCGATCGTGTCATCAGGTTGCCCTCTTCTAAGGTTGTATGTTTGTTGCTTTCATCTTCTTGCTTTTCTGTCTCGTTGATGTTCTTCTGGTTTTCATTTTTGCTTGTTGAATCCTGGTTCGAGCACCACTCCGTCAAACAGCTCACAATGTAATGAAATTTGGTTTCATCTGCGATCACTCCAGAAACGTAAAAACTGGACTCTACTTGTTTAAACCATAAGCTTGGCTTCTGTTTCCAAAAGGGAGGCAGTTTCACAGCAACTATGGCTATAACGGGCTCCGCAGCCTTTTCCTCTTCGTTTTCCGACATTATGAAATGTGTAGATAAACTTACGAAATCGTCGGGGTCACCAATTTGGTTTAAACACTGGGAGGTACAAAAGCAACACGTGTTCGGCCGAAAAGATACTTGTTTATTAACTTCTCAAAAGCAGTCTCGGAAGGTTCACTTTTTTAAGGCAGTGTTGCCAAATTGGTCGCCACAGTATCAATAGTTTTGTTCCGATACTTCAGGGTATCGAGATTTTCGTTTGAATACTTCAAGGAATCTACACTTTTGTTCCGATACTTCAGGGAATCAATAATTTCGATCCGATTCGTAGATTATCAGTTTTTTTCATCCCGAAGGGCGCTCAGGCGGTCCTTGGTTATTCACCAGCAGTGGAGGACGAGGTATAAAATCAATGTACACTGTGTGACATTTTCTTATGAAAAAAAATGCTTCAGTGATGTGCATGTGTGTCATCAGTAGCTGACGTCTCCGATCATATTTTATGGTTAATGTGTGATGTTTAATGACCGTTACTTAGCTATTATTTCGAGGTCGTGAGATGCGGCCTGGTGTGACGTAGGTTTAGAAAAATATTTTCTTTATCGTGCCAACGTTTCGACCTTTATTGAGATCGTCTTCAGGGCCTGGGATTTATAAACATTGTTCCTTTATAAACATTACAAATACATGTAGGTTGTGAAAAAAAATATGGTTAATCATGTTGCTATTTAAATTACCATATTAACTTTATGGTGCATGTGAATAATATAAAGTAAATGGTTTAAATAATAAATTGAAAAAAGGTATGAACACTCTTCTATAAAATGTTTTAATTTTCTTTTCACACTGTGTTTTTTGTGATTGTGGTAAGGTTCAATCGCATTGGAGACAATAGCAGTACTAAAAGATAGAATGACGGTTATGCTGTGCTCTGGGTCGGATCGTAAGGAGTAATCATGTTTTTTGGGCTCATCGGCGCCATGTCGACTAATTTTATCATATGCCATATATCATATATTCTCACGCCATCCTGTATTAGACAATTACTTCTTTAATTGCAATTTGCATACCCAGTTGTAAAAATGTCAGGAAACACAACTGGTTAACACCCGATTACGAGTTGAATCCGATAATTGATGCATCGGTGGCTTTGTCCGTTTGGGAATAACAGAACTGGTGAAAATAGTAAGATGGTCGTTTGTCCTCTCAAAACCACCAATAACAGTTCAAATTTAGTGTTATTACGCCTAGGATATGGAATTATTCCGGAAAACGAGATTTTATCTAGAACAGCCGCAAGTCGAACCCTGCGCCACCAAGATCGCAAACGACGAATTTTCCCTTTGATTTCCAGCCGACGAGTTGGAAATGCTAGATATAATTCCATTAGAAGCTTTCTCTAAATACGAAAATATCAAACTATTATAAAAAAAGCATAATTTAATGGGAAGGTAAGTGGCAATATTTTTGATACTTGACTAAAAAAATACAAACGTTTTAACAAATTGCATTTTACTCAATGAACATTAGTATTGTACTTAATGTTTGCTTAATAGAGGTCGCCCAGTACAGATAACCGAAAAGTGATACGCTGTTATCTCAAGAATGTAGTGTATCTTGCCAAGTCATCGTTAGACTCAGAGCTACTTAAAGACTTTTAAATCTGAAGGACGGATTAAAATTTACGATGACGATTAAGAAAATGTTTATAAATTGATAATTAACGTTTTGATATATGCATTTTTAAAAGCTACCCCCGCTTCATCGCTTTTAATAAGCGGTACTCAAGCTTTTATATGTTGTCTTGAAATATCCTCTTAACTCTTTTAGGTTCGGTTCAATGAGTTAGGTGAAGTTAGAGAGGAGAGAGAGAGAGAGAGAGAGAGAGAGAGAGAGAGAGAGAGAGAGAGAGAGAAAGAGAAAGAGAGAGAGAGAGAGAGGCAGAAAAAGAGAGAGAGAGAGAGAGAGAGAGAGAGGCAGAAAGAGAGAGAGAGAGAGAGGCAGAAAGAGAGAGAGAGAGAGAGAGAGAGGGGGGGGGGAGAAAGAGAGAGAGAGAGAGAGAGAGAGAGAGAGAGAGAGAGAGAGAGATGTACATAACGTATTACATTACATGAAGATATGATGTTCGTTGATGGACCTGCAAATAATCTATGTCGGGTTCCATCCACGGGTGAAAAAAAAGACTATATGCTGGGTCCTCCGAGCTTTCGGCAATTTATAGTGCCATCATCAGGCTCTATTTATTACAAATTCAAATGAGTACAAAACAAAATACGATTAACAATTAATGTAATAAAATGGTATACGTACTTTTCCCAGGATGAAGAAACATTTCTGCATGGAAATTCCGTCTGCCGGAAAATGCCCTTATCAAATGCATAGATGAGTACATAATACGTAAAGAATTATACATACATACAAATACACATATAATAAATGATTGAATGAGAAAAAAATATGTTCAATAGAAAAATCTATCCAAAATTAAAAAAATGAAGACGGTCCAGCGGTGAAACAGTGAAAAAGTGTACCCGGTGTACTCGACCGTTATACTCTAATTGGATCCATCCAGCAAATTTATAAAATCCTGTGAAAACACATTGCGTCCGAAGAATAACTTTTTCTATTCGGAAATGATAGGGCAATTGCAATGAAGTTTTCTCTATTTTAGATTAAGTTCCTTAAGTTCAGAATTAGTAGCCCCTTAGCTTTACTAACCATCTAATAGAGCTTGTTTCCAAATTTTCCTGTTTTTACCTACCAAGCTTTTCCATTTCACATGTGGTTGCTTTGTACAGCTACTTTCTATAATGATGAGAGCATACCTGAACGGTAAATCCTTTCTTAAGTAATCCCATACAGTTGCTAAGCAAGATTCAAGACTGACTTGACTTTTTTGAGGTCACTAAGATCGAAACTAGAGTCAATTATTAGCATATCATGTGTTTGTGATAAACTCTTTCATTCTGAAGCCCTAAATAACTTTTTCTTCCATACTTCGTGCTCCATAATCTTTGGCATATAGTAAGATGGTTAACTTAACATTTGAACAATATGTATGAAACGAGTTCCGAGCGTATAAACAAAGGTTGGATTTTACTTAAGCAATGCAGTTGGGCAATAAATACATTCGCACTTATGTATTAGCACTCATTCTTATCAGTTCGTGGAGTACTCGATATTCCTTCATTGACGTAGACACAATATTAATAATTTAATCTAATTAGGATGAATGAAGTACTTTACAAGTTTTCCGCCATCAACCCAGTAACTCACACGAACCGCACAGGTACCCTATATTGCACAATCACCCCTCACCACTCACACATATAGGTACACGCATGGAAACAAAACTAATAACCAGGAAACATACAAAACAGATCTATATACAACAGCGGAACAAGTGACCCAAAAACTTGCTACTGCGCCCGAGAAACATTCTTAAAGTCTGCGGCATGCCTACACGCTCTCTGTAACGAGTCAAAGTATGATAAGCTTCTATTTGTGGAACACATCTAGCTGTTTATAAAGAAAAGGATGGGGTGGCTATGGGGGGTGTTTTGTCGCCAGTCTTACCTGATCTCGTCATGACTGATTTATTAGATTGGCTTGGGACCCAATTGCCGTTTGAATTAAAGCTCATGTTGAAATATGTGGACGACTTATTAAGTATAGTTCCCAAATTAGACAAGTTAAATATCCTAAATTGTTTGAATTCATATCATGAGGCTTTACAATTTACCACAGAGGAAGAGGTGGACAGGAAACTGCCCTATCTCGACCTCTTAATAGAAAGGACGGAAATGGGTCAATTAATAACTAACTGGTATAGAAAGCCAATAAATCGGGGAAGATATTTTGATTTCAACTCTGCACATTCTTTTTCACTAAAGATAAATTGTGCCAAGAACCTAATCAGTAGGGTGTTGGGTCTAAGTAACAGAAAGTTTTTGGAAGAGAATGTAAAACTAATTTTCAATTTACTTAAAAATAACCATTACCCGGTGGCATTGATCAATAGACTAATTACTAAATTCAGGCATAATCAAGTTAATGTAAGTAATGGCAATGTCGAAATGACAAATAACTCTATAAATGTTGAAAATGTTTTTCCAAACCAAAGTGCGATGGTACAACAAATCGAGATGGTAAATAACGGGTTGGCAAAACCCATTTTTTTCAAGTCTATCACATATATATACCTGAAGTGTCTCAAAAATTAAAAAGACTCTTCAGACATAAGGTTGGGGATGTAGGTATTGCATGTAAATATAAGAACAACCTAAAAGTATTACATGCAAATCTAAAAACAAAAGAACCAATCGGATCACATTGCAATGTGGTCTATCAGGTGTCATGTGGTGAATGCAATGTCAACTATGTAGGTCAAACAAAGCAAAAATTGTCTGCGCGGTTGAACCAACACAGGTTGGATTGCGACAATAAAAAAAAGATATCTGGACTTGCCACCCATGCGTTAAACAATAATCACTTTTTCAAGTTCGACTCCTCGGAAATTTTGTCCGTGGAGTCGAACTTGGAAAGGAGATTATTGACCGAAAAAGTATATATAAGTGTCACCCCAAATACTGTAATCTACAAACTGATAGATTGGGATCCATTTCGGTCTTTGCAGGCCACCTGAATGAATACAGGATTTCTAAACAAAGAAGGGAAAGGAGAACATCGCCCTGGTGACGGTTATTGTTAACTAGGAGAGAGAAAAAAACGTTTTTTTTCCCGTAGCATTTGTTTCCCCTCGTTCATAGATAGTTTATTTTTATCGGTCTTTATTGATTTGATCTGTGATCCTACTTTATTGTTGTTTAAATTTTTTAAAATAATTTGATTGTATATATATAGTTAAAAAACGTTTTCTGTGATCACTTGTACCTGTTTTTTAGACTTATATGAGGTAACCTTTCTTGACCACGTTTTTAATTTTATTGTCATTGTAATTTTACCTATAATTTTTAATTATTTATGTTTCACAATTTAAATTAATATTTAGATGCTGAGCCACAAAAATCATTGTACTTCTGTGCCCAAAACACCATGTTATTTAAATTCCTATTAAGGTTTTAAAGTAAGATATTCAATTATTATTGTAATTATTGTTTTTTCATGTTATAATTGTTTGTTTATATGATAATAAAAACAGGCCCTGAAGATGACAGTATAAAACTGTCGAAAGCTCGGCGAAAACCGTAAGGAAGTTTTCTCTGTTTTGACCTCTTCCGAAGATCCTCTGAAAAGAACATCTAGCTCCCTTTAGCTGTATGGAAGGCACCTTCGCGGGATTTGACCAAGGAGCAGGTGTCCATGTGTCAACCGCGTATTGCCTATTCTTAATCGGTTATGGACGATTCATCGTCTCCGGTTCAAGTTCTCGGGAGCACAAGCAAGCCTCTCGGACGACTCCGTATCGTCAATCGTTAAATTTTAATATATTTACCGAAAAGAAGTCTAGATGTTTATATTTTGATAGTTACCTATCATCCTATCTAAAAGCGGTTCACCATCTTCAGTGTTTTTCGGATATCTGTAGGGTGAAGTTTTAGTTAAGAGGTTGTTGATGTTGGGGGGGGGGCTGTTTTACTATTACCATTGTTTATCAGTGTGTTTAATGGATTAAGGCAGGTTTTTAGATTGTTCTAGTCGGTCTTTTTGATCTTGGGTCCTTTTACTTTTTAGTCTGTGTAATGTTTTAAAAGGTGTAAAATATGTCTGTGAGTTATTGTTAATTTATGTATTTATGAGTATTTTAGTGTTGAGTGTTTTATGAGCACATATTATCCAGTAAGTATTATAAAAGGTTGGCATTAGTTAGAAAAGTGTGTCTTTCCTGCAAAAAGTCAAAGGAAACTTCTGCGGAATTGGTTTGGTGTCCTAATGTTCCGCAGGATGTGTTTTGCGATTTAAAAATCAACCGTGGATACAATACATTTACTAATTAAAAAAAAAAATTAAAAAATTCCTCCATGAATTAAGGACTGATTGGTGTTCCATAGCACAGGAAAATATTAGTTCTTCATCCCCTCAAAATTACAGTCAAACAATACGGGTACGAACCTATTTATCTATTAAAGTTAAGTCAGTAAGGGTGTATCAAGGATCATGACCATTAGTAGCCATTAGGAAGTACGGTTCTGCTCCGCCGAACGGAAACGCTAATCGAAAAAGTAGAAAGTAATGTGTAGGCAGTGGCTGGCAAGTTTATAAACGAGTCCCCGGTAGTTTCTCATAAGGCGAAAGCGCAAAAACGGCGAGAACTGTTTTCGGCAGATGCCGACCGGGTAACCCGGTGTGTCCAGCCGACTACCTCAGTAGCCGACCCTGCCCACGCGTGATCCTCAGATAGCTCGTAATATCTGACTCACGTTCTCCATTCTCTTGCAGTAGTAAATCATTTACAAAACGGATAATGAACACGGCTAAACCGTTCCAATAGACGCAGTCGCACGGTTATTAAAATCTGCGATTATCTGACCGCCTTTCGTCGATGTTCATTCGAAGTTTAAAATCGGAAGGAGTCAACGTTTTTATTTTATTTTCTATTAAGGAATCATTTCTATTAGCTTATATGTTGAACTTCTAACGAGTTATAATCAATCAACTGATCTGATTACTTTCGATTGTTTTGTAACCTATTAACGTCGGATTCGATGGGTTTATCCTATCTTCCTCTAAACCGAGGAAAATAATTTTTTCGTGTTCGGAACTCAACAACAAATAAAACCAGCTAGTAAGTTTTCCGTATTAAATATTTTAGGCAAAATGGTTAAGACCAGTGTAACACAGACAAAGAACAAGGACCCAAGATCAAAGAGACCTACTAGAACAACCTAAAAACATGACTTAATCCATTAAGTTTTAAGAAAATTGAATTTTGGGATTGCAAGATGTTTGTAAATAGTTAAAGATCCACTTTAAGAAAAACTGATTTTTCAACAACAAATCCTTCCCTTCGGAAGAACATATTTTTCTCTGCTTGAGTTTGCAAGATGTTTATAAATATTAAATATCCAATTTAAGAAAAACTGATTTTTCAACAACAAATCCTTCCCTTCGGAAGAACATATTTTTCTCTGCTTGAGTTTGCAAGATGTTTATAAATAATTGAATATCCACTTTAAGAAAAACTGATTTTTCAACAACAAATCCTTCCCTTCGGAAGAACATATTTTTCTCTGCTTGAGTTTGCAAGATGTTTATAAATAGTTAAATATCCACTTTAAGAAAAACTGATTTGAAATATTTGAATAAGTTTACTGCTTATAAATTTACTTTTTTTAAAAATAAAATGTTAAAAAAATGAACAAAATTTTGACTGCAGTGAATTTTTGAAGTCGTACTAAAATCGTAGGATGCATGTTACAAGCCTTTTTTGGGAGTTTTGATCTGCCATATTTCTTGAACTTAGAATGTACCGATCCTACCACTGAAAATTCTTACATGATACAGTTGTGAAATTCGCCTACTCCTAGGAAGTTTTGCCGCAGCGTAGTGAATTTTTGAAATTCTTAAAAAATCATAGTCGGGCTGGGTCGGCAGACGTAAGTATAAATAGATCGGTCGTTATGAAGCCTCGGAGTATCTAAAAGGAAGAATTAGACTAAGAATATTTTAAATCTAGATTTTTTAAACTAAACGCACGATTTATTTTTACGTCATATATTTTAATTGCTAATGCAATTTTCCATAGTTTCCAGGAGTTCCGTTTTGTTAAATAGTGAGCTCTGAAGAGGCCAGGGACGTTGCCCGAAATGCATTAGTAATTAAAATAAATGGCATAACAATTAATGGTGTGTTTAGTTAAACAACATAACATTTTATAAAATATTAAAATATTTTTACCACCAAATTAATGTCAAATTATTTTAAAAAAATTGATTTAGACTAAGAATAGGCCATGCGATTTTGACACACGAACACTTGCTTTTGGGCTAAAGTTCGCGTATGTGTCCTGCATGTAAAGAAAGGTTGCCATTTAGATGTGTTCCACATACTTAAAGAGCCGTTGGTTTCATACATGGAGCGAGTACGAGTACCTCCCGATATTTATGATAATTGTGATTGAGAACGACAGACAGCGACTTCTGTGCCCCCTGTTCCGATGTTTGGAGGAAGCAAGTCTGTTTTATTTTATTCAGTCCTTAATATGTACGTATTATGTTTATTGTTTACGAATGAATGTATTTATTAGCGTGAATGTTTGATGTGAGAGGATCTGTGGTGGCATGTTGAGTGCTCCACCACTCTTATTGAGTGAATGGGAAAAAATACATTTAAGATTGAGAGATTTTGCAGGGACTGCATTAGGGGGTGATAGGACCTACCTGTTGATAGTCGATAATGTTGAGGCTGAAGGCCATCCTTGGTGGTACCGAAGTCTGACCGCCAAAACCCGAGGTAGGCGTATGTATGTACATGCGTGTGCGGGGTTGAACTTAATCAAATCAATACTAATTGTACACAATTTACAATATATTGTTGTTTCGCATGGCAAACCACACTTTTTGACATTGTGGGGTAGGAAAAATAATTGTCTCTCAAGAAATTTCTTCTCTGCTCAGTTATATTATAGACAAATTACTTCACATTACTCTAAAACAGAAAATATGACTTACAAATAACAAATGCTATAAATTACTGTAGCTGTTTACGTAACTATCAAAATGTTTTCAATAGTAAAAACCTAGAATAGAATAATTATCGCACGTGGGGACCATAGGGCGGTAGCCAAGAGGTCAGCATGATGCTTTTGGCTCATAAACCCCGCGGGCGTGGGTTCAATTCCCACCTTTCCCCGGACTATTTCCCCCCAAGAATACAATTAATTCATAGCATTCTTTAATTCTTCTCACTCTGGCTATTGAAAAACAAAGCCATTAAAAAAATAAACCAATAATAATTATTGTAGTCTATTCTTTCTGCCCAATTTTAAGTATTGGGCGTGTTGGTTCACTATTGATTCGATAATGAAAGTAAAGTAGTACTGAATAGCAAATCCAGATACCAGTAAAGTGTTTACACTTTTTACCATCAAAAAGTGATAATGGATTATTATTCTATGTAAAGTAGTCGATCTATAATATAATCGAATATAGTATTATTTAACTTTTTTAAATATATTCTATGATTAAAATTAGAGATGTTCCGCATATCTGGAAAAAATATTTTATATGCATTTTAAGTTGTCTTTAATAATTATCCATTTATTCATGAACAATTAAATTCATATGTTCAAAAATTGTTTAAAAAAAGTAGTTTTTATTTTTATTGACAAAATAAAATGTTATTGACAAAAAACTTATCTACCTTTTAGTTGAAATTGTGATTTGATAAAACCAATGATATGAGTTTTCAAGAAAGCACATCATCAGAACTGTCATCAATGGAAGAAGTAGCGCCATTAGTTTTTTTGATAAAATTGTTGGTGATCATAGTTGTCCAGTGTGTAGTCGACTTGGTAATATTTCTTTCCCTCAATTCATTCGATGGCATAAAAATGTGGTTTATGACGCTACCAGAACTTGCGACCATATCATACCTGATTTACGCGACGTCAGGATTATATTTGCTTCTCAGTAACAAGAAAGGGATGGTCATCAATGTAAGTTTACTAGCACTTGTAAATGTGTCCCTCGTGATTTACCTCACTTGTCAATTACTCTTTTTGACATTGCTACACTACGGCATAACAATTCTCATCTGTTTTACTATTTCTACCATTGCGATTCTCGCAGGATTGTATGCGCCCGTGACACAAATGCTAAAATGGCGCCTATTTTTGGATATTGACTTCGATCTGATATTTATGATGTCTTTCGTGCCGGAGTATTTTCTGTTCGTTTTGGGCACAACTATTCATTACGTAATTTACACAGTTGTGATATTATTTTGGATTATTTTCCTTTTGTTTTTGACGACGCTACTCGTTCAAGAATCGAAGAACAGTACCTATCACACTACCAAAGAGATCATTCTCAAGGCCATGGTGCTGAACGCGCTCGTTATGAAAATATTTTATCTGATAGCATATCCTGTATTTATAATAGCAACTATCATAGAAGAAATGAGCGACATATGAAAAATAAAAATTTTAAACATTCCTTATTATTTACAAAAACTAATAAACTAAAGATATAGGTCCTACTACTGAAGTTACGTGAATATTTTTAGTAAAACGATTAAAATAGCAAACAACCAGTTCGTAACAAGAAAATTATTTTCTTGAAAGAAACATTATACATTTTTATTATAACATATAGATTATTATCCAAGTCGTGCTGAACTTTGAGAATAGAAAGATAGAAAAATATTTTCTTCAGTCACATTTTTCATATAAAATAACGGAATACAGTAGGGAGCTTTTGCGTAACGTTAGCATGAACGGTAACGGTAAACTGATTGAAGTGTACAAGGGCAGATTTAACGAAACGCTAGGGGCGTCGGTGGCCGCAATCTTTAACGCGTTGACACGGCGCTCATCTCTGAAAGGTAAAGTTACCGGGTTCGAACCCAGCTGCCCTGCACTCGAACCCGTCATACTTACAAAAAGGCCAAAGCTCACGTAGGTTTCCTGCTGGTTGCCATGTCGTGTCCCATATAATTAAAACAGTTTCATTCCTAGTTTCAATACAGAGAACCAGTAGGGATGGCACCCGATATTTATATTGATATTTTTTAGCACAGCAGGGAGTTTTAAGTACTCAGTTTTAAGGAAACAGTGATGTTTTCTCTTATAGAGTGCTTGATAGAGACGTCTAGCGTTTATTATTTGTTTACATTGAAAGTGAATGTATTTATTTATTAGTGCAAATTGTGTAGAGATTAGTGACCGTTAATCGATAGTTATTCAGATATCGTGAGATGCGGTCGGGTGTGATGTAGGTTTCAGAAAGAAAAAAAAAGAAAAAAAAGTTTTTCTGAAACCTACATCACTATTAGTGCAAAGTTTACTGTGAAAATGCATATGGTGAAATATTGAGTATTCGGAAGACCTTCAATGAAATTTGACATAATAAACCTTAAGATTTTTTGATGATATAGAACAGCTTGTGTTGAATTCACTATAAATGAATACGATCACGGTTAAAATTATTAATGCAGACGAGAAGATCTATCGGCCGATAAAAGTCATATAACTAAGTCACCGAAGACTGAAACGGAAGTAAAAGCAGACGAAAAACCATTGATGTATATGGACAATATAAAAGGACCAAAGATTCTCCCTCGCTCTTTATTAACCCAAGGTCTAAAATTCAAATATAAATAACTCGCTCTCATTTTTTTAAACACATGGAAATTCATCGAATTCTAAATCAACAGAGAAATGTTTGGCACCAATGCTCTTATGATTTGACAATAAGACTTCTGTATAATTGGAAATTTTCAAGAAAGATATACCTGTGGTGACTTACCACCTTCTCGACGAAAGCGACACCTATCGGGAAGACCACCAAATTAATCACCAGTTCAATTAAGGATTGTCGCTTTCTGCTGTTATCATAACTTATAAATAAAAATATAATAGCGGTTTAACATAACATTGTAAATTAATTGTATTATATTGTAGATTGTAAATAAACATAAACGGACTGAATAAAACTTAGGAATAAAGAGAAAACGAGAATCCAAGGCAGCCACTTCCCGCTCCTCCAAATTCATACCCCCGAAATACCTTTGGCTGCCAAGGATTAAGAAATACAATTTTTGTAAAAACTAAAACGCAGTCACTAATTTCTGTTCAACGAAAGAAGACTTGTTTATCGGACTTCAACTCAATCTCTGCAGATACATCTCGCCCATATTTTTACCGGCTCTTTTCAGAGCCACGCTTGAGTTACTCAAGAACTAGTTTCCACTTGGAAGACTAGAAAGGACCCACGGGTCGTACGAGCTCACGATCTCCGGGGTGGAAGCTCTACCTCTCACTCAACGGTCCTTTTTAGAGACAAAAGCATCCTCGCCAGCTCTACAGAGCCCACGACTTAGGAGTGCCCTTCTCATCTGCCTGAAAGGGGTCTTGGGCCGTAGAGCTCACGGTTGCGGGCTTCCCGGTAGGGCAGAAGAGTTGGGACCTTCCTGGGTACAATACCGGACCTTGTGAGGGCCAGTAAGGTTTAACAGCGCTCGGAAGGACCCCAACAATACCAAACATAGGTTCTTTTCGTTGATCAACTGGGCAATTTACCATTAATGACGTCGTGCTTTTGAAAGCTTTTTTTTATTAGCCTAGAGCGTTAACTTTTAGTAACCGACAGTCGTCTAACGTAAGGACTTCGGTACAGTATTTTATATGCAGTGACAACGTTTAGGTCTCGTTCAACATCTGTTTCCATGCTCAAAAAAACAGGTGGGTGTAAGGTAGTGAGAAACTCTTTCTTCTTCTTTTTTTTCAAAAACTTTTAGAATTTAATTTTTTTTTAATTCTTCGTTTCTTAAGGTCGGACAAGAAGATCGAGATATTTCAAACGGTTGATCTTTACAATAAAATATATGCTAGTCTACTACCTCTATGGAAAAACATAAATTATGGTATACCGGTTCAATGTTAAATTTCATAAGTCAAAATAATTGCCTGAAAGGAAGGATTGTCGGCGACGATCATAAAAGTTCGGCCGCGTAGAGCAAAATCTGTTTACCTCCTACAAGGACACTACCCTCAAGAGAAGCAGGCAGCAGGTCATGTACAAACAGGGAAAATATGATTTGGCTAAACACCCTTGTTTGTTGGTTAAATCTCTGATATACAATTGGCCCAACGGACTACCGAAGGAGCGCAAGAACAAAAACTTAAAATGGTCGAACTTGACCTAGGGTGATTATGACTATTGATTGTAGATTATATATTCGAAATTTACTCGCTTAGCAGATTTTTCTCATTTACAAATTTATTCATTCGGCGGAAGAGGAGTGCTGTAAAATTGCGAATGAAATTTAACAATGAAATCCCCCTACAGTTTTTTTATTTTGGCTAAAATTTCCTTGCTTCAACAAAAGCGGGCGGGCAAGATAGTCCAGTTGCTGTGCGAATGGTGTGTCAGACTGAAACTGTAAGATACGAAAGAATAATTAGCGACACTTTTGTTGAAAGAAGGATGAATAAATGGTAATGGTTTACCGATTATACATGGAAGAGTGAAGGTGCTACGGGAACACAAGTACCTCGGAGTGATTCTTACTGAGAAATTTAGTGTGAAAGGACACATCAGGCATATATGTGAGAAAGTAGAACGGACATGGGCGGTAGCAAGTCGGTTGAGAAGCAGGTTACTGTTATGGAAAGTTCCTGACACACTGTATTTTGCAGTGGCCTCCTCTGGACTAAGATATATGCCTCGAGACGACGTCGTTTGTTACCTAGGCAGAGACAGGTGTTGATGTCGAGGTAGGGGTCTTCCGGATAGTTTCGGCAACGGCATTACCATTAATGGGAGACCTGCCGGCAGACCTGAAGTTATTTAAGGCCTAAGTGTTGCACCGAGATGGAAGAGTAATGTTAGGCAGGACTGTCGATGAAGATGAAGTCGAGACCCTAATGATAGACGGTGGGAGAAAGGTAATCGAAGTTTTAGAAACGACCTACACGCCATGTAGACAACCAGCACTTCAGATAAGTCGAGCGGGTCAGAGGTGACAGATTATCATCCAGCCAGATATCCAGGACCCAATTAGCCTAGGGGCCAGAGACGATAAAGCGCCCTTCTTATCATTGCAACCAAACACATCACCCTTAGACCAATTAAATTAATTAAAGAAATATGTATAAAACCCCTTGTATCTACTACGAAGGGGCTCACTCTTACTGTTCCGTTCTGTCCGTCATAGTGTCGGTTCCACTGTTGTAATATTTTACAATAAAACTTCCATTTTTTAAAAAGGCTCTTCCGCAGAGCGGTTATTTAACTTTGATGAATACATGGTGGTCTTTTGGCAGCGCAAATGGGTCTCGTACAGGCTTGGCAGAAGGGTGTGGGGAGTTTCACGGTGGGTTCAGTTTAAACAAAGCCAGATGGAGTGGATCCATTGAGTAACCCAACTAGTCTCAGGGCACAGGCCGTGGAACAGGTATTGAAAAAGATTTAGAATATTTAGGAGTGACAGATGTGAGAGCAGAGCTGTGGGCACGATGGAACATAGCATTCCGATGCGTGCTGGCAGACCATATCCGGTTCCCGGTGATGATGAAAATGCTTAGGATAGGTGTTGAGTTGTGATGATAACTGAAGGGAATAGTTCAGGAGCAAAGAGCGAAAACCATTCCTGAGTTAATTTTAGACGCGAGGTACCAGGCAAATAGAGCCTTCACGGCTGGGAGTGGGTGCGGAAAGCATTGGTAGAAATAGATTAATACTTTCGGTTAGGATTAGTAGAGAGAAGATAAAATTAGTTGAGGATAAAAAGGAAAGACGTGGAGTGGCTAAGAGAGTGTGAATGGGTTTGGAACTAGGAACTGCATGTATTGTGTACTGAATTGATTTAGCAGTTTTCAGCATCCGGAGCGCGGTTGGAGAGAAAATACCAAGATGTGTCCCCCGACTACCAACAACCGAGATGGGTGATTCTCGAGGCCTGCTGGCAGTTTGTTTTAAATTACAAAGCTGGAATTGACGGTGGATTTGAAAGAAGCCTCAAGTCTGTACACGTGTGTATTTATGTACATACATGTGCAAATCCAAAATAACGGTTAATAAAAAGTATTATAACACATGGACTGAAGGTGAGATCTGTTTGAATTATTGAATACATACTACGTTTTCAAAAAATTTGTCCACAAGTGCACAATATTCGTCATAAAACAATGGTTTACAATTTCTTTTATATTATTGGACAATATTTTGAAAAATCAATCTTCGGTAATGGACTCTCGATTCAAGAATATAGAGGTAATTTACCCATTATAATCGGTAAAAACAACTACAGGCTGATACACACTTTTTTATTTGTTTTAATTATGTCTAAAATTGTCGAACTCGATCAAACACAGTCGACCGAGCCGTTGACCGAATCGTCGACCGTCACAACTGACCACGATGACAGTCGTGAAGATGAACTTGTTGAAAAACGTTTCAAAGTCAGAGTCCTCGTCCTCGCTATTGTCATTTTTCTATTAAGTAGTTCTATAATACACGTGGTGGTGATTGTTGAATCCGTACAAGAATATTTGTTTCACCCAACAACAGTAATGCTTGCCGAATCTTTCTACGCAATTATTGCACCACTTGCCATCTACAAAAGAAAACTGACAAGAAAACTAATAGGTAAACTATGCTTCTTCGTCTGCGTAGTGGTGACTTTGGCGGTCATCGTAGGGCATCTTGCTGCTGAAAACAGACGAAACCTCGTCTATTCTTCATACGCGACCACTATCTTCATAACACTTGCAGTCATACTTGTTTCTTCGATTGTGAAGCGTGATCTCACGACTTATAGCCTATTCAACGGATTCACCTTTTCATTTATATTTATCATGACTACTATCGCGGGGTGCGTCCAACACGGCCTATTAAGAGGAATGAAACAACTAATTTTCTCGGTCCTGATAGTTTTCATGTTGACTTTCTGTTTATTTGTGATGACAAACCTAGGTTTGAAGAGAAAGCTGAGCGACGTGAATAGTACTGATGATTATTTTCTTGCTGCTATCGTTTATACTACAGTCATGGCAGAATTATTTCAGGCCTTAATGGATGTGTTATTGCCTATATTAATAACGATAAAATAACCATCGACGAACTTGTACTGCACAATATTTGTCAACTCACATGATTAATATGAAAAATAAACATTTTAACTTATTGTCTTTTGTTTAATTGCGATTGTTTGATATAAACTAATATGATTTAATTTTATTTTCAGTGTTTTTTAGTAAATAAAAATAATAATTTTGTAGTTTCTAATAGAACAGTTTCACGAAGTACTATTTACAAAAAAAAATTAAAATACATAGTTTGTAATCGTTACTGTGTGAGTACTCGGCTACTTTAGGCAATACAAATTATTTTGTGAAATTACGCGTTACTTTGTTTTAAGCTATCACATTTTTGCTACAAGTCTCCAGGTTTTCTAAGGTCAAATTACAGCGAATCAGAAATTATTTCAAATTCACACAAAAATCTCACAATAAAACAAGATGTTCTCCTTTGCTAACATTAAAATCTTTGAATTCACAGAGGAAAACAACTTTACATTTTACAATTAATTAGGGTTTTATATTGAGATGAAAAAAAAGTTAATGGCACGAGAGGGATTCGAACCCACGACCTTCGGCTAGATACGCCGCTGCTCTACCACCTGCGCTAACGTGACCTCAATCCACTCGGACATAAACTCACCATCTCAACCCCACCTTATGAGTTTTCCTTCCTTTTGCCATTTTTCAAATGTCGTGTAATCGGTTTGGATTCTTGACGACAATTGAAATGGTGACGGAGGGCCTTAGTGAAGTGTAGCTCAGGTGGTAGAGCAGCGGCGTATCTAGCCGAAGGTCGTGGGTTCGAATCCCTCTCGTGCCATTAACTTTTTGTCATCTCAACTAAAAACCTTAATTAATTGTAATGATTTAATTGGTCAAGCGGACCACGAAATTAGTGAATTTACATTTTACTACGAAACGTACTGATAGTTACTTTGGTTAATGCCATGTGAGGGTGATGGTAATGAGGATATCAGAAAGCGGGGTTTGTGCTGCTCGGGCACTGCAGACTTATGGTTTATTATACCTTCTTATTCTATAGTTCAGTGCAATCGACTCAATGGTTTTTCTCGGAACTATTAGGTCATTGACCATAGTTTCATTCTTTAAGTTTTTATATGTATGCTAGGTTTTGGCTTCATTGAGTCATTGCTTCGCATTCTAGGATGATATGGGTGAATGTTTCCTCCTCCTCATTAAGTAATATGCAGGTGGGATCATCATTATCAAAGCCTATGTTTTCTCAGTTGCCAATGACCGGTTAAAACGGGGAACACAACCGATGCAACGCTACGCGACGTGACCTGACGCCTCGTCTCGTTTTGGTAGGGTGTGCACATATGTTCGTCGTCAAGCGCACGCGACGTACAGTCACACAGCGTGTATCACAAATCACTATCACAATCGCAACGCCTCTTTTGTTCTTAATGCATTATTTTGAGCAGAACCTTGAAATAAATTGCTAGTTAAATTTTATGAGCACAACCATGTAATAAATTGTTAATTAAATTTAATTATTTTAAATAAAGTTGATCCGGTGTTTTGATAAATTTTCTTCCTAACCATCATAAGTAAATATTTTTTTATAAACTCACGAATTTTTGATCTCGTTTAATTTGGTTTACTTTAAAATAGGAATGTTGTAATTAATTTAACGACAAAATTACATATACACAGTTTGAAATAAACTCCAGAAAATATTACTGCCCTGTTCTGACGCTAGTCGACGAAAATGGTGTAATTTTATGAGCAAAATCATGAAATAAATTGTTAGTTAAATCATATGAGCAAAACCGTGTAATAAATTGTTAGTTAAATTCATTATATCTAAAAATGGTATTCCAGCGTTTTGATCAATTGTCTACCAAACCATTAAACAAAACATTTTTTTAAATAAAAACTAATGAATTTTTGATCTCGGTTAATTTGGTTTATATTAAAATTGGTATGTTGTAATTAATATAACGACAATAATATATATAGTTTGAATCAAAATATGAGTGTACGGTTCTTTTGTCTTCGACTGTACTCGATGCTACGCGGCGAAAATCTGGACAGTGGGGATTGCGTAGTGTAGAGTAGGGTAACGTTGCGTGGCATCGGGAAGATGTGCACGGGGGGTAACACAATCTTATAGAAAATTGGACTTTGGATTTGCGTCGGGTAGCGTTGAGTAGCGTCGCATAGCGTTTCCGGCTTTAATAGTCCTATCACTCCTCCACTAGAATTTATCCACTTCCGTTTGTTTTATGTGCATCCATTTGCGATGGAGGATTCTGCATTTGTTTCTTCTATCGCAAGTATAGGACTGGCCAGTGTCTCCTTTTTCGTTACCCAAAATTCCTTTGTGTCCTGGCATCCAAGATATCAAGTTGTTGTGTTTCCCCAGGTTTTGGAGAGTTTGGTGATTTTTTTACACGCTAATGACTTGATTGTTTTTGAAAATGAGCTCTTCGCACCCTCTCCTGTTATAAATATTTCCAGTGGAGATAGGTTTAGCAGAGTTTCTAGTACACTTGTAGGGTTTGTTCTCATTGCCCCTGTGATATAGGTTTGCTAATCGTTGTAAGCTGCCTAGTGATTGGATAGTTACTTTTTGGCCCACCAGATTAATGATCCATAGATTATTTTGGATATTATTACTGCCGTGTAGCCAATGGGCCATTTTCGGTTTTAAGCCCCAAGATTTTGCCTAGGGTTCTTCTTGTGTCATTAGGGATATTTTACATTTTGCTATAGCTTGCTGCAAGTGAGTTTTTGATGGTTCCAGGTTAACCTTTTATCAAAGATTATTCCTAGCTATTTAACCTCATTTTTTATCTGCAGCATTTCATTTTAGAAACTATGCCTTGTACTTATATGTTTCTTTTTTTTGGTGAAAGCAATTCCTTACTGTGAGATTAATCGGCCGTTTTAGCCAATACAAATTATTTTGTGAGATTACACGTAAACCTTTTTTTAATACCATGTTCTCCAGAGACAAATTAGAGCGAATCAGAAATTATTTCAAATTCATACATAAATCTCAAAATAATATTTTTTTCTATTTGCTAACATTTAAATTTCGGAATTCACAGGGGAAAACACCTTTACATTTTACCACGAGATGTGTGATGCAGCCGAAGAGTTTAGCATTGAAGTTAATAATTATTCAGAAATCGTGAGATGCAGTCTGGTGTGATGTAGGCTTCAGAAAAACGTTTCGATCTTTATTGAGATCATCTTCAGGGCCTGGGATTTACAAACATTGTTTACATTTAACAAATACATATTGTAGTTAATCCGTTTATGTTTTAGTGGACAATTGTCTAAGTTACTTCTTTCAATTAATTATTCTTTTTTTATGTAAGGTTTTTGGTTGAGAGAAAAAGTCAGTGTCACGAGCGGGAAAGACATACACTCGTTTATGATTAAATTTTAATTGAACCCATTACATCCAATATATTTAATAGTCTGAATGACCAAATTACTTCTTTCAATTAATTAATCTTTTTATGTAAGGTTTTTTGAGCTTGGAAATGCCATTTATAAAGTTGTTAAATAAGGAAATAGGTCGATTATATTTACTGGTCTATTGACCAAATTACTTCTTTCAATTACTTAATTTTTATGTTGTGGTTTAAGTGAAAAAGTTAGTTTCACGAGCGGGATTCGAACCCGCGACCTTCGGCTCAATACGCCGCTGTTCTACCCCTTGAGCTATGAACTTGGAACCACTCGGACATCAACTCTCCATCTCAACCTACAACCGTTCGAATTTTCTCTCTATTTGCCATATTGTGTAGTTAATTTTTTTATTGACAAGTGAAGTATGAGTGTATCAAGGAACCTCACAAATGTGTGTTCACGATACAAGTTGTTACACTTTCAAGCCTCGTACGACCTGCATAAGGAAAAAACTCCTTAAATCATTCATAAAATAAACGAACATGGTGCAATTTAATCGACGGTTCGGTGATTAGTCCCAAATCCACGATCATAAATATGTAATTATAATCTGCTATGGAAAGTTGCCAATGAAGGAGGCCCATTTCGTCATATATGCATAAGATTAGAATACGCTTAGCCATGCCGGGCCGGTATACGGTATGAATCGGACTTCCTCTTGAGTAAGAGGTTGTAGAAGCCGGTGGTGTATCATCCGCCCACGACAGGACGGCTTTCGTCAGTTTTTTCGTCGAATGGAACCTTGACTTCTCCCGAAGGCTGAAACGGAGGCCGGTTCATTCATCACTTTCATTCATAACTACTTATCATTGGAAGTCGGGGGGAAAAAGCCGGTCCAATAACTATCTCGAAGTAACAATTACGTACTTATTGATTATTATGTCCTATTTCCATTTTTGAATTTATTGAATGGTATTTATAAAGCTTTTACTTCACAGTGTAAAACAGATATCGTCCTTTTTGACAAAAATACACAGTTAATTCATAAATTACAATAATATTGTCTAACGAGTAGAACTAATTAACTATAATTAAGAAATACATGCAATCACAAATACAGACTTTAAAACCATAGAATAACACTTATTTTATTTTATTGCAACATGTAAAATAACATCATTGAGAACCTCTGAATAACCACTTCTCAGTGGAACTTCAGTCTACTACTTGAACATCATCACAGTAGACTTGTTTAGCTTTAAAGTAAGATACCAGTTGTCGCAATATTTTTTTAATATAATCAATTGATGTGCAACTGGGTTGTCATAAGTATCAATCATGAAAAATGTTGAAGGTTCGAGCTGGTCTGTGAGTCGGTAAAATCATGATGAACCAGGGCTGGGCTACTCAAACCCGTTTCGGCTTTACGCCATCTTCAGTGAGGATGTCTATAGCGTTGTTCGTTTAAGGTTAAACTAACCTTGTTTTAATGAAACAGAGTGAACACCAGCTGAAAATACTGGGGGGGGGGGGTTAAAGTTAATTCCGTGGGTTAGATAGAAGGTCACGAAGCCACCGTCGTTTTAAGCACGGATGTCTCTGTTATCAAGGATGGAATCAGTTGGAAAAGCCGTGTCAAGTTAAGTTCTCAACAGTAAGAGGTTACATGTTTTCGTGAATGTCTCTGTTCCATCTCCAAATGATCTCATGGCTGGGCGCGGTGTGACTTTATCAAAAATGATTTTGGCAGGATACCCAAAGTGTGTTCATCTTCTCGCTCAACAAATTCTTTCCACTTTCTTCGTTTACTTCTTTTTAATTCTTGTTGAAATATTGTTTTTGCTTCATAGTACATATATTTTAGATTTTCTTTTTGTTCTAAGTTTCTGGACTGCTGGAATTTTCGTCGGACTTAGATTGCAGCATGCCGGAGTTCTTCAATTTTCTTCTGTCCACCAAGGTAAGTTGTTTCTTTTCTCTTTTGCTGGAACTAACTTTGTTATTTTGTCATGTAATATAGTTGTGATGATTGCAACCTTTTCATCCATTTCTTTTATAGTTTGGGCTGGCCACAAAAGTATGTCTTCATATTGTATTAATTCATCTTTGGCTAGGCTTTGTATGCTCTTCTTAGGAACTAGGTTTGTTCGGATTCTTTTAGTTGTTATGTTTCGACCTATGTTTTTGCATGATTTACTAATTATTTCTATTTCTATAAATTCATGGTCACTTTGTGTACGGTGTAACTGTATGGAATAATCGCATGTGTTTCTATATAGGTCATTATGTTGAGGTCGATTGCAGATGAGCCCTGGAGCCCTGAAAAAGTTTGAGGTGAATCTTCTGTATTCATTAGGATTAGGCTATTTCTTATTATGAATTCCATCATTATTTTTCCTCTTTTATCCAGTTTTTTGTCAGACTAAGCGGGGTTATGCGCGTTGAAATCGCCCACAGTGTGCTGTGGGGCTGACATTTATTATTTATTTCTACCAGTTTGGTTATCCTATCTTCTATTGGGGTGCCAATAGCAGCATAAACCGAAACTATAACTATTTCGCGAGCCCCGGGTATTTTAATTTATGGAATTGTCACTCTCAAGTAATATCACGGCTTTAATTTGTCGATTTAATATGTATTTTGCTGACCAAGAGCTTGGGCTATGGTAGAGTGATTGAGTCGTTAGGCCTAGGCGTCGATTTAAGCCTTTTTTCCATCGTTCTTGGGCTATAATTAAGACAAATTTTCCTGACTTCGTCTTGGATGCTTTTTGACCCGTGCATGTTTATTTGTGCTAGCCTAATTTTCATTGCCGTAGTTCATGCTACATCTAAACCTTATCAGAGCTTTTCTGTATGCTAGGCAATCTGATGCACTAGATTTATAATTTGGATTTATACCAATTTGTACGCAATTTATGCATGTTTCATTTTTTCAGTGCATGTTCTACTGTCGTGCTCGCCAGCACATGTCGCACATGTAAAGGTTTTTGCTGGACATATTTTCGATACATGTCCATATGATTGGCACTTATAACACCGCGTAATGCTCAGGTGTTCTTTTATATGGCAGATCTGGTAGTCTAAGTATATTCGTCCTAGCTCTTTCGCTTTTTCCATGGTCCCGAGTCTACCACCCATGAAACATGAGTCTTTTGTCCTCCTTTCTTCTTCTTCCATATTGAATCGTGTATAACCGCTTTATTGAGTCATTAGACCACGATGGGCCAAATTTATTTCTTGCCACAATTTTCTCTACTAATTCTTGAGAGGTAGTATCTGCCGGGACTCTGATGAGCAGTAACCTAGCTTGCCTTGTTTGGATATTTCTAAAGGTGAGGACCTTCTAGGTTTAGGTCAACTACCTTTTCTTTATCCTCTTTGGAGGCGGCTTTAATGGCTATGTTCAGGAAAAAGTTAGGGCTAATTTGGTTTAGGGTGGAGGGATAGTTTAGAGTGGAAAGTGAAGAAGCGTGTTCGGACATGATCTTTCACTAAAGGGATTTTAAGATCTTTATGGATCGTTTGATTGGTGACATAGAAGGGAGCATTGAGGAAACGGCGGAGAACTTTAGATTGAAACGATTGAATTCGTTGGATATTGGATGATTTGGCCTAGCTGGAAGTTTTAATTCAAAATAATAAAAAAACTGTGAAGTGATTTGACTCCTTATTCGCGACACCCAATTCGTAATTGGACATTAAACCGTATATCAGGAATTGCTTTACTTTACTAGTCATAATGACATAAATTTTTTAATAAACAAAAACGGGACACTTTTGTCTGGCTTGACAAAATAATTATCAATACACAATCAATTTCCTCGTAATGTAGAAATATAAATATATATTTTAAAAAAATCACAATAGGCTCGGCCCCTTTACAGTGAATATGAATAAAGAAAAGAAGTAGGTATAATTGAAAAGTTTAAAGAGAATAGCAACAAGATCATTTTGAGTTAGTTTGAAGAAATCAAGGATTGTGGCAAAAAAGTTGAAGCTTCACGCCTGAAAGCTCGAAGGGGGTTGGGCCATTTATTCTATTTAAATTGTAAAACAGGAGACTAAAGAGAAACGAAAAAAAATCACCTGAAAATTATGTATAATCTATCCATTCAATTCACAAGCACGGAGTTCTGTAGATTTTTCCCAATTATTCATTTTGGTGGAGGATTTCGATATGCAGCATAAAATAAGCGTCAAGGCTCTTTTATTCCGTCTGTCGCAGATTATTCGGTCTTTTAAATAAATTACCAGTTTGTGCTCGGACTTCGATGTGCCGAGTTATCTATGGAGATTAGGACGTAATAAAAAGTATTCAGAAATGCCGTGGCTGTTGGATAAATATAACTTTACAGAAACTTAAATTTTGGTGTATATAGATTTAAATAATACACCTTTCCTCAAGTAAAGTGGCAATAAATCTTTCAATTAATTAAGGTTTTTTTTAATTGAGATAAAAAAGTCAATGTCACGAGCGGGATTTGAACCCACGACCTTCGGCTAGATAGGCCGCTACTCTACCTCCTGAGCTATCGTGACTTCGATCCGCTCGGACACTAACTTCCCATCTCAATCCCACCTTTTGAATTTTCCCTTTGGCAAAACTCTAGCGGCGTAACTAGCTAAAGGTCGTGGGTTCGAATCCCGCTCGTGACATTGACTTTTTTATCTCAACTTAAAAAAAACTTAATTAATTGAAAGATTTTTATTAATGTTGACAATTTGGTCTGCATTGTAAATTTACAACTTTTTATTTCATTTAAATTTAAAGTAAAAAAAGCATTCGTTGAGAAAACGAGAATAATTTTATTTTTGAAAGAAAGTTAATTTGTGTTGTATAAACTAAGAAATGTTAAATGTTCACACCAGAAATATGTCATTCCGCATCGAACACGTGAATGTAATGAAAGGTATACGTTTGTAATAATTCACGTCGAATTATGTAATTAAGTGTGAAGGCGTTACCTGGGAACTTCCAAAGATGGTGGCAATTGCACCCGAGATAAGGGATCGCCGGCGCGCAAGGGTCTAAGTACAGGCAACGGCTCCGCTTTGAGAAAGGAGAGATAGTCCAAGTCGAATAATTGATGCATTCAACAATCAATCAACGGTAGGGGGGAAAGGTCGACAGTAGGTCGATTGTGATCTAATCTAGATGTTGCCATGCTACCACAGTGACGCAACCACGTCAGATTTATTTGAATAAGGTGCTTCTCTTTTTGTGAGACGGGATCCAAGTGTCACGCGCACGAAAATCCTTTCTCGTCTCGCCTTTCTCAATCCAGAGACAATTGGGAAGTGAATAGATTATGAAGGGCGTGTTGAACATTTCTTTCCTTAGCTGAAAGGCCAAAATTGCGTATTCCTATCATGAGTTATTGTACCTTAAGTAGAACTTCACATTCAGTGAAAGATACGGGAGATAAATGTTATAGCTTGGCCATCTTCTATCAATTTGGCCTGCCAATCCGAGATGCCGTACTCAATTTTTATTATTGTTTGAAGCTCTGAGTTGAGTGGGATTTTTTAACCTGTGGATCGTGTGTCATAGCTCAGCAATTTTGTGTTGGTGTAGATGATTGGATTGGCGTTTATGTGTTGTCGGTTGCGGTGGGTAAGTTTCAAGTTAATGTTAATAAGTTCAAGAAGTTAATGCTGTTGTTATTTTCAGTTTCTATGGTGATGTTTTTGAGGATTGTTAAGGTCCCTAAATACGTTTTCTGAGGAGGAGTTGTCATATGGCAAGTAAGGCGTCCATGTAATCAAATAGATAGTGTATTCCATTCTGCCGTAATTTTTTGGAAGTGGTTCTCTTAGAAATTTTGGCGAAACACCTCTGCAAAGATGGCCGATGTTGGGTTTCCCATCCATAGGCCATCTTCAGGAGGATTGGTATTGTGATTCGTCGTTACTGATGAGGGGTCTGATTGGGCATGACTCCATGAGTTTCCAATAAAAATACATGTCTCAGTAGCTCCTTGCGCCAGTATCACCTGGCCTAGAACAGCCTTTTTCTCACTACCATTGTGTAAAAGTGAAGTCGAAATTTTTTCATTTTTTTGGTTTTTCCCATCGTCGGCTTTTTTCCTCTCCTTATGTCTTTCTATCCCGACTTCCTTCCCTACCCCTTCAAAATCCAACATATATAAACATAAAACAGCAAAATCTCACTGGCATTCTCAACACGACACGCAAGAATGGCACAATTACACAGAAGACAAACACTTTGAGTGAGTAGAAATACTTTGATTGAATATAAAAAATAATTTTTGCATTGTACAAATTCACTTTTTTCCACATCCTACATGTATTTGTTAAATGTAAACAATGTTTGGAAATCCCAAACCCTGAGGATGATCTCAATAAAGATCGAAACGTTGGCACGTTATAGAAAATGTTTTTTTGAAACCTACATCACACGAGACCGCATCTCTCGATTTCTGAATAATTATCAATTAACGGTCACTAACCACCACACATCTCTTAGTAATCTTTATCTTTATTTACGGCATGCAATATCAATCACAACATACATTTGTACATCATAACATATTATTACATACTTGCTTAAGCACCTTTTTCTTAAACACATGGATTGACTTGGAAAATAGATCCTCTTGCAAAGACTTTACAAAATGACACATTCTCATAATTGGTGCTCATTGCAAACAGTTAGTTCGATAGAAGGGGCTATAGAATAGATTTTGATATCTAGTTACCTTTTGTGGAACATTGAACATAATTTTCGATAACATTTCAGGACATACTATTATGTAATATAGCAATTTAAATAAAAATAAAGCATCATTTATATCTCGTCTACATTTCAGAGATTCTAGAGCAACTATATTTCTTAGATTATCAAATGTAACAATTTCTAAATTTATTTTCATTTTATAGGCAAGGTATCTTAAAAATTTGTTTTAAACTCTTTCAGTTTTATCAATATGTATCTTATAGGATGGTGACCAGATTATTGAGTTGAACTCAAGAATGAACATGACTAAAGCCAGGAACACACTTACCCGATGCTACGCCATGCGACGCTACCCGATGCTACCCGACGCAAATCCAAACTCCGATTTTCCATAAGGTTGCATTACCCCCGTGCACATCTACCCGATGCTATGCCACGCTAACCTACCCGACGCTCTGCGATCCCCACTGTCCAGATTTTCGTCGGGTCGCATCGAGTACAGTCGAAGACAAAAGAACCGGACACTCATATTTTTATTCAAACTACATGTATTATTGTCGTTATATTAATTACAACATACTTATTTTAATATAAACCAAATTAACTGTGATTAAAAATTAATTAGTTTTTATTTAAAAAATTAATTTTAATGGTTTGGTAGAAAATTAATCAAAACACCGGAATACGATTTTTTGATATAATGAATTTAACTAACAATTTATTGTACTCGCTTCGGCGGTACATATACTAAAATTGGAACAATTTATTACACGGTTTTGCTCATAAAATTTAATTAACAATTTATTTCATAGTTTTGCTCGTAAAATTACACCATTTTGTAATGTCGGGTAGCATCAGAACAGGACACTCATATTTTTTGTAGTTTATTTCAAACTAAGTACATGTAATTTTGTCGTTATATTAATTACAACATGTTATTTTAATGTAAACCAAATTAAACGAGATCAAAAATGCATAAGTTTTTATAAACATTGTTTAATTATGATGGTTAGGAGTAACTTTATTTAAAACAATTAAGTTTAACAAACAATTTATTAGATGGTTGTGCTCATAAAATTTAACTAACAATTTATTACAAGGTTTTGCTCAAAATAGTGCATTGAGAACAAAAGATGCGTTGCGATTGTGATAGTGATTATTGTGATAAACGCTGTGGACTGTACGCGACGTGTGCTTGCGACGGAGAGATGTGCACACCCCACCAAAACGTGGCAAGGCGTCGGGTAGCGTCGCATGGCATAGCACCGGGTAAGTGTGTTCCGGGCTTAATGAAATGTATAGCATTTTAATGCAATTTATATTTTTAAATTTGGATGTATTTCTTTTTATGAATCCAATGAGTTTTAAAGCTTTGTTAATATTAATTTACTCTATATGTTCCTTGAAGCAAAGGGTTTTATCAAATAAAATCCTTAATGGAACTCACAGCGCTTAATCTTACGTTAGATATATAATAATCACAGACGAGTGGATTTACGTTTCTGTGGAAAAGCATTACTTGACATTTACTACTATTAAGGTACATATTGGTATTATTTCACCAGTTGACTAGTTCATTAATATCTCATTGTACTTTATCGCAGTCCGTTGCAGTTTTTATGACTACAAATTTTTAAGTCATCAGGAAAAAGTTGAAATTTGCAATGAGACAAACACTGAGATATATCATTTATAAAAATGATAAATAATAGTGGGGGAGAGATGCCCGCCTTGAGGTACTCCAGATGATACTTTTATTGGTTTCGAATATACATTGCTTATGGAGACTATTTGTATTCTATTTCTAATAAAATCGGAAAGCCATTTTAACATTGTACCATGTATACCTACTGTTTCCAGTTTACTGATTAGCACATCGTGATTTACTTTGTCAAATGCCTGTAAAGATTACATCCATTTGGCAATTAGCTTTGAATGCATCAAATATCCTGTTGGAAGCACCAGTGTCGCTATAAAAAAATATGGTTTAATATTTTTTAGTCTAGTTTCAAATTTTTACCTTTTTTAAATGAAAAATTATACCTCAGGCCCAGTTCAACTTCAAAACTTCAAATACGACCATTGACATCCTGACACACCATTTTGAAGGTGGCTGACCACTGAGGTACCCTGTATAATTTTTCTCTAAAAAAAGTAAAAATTTGAAACTAGACTTTTTTTATAGCGTCATTGGTTAAAGAGAAATTTAGCTTATATAAAAGGATAACTTATATTTGGTCTTCATCAGGAACCTTAATAATCCAAAGCTCGAGCTAGTAGAAGTAATAGTTTTTTTGTTTTGTTTTTAAGAATCTTTAATCTCATCCTATTACATAAAAAATCGATTAATTTAACTTAGACAGAAAACCATGTTTTAAAAAAAGTTTAAATTATTTTTAAATTTGAATTATTTTCTCAGTTAGTAGGGTGCATTACCAAGAACGTTCGGAGATATATATATTGTATAATGTTTTTCGACCTAGTATCACCAAAAAAAGTTTCATTAAAATAGGTAATCCCACGCCCGTAGTCTCCACCTTATAAGTAACACCAATAAAGATATACAGCTAGATTGATCGAAGGTTTTATTTATTACCCCATAGATTAATTTTCTCGTAGGATTTTTATTTTGAAATATTACGCACATATCATCCCAATATTTCAAGGCTTCGAGAAAGGAACTTGACAAAAATAGATTACAATAGAGTAGGATTTAATTTATAACATCCACAGGTGGAATGGACCTTGAGGGTTCAATCGAAAAGAGCTACTTCCATCTATTGATTTACAGGTCCCAAAAAGTCCCGCTCTCATAACCGAAAGGCAAGATGGATATAAAAAAACGTACAAATTTTCTGATTTCTTGTAAGGCGCGGTTTGAATGTGGGCAGAGCGGAAGTGTATTAGCATACTGGTCCGCCTACGTCCGTCAATCACAATCAGGGCGACATAGTTTGTTTAGTAATTAGTAACACAATTATAATATCTCGTGTTGTTTCCATTCGTGACAACTGTACCGGGCATAAACACCTAAACGCCTTGTTGTACTGTTTAATGCTCTTATTAATTACCATAAACGTCGACACTTACCGAATATTAGTAAAACGCCCGTTGGCGTGGGCTTAGAGAGCCTCTTGTTTATCAAACAGACTGACTAAACCAAAACTGGTTCAAGCATGAATCATCATCTAAATTAATAACTTCTGGAATAATGACAAAACTTGACTTGTGAGTAAAAATGTTTACTCCGCCAAACTGATCAAAACACCGCATGGTTGTTAAACTACTTATTTTTTCACAAACATACTTCGCCTTCCATACAGTGCAGCTTTTAACTTGTTCAAAAAACTAAAATCGTACTTCGAAAAAAATAAAAAAACAGCATCCAATTGTTTAGGATACGACAAATTTATGTCAGACAACAGCTGAACTTGGGAGGTAGCTACTGTCCTTTCCAAAGCCAGTGAAATTCGGCTAACACCAGCCATTTACAAAGGAAATCGTCCATGTTATTCAAATAATACTAAGAACATCATTACCAGGGCCATCACTTGATTATTACGGACGATTCCCTTATAAACGGTAGAGCCGGCTTTGCATTGCAAGACCCGATGCACAGGCTAAATAAGAAATTTGCCCTTCCGGAAAAATGCTCCGTATTTTCGGCCGAATCCTTGGCAGTGTTATAGCCTTACAGTACGTCCAAGAAATTATATGGGATCAAAAGATGTTTTGATAGACTCAAAGGGTGTGGTCTCCAAAATAGAAGGAATGAAAGTAAATTCGAAATGCGATCATATAACGGCCAGCATTTTGGTGATTCCTAATAACTTACTAACCAGGGGCATAAATGTTACCCTATGGTGGATCAAAGACCACTCTGGAGAAAGGGAAGACAAGAAAGTTGATCGCTATGCGAAGGAAACGGTCATTGACGATGAGCCGTGCGACTATGCAAAGACCAAAAAACCAAAAGCGACTGCCAACGCGTTCTGTATAATAGGTGGATTTCCGCTGATGGAGGCTCACTATAGATAGATAGATAGATAGATATACTGTATTTACAAAATGAAAAAATTTAAAGTTAAAAATAAAAAACACAGTATTATTATGGCATGGTATTAAAACCGTCAGCCAGAGTTCGGAGTGCATTACTATCCCAATAATATGCATAATTATATAATTATAAGAAAAGGAGAATTTAAAATATCAACTTCAGAGGTTACAATTATTTACAGGATTTCCAAATTACAACGTTGAATTGCGATAAACTTTGAAAATAATAAAAATGACACTTCAAAGAACAAAAGGATTATAACTTACAAAGGGTCCCCCACAGGCCAACAGAATTCGCATTTAGAAGCCCACAAACTAGAAATTATATGTATTAAGACAAACAGAACAAAATTTAAAAAAAAAACGACAAGCAAAAAAGAAACAAAATAAGACGAACAGAATATTAATTACCTACATTCCAATGTTTTCATATCTGTAAAACCAGGCTTTCCGAGCAAAATCAACAAGACCCCCGGCAATCGGAGCCGTTCAGAAGGGCTATGAGCTCTTCCCTCGTCAGAAAACCCTTACCCACATACAGATACATCAATTCGTTCAGGACCGAGCATCTAGCGAGAAAATGAAATGCATCCTCACGATCACCTGAGTTGCACAGAGAGCACACTGCAGTGGCAGGAGTACTCCCAACCCAAGGCCTGAAATTCAGGAACAACAACTCCCCTCGAATTTTAAACCACCAGCGGAAAAAAGAGAACGGAACATCATTTGCTGGAGCAGAAAAAGCATTGCAAGGAGTTAGGAAATGATCCAACTCCTTGTAGAGTTGGAATCTATTTGAGTCCACGGCACGAGAAATACAAATCTCTCCATGACGAGCCCCCATAATATGAAGAAGATTGGAAAACATTTCAGACCACGCTGCAAAATGATCCAAAGAGAACCGAGCCACATTATACCTCTCCGCAAGAGAATTCCAGGATCTGAACCAGGATATGTTACCCTTAATAACTTCAAGTGATGAAATTTTTGCCAGGCGAGAATCAGGAGCTTGAAGCGATTTCAAAATAAACTTAAAATGTAACCTTAAAGAATAAACAAACAACAGTTCCATGCCAGTCTCAATATACAACATATAATTAGGAGTTGATGATGGCAGGGCAAACAACTTACGAACAAAAAAACGGTGAACTTTTTCTATCTCTTCATATTCGCGATAGCCCCAAACTTGTCCTGCACAGCAAAGAATTGCTCGACAAACGGCTGTGAAAATTTGATATTTACTTTTTATTGGTACAAGGTCGTTTGAAATTAGGCCAGATCAAACCTTATTTATAGCCAGTCGCTGCCAGGGCTCTCTTCTTTACATGTTTGACCATCGACAGTTTTGGGGTAAGCGTTACTCCCAGATAACAATACTCGCTCACCACTTCAATTCTCCTATTCCGCAACACCCATCTCTCATTCTTCCCTAACCTTCCACTCGCATGAAAAACCACAATCTTTGACTTGTCAAGGTTCACCGTAAGGCTCCATTGATCGCAATACTCCTCTAGCTTTTTAATATTTCTTTGCAGGGCGAATCCGCAATCAAAACAATGTCGTCGGCGTACAAGAGAATTTTAATGACAACACTCCCTATACGAATGCCAAAAGGAGGCACACTATATAGACGTAGGTTACATTTGGTGGCGAAAGAACTGTGGTTTTAAGGTGATACGGCACCTCGACATTATTTCACAGTAATGTCTAGAATACGAAGCAACCATGGTCTGTAGGGATGTGGGAAGCTCATATGTGCAGAATCGGGCATAAGGAGTCCCCAAATTGTGTGTGTGTGCGCGCGCGCGCGTGCGCGGCTGCTCAGAAGATTTAAACCATATAATAATGGAATATCCAGGGTTTGAAAATTCAAGAGGTCAACTGCGGTATTGATGCCCTAACCGGACTGGACAGACCTTACTCTCTTGAGACGTTGGTGGCCTCAAAAAATACATCAAGATCTTTTTCAACCCGTTCATCGTCTATATACCAAGTCTCCTTTCTTGCCGGTCTGCCTCCATTTTTGAAGACCTTTTAGGTTTTTTAAGGTTTACTTTTAAATTCCAAAAAGTACAGTAATTATGCAACGAATTGATGATTTTTTTTGTATTTATTGCCATTAACTCCAAATCGTCTATATAAGCGCGAAGCCTATTTTATGGTCATTCAGAACAATCCCTCTATCATCTAGGAACTCTCTTAAAGCATTAATAAATAGAGCATACATACGACCATACATATTTCAACCAGTCTGGGCAGACCAGATAGCAGATAACAATAAATAATATAAATCATTATTATTGTATATGATTTTTTTAAACTATTACTGTGAAATAAACCTATGTACTGCATAATTTAAAAATATACTACCTATACTTAAGCTAGGATAATAACAAAATTATTAGCAGTCAGTATGTAAAAACAGGTTTTATTTAAAAGTTATTACCATGTGAATGAACAGACTATAAATGATAATCAAAGGTTTACGTCAAAGTTTGTACTTTATGTGTGGTATTTAGTGACCGTTAATTAATGATTATTTAGAGATCGTGAGATGCGGTGTGGTGTGATGTACATTTAGAAAAACATGTTCTTTGTCGTGCCAACTATTAAATTTTTATTTTGGATTATCGTCAATTAATAAAATTTACATCCTCTCACACTATTGTATCATATCCCTCGACGTTTCTTCATTATTCACTAACATTCCAATAGGCACAATTGAACATTATTGAAGATAAATGGCCCAACAAAACACCACACACATCTCTATCAAAAAACACATTCGTAACGACGGTTCGACACTGCTGTATTAACGGATACTTTACATATAAAAATCATTTTTACAAACTACTATTTGGCATAGCCGTGGGTGGTAACCTAGGCCTGATACTTGCATATAATTATGATACATCTATTAAACGCAGTTATACCACAACTTTCTTCCACATTACCTTTCCTCACTATAAACGTAGATGATATTGACAGCAGTTCCCACAGATTAAATTCAAAGTACATTAGATACATTTAACAGCTTTCACCCACGCCTACAATTTACACATGAAATCGAAAACAACAAAACAATACCATTTTTAGATACACTTGTAATAAAACAACCAGATGGCACATTAATCACAGATTGGTACCAAAAACAAAGAAACACAGATCGTTACCTCAACTTTACATAACACCATCCTCTTCGTACAATAATAAACACGGCCAAAGGGCTACTTCACAGAATTATTACCCTGGGCCATGAATCTTTTCAACATAAGAACATAAAGGTACACAAACATATCCTCCATAACAATCCCTATCCGAAACACATAATCAACAGAATATTCAGCAATACAACTTAACACTAACACGATCCACTATTACTAATAATACTACATAAATTCTATCAGACTCACGCAGCATAAGTTACATCGAGACACTAGATTGGCATTATTGAAGTCATTTATGGTCAATCGGAAAAAGCCTTTTTTGTTGCACGACAACGCTCGGCCCCCATGTCTCACATTTAACAACACGAAAACTGTTGGACTTTGGATACGAGCTTCTGCCTCATCCTTCCTATTCTCGAGACCTCTGCCCACCGGCTACCATTTTCACACACCTGGAAAACGTTTTACAACATAAAAAATTGGTTGATCAAAATTCGTTATAAAATGCGTTTAAAGAATTTGTTAATAATAAAGACTCAAAATTATAAAATCCATTATATTTAGTAGTCTATTGACCAAATTATTTATTTCAATTAATTAACCTTTTTATGTAAGGTTTTGGTTGAAATGAAAAAGCTAGTGTCACGAGCGGGATTCGAACCCACGACCTTCGGCTTAATACGCGGCTGCTCTAACCACTTGAACTATAGTGACTTCGATCCACTCTGATCACCCTCAACCTACAACGCTTAGTTTTTTTCATTTCAACCAAAACCTTACATAAAAAGATTAATTAATTGACTCAAAATTATATTCAGTGGGTATAGAGAAGTGGCCATCGTCATTGGTAGAAGTTAGGGAAAGTGATGGAGGGTATATTAATTAATTTAAAAAAAGTCTAAAATCATTTATTTAATTGTTTTTTTTTTATACCATCTACCAACACAATAATTTATAGCTCAGGTATTATGTAGGTCCTGCAATTTTTCGTCAGACTCACTTCAATTTTGAGAAATAATTTAACTATCTGGAGACCATGAGAAGAGGTCTGATGTGACATTTTCTTTATCGTACGATCGTTTCGAGCTTTATTGAGATCATCTTCAGGGCCTGGGATTTATAAACATTAAACATTAAAAATTAAACACATTTCTCTCTTCTGGTAACTTTAAAATAGCCTTCAAAAACTATAAAACTATTCACACTCTTTTTTCCAATGTTCAAAATCCCACACCATTAACATGTCTGATGTAATTTACTGAATCAGTTGTTTAAATTGTCCGGCAACTTACATCGGTATTACATCAAAATATCTGGATAAGAGAGGAAAGCAACATATCTATGGTTGCCAAAAAGCCAAATCCTACAGCACTGGCTACCCTATTTGAGCACCAACGCAACGTTGATTTCAACAATCCAAAAATCATTAGACCGCAACTGACGATCTCTAAATAATCATTTGTACTTTATCTTAACCATATATTTCATTTATACGTTACATAGTTATTGTCCCTTACAATTTTATCGCAGGTGATGATAGACATTATGCTATCAAAGAATCAAGTAGAAATTCGTGGAAGGACTTAATTTCGTGGATTCGATTAAAACCGATTACCCAGCGACTGAGCGCGATTTCTTAAGCTCTCTGAAAAAAATTAAACGCGAAGGTCAAAAAATAAAAGTACATTCTATTACAACAGTGATTTGTTTTGGGCCAAATTGAAAAAGCTGCATTAATATCCGTCTCGGTCAATAATTTCGCTGGGCCGACTTAACAACGCGCATTATAAAAACGGTAGCACCGGCTTTTAAAAATCAATATTTGTTTAATGCTTCCCATTCTGACGGGATAACGGACGAAATTAGAAAATGTGATGGGAAAAAATAAACGCCGGTTTGGATCAAAGGAATAATTGATTCACCGTTGATCTGGTGTGAAATTAAATCGCTGCGACGGGCTACGAAACCGCCCTACGACTTGATTTTATTTACCAGTTATAGTCACATAAACATTTTAAAAAACAATTTACTTTTATGATAAATATAAAACTTTATTAGCATAATTTATTATAATATAACTTAATGTTCCACGATTTCCATGATAAAAATGTAGTTGACTCATAAATTATTGACTCAGATTACATTATTTCAAAGATTATTAGGCCATCAAAAATTGCAAGATGTTAAAGGCCAAATACCAAATGAGAACGTACAAATTAATTAATACAATTGATCACCTTTTATTCGTAAAATGAAATTTTAAAATGTATTCAGCACACTATTCTCGTGATTCGCAGGAATGTATAGTTGGTAGTATCTTCACTACCCACCATCAAAACAAATAAATTATATTAAATAAATCAATAATAGACTTTTTGCACCACTTTTGCAAATAAGGTTTTAACCTTAAAATGTTTGTAATGACATCTACAAAACCTAAATATTATTATTCATATTTCCTATGGGGCCGGGCATCCAGGCATACTTTTAAACTTAAGCGCTTCCTACCCTCTCATTATTACCTTTTATTGAAATCCTGCCTAACTGATCGCTGTTTCAGAGTGAGGCAATGAATTCTCGGAAGTCAAACAGATTCAGGCCGGTGTACCGCAGGGTAGTATACTTGGCCCTATCCTAAATATCATTTATACTGCTGACCTGCCAATACATCATGACACTATTATCACCACCTGAGCGGACGGCACCGAATCCTATCCGCTAACTTGAATCCTGTCCAACTTACCAACATCCAGGAACACATACTTTTAAACTTAAGCGCTTCCTACCCTCTCATTATTACCTTTTATTGAAATCCTGCCTAACTGATCGCTGTTTCAGAGTGAGGTGCGGCAATGAATTCTCGGAAGTCAAACAGATACAGGACGGTGTCCCGCAAGGTAGAATACTTGGCCCTACCCTATATATCATTTACACTGCTGACCTGCCAATACATCATGACAATATTATCACCACATACGCGGACGGCACCGCAATCCTATCCTCTAACTTGAATCTTGTCCAAGCTACCTCCAACATCCAGGAACAACTTGAGCTTATCGACTGGTGTAAAAAATGGAGGACAAGACTGAACGAAAAAAAATAAACTCAGTGTACTTTTACGCTGAAAAATTTGTCTTGAATTGCACATCAACAACATAAAGATACCAGTTTTTAGTTGAGATGAAAAAAACTAATGGCACGAAAGGGATTCGAACCCACGACTTTCGGCTAGATACGCCGCTGCTCTACCACCTGAGCTATCGTGACCTCGATCCACTCGGACATCAACTCCCCTTCTCAACCCCACCTTATGAGTTTTCCCTCCTTTCGCCATTTTCCAAATGTCGTATAATCGGTTTGGATTCTCGACGACAATTGAAATGGCGACGGAGAGCTTTAGTGAAGTGTACTTCATTTTTAAATCATTAATTCACTACTTTCGTGGTCCGCTTGACCAATTAATACATGACAATTAATTAAGGTTTTTAGCTGAGATGAAAAAAGTTAATGGCACGAGCACAATGTATTAATTGGTCAAGCGGACCACGAAAGTAGTGAATTAATACAAGACTTAGACTACTACGAAGGCTTCTGAGACCGAAATCGACATTGACAATTAACAAAGCTAACCCCGTACAAGACATTTCTAACATATGGACATACGGAATGGAAAGTGAGGTAGTGCCAAGCCTTCCATTCCAGTGCATCCAGTCCTCTCAATCGAAAGTCCTTAGACAAATTGTGAAAGCACCTTATTGTCACTAACCTCACTGTCCACAAAGACCTCAACATTCCTTTTGTCCACTAACTAATCCGGTCCGAATTCCAAACCTTCCACACAAACCTTTCGAACCGTCCTAACCATACTGCTCCAGACGTCTCCACCCACCACGTCGCCTCAACTGACGGTGGCCTCGGGACCTCCTTGACCCCTAATCATACACACTGAGTGCCAACATTGGCTGGTTCCTCAAAGCATGTGTTTTACAAGTGCAGTTGATGATCCGGCCAAAAAATATGCCCATTACACAAAAAATGATTGGTCAAATTTTGTATGGTCTGTCGAAAGCAAAATTAATAGATAGGGTATGATGGCAAAGAGTTGATGTGGAAAGGGCGAAATGAAAATTAAGGGCAAAACATGCTAGATCAACAAATAAATACGGGGGTGGAAGTATAACGGTATGGGGATGCCTCATGATAAAATGTGTTGGTTTCATTGAGAAAATATAAGCGAGAACGTCTACAGTCGACTCTGTTCAGAATATAAAGCGTAGGTTGGCAAGAAACCTTAGAAAGCTCAATAAACGCAAAATGGACATTCTTTTCCAGCAGGAAAATGATCCTAAACAAACTGCTCGTGTGACAAAGACGTGGCTTCACGAAAATAGATTTAGTTTGTTAGAATGGCCACCACTATCTCCAGGTCTGTCACTGATGTTAATGATTCAGCATGCATGTGGGAAAATGTGGCCAATTGGAATCAAATGACACAACAACAGTATGAAAAGTTGGTACGAAGTATGCCAAGACAGGTCTGCGCCTAATCAACACGAGAGGGGGCTGTAACAAATATTAAGTTAACAACTCGTAAATTCATAATATTGGTCAAATGTTTAAAAAAGTCAAATGTTTAAAAATTTTTTGTTCTTCTTTAAATTTAAAATGAATTGTTCTTCGTTTTTTGTAGTTTCTGTCAATTGTACTCCTTAGCAACAATGGAGTTGCAATTTAACTGATATAAAATGATTAAAAAAATGTGATCTATCGTTAAGCATAGGCGAATTTTCATTGAGAGTAAGTTGCTTTGGACCTGGTTTGTTTGTTTTATTTAATCTTGGTCCGCCTAGTCTCGCTCCTGTTTTCGTCTATGTAGTCTGAAGGAGCAATGAGGTGTAGTAATGACAAGACTGACAAATAAATACCTAAAATGATTACTGATGATGTAAAATGCGACTGGCAAACCAAAACAGAGGGGATAAAAAAACAGGGATCACCTGTAGTTTAGTCCTATCATCCTAGAACGACTAGTCTCGCCTGTGTTTCGTCCCGTGGTCTGAAGGAGAAAGACCTCAGGAGTACAAACTGCACAACTGATAAGAAAACACACATATCCACCGCTGATGATGACAAAATGGCGAAACGCTTCTAACTAAAACCAAACCAACGAGAATAGAAATACGAGAATCACAAGAAACAATCAGTTTGTTTTGTTGTTAATATTTTCACTGGTTAGTCTGTATGTTATTTCTTCAGTCGTGTCATAACACTAACCAATTAGATCAATTTTGTGAGTCGTACGTACTACATTTTTTGTTTGGAAAACATACTTTACTTATATTTCAATGTGTATTGCAAATAAACGCTTACATGGTTTTTTTCTCCGGGCACCAACATTGACATTAAGGCCAGCTCTGCATCCGAGGGACACTTGTTATTTGTGACTAATTATTGTTGTTTCGATCTGTTATCTCTATTTTAATATGCAAAATTACTCTTGGAAAGCTAACATTATTCGTTTGTCGGTTTGAGTTGGCGGAATAATCGGTGAAACGATACCCAAAGGTCCCACGATAAATGTCTCAAATGGAACGAGTCGATTGTAATTACGGTTCGAAAGGGAATGTTTAAATTTAACCCGGACAACGCGTAATGTCAATCCGGCTTAACAATAAAACATAATCTTTTACGAAATGCGCTTCGGACTAAATTACTATTTGTAATGAACAGGCGTATATGTGAAACAAAAGAATTATTGCCCCGGATCATTTGCATTTTAGAAATCTATTACAAAACATGCGATAAACTATCAACTAAGTGAAAGAAAAGTTATGCCTCAGTGTCATTGTGTTTGGTTTTTGTTATATTTATTTATTCCTTGAAATTATAGTCGTGCTCATTCGCCCGGGGTCATCCTGACCGCATCATGTAAATAGCCATTGAATAATGAAGTAATAAATAGTTTCTAATCCACAAACCTTTTGTGAATCGCTGTAATAATGAGCATCGAGGGGTCCGCAGGACGGCCCGACCTTTTTTTTTTGTAATTTATAACTCTATTTTCAATTTTGAGACTAATATTGTAATTATACGCCTTCGCGCTATTAAAAATCCAATGTTGACATAGACAAACATTTTATGGCCCGACAATTGTGTTTATAAAAATCCTATTGATAGGAATCTCTCCGAAATAATAAATTAAATTATCTTCGAAAGTGAAATCAAAACACATTGCCATTTATGAGTTTATAATATTGGAGTTTTACTATTGAAATACGATGTGTCATAAACTATAATAATTTTATTTACTTACATTTTCCACATTTTTCGTTGCGGATGCTGTGCTAAATTAACTTGAATTTTAAATTGCTTAATAAAACAAAAGAATAGAGAGAAAGATTAAAATCAGAGACAGAGATAAATGAAAGAAAATAACTTAATCAAAACGCTTTTTTTTAACAAATTTAGTAAATTAAGGTCAAAAACAACCTCCCTTTCAAGTATCGGGATAGATAGATTACAAGTATAGATAAGATAAATAGTTAGAGAGAGAGAGAGAGAGAGAGAGAGAGAGAGAGAGATGATTATGTAGACAGATAGGTAGACAGAGACAGAGAGAGAGAGAGAGAGAGAGAGAGAGAGTGAGAAAGAGAAAGACAGAGAAAGTAGGTGAGAATGAGAATAATATATAAACATATAGAAAGAGAAAAAAATAATGTAATATATAAACAGATAGAGAGAACGAAAAACATAAAGAAGACAGGGAAAATAAGAGGGAGAGAGAGAGAGAGTATGTGAGAGAGAATGATGGAGAGAGGGGGATACACAGACAGAGACAGAAGGGGAGAAGGAGAGTAATATATAAATAGATAGAGAGAGAGAAAAAATAAAAAAGACACGAAAAGTAAGAGAGAGCGAGAGAGAGAAAGTTAGATCGTGAGGGTGGAGGACGAATAGACTGACAAATAGATAAAGGAAAACAGGCAAAAATTGAAATAGAGATAGATAGATAGAGGGACACAGAGAGAGTGAGTGAGAGTGAGAGAGAGAAAAAGAAAGAGTATAGACAGATAGGCAGAAAAAAAGTGGTTAGAATGATAGTTTGATAGATATAGAAATAAAAAAATAACTATATGGATCGATAGATTAATCTAAATAGTCGGATAGTAAACAAGAATTAAATAGTACCTGGGTGATGTAATGTTTCCATATAAAATTTGTAGAAAGTTTTTCTCATTTTACTTTATTGGACAAGGAGAGAATGGCAATATTTAACAATGCAGTTTGACATGTCATCCTTTTTTAATAGAAGCCTTGCCAGTTTCTGTTTCTTAGTGATGTATTGGTTTGTTGTCTTTTTAGTAAGTCGGGGGTTTTTCATGGCTGCGTCTTGAGAATCGTTTTTGTCTCTGCCCAATTGCAACCATAACAAATCACTTCCTGTAAATAAAACCTCTTTGCTAATTTCCTCCAATTTAAATACAATGCTCAAAGTCGAAGATGCATTAGATTGTTTAATAAGGATATTGAGAACGAAGTCTATTGTGCTAGTTGTCTTAAACTAACTATTAATGCCAATAACTCTAATATTGTCATAATTGGAAGTAAAAAAACAGTTCAACCATATTGTTCATTCGCAAATGCAATTTTCAAAATAAGTTATTACCTCGGGCAAAATATTCAAAATGGGATGTGCCAACAAGTAAAATCACAAAACGATGAACCGTATTTTATTTTTTATTCCAACTCAGATTCCAAAAAAAAGATTGAAAAAGTTCTTGTTTGAAATGTGCTCTTCCTGACTTTATTATTATTTTATTTAGACTACTGTTCTGGTGTTCGTTCAGTTAATATCACGACTATTCAAAATTCCTGCCCAAAAATCGCGAATAACTCGAAAACGTATGTGAAAATGGGGCAATGTGGAAGGTGACCAATTGAAAGCTTATTAAAATTTCCTATCGATTGCTATACGGCGTCGCTCCCGGACGATTTCCTGGCTCCACAGCTCAATTTGAAGTTTTCGTAAAAAGTGCAAAAATTGATACGTACCAGAATTTTTTAATACACTGATGAATGACTGAACTTAGGAAAACATTTGAAAAAGCCATCTTGTTCAGTGTAAAATTGACTAAAGAATGAGATCTAGCGCAGGTTTGTGACTTAAAAACATGAGAAAAAAAGGAATTTTTATGGGCACGTGTATGTATAAATCCATTATATTCCGTGGTCCGATTGACCACATAACTTCTTTCAATTAATTAATCTTTATATAAGGTATTGGTTGAAATGAAAATGTTAGTGTCACGAGCGGGATTCGAACCCACGACCTTGGGCTAAATACGCCGCTGCTCTACCACTTGAGCTATTAAATTTTTTAACAAACTAACTTTTTCATTTCAACCATAAACCTTACATAAAAAGATTAATTAATTGAAAAAAGTAATTTATTCCAGTCTGTACAAGCAGCATGCCATTACGGTGTAAGTTTCTCATTTGGTTTTAATTGAAAATGTTTATCATCTATAATTTACTAATATATAACTTAACACTACTACTTAATAAAACTTACTAATATACTACTTTAGTAATATATATAATTTGGTGGAAGAAATATGTCCATAAAACAGGAGTTTTTATAATGGTATAGCGTCATTTATTGTGGTGTTTGTTCTCAAGTGGTAAGCTACCGTGTTTTATAACCTTTTTATTAACTGAATTGGAAGAAATTATTGAATACTTTTAAATTTTGAAAAATGGTTTGAATTTTCCCTCCTTTTTGCCATTTTTAAAATGTCATGTAATCAGGATTCGATTCTCGGCGACAAATGAAATGACTACGTAAAGCTTTAGTGAAGATTATACTTTGTTTTACTTATTAAATCCCTGAGATTTTGTGGTCCGATTGACAAAATAACCTCTTTTAATTAATTAATCTTTATGTAAGGTCTTGGTTGAAATGAAAAAGTTAGTGTCATGGGCGGGATTCGAACCCACGACCCTCGACTAAACAGGCCGCTGCTCTACCACTTGAGCTATCGTGACTTCAATCCACTCTTGTAAAGTTCGGAAATGTGCTTTTACACATGTAGTAATGTGGAATATGTACTTCATTTTTCGTATTAATGGTATACATATGTATATATTTTGTATCGTTTTAATTTACTGAACAAACAAAAACAGGATTGATTAAATTGATTTAAGTTATAATCAAGAATTGTTAACTTTTTCAAGATAATTTCTGGTTATTATTATTATGCTTAATGCATGTAATACAGGTGGGATGGTTTTTTGATTTAATTGGCCCTCTTCACAACTCGATCAACATCCCATAAAAGGATAATCATGAAGATCATGAAAAACTGCAAGACGAGTACATCAAACAATAAGGCTCAAGGTAAAATTTGATTGGTGAAAGGAGTTGTGGCGTTTTTGTGTTGACAAGATAGAAGACGAGTATGTAACCGCGGGGGAGGATCGCGTGGCACGTTCTCAGTTTCATCACCGGTCGTTCCCTTTGAAAACTCATTCTATTCAGTAGCCAATTACATGTTCCTCTTTTCTTTTTATCTTTTTCGTGAGAATACAGGATTTCCTTGAGAAAAAAAACGACAGAAGATAAGCGGCTATCAACACGATTTCCCCTCTATTAATCGGCATCGGGGTAGAAAAAACTTTTCGTCTAACTGCTTTCGTGTCCATTAAGTTAAAAGGTGTTTAATTTCTTTGTTAATTAGTTTCCACCTTGGCTGAACGATCACGAAACTTTATACCACAATTTAAAGTATGAGGTGGTGTTAAATTCTAAACTACGAAGAACCAAACTGGTCGCTTATTTGTATTTCTCATACTTAAAAGCTTTACATTAATAATTTATGTAAGGTTACTTTATTAATCCAAGTTTTATGTTATGCACCCAGTGAACTAAAGAGAGACGATTACAAGAACATAAAGTAACATTTAACGTGTTATTGTATTAGTTTATTCGTCACTTCATTGATATTTATTTATTTCAGTTAAAAATATTTTTTATATAGAAGATTAGTGAATAGGTTTTTTAAATTTATATTAATGATAATAATAATAATAAGGTTTGTTACAAAATATAAGCAAAATAAAAATATTTTCAAATTATAACATGGAATTATTGAGACTAATCCGTCTTATTCAAATTTATTGGTTAATATTAAACATTTTCATGTTTTTTTTGCTTCTTTTAAATAAAAAAATAAATACATTATATTTAGTGGTCTATTGACCAAATTACTTCTTTCAATTACTTAATCTTTTTGTGTAAGGTTTTGGTTGAAATGAAAAAGTTGGTAGAGCAGCGGCGTGGGTTCGAATCCCGCTTGTGATACGAACATTTCAAACCTTACATAAAAGGATTAACTAATTGAAAAAAATAATAATAAAGTAAGATTATTTATTAACATTTGCTTATGTGTTTCGTTAATTTACGTCCATCATCAGAAATCTATATTATTTATAAAAATACGTAAGCATAAGAATTAAAATTCATATTTTACATCAATTTATTAATTTACGTTGTACAGTATTAGATTAACAATTTAGTATGTCCATATTTTATTTTAAAAGATATGACAATCATGGAACAGTAATTTAATTGTTAAAAAAATTTACCTTTCAAGATGGAAGAAGTCCTTTTTGTTTTTCAAATGTTTTTAAAAACCTTTTTGTTTTATATTTTTTGGTGTTTTTTTTTACTACTTTTGTCTTACGCATTTTTTATTATAATGTTAATTTATTTTAGATTTTTTGTGTTAAATTAATGAAATTTTTCACTTGTAATATTATTTAAAATTTGCGTCAAAATTTAAAATGGATTTATTTATTTATGTATTTTTTTAATTGTTTTTTTTTTAGTTTTTTAATAAATTTATATTAATTTTAAAGTTACTATTATATATTTTTTATGAAGTTTTTGACTTTTTAAATATAGGAATAATTTAAATAAATATTTCATATTATTTTAAAAAATATATAAATAAAAATATGAATTGCAAAAAATATTATTTTTACTATTATTTACTTTTTATAGATAAACGTACATCGGCATGGAAACAGTCTGTCGATATTTACAAAAATATACTAAAATAAAGAAAGGAGAAGAAACATAATTGATTTTATTATTCGATAATTATTTGTAGTAGTTTTGACATCACTTAAAAATTACTGGTTTCAGTCTGGTTCATTTAGAACCTTGTGATTTCAACATTGGCAGAACCTTTTCATTGTGGAAAACGCTTTCCTGTGAAGTAACATTTCTAAGGCTATTACTATTGTACTACTACTCCTACTCGGGGTCTCAGCCCTTGAGGGACTTTGGACTTTGCCTCCTCTATTGTACAATGCTCCCCAGTCTCTTCTGTCCTTGCGTCTATTCCGTAATATCCATCTGCACCTTTTTGACGTTGTCCTTGACGACGTCTAATCATCTCTTTCTAGTCCTTCCTCGCAACCGTCTACCACTTGGCTTACTGGAGTAAATTTCCTTTACAATTTTACTCCTGTCGTCTGGCATCCTTTCCACGTGGCCAATCAACCCGAAGTATAACCTCGCCCTTCAGACCAATGGAAGCAAAATTGACTTGCCCTTGACCTCATGTGAAATGCATGTATATCGTTTTGATGCGGTTAATGACCAAACCGATTCTTCTTGCTTCTTTCTTCAACCTTGACAAACCCTCCTCAAGCTCTTTCAAGTTCCTGGCAGCCATGCCAATATCACCTGCTTATGCCAAGTTTTGAGTGGTTCGGTGCATCGGGACCTTCCAGGTTACTCTTTTCTTCCTTTCTGATCACCGTCTCGAGAGCCAAATTGAAGTGGATGGTAGATAGAGAATCCCACATCCCTGACTTACTTCGAAATCTGTCAAGAACCCATTTTCTATTTGTACTCGATAATTGGTCTTTTGAAGAGATATTCACACCTTACTTGTAATGCCCAGCTTGTCCATTGATATATAAGGCGACCTCCTCTTAAGAAAATCATAGTCCTACCGGATGTTCACAAATAGCTGTTGTAAGTCTATGTTATTTTCGTAGAGCTATTCCATCAAATACCGTATTATGAAAATCTGATCAGTCGACCCGGTACCGGCACTGATAGTCCCCTGTTATAGTTTCACTGATTGAGTTCGCCTTAAATTTGCTAATACCTCGAACACTGGGCTTACTGACGAAAGCTGTCTATAGTACTCAAAGCGGGACATTCCATTGTTTGTGTGGATTGGGCAAACGGTAACCATTCCCACAGAGTGGACATGGGATCCGACTACTATACATAGAGACCAGCTCCGAAAAGTTAGACTCTAAGCGGTCTCTCCCAAACTTAATAATCTTCGCCGTTATTCCGTCCTCCCCGGAAGCTTCGTTGTTTTTCAGCCCTCGTATTACCTATTCCACTTCTCCCCTTGTAAGAGGGAGTCGCTTACCTTCCTGTCTGGCATCTCCTTGCTCCATCCCATTTTCCTCTTGTCTTCTCACCTCTCCCTGCACCTCACCACTTATTTAGCAACTTGGAAAAATACTCTGCCTTCGTTACCTCCCAGTAGATTTCCTTGCTTATCCTCTTGCATCCTTACCCTCTGAAACTCGTTTTGACATCCCTCACTGGTCTCTATAGAATAATCTGGAATTTTGTTCTGGGCTGATTCCTCTATTGTTAACAGTCGTAACAATTATAATAAATTACTTCAATTAGTTTAAATCTGACTGAGTACATATGAGTGAACGGACTAATGATTAGGTAAAAGCAACCTCAGTTGACGTTCAATTCGAAACGAGAAATCCTTGAGTTTGATTATTTTTCATTTTTCACATTGGTAATGTTGACTAGTTTTGTCGTTTTGTTCTTCCCCGTAAGTTTGTGTTTCTTTACATAAATTCTTAGGCGATAGAAGTATTGAAGGAGGCGTCTAACGAGATCTTCTGGCAGGAAACAAAGTTCTCCAAATTCTCCAAAGTACGAACTTGTGTGGAAAGGTTTTTACATTTAGAATCAAGTACGTAAATTGACGATTGGATTCCAGGTGTAAATATCTTGATTAGGAGACAAGAGTCTAGGACTAAAGAGAAGAACTCCGGCGAAAAAACCCTCATCACCAGCACGATTTAAAGCGCCTGCCGATATCACAAGCCCGTTCACGAAAAAATACGAAAATATAGTCGCTTCCATCGGAATAATAAACGGCAGAAATTAACTAACGAAATCAACAGCTATTACTGAGCCGATCTGTTCACGGGAACTTCTCCAGCCTCTCTCAGTTTAAAGTTCAACATCAAGTCAGTGGCCGGAAGAGCTTAGGCGTTAACAAGGCGCTCGTCACTGTAAAGTTCACATAACCGAGGGTTCATATAACCCGTATTTGAAAAACCCTCTTTTTTCCCTTTAATACCAAGTTTTCCAACTCTGGCACGAAAATATTTCTTATGAAATCCTGAGGAATTCTTCCTTATTGATCAAAAACAGCCGTTTCTAGCTCTTCTAGGGTGTTATGACCTGAGTTTCGCCTTCATACTCGTCGCTTAAGTTGGTCACAAATGTGTAGAAAAAGGTTTTCAAAGTAGAAATTTAATTAGAATGTGCCTTTAATAATTAAGCTACTTTCATTACAATTTGTCAAAAAGGTTTTTCGATGTAGAACGGTCAATGTTAAAATTGCTTTATGTCATTTATAAATATTGGTAAATGTCTAATCGTTACTAAACTATGGATGTGTTCAAGAATGTAAGGGAACGTTTTCTGACGGTGATTTCAGGTTTTAAAATTTTCAAAAGTAAATTGAACGGATATTATTTTACCTATAACTATTTGGTTGAAACTTCTAAATTTTTTTAATTTATGATCCTTGTAGATTAAAACATAATAATCGGATAATCGTGAATAGAAGAGATTGCCTTTCTCGATTGCCAATACGCACGATGGTCGCCTCAAGGCACCAAGTGTCACATCGATCCACAAGCCTTGAACTTGGCGATCCCCGCTCCGCAGAAGCCGGCGATCAATCATCCCCGGCATTATCTTGCTGAATCCGTTCAGATTGTTTCCATCGACCCGCCCTTCCACCAGAGACAAATTTATCATCGGAAAAGTAATAACTTCGGTTAGGGTCCCGCGACCACGACAAATGGCTTTTGCGCGCTCGACTCAGTCCGCACCGAGACTTATTTTGCGATCACTTGTTAAGGCTTTATTTTTTCATTGAGGATTAACTTTTGTGATGGAATTGCCGCAGAAGCTGCTCGTATGAGGTAAGTTGACCCAGTAAATTTTGTTAACATTTTTATTGTTGAACTATTTCCTCAGCAGGTTTTACCAATATGAACGTTTTGATAGTACAATTTTTTTATATTGTACATTGCGTTTACTTGAACAGGAATCTCTCTCAAAATTCAAATTATATTTCTAATACACCATTTGAAAGCACTATTGAACTATGTGAACAATTTTTAGAACACAACATGAAATTTTTATTTAAACCATTGTATTTATACATCACGAAAAAGCGTTATTACCCTTTTTTGTCCTAACTGAAATCGGAATAGGGGAAAGGTTATTTTTTATTATCATTATTGATTGTTGCCTTAGATTTGGATTTATACAAGCACAATCTGCACATTTATGTATATATTTGCATAGTTCAGTCTATCGCTTCTTGGAGTCCGGGTCAAGGTAATTCCAGTTTTTGTAATTTTCAATAAATTACTGGCAGGCCTCGAAAATCACCATCTTGGGTCTTGGCAGTCCGGGGGTAGAAGTCGGTCTTATCCGTCAGTCACAGAATTTGGGACCTGGATGTGTCAACAGCTGGGTAAATTCAACACCCAAGTATGCAGTTCCGAGATCCAAATTCTCTCCTATTTTCATTGTATTCATTGAAATAGTGTGGTGGAGTTCTTCGTACTTAATTCCTCCATCACCTTCTACTACTCAATATTCCGCCATCGACCCTTTTACACTAATTCACGTTAATAAATATGGTTGACACTCGGATTTTGAGCCAAAGGCCGGATATTTAGGGATGGATAGATCCCGGATGCAGAGGAAGGTGGCTCGATGTATCCCACCTGATTCAGGACATGCATGAATCCTTATAAAGAGCGAGTAGTATTTAACCCGATATGAGAATTGTGCATGAGCACGGCAGCCGTGTTTCGATTCTTGGAAGAAATATATGAATCCAAGGAATAGCACCCCTTAATCAGGTGGGACACATCGAGCAACCTTCCTCTTCAGGCCGGAAAAATGTCCGTGCTTTGGCTCAAAAGTTCGTGTGTCAAGCGCACAGGCTTTTCCTTAACCTGACCCTTCTTATACTAGTCAATTATCCGAGGGCCATCTATCGACAGTCCTCTTGAAACCCGAGGGCTTCAGCCCACACTGCTACTTTCTTTTAATCATGTCTTTTAATGCATTTTAGCGTAAGAGGGCTTGACCGCAATGGGATGTCTTCAACAGCCTTTCATTACCCTCCAGTTCTATGCCCCTTTTGATTTCAAAACTTTTGTATAGAGATTTTAATTGAAAAAAAAGACGAAATTATAATTAAATTACAATCAATATATAATTTTATTTTTTGGTTAGTTAAAAACTTTTCGCCACCTATAAAGACGCCATCTAATACAAATTTTTTATTTTCTGTAATAAATTTATTTAATTTTTTAATTAATTAAACTTTCTACAGAGAACTGTTTTTTCCAATTAGATATTTGAAAATGTTGCGATTTCTCTGGTCTGCAAGAATTTGCAAATTGGTCGATACCTATCATTTTGGACTGCATATCATTAAACATAAGTGATAATTTGGTTATCGCTGTCAGAGAAATCGTACACTAGTACAAATAGACTGATAGATTTTCTAGAAACGATAACAATAATGTGTGTGAGAATAGGCGAAATCGTAATAATCATTTTTTCTTTATTGATAATTTTGGCGAAAACAATCCTCGTTGTTACAATTAATTAAGGTTTTTAGTTGAGATAAAAAAAGTCAATGGCACGAGCGGGATTCGAACCCACGATCTTCGGCTAGATACGCCGCTGCTCTACCACTTGAGCTGTCGTGACCTCGATCCATTCGGACATCAACTTCCTATCTCAACCCCAGTCCGAGTGGATCGAGGTCACGATAGCTCAAGTGGCAGAGCAGCGGCGTATCTAGCCGAAGATCGTGTGTTCGAATCCCGCTCGTGCCATTGACTTTTTTATCTCAACTAAAATCTTAATTATTCAGAAATAGTGAGATACGGTCTGGTTTGATGTAGGTTTCAGAAAAACATTTTCTTTATCGTGCCAACGTTTCGATCTTTATTGAGATCATCTTCAGGGCTCAAAGTGTTTGTCTTCTGTGTAATTGTGCCATTCTTGCGTGTCGTGTTGAGAGTGCCAATCTGAAACCTACATCACACCAGACGGCGTCTCACGATTTCTGTATAATTATCGATTAACGGTCACTAATCACCATACATAAAAACCTTAATTAATTGTAATATATTAATTAGTCAAGCGGACCACGAACTTAGTGAATTTCATGAATCCTCGTTGTATTGGTCTGAAAACGCGTTTTGAATTTTCACCATATTTTTTGATAGATTCACATGTAATTTTGCTTAATCTAGTTCTTTTTATATTTAGTATTGTTAGTAGTTATTTATTTGAACAAACCCATTCACTCTAATAGTAATATTTACTAAAGAGAAAGGTTGCTCAATGTGTCCTACTTAATTGTTTCTTTAGTTCCATATAGCGAGTGAAAAGGAATGCTGCCAATATGAGAATTGTGCTTGAATATGTAATTTGTTGATTTTAATCTAGATAGATGATACATTTGTTGGGTGTTTCGTGAGAATGTATTTATAAGCGTGAATGCCAGAGTAATGAAAGAACATTGATGTCAGAATATCAAGTACCTCGTCAATCTTATATTAGACAACTCTTTTAAACGCGTTTTGGCTTTTCGCCGGTGGTAAGTTTGCGTGTACTTTTGCTTAGCAAAGTTCCTTTTATACCTTTACTTTTATTTGAGTAGTATTGAGAGTATTGAGAGAGAGGGGGACAGTGAGAGAGGTAGATATACAGATAGACAGATGTAATGAATGTAATTTAATGTTTGATATCAATAATCGTATTTACTCATCATATTAGATATTTACATATGCAATATCATTTTTGTTTTTGGTTAAATTGTATTAATTTGTAATTACTGTTGTAATCAGCGTTAAATTCATTGCAATGCTCTTGGATATACATTGTTTTTGATGATTCTGTTTGGCATATACACAAAGAACAAATCCCCCATCCTGGAGCATGCAAAGTATAATTGTCCATGAGAAAACCATGGATTCTCCAAATTCAATCGACATAATAGCAATGATACACCTTGTGATTTGTTTAGCGTTACTGCAAGATCAAGTTTAATTAGATATTTGAATTGGAAAGGCACTTATGTTGGCATCATTGGTATGTGATGTATTAGCATATCCTCTCCTTTGAATTTTAGTAAGAATATTAATATTATTCTACGAACAATATGTTGTCGTTTTGGTGGTAATTTAAAGAACAGCAAGGTTAGTGTGTAATCGACTATTGTCTCGTTGTTCATTTTTTATTTATTTTAGAATTAATTAAATATGAGGCGAATTTTGATCACAATAGGGAAAAGATGGTCTTAATTCTGTAATTCTTATTTGATATGCTTCATTTCGTGCTTCGTGATCTTGTGATGATTTTGTAGCTCGTGAGTGTGACGATATTTATTTTTTAACCAATTTTGTTCATTTTGTTGTGCTTTTTCTTCTTCTGTTTCTTTCTTCTGTTCTATCGTATGGAATTCTCCTGGCAATATTTGTGCGACGGCCAATATTTTGTCGTTTTTGTGGCATTTTAAACCACAACACCAAAATCCAATTCCAACAATTCTACTACAGCAGTGTCAAAATAGCAGAATGTAAGATTAAACATAATTCATAATACGGCAAAATCATCGCAATTAATTACAAAACATTGAAAAACTGAACATTACGGAACTTCGCAACGTAACATTTTAGAAAATTCATAATGTTAATGTATCCACTTGACCAAACAACCGCACTACGTATCACGCTTAATTTAAACTGACCGAGTTCGGTAAAACAATGTTTAATAAATTACAATTAATTAAGGTTTTTAGATGAGATAAAAAAGTCAATGGCACGAGCGGGATTCGAACCCACGATCTTCGGCTTGATACGCCGCAGCTCTACCACTTGAGCTATCGTGACCTCGATCCACTCGGACACCAACTTCCCATCTCAACCGCACCTTTTGAATTTTCCCTCCTTTTTGCCATTTTTCAAATGTCGTGTAATCGAAAAATTATCAATTACAAGTCTTTATCTTTGTACTCTAAATAAACTTTACTTGGAGCACTTTTCTAAATTCTGGTGGTTTCGCTTAGTGAAACGGTCGTCGGCCACATTCTGGTAGTTCTTTTTACTAACTGCTGCCTTAGTAAAGATACATCGGTGAAGTTCTTCCTATTGTTTCATCAGCGAAACCAATTCTTTAGTTTTTGCGTCTATATGTACCAGTAGTTTTGCAACCATAACTGATTCAGTAATTTTTGCGACTAAAGAGTGTTAGCTTAGTGTTTGCGTCTATTGTATTTTAGCGCATCCAAAACGGAATTTGAAAGACGCGGGAAACATGTATCACACCGGGAGCCGAAAGGCCAACTGGACAGCTGACAGCTGTGAAAACATATGTGAAAAATGGACGCCACAAATTCCTGAAATCTCTTTTTTTGTAAATCCGGACGCCCGTTATTCATATGCCCATTTTATATTCTCTAAACCCGCCCGGCACAAAAATCATCAAGATGAAAAAAAATTTTACGAGATAAAATCGATTAATAGTTGAAAGTTATCATGTCAGAGATGGTCAGTTTTAATCAAACTATTAGATAGTATTCCCTCTTTTTGACATTTAAAAAAAATTATAATTTCAAGTAACTCAAATTACTTTATTGTATAAATAAATAAATACATGTTTTTTAAATTTTGTAGTTGATTTATTTGGAAAAAATATTTTACAAACACCAACACATGTGCTAAAAAATGAACTGTTTTATTTCTGTGAGTAGTTAAATATATTTAATAGCTTACTCGTAAACGATCATCTGATATTTAGTTTTTTACTTAGTGTTTTTAGCATTTTTTAACAATCACAAAAATTATAATTACGGCCTTGTCCAAGCCTATTCAAAAGATTTCTCATAGACTACGGCCTCGTGCTTTGTTTTTCCAGAATCTGTGGCAACCGAAATAAATTGTAGCTGTTTTCTCTTCGACGGTGGGAGAACTGCCGCCCCATGGCCCGCATAGAGTTCAACCCTTTTCCGTTGCCATTGATACAATTCGAAGAATGCTGGTCATCACCGCTGATCCTCGAAGGCTTCGAGTACGACTGGAAGCAAAGTGCGACGACTTCGGATCGGCTCTACTACCACCACACTCTATGTGAGTTTAAAAAAATGGCAAACATCGATGTTTACATATGTTAGATAATTAAGCGATTTCAGTCAAATTTAATTCATGCCCTTAATGCTTTCCAACCAGTTTCCAAAATTTAAAAGTACTTAATAATCTTTGAGCAATTTCCATAAATCCTAGATAATTAGGAAGTTTTTGTATATAACAAGTATTACAAATATCTATACTTCCAGTCTTTACAAGCAGCATGCAATTAAGGTATAAGTTTCTCATTTGGCTTTAATTGAAAATTAATTATCATATATAATTTAGTAATACATAACTTAATACCATTATTTAATAAAACTTACTAATATAGAACTTTAGTAATATATTAATTAGGTGGTAAAAATATAATCATAAAACAGGAGTTTCTATTATAGCATAACGTTATTTATTAATTTATTAATCTTTTTATGTAAGATTTTTGATTGAATAAAAAGTTAGTGCGACGAGTGGGATTCGAACACATGACCTTCGCTTAAATACGCCGTTGCTCTACCACTTGAGCTATTAAATTTTTTAACAAACTAACTTTTTTATTTCAACCATAAACCTTACATAAAAAGATTAATTAATTGAAAGAAGTAATTTATTCCAGTCTGTAGAAGCAGCATGCAATTATTGCGTATGTTTCTCATTTGGTTTTAATTGAAAATGATTATCATCTATAATTTACTAATATATAACTTAACACTACTACTTAATAAAACTTACTAATATATAACTTTAGTAATATATATAATTTGGTGGAAGAAATATGTTCATAAAACAGAAGTTTTTATGGTATAACGTTATTTATTAGTTAATTAATCTGTTTATGTAAGGTTTTTGATTGAAATGAAAAAGTTAGTGTCACGAGCGGGATTCGAACCCACGACCTTCGGTTTTACTAACTTTTACTTTTTAACCGAAAACCTTACATAAAAAGGTTAATTAATTTCAAAGAAGTAATTTGGTCTATAGACCACTAAATATAATGGTGTTATTTATTAGATAAATTGTAAGGCTAAGGAAATGAATTATATATTATTAGTTGCCAAAAATTATCTAATTGTAGGAGAACGCTTGCTCCAAACTAAAAACTGTTTGCACTTAAATTTCGTGTCAAAACCTCTTGAAATATACATTTTGGGGGCCGCGGTAGCCGAGTGGTTAAGGCGTCAGACTCTCGGCTATTAGATCCCGCGGTCGTGGGTTCGATCCCCACCGTCGCCTCTGGACTTTTTCTGACGCCTAAGGGGACCGGTGGCCGCAATTGAAAGAAATTGACACGGCACTCATCAATGGAAGGGGCGGGATCGGATCTCAGCGACCCTGAATTTGGTCCCAACCCCCTTCAAAAATGAGTTTCTTCGATGGAAGAACACCGGTACAACGGGGGCTCAAGTTCACATTTGTGTTGCGAGCCCTCCCCCAAAATATGGAGCCAGGGATAAAGTACAATAAGCTGTACAGCTCAGCTGCAGTACTCAGGAGGGAACTCCTCCAGTCCCTGGTATCCATTAAAAAAAAAAAAAAATAAATAAAATAAAAAATAAAAAATAAAATAAAAAAAAAGGAGAGCTTGTTAGGTTCCATGTTTTATTATTTATTTTAGTGCTTGACAAGTCTGTCCATATAAAGTTAAAAAGAAGCCGGGAAATTCTTTCTTAAAATATTATCAACAACTTCCATAGATATCAATAAATATCGACCCATTTCTTTATCCATATTCTTATGAAAAGTTTTCTTCTGTGTAAATCATCAGAACAAATCTTATTTGAAGTTAATCTGATGGCTCACGAATTGGATGGTAAAAAGGTATTTTTTGGACAATAAGAAAGCATTTGACTCTGTAGACCACAATAATCACTCAAAAGTTATATAAAAATTGATCAATGGAACTGCTCTTAATCTTTTTAAATCATATATTTTTGATAGGTCTCAGAAAAGTATAATTGGATAATCATGATGAAGTGCTCTATGCCAATTGAATGTGATGCACCATAGAGTCCAGAGTGTACCAAGTATTATCATTTCTATCCTTTTCTTTATTTGACATTAAACGTATGATGTGAAAAAAAACATAGAAAACAAACACTTTGAGTGAATACATATACGTTGATTGGATCTAAAATTTCTAGCATTGTATAAATTCTTTTTTTTCACATCCTATATGTATTTGTATAATTTAAACAATGTTTATAAATCCCAAGCCCTGAAGATGATCTCAATAAAGATCGAAACGTTGGCACGACAAAGAAAATGTTTTTCTAAAACCTACATCACATCAGACCGCATCTCACGATCTTCAGATAATCATAAAGGGTTAACTTGATCAAAATTATCTGCCTTTATACTAAAAAAAATATGTTATCTCCTTTTAATTAAAGACATACGAGATTTCATCAAACATAAAATTATTTAATATTTATTTATATATATTATAAAATTATAGTTCTTGCAAACCTCTTCTTTCGTAACTAAAGTTAAATACTTAATAGTATTACTGAACGAAAATTTAAAATTAAATTTTCAGATCGAAATATTAGCATAGAACATCGTAATTTTACGTTTATATACTTTAAAATGAGTTTATTTCGCCTTCGTTTTAAAGTCTTAAATTAAAAACAATTGAATTTAAAATATTAATGTCTTTATATATTCATATCAAACAACATTAAACTATTTGCCATAATTTACCAAAAATAAATGTACCCAATACTATATTTTTTATAATAGGGTATTGTATTTATGAAAATAGTAATTTCAGATCTTTAATCAGTTGAAAAATATTTACATATTCATACATTCTTGACTAAAATGAATATGTTTCTCAATCTTTTTTTAAATTAATATTATTATTTACTTGTTTCATAATAATAAAAAGACATTGTTCATTTTACAACTGGTGCTATCGGGCATAGGAATGCAAGTTACAGAAAGTTGATGTAATAGAAGAATAACAAATTACTTTTATAATTATGTGTTAATTTTTTTTTATTATTCGACTTCGAATCCAAAAAATATATTACCTTATATAAATACAAATATTGCACATATTATTGTCTAATTTTTTTTCCTGATCGTTTGACTATTATTGAGAGAGCATTGTGGACAAAAGGATACTAAAATAACAAATAACTTTTTCATATATATATTTGACGAAACATAGATTCAGACCAATGTAAAACGGCTAATAAAAGTAAATTTAAGAAAGATTTTTCTAAAATAAAGATTGTTATTGCAAATGAAATGCATGGACGTAATATGATATGAATTTTACTGTCTGTTTAGTACACGAACAATAGCGGAATATTACACATCCTTCAAAACACTTTTCCTTTTATTTCAGCAAGCATTCGTCAACACAAGGACTTAAAACAAAAATGTGCCCCGAAAGATTCGCTCGATTTGGTCCTTGCGAGCGTTTACGACCAGAGCGAAGACGCATTTCGTGACAAGTTTTTCGTTATGACTCAACCGGAGACGGTCGGCCTGCCGACGTACCGCCTGCTGAAAAACAAACGTTTGGTATGTATTTTAACTCCTTCTTCTCTTCCTTTTTTTTGGTGAACGTGGCCCCTGGCCGTCGAGGGAGCCGGCGGCACGACGTCATGTAAATCGAGAGTTAAATTTTCAAAAAATTATTCACCTCGACGTGTGAATGCAAATTTGTAATGGCTGTAATATTATAGAGGCCTTTGATCAGAATTCTCTTCTCCGATTAGCAAAAATTATCATACTGAATAGATATGGAGCATTGTTAATGCACCAAACCCGTAACTGTTCCAATTTTCGGTACTACATTAATTAAATACCGTTCAGGTAGACCAATAATAATTTAATCAATAACACAATATTTGAAACCAAATTAATCCAACTTTCAGGGCGAATGAAATAGAACTTTTCGTTCTTGATGTTAAAACCAATTTGTTAATTAAATTTAATACATTACAATTAATTAAGGTTTTTAGTTGAGATGAAAAAAGTTAATGGCACGAGCGGGATTCGAACCCACGATCTTCGGCTAGATACGCCGCTGCTCTACCATTTGAGCTATCGTGACCTCGATCCACTCGGACATCAACTTCCTATCTCAACCCCACCTTATGAGTTTTCCCTCCTTTTTGCCATTTTTCAAATGTCGTGTAATCGGATTGGATTCTCGACGACAAATGAAATGGCCAAGGAGAGCTTTAGTGAAGTGTACTTCATTTTAATCATCAAATTCACTGATTTCGTGGTCCGCTTGACCAATTAATACATTACAATTAATTAAGGTTTTTAGTTGAAATGAAAAAAGTTAATGGCACGAGCGGGATTCGAATTGAATCGATTTGAAAAATGGCAAAAAGGAGGGAAAACTCATAAGGTGGGGTTGAGATAGGAAGTTGATGTCCAAGAGGATCGAGGTCACGATAGCTCAAGTGGTAGAGCAGCGGCGTATCTAGCCGAAGATCGTGGGTTCGATTCCCGCTCCTGCCATTAACTTTTTTCATCTCAACTAAAAACCTTAATTAATTGTAATAAATTAATTGGTCAAGCGGACCACGAAATTAGTGAAATTAAATTTAATAAACAAATACGATAGATACTTCAATTTACAAATATTAGGATTTTGTACGATTTGTTTTTGAGCTCTCTTTCTGATAAATCTGTTCATCGACAGTTTTCCCATATTCTGGCCTTCTAGTTTTGTTCTGTCACTTGTGTTTCGGAATTTTTTGTCTTATTTTATTCATTCCAGCCGCTTTTTTTATATTCCTGACACCTAAATAACAGAATGCATTGGATTGAGAAGATGTACAGAACGGCCGACAGGTAGAGAACAGACACAATGAAATAATTTAGAAATAAGAAAGATTGAGTAAGTGTTTGATACAAACAGAGAGAAAATCCTAGTGATTGAAGTCAAAAGATATAAGCAAACGATAGAAGATAGACAACGAGAGAGAGAGAGAGAGAGAGAGAGAGAGAGAATGAGAGAGAGAGCGAGACAGAGTGTGAGTGAATGAGTGATTGTGAGATACAGAGAAACAGATCTAGAAAGATATGCCGTTAAAGAGGTAGTTGGCGAAAAAGATATGCAGATGTGGGTGGGAGAAAGAGAAAGCAAGAGGGCAAAAGGGAGAGAGAGAGAGTGAGAAAGAAGACGGTGTATACAGTTAGGGGAGGATAGACTAAACATATACTAAAATAGACTATAAAGATATACAATGTGATAAAATAATTTTTAAGTGTTAGATGCATCGACCACTTTTCTACTCACCAATACTTTCGACCATGATATCGTCTTTTTTCCTCTGCAACATGCAATTTTTGATGACATGTAATTTATATTATTATTAAAGATATATAATATAATTCTCCAACTATACAGTTATATGAAGAATCAGGGTGCCGGTGTTGAAAAAGGCCCATTTGTAAGAATGTCGAGTTCGAATGCTGGGCCCCTGGATTCGAACCCGGGACCTTTATCTTACAGTGATGAGCGCCTTGTCAACGCCTAAACCGTTGCGGCCACCGACGCCCCAGTATGGTCTTGATTGACAAAAATCTTAATTACGTCAATCTGTAGAAATATTTACGATTGTTTAGCCTTGATGATGACCTAAAAATAGGGCGAAAGCTTGGCAGTAACAACTAAATTTGCTTTTTTTTTATCAAGACTATAACATTGTAGTATTCATAAAAAAACATATAATACAGAGAGACAAAATCTCTTTTCCAACAAAATCCACAATGATCTGCAAAACAAAGATCATATACAGAGGTTAATTTTATATAACACGAAAGAAACGATGAGGGACCAGATACATTTCTTAGATATTTTTATTGAAGTTTGAAATGTCGTAAAATATAAATTATTTTTGATTAGAGGAAGGCGTGACGCGATAATTTGCGATATTTATGAAAACTTATTGATTTAAGCCGATAATCATGTTCTATGAAAGTATGATTTATGCTGTCAATTTTCAACTGGAAAGTCTCACTCTGGTTTAGTTTATTAGTCTTGGCATAGAACTGATTGACTGGCGTGCATAATTGCATCGGCCTGGGAATCCGGCGACCGCAATGATCGCTGGGATGTAAAACTCCCATCCATAATTTCAATGAAGACAAATGGTAACAAAGTGGTAAAGGACCACCGGCTCAGTTGGGTGGTCTCAGTCCTAACAAGACATTTCATATCTCATGGAATGGAAGTCATCATCGGAAATTGAGACGTTGGGGCCTTCGAGTCCTTATGATTTATCAACGGGTGGATTTACATAACCGCGACCATGCTCGTTCATTGTATTTAGATTCGTCGTAATGCACCTCCATGGGAACGGGGCCTAAACACAATGAGCTTCTTGATTACATGATTTCTTAATGGCGATATTCGACTATCTTCGAACGGAACAACAAATCAAACGGCAGTTTGTATCAGACGGAAATTGAAATTATGTGGGCGGTACCATGGAACACATAATGTAAATGGGGTCAATTCACAGTATCCACTCTCTATTCACTTGTCGGCCAAGTATGAAATATATGTTCACGTTTGCACGCAACAAACTGAGGATAGCGTATAAATTTACTTAGTTCCCAAACAATCGTGTTTCGTACCAGGGTATTTCTGAAAGTCCATTAATGTATTTACCCATTCTAGATTCGCCCTCTTATAGATTTAACATTATTTACATTTGTGTGGTGATTCGTGACCGTTAATCGATAATTATTCAGAAATCGTGAGATGCGGTCTGGTGTGATGTAGGTTTCAGAAAAACATTTTCTTTATCGTGCCAACGTTTCGATCTTTATTGAAATCATCTTCAGGGCCTGGGATTTACAAACATTGTTTACATTTAACAAATACATTTAGGATCTGGAAAAGTGAATTTATACAATGCAAAATATATTTTTTTTTATTCAATCAAAGTATTTCTGGCACTAGCACGCTCAACACGACACGCAAGAATGGCACAATTACACAGAAGACAAACACTTTGAATGAGTAGAAATACTTTTATATATTAGGGGTTTAAAGATGTTTGTAAGATGTTAACTCGTGTTAATTCGAATAGAGAAATGTCCAGTAAGATCGTGAACTCCCCCTTCTTTTCTTAGCAAGTTAAACGGTAATTTTTCTACGTCTACAACATTTTTCTCGAACTAACACATCCTAACAGAGTTTTTGTTTAATAGAAAACAACATTTTTACATAATAATCCTAAGGCAGGTAGGTAGTTTCAGTTGTTATTAAATAGGATTTATCATACCAGTTCTTTTTGATAATGAAGATCCAAAGGAAAAGTGCATTCGCGGCTTAAATGAGATATCAAATTGATTAACCTAAAAATCTAACATATGATGATTGACATAAACGAAAATATACTTCCTTTTATTTTTAATAAGTTTGATTTTTAAAGATTTGATTATTCGAAAACGATTTATATGTAATGTATGAAATTACACAGTGCCCGGACACTGGGACGAGTTTATTGCAGACATATAAATATTGTTTGTTTTATATCTTGTATGTTTTAACTTATCAGCTTTGATGAAATCCCAAATAACCAATAACAGAACTTTGTCCAATAGCCACAGAACGCCGACCAAATTTTTGGCTTGCTGAGAAAACCCCAAAATCCAATCGAAAGCTTCATTTGTAATTTACGCAATTTTCTATTAGTTTCACATCATTATATTTTTCTTTTCCTATCATTCGAAACTAAATAAAATTAATATCTTAATTTACTTCGAATATTTAGAAGCAGTACTACTATTGTCTGAAAGCATTTCGCCATATACGGAATATAGGGGTAATCACAATGTTTGTAAGATGTTAACTCGTGTTAACTCGAATAGAGAAATGGCCAGTAAGATCGTGAACGCCCCTCTTTTCTTAGCATGTTAAACGTTAATTTTTCCGCAATGCTGGGCGTGGCGATTGGTAGAACCAAAAATAAAGCTATAACAATCCTTGAAGGCTTGTTGTTGTTTGTTTTCGTTTTGTTTTGTGTTAAATTGTAAGATGCCAGACGTTAATAAAAAAGGAAAATTAATCATCTATTGCATTCAAAATGCTATCTATGCACTCGAAAAGTAGTAACAAATGAAACGCTTCAATTTGTGTCCACATACCTAACTCGTATTCTAAAGTCTAAGAGTCTACAACTAGGATAGGGGATGTGGAACAGGTCAAAAATTAACAAAAGAAATGTATTGGTCTGATAGAATTAATGGTTATTTAAGAATAAAAATACATGTAAACAAAAAAACAGCTGTTAAATTCATGGCAGCCATGTTGGTTAGCTACGCCCTGACGGATAGCAATGTGACTACATTTCGACCTAACATTTTACATTGGCCCTGGCTTGTTAGATCGAGCAGTGTAAACTAGCCGATTCTTACAGGTCTACGTCATCAATTTTCTCGATCTAACAGGACTTAACAGAGTTAACACGGTTAACACAAAGATCGTGAATACCCCTATTATTAAATTGTTGAACTAACTTTTTGGAATTTGACCCTTGTTAGATTTTTGTTGAGTATAATTAAGCATTTATCAAACATTGGAATACATTGTAAGATGTGGCTTTTGCAATTTTAACATGAAGTTTAGCCATTTCAAATTATTCCGGTTTGCTTTATCTTACTGTTTTGTACATAACGTTCTTCACAACTTGGTCTGCGTGTTATTTAGACAATTTCGTCCTTTTAAAACGATTTTACTGGCAAACCCAGGAGAATAGACAAATCAGGATGACCGGAAAACTAAACGCTAAATTATAACAACGTAGTGACAAAACTGGACTTTGAAATAATATTAAAATTTTGAAATTTTAATATACGCTTTTTAGGGCGTATTGAGTGTGATGAAGATCGGTCAAATCTCGGTTGGATTTGTAGTGTATATTCACATAGTAGTATAATAATAATAAAAAATACACAACAACAATATATGCCATAACATAAAATAACGGCTGTATAAAAACCGGAGGTTGAAGCCACAACAATATATATAAAAATATATATAAAAATACCAAGCTTGTCGTCCAAATCTGATCAATTGCAAACTGTTCCTGCCATTAAGGAATTCAATTATCTGGGTTCTGCTGAGCCTGCTGTGACCTGATGTCAAGGATTACATCCCTTTCTCTGAGGTTACAAAGAGCACAGAGGGGTAACTCTCGTTCTCGCCACGGAGAGTAGTTAAAAAATAGCAACTCGCCTGTTAATTTAAAAAACCAGCTCAGCTCCGTGGGCGAAAATTCTGTATTTCTTGAATTAAGGGACAGCAAGGCAGGAGGGTACTGAAGATCTTTATATAAAAGCAAACGGTTGGACTGTCGAGCCGACCGCACACACTCTTCCCGGTAACATTCGCCCATCCTTTGACAGATGAACATCAACTGGGCGCACCATTTCTCTAGATCCTTGAAGTTAGAGTCCAACGGGCATGAGTTCGTTTCCGACAAATTAACCCAGTGCTTGAACTAGAATGTTTTTTCTTGATAACCTCAAAGACTAGAGAATGGAAAGGTGGTGAGCAAACAGATTCAAAGTCTTAATCATGAAATCATGTAATTTGGTGTTATGAGGGGAAGTCAAAAAACTTCTTAATAAAGAACAGAAATTTTTCCACCAACTCTTGTCGTCACATAGTATTATGAATTTCCATTCCTTTTATTAAAAATTTGCTTGTCAATTAACTTTTGAAAGTTTTACCCTTGAACGAGTATAACAGATATCCACAAAAACATATCCACCAAGACAATTGAGCATTGAGTAAGATTGAAAGGTTAAACATTACAGCCCTAAAATATCTATACACAATGAAATTAAGATATATCCAAGGCCAGGGCTACCTACGGAAATGTAAATTTTCAAATAATCGAATTCAGGAATGCGTATTTTTCATTCATCGGCCCATTCAAATGGTGTTTCATTAATAAATCGACCCCATGGATCCCAAGGCTTGCCTTTTACTCTCGAACGTACATTATTGACTTGGCTAATCTGTTTTGACTTCCTTTTGTTCAACACTACCGTAGGATGGCATTGAATGTAAATCCGCGAGATTTTATTTTTATGCACACCGGCCCCTGTAATCCCTCATCACTTTTATGAACAAACTCCAATTTGTTACCTCGTATTTACGATCGGCTGGGCAATAATTTATCGACTCCCCTTCTTCGCATTCCTTGAGCCCCGGTGAGTTAAGTAATAAACATTGTAAAACATAATGTTTAATAGCTGTCTGCTCCCTTTCACCTAATTCCTGGGTTCGCCTGTTATCGGTTAAGTTACATGCTTTGCAATCTCCCTTACTATTAGTATTCTGATTGATTAGTAAACTTATTTGATTAATCTCATGTCTGCCTTCTGCTCACTTTCGAACTGTTCGACATTCCGCCTGTTGTCCATTGAGTTTCATCCATGAATTTTAACAATCGCTCTGTAAATTTAGTAGCTTTCAATAGAGATCCAACATTTAGATGTATCATTTATGGAAAATCCATCAATTGCACTATTTGTAATTAATTATTAATAACGATAGTTTTTTTTTCATTTCTCACCCTAACATTTAAACCTTCTATCGTATAGAAATGTGTGGTGATTATTGACCATTAATCGATATTTATTTAGAAATCGTGAGATGCGGTCTGGTGTGATGTAAGTTTCAGAAAAACATTTTTTTTTATCGTGCCAACGTTTCGATCTTTATTGAGATCATCTTCAGGGCCTGGGATTTACAAACATTGTTTACATATAACAATTACATTTTGGATGTGGAAAAGTGAATTTATACAATTCACAATTTGTAATTGTTATATGTAAACAATGTTTGTAAATCCCAGGCCCTGAAGATGATCTCAATAAAGATCGAAATGTTGGCACGATAAAGGATATGTTTTTTTTTGAAACCTACATCACACCAGACCGCATCTCACGATTTCTAAATAAACTTCTATCGTAGTTAATCTTTATGTAAGGTATTGGTTGAAATAAAAAAGCCAGTGTCACGAGCGGGATTCGAACACACGGCAAAATGGCAAAAAGGGGGATAATTGGAAAAGTAGGGTGAGATGGGGAAGTTGGTATCCGAGTGGATCGAAGTCACGATAGCTCAAGTGGTAGAGCTGCGGCTCATTTAGCCGAAGGTTGTGGGTTCGAATCCCGCTCATGACCCTGGCTTTTTTATCTCTAACAATACTTTACATAAAGATGAATTAATTGAAAGAAGTTATTTGGTCAATCGGACCACGAAATATAATGACTTCTATCTTAGGTTAGCTACATCCCTTCTGAGTACTGTAAAGACTGCTGAGCTCTGACTCCAAACATTCGCCCATAAACTATCCTATTGCCATCCAAAGCTTTAATTTATACTTTTAAAATACTTAATTTAAGGCAAAATGTATGCAAAAGCAGGTCATTTTAAATTATAAAATTTATTCCTATTATTTAACTACAATTTCAAAATTTTGTTCGATAATTTAAACTTTTCCCATAGGCTTGTGTGGCCAATAATAATTTTGGAGTCAACCTAGCAACAGTCTCAGTATGAGTCAGCGTTATCCTTTTAGCTTCCATTCAAATACGATAAATAAAACTAATGATACTTAACAATAATTCAATTAAAAAGACAGTGTCACGAGTGGGATTCGAACTCACGATCTTCGGCTACATACGGGATTGAGATGGGAAGTTAGTGTCCGAGTGGATCGAAGTCATTATAGCTCAAGTGGTAGAGCAGAGCGGCGTATCTAGCCGAAGATCGTGGGTTCGAATCCCGCTCGTGACACTGACTTTTTTATCTCAACTAAAAACCTTAATTAATTGAACTATATTAATTGGTCAAGTGGACCACGAAAACTAGTGAATTTAATAAGTTAAAATGAAGTATACCTTCACTAAAGCTCTCCGTGGCCATTTCATTTGTCCCGAGAATCAAATAGATTACACGACATTTGAAAAATGGCAAAAAGGAGGGAAAATTCAAAAGGTGGGTTTGAGATGGGAAGTTAGTGTCCAAGTGGATCGAGGTCACGACAGCCCAAGTTGTAGAGCAGAGCTATCTAGCCAAAGATGGTGGGTTCGAATCCCACTCGTGACACTGACATTTTTATCTCAACTAATTAAGTGAATGAACTTAACAATAATAAAAAAACACAATAACGCTTTTTTTTCTTAATCCTCTTTTTTTTCAAAAGGAGCTATCTTTCCTTATTTACATTGCGATTTTGAGCATTGTAGTTTATTACCCTGCAATTTGTATTTTCTTTTATTTCAATTTTCCGCTACGGTAGCCTCAAAAATTCCTGAAAAAAGAAAAAAATCTTGCACGAACAACTCTCTTTCACTAGCACACAAACATTCAATGGTATAATAATTTGGGAAAAGACCTAAATTCCATTATAAATTTAATTTATCTAATAAATTTAAAAAAGCTGAAAAGTGCTCTTGGAAACAAACACTGGGGACCTAGCGACAATACAAACTCACCGTAGAAGATAGCGAAAAGCCAAATCGTTTCTGACTGATCAAAACTTCAAGGATGAGTAGGACAAGATTATCGGAAACGACCAAGGGACAGGTTTATCACCCTGTACGTCAATACAGATTTTCGTATCGCAATATAAATACATCATGCATATTTTATAATTTAAAAAACAGACTACAACCCGAATTTCACGAAATTAATTTTTTGTGTGTCTCAAATCGGAGATGCATCGGAATATCAAAAATATCCAACTCTGACTAATAGTAATAATTATAAGAAACAAGGTCATATTTGATAATGTTCTTATTTTATAAGTAATAAATGAATAGTCGTTGCAAAGACCTTTTATTTTATAACATTCTGGTAAATTGAGCCAAATGAATCTTCCATCCATGTACCGTAAAGTCCATAAAGCACATTTAAATGTACCTCAGAGGATTTTAACGTCGTTAAGCTCAGACAGAAAAAAATTCAAATATATCATTATGTTCGTTGAAAGTATTACACTATGTGAAGGTGGCCTGTGATGAAATTATAAAGCATAAGGCTATTTTTACATATTTGGACGTGGGAATGTTTAGCGAAATAAACACAAGCTACCATAATTTTATTTTAATGAGGGATTATAAATGAAATATACGTTTGGAAAGTTTGGGAATTAAGACTGTCCCGGCCATCCGAGTTAAATCATTTCTGTAATTTACACGGCGAATGTCGCTTTTGCCCCAGGCTCCAATAAGGTACCCGGGCTTTGAAAATTAAGCGTCACGTTCCGTATGAGCCGCGCGGATGATTTATGAACTTTCCCTGATGTCGATGTGTGATCATGTTTTGTTTCTGTTGTCAACGTTTTTCGCAATGACTCGGTTTCAGAAGAGCCCGCTACCTTTTGAGGTAGTGGCACAACAATTTGATTGATGTGTTCAATCTTCATTTGACATTATTAAACATCCTTCTAAAGAATGCTTACAAGAGTATTTTGTCTTTCCTAATATGCGTTTGATTCTTTATATATATTATATACGGGTTCGGAGATTTTTTTATCATTTGTTATATTATAGGCATATTTATATTAGGTCATACTAAAAAAAAGCGAAACGGCTGTTCCATTTCATAAAATCTCAACTGTTTAAAAAAACAGTCTTAAATAGATATTGGAGACAACATTGAATATCAAAAAGTGCGAAACAAAGCGGACCCATAAACAATTTCTAAATGTCAAACCATTGACACGACATGCAAGAATGTTACAATTACACAGAAGACAAACAGTTTGAGTGAGTAGAAATACTTTGATTGAATATATAAAAAAATATATTTTCCATTGTATAAATTCACTTTTCCACATCCAAAATGTAATTGTTATATGTAAACAATGTTTGTAAATCCCAGGCCCTGAAGATGATCTCAATAAAGATCGAAACGTTGACCCGGTAATGAAAATGTTTTTCTGAAACCTACATCACACCAGACCGCACCTCACGATTTCTAAATAAATATCGATTAACAGACACTAATCACCACCCATTGTTTATTCTTCACTTCAATCTGTTACTGTTACCTGGTGGCGTTAACAATTGGAATTTGTAGATTCTTTTTAAATTTATATAGTTTTTGCTATAGTTCTGATCACGCGCTTATAAATTAATTTTAGTTGCTTAAAATTTTTTAATTGTTCTAAACTAAAGTTATTTTAAACTTCGATAACAATAGTTCAAGTTGCAATTTGGCTGTTACCGATCATTTTCTCCTCGTCTATCCATGCTGGTTTGGTCTGCCAAACGCCATCTTCAATGTTGTCTATGGACCAAAATGGTTGGTAACGACTGAAATTACAGATTCTTAACCCCATGAACACATAGAGAAATCTCAAACTTTAATAGTAAAACTTTGGTTTGAAAGGATCCAATAATGTAATAACTACTTCGCAGACGTTTCAGCTTATGTTACACTATCATCAGGGCCAATGCTAACAAATTGACATTAAACGAATATTGCACAATAACGCTATAATTTTAAATTTAACATTATATTTATTTATTTAACTATAATTTTTTACAACGGTACTTACTTTGAGCCTAACGCCACGGATGTGACCTATATGAAGAGAAAAATTGCTCCAATTGTCCTTCTTAATTAAAGGTTGCCGTTTCTTTGGCTCCATATAGGAAGCTTGTAGAAACGCCCTCCAAAATTAGTATTGAGCTTAAGCAATATTTGGGTCTCCTGAAATTTTCGAGGAAAGAGGTCTGTTTTATTGTATATAGTATCACTAATAGATATCTAGTTTTTTGTGTTCCATTTAGTATATACTGGGGAGTAAATGTATTTATTATCGTAAATGTAAATTGTGAGAGGGCCAAGGTAGAATATCGAGTAGCCCATGAACGCTCAAGTTAAAACACTACCCTTTAAACCATCAAGTTAAAACCCTATATCTAAAACCTACACCTAGTTAAAATCTCACATATTACAGAAGACTGAGGTGAGGCCGTGTAGCTGGCCCGAAAGCTGTAGATGTAATTATTAAACAAAACTTTGCCATAAAATTACGCAGAACATATATAATAGTTGAAAATATTGGAGAAATATCAAGTATTCCACCACCCTAATTGATTGAGGGGTATGTAAATAACAAAGAATATATTTAAGATAAAGTAAGAGTGGGTTCCATGGGTTGGGACTTGGGGACTAAAATGACCACCAGCCGCCCGAGCCCAGGATGAATAAACTAATTTATTTTTATTTACCAGCAACCTGCTAGTTTCTTTTCTTTTTAAAACGTAGCAGTTTACTTGATAGCTAGTGCGCTACCTCAATGAAGACTACTAATTAATTTTTGGTATCTAGGACGCAAACAGATAAGCAGAAATATTTGGCTCTAAAACAAATATTCAGAGCCCAGGGGCACTTACAGAAGTAACTTTCAGAACAGCCAAGCAGCCATCAGAGCATTAAACATAAATATAATTAGCGCAAGGATGGTGCTTAATTGAAAAGCAAAACTGTTTAAGTACGCAAACCAAAATCTTTTTCTACTGAGTCTCAGGCCAAGCAGGAATAGATTAGAACGAAGAAACGGATACCAACCAACGAAAAAGAGCTGCTACGCCGGTGATAGGTTCTGAACCATTTTGTGGGAAAGGGACCAAATCTATCAACGATTGTTCAGAAAAGCAGACTTGGTGACAGTGATGAAACAATAGAATTTACTCACTGGACACAAACAATCCAAAAATTTCTTAGGGCGAGATTTAGAAAGAAAAAAGAACAGAATACATCGAAGGCACGAGGCACTGAAGACTGGCTTGTGAAAAATTACCATCAGCCAGTATGCACAGATTCTGGGAAGAGACATATGAGATCCCAACGCTCGTTTTGACAGATTGGTGCAACAATCCGCAAGAGAAAAAGCTTTGAGACTTAGAAAAAATACAACCACCAAAAGTGCACCTAATAAAAAAATTCATTGATGAAATCGTAGGTTGTGTGCTACAAGTACAGAATGGGATACTATAGCTCTCAGCATGCCGAATTCCCTTGAATCTACACCATCTTCCTGGGATGAAATGTATGTTGAAATTCGAAAACATAATTAGTATATTGCTGGACATCTCTTCCGATCCTTTCAAAGAAAATTATAAATTATAGGTCGATTCTAAATAATTAGTTAATAGTTCTATTATTAAACCACTAAGTATTACGAATTAGTGACTATTCAAACAGACCAGCCGATTACCAATTTCCGGCAAACTTAATTTGTTTTAAACTAACATTAATTAATCAGCTTTTCAAGTGTACACCCATTGAACTGATCGACACTGATCACTTTATGGATCCGTCAAGTCTCGCTGGTTTGCACAGTAATGCTTTCATAGAGTAGTGATTTCAACGTAAGCTCGTTAAAGTAGGCGGACACCTTAAAATCGTTCGATCAGTTCAACATGTCTTTCTTACACCTGCTTACCCGGACAACACGTCCTTACATGCATACGTTTCTCAAATTGTTGTTATATTATTTCGTTTCAGAATTATGGAGTGTATGGAAAAAATTCAAAATATCAAATCCAATAAATAAGTGAAAAACGTCACGTACCGTTAGGTTAGGTGTAATTAGGGTTAGGTACTCGTTATATTAGAGGCAAAATATAAGATTACGGTTACACATCTAAGATTTAAATTTTAAGTGAATATCACAATAAGATGACTCAATAGTTCATGCAGTAGTTGTGGCCATGTTGAAATAACTACAATATATTTTTTTTACGAGGGTTCGCAACAGCAGAGTTATCAACCCTCGGCGTGCCGGTGTTTAAAAAAAGAAAAAAAAAACATTTGTAGGTATGTCGGGTTCGAATGCAGGGCCGCTGGATTCGAACCCGGGACCTTTACCTAACAGTGATGAATGCCGTGTCAACGCCTAAATCGTTGCGGCCACCGACGCCCCTTAATTTCCAAATTTTCTTACCAAATTACCTTAGTCGACGGAAGGTTTGCATGTGTGTGTTTGTCAAAGGTTTCTCATAGAAGCACAAACAGTTTAAACTACAGATTCGGGTGTGTCTTAATGAAATGTCACTCCTTCTCTCATCCGCAAACAAATTATACAATTATCCTATTCTTAACTCGCTTTCTAAACGGTTGATAAACCGAACCATTTGTTTTACAATCAAGGAGTTCAAATGGATCTTGTCTCGGCGAAATAAGGTTAGTTCCATCTCACGGTAAGCAGAGGCAATCGAGGACAACAAAATGCCGATATAAGCAACTAATTGGTTCCATTTGACTGACTGATTGACTTTGTGTTTTGGCACCGACGTCGTCTTTGGAATAAGGTTAATCAACGTCGTTGTGATTTATGTCTTGGCTCTCACTTCCACCATGCGATAATTAATTCGTTTCACATTTCCCATTTTCATCCGACGAAAAAGAATCAGTGGTCAAATTCTTGTCTTACCGCCGATAGAATCATTATTTAATGTCTAGGATTAACGACATAATGGCTAAGAAAGACCGTTTGTTGATAGTAAACGGAAAATCCACGATTAAAAAACGTTTTTCTCGATTTATCGTCAAGCGTGAGAAATTTTTGCCTATGCATCTATACACATTCATTTACACACCGGTCATAAAGTAGTGCTGCATTTATTAATGTCCAATGGTTGTAATGTATAACAAATAGCACAAATAGGCGGCCTACGCTTCTTTTTGTACATATACCAGATTGTGCTCCTTTGCGGTGATTTATGATCTAAAACGTCAGCTTATAGCAGTCCATATTTTAACATAAACTATCCTCGTGCGTCTTTATTTTCATAACCCCCTAATAAACTTGTTTTATTCTCCTAAACTGTTATTTTTTATTGTTTCCGATCAGTTCGGTTTATCTACTCTGTTTAGGTCACAATTCATCTTCTCGCTATTTTTATGTTGAAAAATTATACTAAGTATAGGCATAAGCGATCTAATCGAACAAAATAATCGAGAGATGTGTATTATATTATTAATTTTCTTCGGTAATCCTTCAGTTAAAGCTAAAAGAAAGACAACGAGAAAAATTAGGAAGCACGGGAATGACAATTAAAAAAGGGGTTGCCTCCTTAAGCCAATTTAAAAATTAATAAACAATAATTGTTATAAACTTTTATAAATAAAGAGTACTAATGTATCTGTTCTTTGCCTAGTGCATAAAATAATACAGCATACAACAACAGCTGGGTCATAGCCGGCCTTCTGCGTGGTTTTACTTCTTTTTCTTGTCTTTTATGCGTATTTTTCAACCTGTAGTCATTTGTGCGACTTGATCTGTTACTGACTCTCTCCTTTTATATAACACTAAGTCGATATCCAAAAATGCCTCCAGATAAAGACAAACAACAACAAACAAAGACAAAGCAAACCTACCTAAGAGAATGGTTCAATTCCGTGGTTCCATATAAAGAACGCATGGAAATGCCACCCGATGTGAGAATTGCGCTTTAGGACGGCAGGAATTATCCCGAGCTTCTTTTCCGATTCTTGGAGGAAACAGGGTCGATTTATTGAATGTAGTAATGATAGTTTCGTATCCCTAGCTTGTGATGAGAGTGAGTGTATATATTAGCGTGAATATTGAATACTGACGAAATATTGAATATTCCATCGAACCTCAATTAGGTTAGTTCTATAATAGGCTTAAAGGGTGATGGAAAAATATCAAGTGCACCACCACCCTGAGTGAATGGTGTCTATCGGAAGTAATAAGTAAGAGCTAGAGAGAGTGTGTCTGGAGCCCAACTGCGGCTGGACGGATAAGACTAAGGTCTGACCCCGGAGTGGGTGATACTAGAAGCCTGACGGTATTCCATTCTAAAGTACATAACCTGGAATTGCCGGTTGACGCTGAGAAGAGATAGGTTCAACTCTGTACACGCTGTATGTATGTAGATGCAGGTTTGAGTTTATACAAATCAGAAAATCAGTATTTACAGAAGTTGAACAAATAGTAAAACTACAATAATGGGCCAAAAAGATCATACCTGTTCCCATATTTCTGACGATTCTAAAATTTGGGTTAGTATTACATTGGGACGATTGGGTTATAATTAAAAATAATGTTTGGTGTATAGTGACCGTTAGCCAATGATTATTCGCAGATCGTGAAATGCGGTCTGGTGTCACGTAGGTTTTAGAAAAATATTTTCTTTATCGTTCCTACGTTTCGATCTTTATTGAGAACATCTTCAGGGCTTAGGATTTATTAAAAATCCTTTTAAATTTTACAAATATATGTAAATACATTGTATAATTTTTTTCCACATCCTACTTGTATTTGTAAAATTTAAACAATGTTTATAAATCCCAGGCCCTGAAGATGATCCCAATAAAGATCGAAACGTTGGCACGATAAAGAAAATGTTTTTCTAAAATCTACGTCACACCAGACCGCATCTCACGATCTCCAAATTATCATTAGAAATAATAAAGGATTAATGATATGATACGAGAGATTGTTACGATATTTACCTGTCAATTTATATTTAGTTGTAGATTAGATTAATCAATATACCGTCAGATTTTAAATGTTTTTCGCCAAACGAACACCTCACTCCGTTTATTCTAGCTGTCGGCCCTTGGAAAACATAATTAATTATTAAATTAATCCATATTTGCTTAATGATCATAATTGACCGTATTAATTATTCTTTTTATCTAAGGTTTTTGGTCGAGATGAAAAATTAGTGTCAAGAGCGGGATTCGTTCCCACGACCTTCGGCTCAATACGGCCCTGCTATAACCATTTAAGCTACTTCTTGCGCCTCGCGGCGTATTGAGCCGAAAGTCGTAGTTCGAATCCCACTCGTGACACTAATTTTTCATCTCAACCAAAAACCTTAGATAAAAAGAATAATTAATTTGAATAATTATTAAGTGTGACGTTGAATTCGTGGCAATAATAAAAAGAGTTTATTGAACATACATATTTTGTCGAAATGGCATAGAAAACTCAAAAAATAATAATAAAACTGTTCTTTTCAAATAATAGCTAACCGTAAAAATAATAAAGCCATTGAACGGAAGTTATCAAATAATGATTAGCATGTTTGTTGTTTCTTTTTTTCAGATCCCAGCACAAAGACCAGCTCGTGACTTAATAATGGACGAAGAGATCCGCAGCAGGAGAGAATCCGACAGCCTTCTTCCCGGGACGACGTGGCACGGGATCAGGCAAGGAGGTGTCACAGAAAAGCGAAACGTGCACCACATCAAATTGGGCATCGCGTCAGGGAACAACAGAGGATATTCTAGGAAAAACGACGGCACATTTTATTCGTCTTAAACTAAATTGCTCAAATATAAAAGCTCTGTCGGAACTAAACTTGTCTTGTTTTTGCCTTTTTCTCTTTGATGAATATTTAAAAAAATATATATGGGACCACCCACGGATCAACAAAAATTTTGTGTCTTCGCCGTATTTTTCGTTTACTCTCATAGAATTTCACAAATCTCCCCGCCTTCCCCAGGGATTTTTAACACTTTAACAATTTATAGCCTTGGGCCTGCGATATATCAGAAAAGAATCCTTGGCTATTTAGGAATGTTTCAACCATTAAATTAAAAGAAACGACCCATCCCACAGTTTTTTACATCGGAGGGTGTATAAATTTTAAAAATTAATTTATTCTGTTAATTATTTTTCTAATAGTTATACAAATTTGCAAACCTCATCTAATCAATTCAATGAAACCGATCCTATCCCAAGGAAATAATTCAAAAACACTATATATCTTATAATTGAAATATTTGTTGATCATAACATAAATTAAACATTCATCTATGGTTATAAGTATTAACGAACTAAACATCATTTTTAAAGATTGCATTGGCGCATTTTGAAGAATAAACAAATTTCAAGGTATGACCATTTGTCCTCCTCAATTCATGACCTACAAAAGGGGGGTGGTCATTGTTGAAGTGTTTGGGTAAGTGTTGTGGTGAGATGACACAGTGAACCCTCCCTCGCTAATCCCTATCGCTCCCCTGAGTTTTACCCGGTTTACCTATTAGCAATCAATTTTAAGCGACAAAGAAAAACGAAAAGCCATCTAATTGCGAAGCTATTCGGTGATTGCAATCCTAAAGAAGAAATCATAGCTTAATCATTTTCACTCTCTGAGTTACGGTCTTGGCACAACTGTCTTTTTAGGCGAGGAAGACCGTTTAGAAAAGATCGGGAGGAATCCGTGGGGATTATTGTCAGATTGGAGGTTAGTATGGAATCTTTTTTTTATCTCTCATAGTATGCAGCCGTATGTCTATATTGGTATCGGTATTGAGTCACTTTGGTAGAACCATTTTTCACAAAAAGACAATCTCCACACTCACCTTACCATCATCATTGAGTTATGTGAGTATTTTGTTGTCAAGGAAGCGTTTAGATCTGTTTTTAGAAGTTTTTTAAGTTATCGGTATCGAGGGTTCTTTGAAGTATGTATGATGTTTAGTGACCGTTAGTTAATGATTATTTGGAGATTGTGAGATGCGGTCTGGTGTGACGTAGGTTTTACAAAAATTTCCTTTATCGTGCTAACGTTTCGATCGTTATTAAGATCATCTTCAGGGCTCAACGTGTTTGTTTTCCGTGAAGATATGCCATTCTATTGTGTCGTGTTGAGAGTGATGACTGTTGAGTTGCTGACACACAGCTAATTCTTTCAGGGCTGCTTGGCTAGGTATAGCGGATAGGGATAAAAGAGGCGGCCACAATGCCTACTGCACCTCGACTTGAATAGATCTATTGTGCTCCCCTGTTATTTATGGCGAGCTTCAGGTTAATAACCAGCCAACACAGCTTTGCATTCCTTGGTATAGGATCTTGCTTGTGGTTTTTCTTGTCCTATTTGCAAGAACCTGCACCTACATAGACCTTCATAGGAACCTAAAATATGTTCTGCGATCTCATCCTCTTCCTGGCAGTATAGCAGTATATGCACAGTGCTTCTTCTGGCTGCACTCCTATCCGGTGCATGTCTTTCTTAAGTGGTAGTGCTCTGTCAGGAGTCCAACCAGTATCCTGGTTTGGTTGCGGTTGCCTTCCAGTAATTCTTTTGTAAGTTTTGCAGATGGTCCATCTATGAATCTCTTCGCGTGCCTCGTACCTCTCGTACTGTTCCACCAGGTTTTGGACTCATCAAGGATCCACTTTAAGACGTATCCTCTTTAAGACAGGCTGCAGGGATAGCTCAGTGGTAGAACATTCGACTGCTTGACTAACATTTGGCATATATGCTTTCAGCTTTAAAGACCGAGGTGTTGACAAAGGTTTATTGATGGGAATATTGATCTCTATCACACCCTAAGTTTGGGACCAATGAACTTTATCTTAATTTCTTGACGCGCAAACAATCAAATCAATCCTTCATATTTATTTGCAAACAAAATAATTTAAAACGCTTTTGTCCTATTTTTTTATAAGGCGAAAGAAAGTTTATTTTCATGTATTGATTTTGTCTATTCAAAGGGGAAAAAGTAGTTAAGCTCGAAGAAAATCATCGTGAAAAGCTTTGTGGTCAGTTGTAAATATGGGTTGGCTTATCAGTTTAATGCAAAACTACAGAAAATTTTTTTAACTAATACCTGATGTATTTATGAAAATGATATAACGAAAACACACATTAAGAAATCAATTTTATTTGTATAAATTATCAAACGTGTTCTCAAATAATTTATGAAGAATTTTAACAAAAAAAATCGTCATTTCCTTCTTTCTTACCGATAGTTTATATATAAATTATGTACTAACCTAGTATAATACACTTCATTTTAATTTGCTGCTGTGCTGATAATAAATAATCTTGAACGTTAATCAATTTATTTTAAATTATTCCTATTTAATATCATTTTATTTAATCTTCTATTGACTCTGTATTGACCAAAAGCATTTGAGCTTTGACAGTTTTATTGATATGTGTATGTAAATACAATTTTTGAATTAACGATTTTTTTCGTTTATATCCCCCACCAATTACTTACAACAGTACAACAGTGGAAATTCCAAAGGATCTAAGTGCCTTCTGTTATTTTTTTTTCAGGAAAGCAGTAAAACTGCGTAAGTCAAACGGTAACTCAAAAACTTTACTGAAATGTATTTGATTGGCAATAAAGGAGTATATGTATATTCTTCCGCAGCTAGTGCAATGAAAAACAAAAACAAACTACTTAATATGCAAAAAAACAAAATTAGAAATTGAAGAAACGTTCTATGTACCGTGGTACGTAGAACTCTTTGAATAAAAATTATATTAACTTTTTAGCAGTTTCTGGCAAAAAAATCCAACATGGCAAAGAAATCATTTTTCTTGCCATCCGACAGGAATGGCTTCTGAATCAAGACATTTTTTTAATGTCTTCATGTTTACCCCCTTTTTTAGTACATTAACATGTTTCCGCAAGTCTGTGTCAATGAATGTGGTCTTATACTGGATAAAACCTGGGTCATCTTTGGAAACTTTTATCATAGCAGCCTTTGTAGTTGGAACATTTACTTTTAATTATTCAGATATCGTGAAATGCGGTCGGGTGTGATGTAGGTTTCAGAAAAACATTTTCTTTATCGTGCCAACGTTTCGATCTTTTATTGAGATCATCTTCAGGGCCTGGGATTTACAAACAATGTTTACATTTAACAATTACATTTAGGATGCGGAAAAGTGAATTTATACAATGCAAAATATATTTTATATTCAAACAATATTTTGCATTGTATAAATTCACTTTTCCGCATCCTAAATGTAATTGTTAAATGTAAACATTGTTTGTAAATCCCACGCCCTGAAGATGATCTCAATAAAAGATCGAAACGTTGGCACGATAAAGAAAATGTTTTTCTGAAACCTACATCACACCCGACCGCATCTCACGATATCTGAATAACTATCGATTAACGGTCACTAATCTCTACACATTTACTTTTAATAAAGAGTCACAGGAGTGTTTTAAGTCTAGAAATTACGAATGTTCAATGTTAACTACGGAGACCGGTTCCCCTGTAACTTTAGCTAATGCCAGAACATTTTTTAAGTCTGTCCGCGTGAAACATTTAGTAACCCTTTCCCTCTTTTCATTAATGGCGAGGTCTCCATCACATCATAAAATGCTATGACCACTTATTAGAAATTTCTGAACAATCTCTTCAAAGTGTCAAAATTGTACGGAAAACGTCATTAAAAAAATAAGGGTGCGGTTTTTATTTTGGCCTGCACAATTATCTTAGCACATAACTAGTTTCTTTCTGCCGAAAATGTCATATGAATTCACTAGACGTAAAATGCAGGATCCAACTTCTGATTCTCCGTCTGGCTGATACGCTATGGCACATAGAACCTTTGGAAAAATCATATGTCCCATACTTCGACCAGGCCATCTAACTTTTAAAGAGGTTTGGCACTTAGAACATTATTAGTATTATTGGCGATGGCTCAGAACAGATTACGAAAAAATCTAAGTTTTGAGGAAATTGGCATTTAGAGCGTTAGGAAATTTCACTCTTCAAATATTTAACTCAAACTCAAGAAATGATCATTTACCGTTATACTGTTCTATATGTGCTATAAAATTGATTACTTAAGGAAGATCTTGTTTAATAATATAAATCAAAATTGAAACATTTTTTTGCTGTACATTCGTGATCGGCGGTAATTGGTTTGAAAATGTGTTTAGTGTCAGATGGATAGGAGAAAGCAGCGGCCAACTCCTTTTTTCCTTCGTTTCCTCGAATGTTATTGCTATTGTTCTCCGGATATATATTTATCGCACGTTTGAGGGTACAAGGCGGCTGGCATGACCGGGAAGACCTCGCGCCAATTCAAACAGCCTTTTGTCGGGTAAAAACAACAAACGAATATTTTATTCATTTGAAGCTTTCCCTCACGATTGATAACCGTCGTTGAAAGACAGGGTATAGTTGACAATAAAAGGAAGTGAGAAACTGGGTCCACTTTGAAACATGGCCTACGCGACTAATTAAAAAGTAAAATTAAGCTGTTTAAATAGAAATAAATAAATTAATTAAAAGTGTAAAACATTTCAAAATTTATTTTTATAAAAATGTGAGTTTTATCAATTCAGATACACTTTAACAAAGAATGATGCTTTCTGCATCGACCATTTTTCATCCAATATTCAAAGAAAAGCGAACGAATTAGTTTTTGCATTGCTGTGTAAAACAATGTATGCCCATAATATACAAAATATATATTCACATAAAAATATACATATTATACCTGTTTATAATTTTGTTCAGAAAAAATTGTATTCTCCAATATCAGTCCGATAAAAGTAACAGTTACGATGTGGGCTGGCGTTGTAAGTCATTCAGTCAAAATTATATATATTTAGTTTAAACGTGAAAGTATGTGCAATTATGCTCAAAAAATTTTAAAATTTGCTGTTTCAGGCAAAATGGAATTGAAAAAATATCATTTATTACTGAGTTTCGAAAGCATGGAATCTAAGCAAAATTTATATTTTGACACAAAATCCGTTTTTTGTTTTTTTTTAATTTTGGTATGGTTTACGTGAAAACGACCTAATTGTAAATAATGTAGCTTTGGTGAAAAATTCTAAATGTACTTCTTTTGAAGACTGAAATGTTAATAAATTAATATGTACAAGCATCTACAAAATAATTGTTAAAAATTTTCTCTGCAACATGCAATTTTGGATGACATGTAATTTATAATATTATTAAATATTTATAATATAATTCTCCAACTACGCGGTTAGATTCAGGGTGCCGGTGTTTTTGAGAAAAGTCTGTTTGTAAGTATGTCTGGTTCGAATGCAGGGCCGCTGGATTCGAACCCGGGACCTTTACCTTACAGTGATGAGCGCCGAGTCAACGCCTAACCGTTGCGGCCATTGACGACCCCAATTTATATTATTACTTTTATTATTTGCTGTACAAAAAACATACAATTGGTGATGAACAACATAAAGTTAGTTTTAATAAACATAGGCAAAAACCTGCAGAACAAGTGGAAGATGGAGGGAGGGTTGGTTAAGCGTTGTGATGCCATTAGGAACTGTTTTATTAGGGTATTCTAAGGATTGGAATTGAGGAGAGGATTTATGCTAGTGGGTTTTTGTGGAAGGAGGGCTAGGAGTTACGATACAAAAAATTAGTGATTAGTGAAAAAGGTTAGTGTTTCGTAAATTGTTACTTTGTGTGTACTTACTGCACATTTAGGTTCAAATAGGCGTCTGAGTTGTCCGTATCTTTAGTTGAATTTTTCTATTTTTAATTTAGCTTGTATTCCATTTAGTCAATTTAAAGTAGAACCCAAGTAAACGGATTTGGTTGGATGATTGGATTACTTAATTTTTAAGAATACTGCTGGGCAGGGTCTGAGTGTGAACGTCACATTATAGCCCGTTTAACGCGCCAACGAATGTCAGGTGACAAGAAGGTTGTGATTTGGTGTTAGGGTCCTAGGCAAAAATAATTTCAATTTTTTTAAATAAAGCTAAAAAGCATCGTTCTAAGGATATTTCGCTATTCATTAACATAATATTTTCAAATTCACTAATTTCGTGGTCCGCTTGACCAATTAATATATTACAATTAATTAAAGTTTTTAGTTGAGATAAAAAAAATCAATGGCACGAGCGGGATTCGAACCCACGATCTTCGGCTTGATACGCCGCTGCTCTACCACTTGAGCTATCGAGACCTCGACACTTGAAAAATGGCAAAAAGGAGGGAAAATTCAAAAGGTGTGGTTGAGATTGGAAGTTGGTGTCCGAGTGGATCGAGGTCACGATAGCTCAAGTGGTAGAGCAGCAGCGTATCTAGCCGAAGATCCTGGGTTCGAACCCCGCTCGTGCCATTGCCTTTTTTATCTCAACTAAAAACCTTAATTAATTGTAATATTTTCAGTTGTTACACATTCTCAGACGTTTCTTAGTTTTTATTATATGATATTAAGAAAGACAAGAGATTGGTGATTGTGTTTGTACATCCTGGCTCGTACTGCAAATGCAAGTTTTTTTCAAGTTTTAAGTACGATTTAGAAAGTTTTCAGTCGGCCTGCGTAACTTATTTATTTTTGTAAACCATTACATACAATTAGACAATTGATTTTTTATAGCGGTTGATCAGCACTGTAAAAGAAAAGGAAGGGCGGCGATTAACTCAATTGAGTAATTAATTTAATTCTCCTATGGCCTTAAAAGAGCTGTGATAGAAACAACCACTAAATCGCTTACACTGACAGATCAAGCAGTATTTCCCGATTGCTTTACGGCGCTCACGACTTATCCAAGTAAGCTGAGTTTGGTGGGTGGTCAAGATGGTCCCGAGGGTAGCCGACACCTTAGTAAAAATGCCAACTGTTCATCCGTTGAGCAATGGACTTCACCTCGGATGAAAATCCACCACTGTCTACCGGCGTCGTGTCGTATATCAGCTTAGTTGATTTCTGAATACACACAACTTTATGAACTAAAAAATGAAACTATGCTTTCAGCCTTATTATTCTTACAGACATGCTAGGACATTTTCAAACCCTGTATTAGACTTTAGAAGGAATCTTTTTAAAAAAATTAAATGATTTATCACAAACTGCATTCGGTTTTGGAGCTAAACTACCGTTTTTGTGTACAATCTTCAGAGCCAAATATTTTATCGCTTCCTAAGATTAAATGCAAATAAAACCAAAAAAGAAAAATTAAATCGTTTTTATTATTTGATTTATCGTTTCTAGCACTTCACCAAACTGTATCTGCATCCATTCGAAGTTTACTGATATTATGGTAACAGATTTTTAAGAAGAAGGGGTTATGTATTCAACATGCACTGCAGCTTTTTGGCTTGGCGTACTTTTTCTATTTTCCAAGTTCAGTTCAATTGACTCGATCCTTCTTTTAAGAATTAGTAGGTAATACACTGTCATTGCGGCAATTATTTTACCCAATTCTTTCGGGAATATGGTTTCATCTCCATTGAGGGGTTCCTTCGCATTCAAAATATTGAACTGGTATATGAAAATAGAGCTCTCAAAGGGACAAAAGATGGGATAGAAAATATAAATGCAGATTACATGGACTATGTGCAAAGGTCTGGCGAGAATCTTTTTCGGCCTGTACATAAACAACTTTTCGTACTTTACTGCCGAACAATATGAGATGCTATCAAATGTTTTGGCTAAAGCTCTTCTTCAACCATTTATTTTTCCAGGTTCTCTGTTTGCTTTCTATGTCTGAATTTTTCTTTTGCTACTGGTAATCAACTATTCCGTTGATTCCGTAGCTTCGTCATGGGTCTATTTTTCTGTTTCCACGTCTTCTTTGCTGATAACCTCCAATCTATTTGTAATATCCAAATTCGGATTTCTAAAATTACATTAGATTGATAAATAAGAATATTGAAAGGATATTTCTTCGAATAGTAGGACTAAACTAAACCTTATGCCAATAAAAGCAAACGCTCATACTTGGAAGTCGATCAGTTTAATCATTTTGATTCTTCTCATATTAATAAATTATTTATGCAGAAATTCAATTTTTAGAATTAGTTATTAACTGATGTTTAATTTTTCAGGATGATCTGAAATACAGCTTTCTTCCGTCTAATAACCCTTCTTAATTTCAAATTAGCCTATTTTAATTTCAATGAACCCTTTTTAATTTCAAATTAACGTGTTTAACTACAAATTAACCCTTTTTTTAAAGCATTAACAACATAAGGACATGGTACGGAAAATATAAGCATGCAAATTAAAATTCCAGTTTCTCAGTGACTTTTTTAGTACAAAATAACTGGGCTCTTAGAAGTTCAAATATACATAAGACACAACACAAATAAAAACAAAATATGCAAATTAATTAGAATTAAAATGATAAATTATATATAATTAAATATGAAAATAAATTCTTCTTCTTTTTTTTGTTAAAGAGATATAAAATTAATTACCATGAATTTTTATGCGGCCTTATAAAAACCTTTTTTTATTCTTACATTATGACAAGAATCGTTTATTTTTATGTACCTTCTCATTTTAATTTTATTTTAATTTATTTTATCTTTTAATATTGGAATTATTTTGTGTCAAACAATCTCCCTACAGTTTTTGGTAATGCTTTTAAAAAAAAGGATTAATTTCGAATTAGAAAGAGATCATTTAACCGCACAAAGCTGTAAATGAACCCATTTTATATTGTTTTTCCAATTAATTTCTATATTTATTACATATATTTAATTTCTAATGTTGATTGTACTCAATTTTGATAAGGTATATGGTGTAAAAATCCGAATAATTATATTTTAAAAAATACACAGGAATTTTACTTTATGCTTATATTTCACACCATCTCAAATGTTTTTAGTGTTTCAAAAATTTGGAATTAACAAGGATTAATGTGAAGTCAAAAATTCAATTTGACGGGAAAAAAACAAAATCTATAAAAAATTTAATTAGATTGTATTCTAACTCTTAACTACATAAAGCACTTCTACTAACATTTTTTCCGCTATATGATGGTGTGGAGCCAAGGAATAATTCTGTTTTATGTTTGTGTGTGTCTCTCCACTGTGTAAGTAGTTATGTATCTAAGTGAACATATTGTGAAGTTGACAACCTTCAAAAATAAATACGGTCTTTCGTATTCTTTAGAGTTCATTAAAAAAAATGAACAATGTGAATTCCAAAATGAGCAGTTATGGTATCGTTTGATATTTCGAATGTACTCACAAACGCGCCCATAAACAATTGCTTGCTACTGAGTAGAATATGAAACCTTTTAAACGAGTGCCTTAATTCGAACTATCTGAAATTTAACGGAAAATTCGACTCTACAGAAGGCTTACGGATGGGGTCCCCCTTAAGCCAGAAACACACTTACCCGATGCTACGCCATGCGACGCTACCCGATGCTACCCGACGCAAATCCAAACACCGATTTTCCATAAGGTTGCATTACCCCCGTGCACATCTACCCGATGCCATGCCACCACGCCAACCTACCGACGCTCTGCGATCCCCACTGTCCAGATTTTAGTCGCATCGAGTACAGTCGAAGAAAAAAGAACCGGATACTCATATTTTTATTCAAACTACATGTATTATTGTCGTTATATTAACTACAACATACTTATTTTAATATAAACCAAATTAACTGTGATTAAAAATTAATTAGTTTTTAATTAAAAAATTAATTTTAATGGTTTGGTAGAAAATTAATCAAAACACCGGAATACGATTTTTGGATATAATATCATATTTGATTTGATATAATGAATTTAACTAACAATTTATTGTACTTGCTTCGGCGGTATACATACATATACTAAAATTGGAACAATTTATTACACGGTTTTGCTCATAAAATCTAATTAACAATTTATTTCATAGTTTTGCTCGTAAAATTACACCATTTTCTAATGTCGGGTAGCATCAGAACAGGACACTCATATTTTTTGTAGTTTATTTCAAACTAAGTACATGTAATTTTGTCGTTATATTAATTACAACATGTTATTTTAATGTAAACCAAATTATACGAGATAAAAATTCGTAAGTTTTTATAAACATTGTTTAATTATGATGTTTAGGAGTAACTTTATTTAAAACAATTAAGTTTAACAAACAATTTATTAGATGGTTGTGCTCATAAAATTTAACTAACAATTTATTATAAGGTTTTGTTCAAAATAGTGCATTAAGAACAAAAGATGCGTTGCGATTGTGATAGCGATTATTGTGATAAACGCTGTGGACTGTACGCGACGTGTGATCGGAGAGATGTGCACACCCCACCAAAACGTGGCAAGGCGTCGGGTAGCATCGGGTAGCGTCGCATGGCGTAGCTTCGGGTAAGTGTGTTCCCGACTTTACGCTCCCCCTTATGCGCCGATTTTTTTATAGATAGTCTAGCAAAGAAGTTGTTTACATCGGACAATGTCCTTATTAAAAATGTACTATGCTGGTTACGTTATGTTGACGACGTTTCGTGTCTCTGGAAAGGTCCAAAGAAGATCTGAAGCTTTTTCTAGATATTCTGAACAAACTACACGCACAAATTAAGTTCAGAATAGAAATTGCAGACAGGGATAATAAGTTTAATTTCTTGGATTTAACGCTACAACTAGCGAAGTTAGAATAAAATACGAAATTTTCAGAAAACCAACACCAACATACTCAGTAATCCACAAGCACTCGAACCATCCGTGAAACCAACAAATGGCAGGCTAAAAAAATTTCAGTTGTAAGGTATACGTTTAAGTAAGGATTTTGAGCTGAAGAAGACACATTTGGAAGTGTATCAATTTACACAAATAAAAACTAAAACAACAGAGAAGAGTTTGGATTAATAAAATAGAAATTCTTATCGTTTTCCTACGTTTATGTATTGATAGGAAAAATTATAAATTTTAATTCCCCCCAATTAGAACAGGTTCGAATACGTACTTTTAAAATTCACCTCGAACAATCGCAACGAGAGGTAAAGGCATCAATTTTGTGGACCCACATCCAGTTTGACTTAGCGATCCAACCTTTGCAAAGGCCACACTCCTCCTTCGTCGAAATCAACGATTGGTAATTACTCATTTTAAGTGAATTATCGCTCTAGGCCCGATCCATTGTTGATCCCACACACGGTTACATAAATATTCAAAGGTGTAATTGTTTCCTCTGCCCCGTTTTGATGCTCTGTTATTACACCGACTTATTGTTACGACCGTGCGCCCGTCTCATCCGCTACGTTATTTCTCCTCTTGATCTCTTTTTAAGCTTCTTATTATTTGTCTTGGGTAATTTACCAATTATACCTTAGTCCGAAAGGCAATCCCATAAATGAATAATTAAAATCCTGTATTCAATTAACTTTAAAGGTATTTAAGGGAATTATTAAGTATGCAGCTATTAATTAAGTATAATTTCAAGGGGGAGCCGGTCGTTTAAGATATGAGAATGACATTGTAATGTTCGATTCCCAAACCTACACTAAAAGCCGGGATTGATTTATTTATTTCACCTCGGTTATCTATGAATGGATGCCACTTGGATTTCTAGTCTCGTCCCGCCCATTTTGAGTTTTGTCAAACGCTTTGACGATTTACATTCCAAAAGCGAATTGTAAATCAAACCAGCTGTAAATCAATGGGGCGGATGCCGATTAAAAAATCGTTCCGTTAAATAATTCACGGGTTTTAATGGAATTCGGAAGACAGTGTTTTTTAATTAAGCTTCTATTATAAAAGTCGTGAGTATTCAGAAATCCGGTTTGATATATGGCTCATCGTCGATAGACAATGGTGGATTTGCATCCGAGGTGAAGTCCCTTGCACAACCGATGAACTAACTAAACATTTACTAAGGTGTTGCTACCTTATAAAAATGTATAAATAAAAAGCAATTTTTTGAATTTATTTTTGGCATCAGCTTACCAGCCACAGCCAGACTTTTAATTGAGGCCCCCACAGCAAGTACGGTGCAATAGCTAAAACGGCGGTGACAAAAGTGTCAGCAATTATGGGCAAGGCCTCTTTCAGGCGAGGCTACCAGTTGATTCAACTGGTTGAACGTACGGGTGTCAAGGAGGGTAACGTGGAAGCAAAATCATTGGGAATCGCCAACCCTTTCACACGCAGTCAACCCGTCCGCCCGGGCGCCAGCAGTGCCGTTTATGTTCTCATCCCCACTGGTTGACTCATCTCAAGACACTGCTCGGCCTTCTTCCTTCACACCAGGAGTCAACTGAGTTTACCATGTAAAGCGTTTCAATTGCAAGTTTCAAAGTTGAGCAGTTCATTGAAGATATTGGTATTAGTCCCGCGATATGGGGCATGAGATGTGAGGAGTATATTAATTAAAAGAAGCGAAGCTTGTGGGAAGTAGCACAACAGTATTTGAGAGAAAGCGCCCGTTTCCCAATTTTATAACAACGATAAACCCAGACTTTTCTTTACTGGGTTTCCTCTATTTTTGCTTCGCTTTTTGAAGAACAGCAAGCACAAGAAGTGCTCCTGCTTCCTCGGGTTTCAACGTGCACTGACTTCCAGTTGGGAAGAGAGGTTGCTTCCACAAGTTGCTTGGTGTGAATCCGAGTTTTCACGCAGCAGTAAACTGGTTGAGGGCAAGAAAACCGAACCCTCTCCTTCACCGACGTCTACGCCACTACCCCAGCTTCACCCAAGCGGCCGCCTAGAATCAATCCTGATTTCTCATTGGATATCTCCAATAAGTTCGCATTTACATTAGTAAACATCCACGTTTTCCAAGTTTAATAAATAGAAATAATTACCAGGGCAATAGGATAGTTCAGATATTCCTTCAAACATGGTTTCTCTACGCGATCTATGCCTTGGGCAAATAGGGATATATATATATTATATACCCACTGACAGGCTAACAGAGTTTCACGTTTTGTAACATTTAATAATTGAGTATTTGTCTGAAGAAAGTAAAAAAAATGTAAATTGCTAAGGAAAGATAAAAATTGTTTTAATTTTGTTATAGATTTATAATTAACATTAAATATCGCGTATTTCCTCCTCTTCCTTTAATTACATCTCGAATACGCCTTGGCATACTTTATACCATTCTGGAAAATTCTCTTTGCTGGAGGTTAGCCCATTCTTCACGAAGAGACCTTTGAAAATCGTGGGGCGTATCAGGAAGTGATGGACGTGCTCTTCTTATTCGTCCTTTGAGGTTATCCCATAAATGTTCGATGGGGTTCAAGTCTTAAGAACGGGCTGGCCAGGCTAAGACCCTGATGTTATTCTGTTGAAGGTAGGTTTGTACTATGCGAGCGATTCTAATGCGTGGACGAGCATTAGAATAAAATCGTCGTGCTTTAGAATAGGATTGCCGCTGATTTCATCGAAGGTAGGCAACGCATGATGTTCCAAAATTTCATCCACAAAGCGTGTCGCCGACAAAGAGCCTCCACGAACAACAACAAACTCTGTGCCAGTCTCCATTTAAATTCCCGCACACCTGATGACAGTGTTGGGCAAAAATTGGTCATTTCTAATGATTAATGATTGATCAATCAGACCGTTAGTCATGATTGGTAGTAAATGACTAATTTAGTCATTAGTCACCATATGTGATTGATGGCTAAATTAGTCATGATTAGTAATTAAACACGAGACATGACTAATTCAGTCACAATAAAGTTAGTCATGACTAAATTTCGATAAATCTTGCACAAATGTGTGCTCAAAAAATGAAAAATACACAACTTCATCAATCTAACAGAAATTTATTTCAACAAAAGGAAAATACTTCAACACCTTATTTAACAAAAATCCATCATCCAATTATAAGTAAAACTATGTCGTTATGAAAAGCAAAAAAAATAATGATAGTAATAATAAAATAAAAAAATTCTAGAACAAGCTACGCTTAGAAAAGTAAATATGTTTACATAACCGATCAATGGAAAAAATATTTCTTTGAATTAAAATGTATTCCACTTGAAAGTAGAGATTTCTACATTATGTGGAAAATACACCATCAAGCGGTCTTGATTGTAATAAAATAGACATCTAGAATAATAATAAATTTTCTTTTATGATAACACTTTTTGAAGGTTGGGCTTGAGAACGACTCTCATCTCAAAATTTTTATCCGGAGTCTGTTGGATTTTGGTAAATTGGTCATTGTATCCAGAGTTGGGCAAAATCTAACTAATTCTTAATCATGATTGAATTAGTTCGATTTTGCCCAACTCTAGATCTGCTTATCATCGCCGTTTCTTAAGGCGCTCAGAAGACAGAGTTGAACAAAATCTAACTAATTCAATCATGATTAAGAATTTTGATTGAAGTTTAATCATGATTGAATTAGTCATGAGTAAATTAATCATTGTATGATTTAGTCATACCTTATGATTGAATTAATCATGACTAAATCATATAACGATTAATTTACTTATGATTAATTCAATCATGATTAAACTTCAATCAAAATTCATAATCATGATTGAATTAGTTAGAATTTGCCCAACTCTGCCTGATGGAACGTCTATCATCAAGAAGTGTCACACCAAGCTCAACATCCTCATCATAATTCGCATTTATAAGTTTAAAATTGAAATGAAGGAAACAAAGATGAAACCTAAACAGTTTATTGCTATTGTTGATTGAATAAACTTTCAAATTCCGTAAAAAGTAAACATTGGTTAAGGATTAAGTGTCTTTATCTCTCATTGATATTCCCAACTTAAAATATGGCATAATCAAATATTTATTGATAACAACAATGAGACAAATTAAGGGTAGAATTTTCTTTTATCCAGAAAATGAAAGCCTGTCAGTATATATATAAATATATATNAAAATAAATTTGATGATTCCTTGGACGTTTTGACGCTAGCAGCAACCATGCACGTGTGCCAAACTCAATCAAAAACTCGGTTCGCCTCAAGTACTGCCCTACCTCAAGGGAGGAGGAAATAAGATCTACCGGGGGGATGGCACTGTTGAACAGTTGAGTGACACTTGCGAAACCAAATTGATGATCGAGGGTTATATTTTCAGAATTTAGGATTGGAAGATGTTTTTCAATAAGAGCTTATTTTACTAAGGTTCAAAACTAAAATCGCAATCCTGAAAAGCTGGGTTTTTTACTTATCCAGGTTTGCCGCCCCGTGAGTACAGAATTTACAGTTAATAACAACCTGAATTAATCAATTTTGATTTTTTCCCCCATCTTGGGATCTACGTATTTTTATTGACTTAAGACAAATAAACTTTTGTACGTATTGTAATTTTATTTTTGGTTTGTTGATTATCACATAATATATACGTTTTTCTCTGTCCAGCGGAGGATATAACATGGGTAGCCGGTTTGTTTTGGGGCAAAAATGCTATTTATAAATATGCTGGGTTCGAATTCAATGTACCCGGGCTCATACAGCGATGAGCCGCCGTGTCAAGACAGGGCGCGTGAAAAAATTCGTTAAATAAGAAAACAAAATTGAATTCCTTCCAGATCATTTATAACTTTGGATTAATCATAAAATCCTCCTCAATTCAAATTTGAGTTTTTTCCCCACCCAGAACCACGTTGTTTGTACTCAGGTTTAACATAAACATTCGTACCCATTGAACGCGAGTTCGACTGGACCCATTCATTAATTCGATTGAACCGGTTCAATGGCGTTATCACCCAGTCACTGATTGTAAAATATTTGCAAATCACATTATTTTCCTTTCTTAACAAAGGAATCCACCGATTAAAAAGGGGGGGGGGATGAGAACGAGGATGGGCGGATGGAGTGCTTATGTACGGTGACTGACGGAACACTAGTGTTTACTTATTAAATTAATAGCATTCAAGGATCAGTCACGATCCATCCTATTACTGACTACGCAAGACGTATTTCGTCATTTATTTGATTTCATACTTGTCGCCAATGGAATTCATTGCGAGAATCGCAAAAGTAACCATTTCTTCTGCAACGTTTTTCAGCATCTAAAACCTTCTACTGTACTTTATAACTAAGTTTTCAATAAATAATAATTAAATTGTTTAGGCTATAAATTATATTATTATTTCTACATTGATTATGTCTATTCTCTTTAAATTATATAGGTGGTTATAATTAAAGAAGGCGCTACCGACAGATCGAACCATTTTTTTAATTCTCTATTGTAATCGAACAGAGTGCCAAACGATGTCAAATCTTACATTTGTTTTATGATTAAAAATTCTTAAATCTCAAAAGGCATGATTTAGGGTTCAATCACACCTTTCAACATTTTACCTGTAATTCATTGTTAAATCACGGTTTTATGTTTCAAAACATATTCACAACGACAAAAAAATCTCCTTCATAAAAGACATAGGGGTATTCGCGATATTTGTGTTAACCCTGCTAACTCTGTTAAGTCTTGTTAGATCGAGAAAAATGATGGCATAGACTTACAACTTTTATCTATGTAGAGATAGACTCTAGTAAGATCGCCATATAATTTTGTTACACTTAAGAACATTGGGAACACTCTCCATGGTGGACTCCACGTAAACTTGCATATAGGGTGTCCCTTGAATGGAGGTTAATTATTGGAGAGCATTTGAGTTGAGTAAGCATTAAAAAAAGCTTTGCGATTCGGAATAACAGTGAATGTGATTACTGCTAATATAGAGTGACGTGCGATACCAATCGGTATGAGTAAAGTATCGAGTATTTCCTTTTGGTACCGAGTACTCTGGTATCGAATATTGTCATTCGATACAAATACTGTACTGAGTACTTTTCGTAGTATTGGCAAATATTACTCAAATAGAATTTTCTTCGAATGTTCAAGTAATATTGAATGGTCATTTTCCGTCCGAAACTTATCTCTCATCAAACTGGGAGTTGACTAGTTACTGTTAAGAGCGCCTACTAGCGGGTTGTGTCAACCAGTTAATCGAGATTTTTAATTGCTGGTTGGTAACTCTACTGATAATTTTGGTCACCCAAAATTCTTTCCCGCACCTCTCACTTTCAATTTCAGTAATTTCTTATTAAATGTTCTTGTTTTCAAGTTCCTAAAAAGTGTTCGCCTTCCTTCTCGTAGGTAGATACCTAATCATGTCTCCTCCCAAAAGTAAGGTATGAGATTGTTTTACTAAGGAAACTGAATCGTCGGCACCTTGTAAACTTTCGGGAAGTTTACAGTGGGAATACGACTTATCTTTTCAAACATTTGAAAACCAAACACCCGTAGATAAATTTTCTAAAAACTCGATAACGATAATATTGAAATACCAATAATAGGGGTATTCGCGATCTTTGTGTTGACTCTGTTAACTCTGTTAAGTCCTGTTAAATCGATAAAAATGATGACGTAGACTTATAAGAGTCGGCCAGTTAACATCGATCTAACAAGCGAGGTCCAATGTTAGGTGTTAGGTCGAAAATGTAGTCACATTGCTATCCGTTAGGGCGTAGGTAACCAACATGGCAGCAATGAATTTAACCGCTGTTTTTTGTTTACATATATTTTTATTCTTAAATACGCATTAATTAAATTAGACCAACATAATTCTTTTGTTAATTTTTGACCTGTCTGTCTACTCTCATTCATCTTCATCCCCTATACTATAATATTGTAGGCTGTTAGACGTTACAAGTTAGATATATCGGCACGAATTGAAGCGTGTCATTTGTTAGTACTTTTCATGTGCATAGATAGCATTTTGAATGAAAGAATTGATTAAGTTTCCTTTTTCATTAACTTCTGGCATCAATTTAACACAAAAGAAAATCAAAACAAACAACAACAAGCCTTCAAGGACTGTTACAGCTTTATTTTATTTTATTTTTTTTCGGGTTCGAAAGCAGGGCCGCTGGATTCGAACCCGGGACCTTTACCTTACAGTGATGAGCGCCGTGTCAACGCCTAAACCGTTGCGGCCTCCGACGCCCTCCTAACAAAGACTGTTATAGCTTTATTTTTGGTTCTACCAATCGCCACGCGCAGCATTGCGGAAAAATTAACGTTAACATGCTAACAAAAGAAGGGGCGTTAATGATCTTTCTGGACATTTCTCTATTCGAGTTAACACGAGTTTTAACATCTTACAAACATCGTGAATACCCCTACTGATATACCAACTTACAAAAGATTTCACATAAATCTCCAATCACATTCTACCTCACATAGCCGGGGATTTTCCTCTCATTCTCTTTCTTACAATCCTCCTAAACGTTTCATTCGGATGTGGCCTCACGACCGGCAGTCAAACAGCTAATACTCATTTTCTTGCCTATGTTGACGTTAGTTTTGTGTTGCGTTAACATAATTAGTAATGATTTTTTAAAAATTTGCAGTGATTCCTCGAACAGTTTAGGATTTTATTAAATCTGTCAAGGGAAATTTATCATGGCGCTCATTGATTTTTATTGTAAGTCATATAACAAGGAAAGAGGATAATAGTCATTTTCACATCGTAATCATCTGATCGTGCCTGGAGCAAAGCGTTCTGTCGGCCCTCGGGTTGTAAAACAATTAAAACGGTTAATTGAGCCGTTTCACGGAGCCGATCGTGTGCTAAATGCGATTTTTATGATCGATCCTTTCCATAAGGGAAGCCGAGAGGCATAAAATAATTTTGGCCCACCCAAGGAGAACAGCTCAATCATCATATTTCCGCGACTGAATAATTAAGCAATTACATATTTACAAATCACGTCCACAAAGATTTAAAAAAATCTTTTGCGGGTTCGCCGAAGCGTGCCAAATTCAAATGAATTGCAATTTTTACTATAATTTATCGAGCGGAGATTAGCTATATTAGTTAGTGAAATCTTATGTTAGACTTACTAAAATATATTGTAAGATTTTCTCTTTGGAACTAACAATGATGGAGTTGGTTAATGTTGAACCTGTTTACTTTTAGATATTTGTCGTGAAGTATGTCGTTAACAGACCACAACTGAAGCCGGTGAAAAGGGGAAACGGGTCTGACAGACAAAAACGAAAGGTATAGACGTGATCACAACGACCAAACATCGATTTATCCGCACGCAGACTATACCACAATAAAAAATAACGGGTGGTTCTGCGGCAGAAAGGTTAAGTGTAGCCTATCAAAATGATTTACTATAACAAAAGATTTAGATCTATGCGAAAATTATGAACTAATAAATATTAAACCTTGAATTGAGGATCTGACTAGTAGAAGAAGGGTCATCTACAGCCAATTAAGGATAGGCCAAGCGAGGTTGACACACGGGTTACTTTGGCAGTAAAGCCCGTGTAGAAAAACAACATCCGGCGTGTAGAAAAAGGTTGCTTTTTGGGTCCCGCATAACTGAAGGATGCAACACTTTGGCTCTATATAGAGAGCGTGTAGAAATGACATCCCATATGAGAATCGTGCAAGAACATAGCAGTGAGTTCCGATTTTTGAAGAAAACAGCTTTGTTTTATTGTGTGTAGTACTGATAGTTTTGTGTACCTAGCATGTGATTGATTGATTGATATCGCTTTATTTACATAATCTCTCAAGATTTCGTCTCGAGGACCACTCTTACATCTAAAGAGAATATGATATGTGTGGAGAGTGATTGTATTTATTAGCACGAATGTATAGTGTGAGAGTGCCGATGGCGGAATGTTGGGTACCACATCGACCTTCAATTATGTTAGTTATCTAATAGTCATAAAGGGTGATGGAGGAATATCGAGTAGTCCACCACCCGAACTGAATGAATGGTATGTAGAGAGGAAAGTATTTATTAAAAATGAGTGAGAGTGGGAATGGTTTTGGATTTAGGAGCTGCATGCCGTGGGTGCTGAATTGACCTAGCTGTTTCCAGCACCCGAGGTCTGACCCCGGACTGACAACTCCCAGTGTGGGGTGATTCTCGAGGCCTGCCGAAAATTCATTGTAAATTGCAAAAACTGGAATTGCCAGGCCCAATTTCAAGTGTATATATATGTACTTATTTGTGCAGATTTGAGCTTATATAAACAAAATAAAATCCCTAAACAAAACCCAGAAACACGAGGTGTTAGAGAAAAATACGTTTCTCAAGAATGCGCAAGGAAATTGACGAATCTAGGAAGGAATATAGTTAGAATAATATAAGAAAACATGTAAAACAAATAGCTCTTAAATAAGAATAGAAATACATAAAATATCACCTAATGTTGTTGGTTTAATAAACACCAATACGCAGAAAATTTGCACTAATTACTGTTTTAATATAGTAATAGAACTATAAACAACTTTTAAAAACTATAAGAACTATCTTTAGAAATAAAAAAATAAGACAGTCGTTGATATTGCGAATTAAGCACTTGTTGTATATGAATGGAAAATAGAAACTGGTGGACGACTTCCTTGTATGAAAAGCGACACTCCTCACAGAAACTTTTATTCCTAGGCTAAAAGGCTTGGAGTTTGCCGGCTTTTTGTTAAGGAAGCGGTATATACCGACAATACGTCAATAGCTCCCTGGATTCCCGTCACGTTTAGTTTGATTTGTTAACCGTTGTCTGAGACCTTGGGCGAAAACCGCGAGACGTTCTCGGCCATTCCCACGGCTTTCTCGGCTTTCCTTTCAATTCCATTAGCCCCTTCCTCTTCGAGCGTCTCCCCAGGGCGTGAAAATAATTTATTGTCACCTCCGCCCCCCAGGACGAGGACGTATATAAAACTTTGCTCAAGACGTCAGCTCCCATGCCGGGGAGAGACGTCCGGGCGAAAATAAAAGCATGAATCCTTCGTGCTTTCCCTTTGACAACAGGATTGATAGTCGGCCCCAACCATACAAATTAAAATCAAACAAAAGCAAAATATCAGTTTCGGTAGTTAATAAGGGTTTCTGCAGTGTGCCAACGCGTTGGTGGACGGCCCGGTTCTTAACTCATAATTTATGCTTCTGTCTCCCACTTCACTGCATCATAATTGATCACCTGCAGGCCGAAAGACTCGCCGCTTATTAAGACCTGTTACGCCCGGGTCGAAATAATATACCATCCAATGAAAAATGGGGCCTTAAAATTAACTAAATTGCTTCTACTTTTTAATACTGATTGACAAAGCGTGAGTAATAATAAAACTGCATGCTGGAGCAGTAATCCCGAGTGAAATAATAAATCCAAAACCTTATTTAAAGAATCCGAAAAACAAAATATATAATAATTTTAGTTAATTATACTTTTTACCTAAGGTCGTGGTTGAGATGAAAAAGTTAGTGTCTCAAGAGGTATTTGAACCTACGGACCTTCGGCTGTACGCCGCTAACCACTTGAACTATTTTGACACGAAGTGGTTAGAGCAGAGTCGTATTGAGCCGAAGGTCGTGGGTACGAATCCCCCTCGTTACACCGACTTTTTCATCAAGACCTTAGATAAAATAATAATAAATTAAAATAATTAATACGGTGATTTTGTCGTTAATTTCTTTACAATCTTGATGTGTGTGGCTAATTGGTTAGAGAGCCAATAAAAAGCTAAATCTAACTGATTGGGCGATATGAATTTGCACAATGCAAATGTTTTTTTATGGTTTAAGGATAATAACAGTAATAATTATCGTCCATTAAACAGGGAAATAAGCTATGTGAAGAATAGAAGCATTTTTTTTTTGCAGTTATAATAATGTTGAGGGGGGGCGTTGGTGGTTGCAACGGTTTGGGCGTGGACACGGCGCTCATCACTGTAACGTAAAGGTCCCGGGTTCGAATCCAGCGGCCCTGCTTATATATATATATATACTTAAAATGTTTTTGTTTTCCCAAAAACACCGCCACCCTGAGGGTTATATGATCTCTGCTGTTGCGACCCCTCGTAAAAAAAATGTAATAATTTTAAATATTTTTGTATAATAAATAGACCCTGATGATGACGCTATAAACGTCGAAAGCTCGGCAAAACGTAAAGGATTGTCGTTCTGATGTGACCACACCCAAGATCCTTTTCCCAAGTTGTTCATAAGCAGGTCGACCATGATATCATCATCAATAATAATAATAATAGGTCGTACCCAGGGAGAATAGTCCAGTATGGTTTGTTATATAGAAGCAACAAAATTTAACTTGAATATATTAAAACCAACATTTGTTATCATTCCATGATTTTGATTTTGAGCATATGCACCTCGTTCCTTTTTTTTAGTTAAATGAGTTCTATTTATTTTATAGGCAATTCATTATGTCAATGTTATCGTTTCTCCTTTTTACTCACACAGTTTATCTGTGTCTAATTGAATTATGAGATAATTTTTTTTATTTATACATTATGCAGTGTATGTATGCATAATGCATAGTTGTATTCCAAAAATTCACGCCTTTGGTTTTATGTCTTTCGACGTGTTTTTTAAAACAAATGCTTGGAGAATATTTTCCATTAATTACAATTTTATATAAAATAATTATAATTTTTTTTATAAATATTTTTTTGCTACTTTCAAATGGTTCGAATGCGGAACTGATTAATACCACGTCAGGTTAATGTTGTAGGTGTGTGACAGTCGTATAGATAATATCTGCAAATGCTCTAACAAGTTAATGGATTGAAATTCCTGAAATTATGCAAGCCATATTAAAACGTCTTCTAACTATTTTATCTTGAATTGAGAGCAGCGTTATATTTATTTTTATAAGTTATTTATCCTGAAAAAACGATTTGATACCTGATAGCATAATGTTTACGATCCGGAACAAAAGTGTTTTCTTTCACTTCACGAACATATAACTAAATTCTCAGTTAAATGTTGACTAATCGGCTTGTCATACTCATAGAAAGAGCAACTTGCGTCTAAATTCTGAGGTAAATTGAAATTTTGAAATTCAGTAATGTATAGAAAATGATTAGTGTGATGATGTGATTTCTCACATAAAACAGTGACGTTACTTTTTTTATGAATTTTCTACATTTATGTTTTGTGTTTGCTTGCAAAACTTAAGTTCTATTCTTCAGGATGTTTAAAATTAGACAAGTGTTCACTTAAGATTATCTATTGCTTGAATTATCAATGTAAATAGTTGCTTAAAAATGGAAAAAATGTTTTTTTATTTTTCAAAAAGACCCCTTTTAACTCGAAAGCAGGGCCGAAGACGGCAGGAGCAGTCATCCACTTCTGCACGGACTGTTTCTAGTGGAAATTGTTCCGCTGCTTTTATCAAAAACTTTTTCAAATCTTCTACTGTTGGGTGTTTTTTATTTCTACAGTCCATGCTCTTCCGCCCACACTGAACACAATTTGTAGTAAAAAAAATTGCAATTTCGTCTGACAGAAGGCAACTCTGTCAAATTCACTATTAATCAGGCCATTATGTACATATGTCATACTAATACAATAATTATTAAACGAGGTTTCATGGAGTCAGTAGGGTATAATCATTTTAGGCATTTATTATGTCGGATATACATATATTTTGGTCGCTCTTCTCCGGTATACCATCGCTAGCTAGCCAGCAGATCGTAGAATCATCCCCGCAACAGCTTCTATGGGAGTTAGGGAGGTGGGCTAAATTTGGGTAGAAAACGAATAATTTATTGTATCGTAGTAATGGTGAAGGTCAAAGAGTGAAGGGTATATAGTACTGGTGCAACTATACTCGGAAAATGAAGCAGATACCTTGTTCTACATGGTAGGATGATTAAGACCGGCGCCACACTAGACGGAAATTTCCGCTGCACAAGCTTACATTCAAAACACACAGCCAACGACAGACTGAACAGAAATTTCCGTCGTAATGTCCGTTGGTGCACCAGCGTACGTCGAAGGAATGTCCCCCTGGGTTCCGTCTAAACAGATAAAAACAGTGGAAAGTAGTGGGGTGCGGTACACTGACGACGGACAGGTGTAGAACGGAAGAGGTAGGCAGTCGGACACGCAAACTGCAAGTGAAGCTGAGCTATGATGGATTTGGACCAATTTATTGTGGAAGTTCTACAGTCATCCCGTAGTATTGGAAGAACTTGACAGGATAGCGTCGAAGTTCCCCATACAGACAGTGTAATTGACCAAATGCTACCCTTTTCACATTCAATGGATGAATCCAATGTTCTCTCATTCTCTTCTGCTTCTCCATTGCCTTGTAAATACACAAAATAAAAAGTTGTTTCATTGTACCGTACATGATCAACTGAGTCACGTTATCAACTGCATATCCAAACAGTTAATGAAGTCATTCCGTTCATTTCCGCTGTATATGTGGCATGGTAGCAATGGAAACGATGGACTGATATCTGGTGAAGTTGAGTCACGGAAATGGAGTTCAGGGGTAATGTAGTTTGCAGATTGGTAAGGAAGAGCTTCGATAAGCACTATTTAGATGGATAAAAGTTTACTAGGGTGATAGTAATTATGTGATCTGATGGTTTTATAAGTTTATGGATGAGTTGATGGATAGTTGCTTTGTATACATAATACATGGTTTCAGAATAACTTCGATGGGGCGTCGATAGTATTGCCCGAGTAATATGGTCATATCCATGATTTTTTTCGTTGGGATTTTTAATATTTTGCCAGTTGTTTGAAATTTGTTTGAAATCGTGTATTGCACAGTACAGAATTAACTGGAGAGTTGAAGAATGCGGGTGGTTTCTAATGAAAGAAATCAGAAATATTTCCATGAATAATCTATGGGCTTGATAAAAAAGTTTAATAAGGAGATTAATTTATCCAAGTCTTTTGCTTTCTCCTTTCTCGAGTGGTGAATCGTGTCCTCGAGCCTCTTTCAATTCGGGCCGCTAATGAGTTTCTTTCAGTAAAGTCGAATTAATCACCTTAGCACGCGCCCTTATGGAGCGCACCGCCTCATCTCGCCAAATTACCACAAGACGGTACTTTACAAACCTCGTGTGATTTAATGCCGAACCGTTGCGTTTTACCTACAGAAAAATGAAATTCCTTCTATATCTTTATTTGCAAAAAAATGCGGATACATTTATGAGAGAAAGTTTACTAAAATACCGACAAGTCCGATCAGTATATTTTTTTAATCAGATTTTTTAATAAATAATTTTAGTCATAACTGAAATTGACAATAAGTTTGATAATTTCTAACGAAATACTCTAGTTTATTAACCATTAATGGAATGTTTTTGTTGATTAATTCCCCAGTATCACATACTACATATAGCAAATGATTACATAATATTCTTTAGTTTTTTAAAAATCCTGTTGATTTATTTATGACCCGAACGCCCAAAGGACAAAATATCATCACACTGACCTAGTTATATAAATCACAGAATTATTATAATTATTGCGTACATCACTTGATGTGTAGACACGTGTCAGATCGTAATTATGGTTTTTGGGTCGACCAATGTTTTTTTTCTGCGTATTTTAGAAAGGTCGGGCCCATGAATCTTAACTAAAATTATAAACGGTCGGAAATTCTTTTAAGCGAAAATCGGTTTTTAATTTTACTACTGAACGTTGAATAGTAGAGATCAAAAATTTTTAATTTTTTAAGTTGTGCAGGTTAAAGCATCAAATATCATCACAGTTCCATTGTCGGTTAAATATGAATGAATATTTCGGTAAATATGTTTTTTCAGAGCTTATATGTCTCTTTTGACTCGATTCATAAATTGTTCATCCAGTTGTTAATGTTGTGTTAGAGGATAATGTCGGTGGGTTAAATACGACAAATTGTAAGTACGTATAATGAGATTGACATAACATTTACTAAAGTATGGTGATGAAGTAGTCGATATTTCACCATCTACGTTTTCAAATTTCATATTCAGGCTTATAAATATTTTTTTTCTGTATTCGAACCCGGGACCTTTACCTTAAAATTATGAGAGCCGTGTCAACCACCGACGCCCCTATTAGTAAAATTAACTAGTTGCCAACGAAACAAATGCTAATACATATTGGTAAAAAATCATTGTCGCGCGTAGACAAATCCTTATTATGACATAGATAAATATATTTATTTTGATTTGACTCTCAACACGACACACAAGGATGGCACAATTACACAGAAGACAAACACTTTGAGCCCTGAAGATGATCTCAATAAAAGATCGAAACGTTGGCACGATAAAGAAAATGTTTTTCTGAAACCCACATCACACCCGACCGCATCTCACGATATCTGAATAACTTTATTTTGATTCAGCGTATGAGTTATTTGAGTTTACAAATAGGTAGAATTATCGAAAAGATGACCTAACTCTTCCAGATTTCTAAAAAAGTCACACTGCGTTTACAATAAAATGTTTGACTTTTCGACATAAAAAATTTCACACAGTCTATCAGGGAAAAACACTTACAGGAATATGCACTTACCAGATTTTGCAAAAATTTTACTTATCCAGTTTTCAGTAAAAAATGTAGTGATCGAACAGCAGGTGTTGAATCTAAAAGTGGGTCGGTGATGTGATCAAATGGTCATGTTCTAGAAATATCCATTTTCCACCGAGGTTGCAGAATAAAAACCTACCTAACCGTTTGTTTATGGGCTACTGAAACTGTATGTCCAAGAATACAAACAAAATGACAGACGTAACAGGCCGTTTGTCCAAAAAAGTTTCTATCTCAGAAATAGTTTTCTTTTAAGATTTGTCTTAGCTTCCTTGTCATTTAAATAAAAAATATATGAAAGTATGAAACCTGAGGTTACTGCTGATGATACGTCAAGTCACGACACTTATCATGAACGAATGTTTTATGTACATGATAAATATATACAGAAAAACCTTTAATCTTGAATGAAAAAATAAGGGATAAGGACAATTTGAAAGAATAGAAAAAAAAGTTACTTGGCAAACACTCGAGGTATACATACATTCCCGTCGTAAGGACTTAAAAACCAAGTACTGGATGAGTAGATCTCTTCTACTGTCAATTCATAATTCATATGTTTGAAACCATAAGTTTCAATATTGTAAGTTGCGACATTTTTTAACTTGGTGAATCATTGATGTTAGTTTCCAAATTGTGATGAAGTGAACCTCGAGGGTTTGATGAGTCAACTGAGTTTTCCTTTCATCTTTCAAATTAGGATTATACCTGATTTTTTCGATACAAGAATATCATATTGAAGGCTGATATCAATTTTATCCAGAAGCTGTATTATAACAAGATAAAGTATAACAATTAATTAAGGTTTTTAGTTGAGATGAAAAAAAGTTAATGGCACGAGCGGGATTCGAACCCACGACCTTCGGCTAGATACGGCAAAAGGAGGGAAAACTCATAAGGTGGGGTTGAGATGGGGAGTTGATGTCCGAGCGGATCGAGGTCACGATAGCTCAGGTGGTAGAGCAGCGGCGTATCTAGCCGAAGGTCGTGGGTTCGAATCCCGCTCGTGCCATTAACTTTTTTCATCTCAACTAAAAACCTTAATTAATTGTAATGTTTAATTGGTCAAGCGGACCACGAAATTAGTGAATTTAATAAAGTATAACTTTTAACCATTTTTACGTTCATCTTTAAGGTTGTTATTTTGGACTTGAAAGGAAAATATTGGGGGGGGGGGGCTAGATACAACAATATTCCATATAAAACTCGAGATTAATCTTTCGAAATGTTGCCTTATGTTTTATGTAACCTATTTAAAATTTGGCAAAAATTATTATTTGATGGTCGTGAGATGCTCTCTGGTGTGACGTATGTTTTAGAAAAACATTTTCTTTATCGTGCCAACGTTTCGATCTTTATTGAGATCATCTTCAGGGCCCAAAGTGTTTGTTTTCTTTGTAGATGTGTCATTCTTGTCTGTAAGGCACTCTCAACGCGACAGACAAGAATGACATATCTACACGGAAAACAAACACTTTGAGCCCTGAAGATGATCTCAATAAAGATCAAAACGTTGGCATGATAAAGAAGATGTTTCTCTAAACCAACGTCACACCAGACCACATCTCATGACCTCCAAATAATCATCAAGTAACGGTCGCTAAACAACACACATTTGGCAAAAAGTTAACTTTTTCACATGCCATTTCTAATGTTTTGTTTGTAATATTCTAATTCGAATAATACCATAGTAGGTCCGCAAAGCCGTTCAATAAATAAAATTATAATCGCTCATGAAACCGGTCCGAAAAACATCCAGTTCTAATTGAGACGATTGAAATGACAGAGATTTTCTTCAATAAATCTTAGGAAGGATGTGGGTGTCGCAGGATGAAATTCCGGTTGTGAATCTCAAAAAGACTGGGAGTGGCTGCGACAATGTACTATTATTTCTGCGATTGCATACAAACTTTCATTTATTAAAAACGTTTTAAATTTAAAATGACAACAAAGTTTTCTTTTTTGTCTTCTTGGCCAATCGAATTACAAGATGGATGTTTCTAACATAAAAAAATAGTTCTTTACGCATTATAAATATTTAAATAAAAATCAGCAGATCCGAATAAAACGATTTTTCGTAGTATCTCAAAACATTGCAGTTAAAACAATGGCTTATCCGTTTGTCTTGGCTTACCCCATGAGAAGAAACGTTTTTACAACGAGTAAAAGCGAATTTTATTAAGCTTCATTGATATGTCCATCGCGTCCATTTTATCAAAAGGCAATTTCTATCAACATGAAGTTCACCGTGTGGGGTCCCTGAAGAGTATGATGGTGAGTGCTGATTTGAACCCACTTTGGTGCCAATTCCTACCATTTCATATATTCAATTGACACACACACGCCGTATGCCTTTATCAGGGGTGTCTTATAAGCGTTTCACGTTTCAGCCCAATTGTAATTTATCAGACGTACCGGGCGGTGTTTGTCGTTGTCGTACTAATAAAAGTTTGGAACTATTGGAAGAGCGCTTCTTTTAAATCGGTCAATTGACAGACAGATATTGGATTTTTCAAATTGACAAGCTTTGTTATGAAATCAACAAAACCAAATGTAATTATCTCAAATGGAGGAATCGGTAGCCGCAACGGTTTAGGCGTTGACGCGGCGCTCATCACAGTAAGGTAAAGGTCCCGGGTTCAAATCCAGCGGCCCTGCATTCGAACCAGACATACTTACAAATGGGCTTTTTTTTTCAAAAACACCCACACCTGGGCGTTGAACTGTTGCGAACCCTCATAAGAAAAAAAACTATCTCAAATGCTTTCTTACATAAAAGTTTTCGGATAGTTTTAGGCTTTCGCTGAGCTACTTCCAAAGCGTCCTGTTTATCGAGTTTATTTCAGGAAATTGGTCCGAAAATTTTATTTACGTACCACGAGTAAGTATTTCACTATCAATTAAAATGGTAAATAAATAAATGATTATTGGTTGGAGAAGAAGAGGTCGTTTATCCGAAAAACTCTATCCAGATAATTTTTTTACGAATAACTTGAGAACGCTTGCTCCAAACTAAAAACTGTTCGCACTGTTTAAATTTCGTGTCAAAACCTTTTAAAATATACATTTTGGGGGCCACGGTAGCCGAGTGGTTAGCGTGAGAGACTATCGGCTCGTAGACCCCGCGGTCATTGGTTCGATTCCCGCCGTTGCCTCTGGACTTTTTTTCACTATACCCTTTCCCCTCAAAACGAATACGCATAATAACATTGTCATTGGCTAATATGCAAAGAACATAAAGCCATTAAAGTTTAAAAAAAAAATATATATATATATATACATTTTTACATTTGAAATAGTTGAGTTTCTATCCATATTCCATTATTTTACAGACTTAGATCAAAACCTTTTATTTTATGAGAAACTATACAAAAAATAAAAATTTTGGTGCCTCGAGATTTTCTAAAAAAGCGCCTCAATAAAAACGTTTAGGGGTGAATAGAATGTTTTCCCCCGTGTTCACTCTAGAAGTAATCTAAACACTGTGAAAATAGTATGGCAAATCTTAGAATAAATAAAAATTAATAGAAGTATTTCACTTCATTTGATAAAATGTATGTTTAAAGAATTAATGTTTGGTAAAGTGTGTACAAATATGTATGTATAAAACTTTTTTTTTTAATTAACAAGTTTTCTACATTTAAAAATGTGTCGTTTTTCGACTCAAGGTTTGTGATTCCAGAAGAAAAGCACGCAGTTAAAAACACGCCAACAAAATAATGAACTATTAAATAAGAGGAGGTTTATGGTACGACTGAGGTCATCGCCGGCCCACTGCGTGTTTTCCTCCTTTTTCTGGCCTTTAAAGCGTATTTTGTTTTCAACTGCGTTTGAACGTCTCGATCTGGTTACCGAGTCACTGCTTTTAAATGTACACTACATCCATATCATAAAATGCTAGCCTCTCGTTTGTACCTCAGGTTGACAATTACATAATTTACACAGAACATTGCACATAATTGACAACTAAAACGTATATGGATTAATATTTAATAAGTAAAAGAAGTATCATTTTACTAAACATCTCCTCGTGGCCACTTCATAAGTCGCTGAGAATCCAAGCCTGATTAGACATTTGAAAAATGGCAAAAAGAGGAAAGGTTCGAACAGTTGTAGGTTGAGATTGAGAGTTGGTGTCCAAGAGGATCGAAGTCACAATAGCTCAAGTGGTGGAGTAGCAGCGTATTTAGCGGAAGGTCGTGGGTTCGAATCCCGCTCGGGACACTGACTTTTTTATCTCAACCAAGACCTTACATAAAAAGAATAATTAATGGAAAGAAGTAACTTGGTCAATTGATTACTAAAACGTAAATGGATTACATATAATATACAACACAACAAACCTAGAAGTCTGGTCACACACTCACCCCAGGGTACTCAATATTCCTCGGAGCGGAGCTAAACGACCTCATGAATGATTGAATATACGATAGAAATGATAAATGGTGGAGTGAGTGTGGTGTTCAATCCTTTTTAAAAAGATAGTTCCTACTCACAGTAAGTTGTTTAGCACGATCCGGATTTCGAGCCTTTTAGCTCATCATCAGGTTGTACAAGTCCTTCATTCTGATGATGAGCTAAAAGGCTCGAAATCCGGATCGTTGCAAAACAACTTACTGTGAGTAGGAACTATCTTTTTAAAACAGGATTGAAATATACGATGTTATGTTGTTCTGTTCTTCATTTAGTTTATACCTACATGGAGAAAACTACGGACTGGAGATGTCTTTTCTCATCTTTATAGTATTTTAATCAGTAGTATTCAGCTCTGGATGTAATAAAAAAAACTTTTTAATTTTTTTTAATAAGTAAGCTTTTTGCATTGTATACATGTAAGTACTCTGTATACAATGTTGTGGGTCTGTGTGACTGAGGAATATCGAGTGCTCCATCGCTATTCCAGTGCATTGGGGGCTGATAGGACTCCATTGTCCATTGAAAATTTCTTGTACCACATAAAAAAATTTTAAAAATTAAAAAAATAGTTTTTCATTACATCAAAATGTGTGGTGATTAGTGACCGTTAGTCGATAATTATTCCGAAATCGTGAAATTACATCAAAATCTGAATTCAATGCATTATAAACATATTAAACTTCGGAATAGGTAACCCGACAAAACTCATGCCCAAGGACTGCCTTTATATCGGGTGCCATGCCTACTCGCACCCTGTACGGAGGCAAAGAGTGGCACTCCGCGGCAATGTGTGTATGTGCGGAGTTTGCCCACGTATTAATTATTCTGTGAACATTTGTAGCTTATTCGTATGTATTTCAAAAATTTGTCCACTTACACGAAATTAAGCAAAATGGTATTATGCCAACTGATTATAGGGTGAAAATTATTTTAAGAAACTTCGCATTTTAATTTGATATTGTGCAAGAAAGAGAAAACATGGAAAGGGACATTAATTAATATTGAATCATCTTAAGTATTCACCATATGAGCTGCAAGCCGTTCCCAAAATGGAAGGCGTTAATGGTCTTAGCAAACGTTTTCTCGTGTAGTTTACGTTCCTTTAAACAAATTTTATTAATGGCCTCTGTCTGATAATTAAACGGAGTAGACCAAGAAGAACATACTGAAAGACACTGGGTACCCCGATCATATTTTTCTTTAATGGCTAAAAAGGAAGGGCGATATTTTCCAAGATTCTGCTTGTTTTGATCTTGAAATACAAGCCTGTATGAATATTATTCAGTTTCTGATGATGTTACATACAAAAAAGTAAAATCTAGTTAGAACAGCGTACAAGTGTAAAATTCTATTAAAAAAATATTTAAAAAAAAATATATATATGAAGAGTGGAAGTTCCAAATGTTCTAAGTGCCTTCTGTTATTTTTTTCAGGAAAGTAATAAAACTGCGTAAGTCAAATGGTAACTAAAAACTTTATTGAAATGTATTTTATGGGTAATATATTAATATACATTATATAAAAAAATAAGAAATTGAATAAACGTTCTTGTACCGTGGTACATAGAACTCTTTAAATGAAAACTTTATTGATACATGAACATGGTAAACCTTAATAATTTAATAGATGAAACTAACATATTCAGTTAACGATAAATTAACGTTTTGATAATAGTTGTTAGCAGTTTCTGGCAGAAAATCTCACTTGGCAGAGAAAACTTTATTTTTGCAATTGGACAGAAATGGCTTTTGAATCAATGACATACAAACATTTTTAATGTCATCAGGTTTAGCCCCTTTTTTGGTACATTAACACGTTTCCACAAATCTGTGTCATTGAATGTGGACTTACTCCGGATAAAACCTGGGTTTGGAAACTTTTATCATAGTAGTTTTTGTAGTTCGAACATTTACTTTTAATATAGGGTCAGAGGCGTGTTTTAAGTCTAGAAAGTACGAATGTTCAATGTTAACTATGGAATACGGTTCCCCTAAAACATTAGCTGATGCCAGAACATTTTTTAAATCTGTCGGAGTGTAACATTTGGAAACCCTATTCCTCTTTTCAATAATGGCGAAGTCGCGATCACATCAAAAAATACTATGACGCTTATTAGCAATTTCTTACCAATCTCTTCAAAATATCCAAATTGTGCCAAAAACGTCATTAAAAAAATAAGGGTGCGGTTTTTATGTTGGCCTCTCAATTATCTGACCACATAACCAATTTCTTTTTGCCAAAAATGTCATATGAATTCACTAGACGTAAAATACAGGATCCAACTTCTGATTCTCCAACTGGCTGATACGCCATGGCACAAATCGTATGTCCCGTACTTAGGCCAGTGCCATCTGTGACGAACGCAACAAACCACTTTTAAAGAGGTTTGGCACTTAGAACATTATTAGGGTTATTGTGCGATGGCACATAGAACATGTTAACAAAAAAAATCTGTTTTGAGGAATACATATTTATAAATTTATATATGTCTACTTAAGTTTCATATATCTTTAATTAATGAACATTTTTCTTATAGCCCCATACGGTATCTGCTATTTCTTTTGCAAATTGCAACGTAAGCGTTCTTAATAACAAATTAAATGAGTTTTGATGATTCTCCTTTATTAGAATTAATTGGTCCTTATTGGCTTTCCACTCGACCAAAAGTGTTGATCGATGAGTTTAAGAAAGTCGAAAGGTCGAAGATCAAAATCTCCTCCTTCAGATGCTAAAAGACATCGGTCGGCCCGAGGGATATCGTTGCAATTGAAAGACGAAAATTTTAATTTTTCCTCCAATAGAATTTATAATTTATGACCAATATAAGATTACTGAAGCAATCCTAAATGCAAAAATTGATTTATGTTAATGAAGTTTAACCCGACACGCAAGCTTTAAAAAAATAGCTTTTGTTATAAGCTGCTGAAATTAGGTGTGGCCCGAAGTTCGAAAGGGTCAGGCACCCAGAAATCCTTTAAAAACATAAACAGTTTCTATAATATCAAATGCAGATGAACGCTGCTTCAGAGAGTACAACTCATACTTTGATTTAGACACAAGCGGTGCCCCTCAAGGAAAAATTCATGATATCACGTATACAGTATTATCATGTAAATTAGTTATATACTGGTTTTGGTTTTTACTTAAAGGTTTTTATGATGCATCTCAATAGTTTTCTTCAACCTACAAGGACTACAATTTCGTTTCGTCATTCATACTCTAACCAACCTAACTGTTGGGTTGTCCGGAAAATAATGCAGGATTTTAAGTTTTCATTAAAAAAAATCTATATAAAATATTCTGTTTACGTTTACAGGATTACTCATTTGTATGAATGTCAACACTTATTAATCCTCTTCCAAATGATATTGTTTGTTTACCTCTGTAGCATTCCGCTACTTGGAAATAATTCAGTCATCCTTATAATGTCAAAGCGAGAATTTCGTACGATTTTCTTTTACGAGTTTAAACTCGGCCGAAGCGGAGCCCAAACGGCTAGAAACATTAACCAAGTCTGGGGCGAGGGTTGTGTTAATGAGTGCACTGTGCAAAGGTGGTTTAAAAAATTTCGGGAGGGAGATTTCAGCCTTGAAGATGAAGAAGGTCGTGGAAGGCCTTCCTCTCTTAATGATGATGTTCTGCGATCAGTGGTGGAAGAAAACCCCAAAACAACTGTTCGAGAACTTGCAGAGCAACTCAAAGTCAGTAAAACGACCGTCGCTGACCACATTTTCCAAAGCCCCCAACTCATCAAAAAAAGGTAATGGTTACGGTATGGTGGGCTTCATTTGGTTTAATACACTACAGCTTCTTAAATCCTGGCGAAACCATCAATGCTGAATCATACTGTAACCAAATTAATACCATGCATCAGAAATTGGCAGTAATGAAGCCCTCTTTGGTCAATCGGAAAGGGCCCATTTTGTTGCATGACAACGCTCGACCACATGTGTCACGTGTAACGTCACAAAAATTATTGGAGCTTGGCTATGAAACTTTGCCTCACCCACCCTACTCTCCGGACCTCTCGCCTACTGACTACCATTTTTTTAGACACCTGGACCACTACTTACAACACATAATATTCAAAAATCAAACGGAACTGGAAAATGCATTTATTGACTTTATCAATTCTAAAAATTCTGAATTCTACTCAGACGGAATTAATAAGTTACCAACACGTTGGGAGAAATGTATTGAGAGTATGGGAAATTATTTTGATTAAAGAACATTGCTTTAAAGTAACTAGTTTCTTTTTTTTTGTTTAATACCAAAATCCTGCATTATTTTCCGGACAACCCAATACTATCACCCATGTACGAAATATTTTTTCGTGAAACTTGATAGGTTGATTGCATTTACGTTTTAATTAATAGCAAATACTGTTTTATGACTCAAAAGTGCATTTTTGTAGGGTTTTATACCGTGACTCTACACTGGGTCAACCGTATGCAGCAAAAGATCTGTCCCTTAGGGCCCACATCTAGGGATGACAATGATGATCATATATATCTATTATATATATAATATTATATATATATTATATATATATATAGCGAGTATAATTTTTATCGATATATTTGAGTGTGAATACTTGAAATATATCGATATATTCGTTCTTTATTAACGAACAAAATTAATTTACAAAAACGTGACTATACATTTCTCTTATTTATTATTGGATAAATAATTTAAAAAATATCCTTGTCAGGATTAGAGACTGCCGTCTAGCTTAAGACATCGCAATATTTATATAATTTTAATTGTGTCCAATGGTCCGGGGGTAAACATAACTTACCATTCTGCCTTCTGGTCGGCATCGGTTTCTGTACGTTTCTGCGGACCATTTGAAAATAGGTTTTTATGATGGCACCTTCCTCTGGAACAAGTCAAAAAAACGTTTGGAAAATGTTAGTTTTAATACACGGGAAAAAAGGAAAACAAGTGGCAACTTGTAAAACATGCTCGAAAATTTCTATCTTTCAATTAATTAAGGTTTTTAGTTGGGATAAAAATGGCAAAAAGGAGGGAAAATTCAAAAGGTGCGGTTGAGATGGGAAGTTGGTGTCCGAGCGGATCGACGTCACGATAGCTCAAGTGGTAGAACAGCGGCGAATCTAGCCGAAGATCGTGGGTTCGAATCCAGCTCGTGCCATTGACTTTTTATCTCAACTAAAAACCTTAATTAATTGAAAGATATTAATTGGTCAAGCGGACCACGAAAACTAGTGAACTTAATTTTTATAACTAGTACTATAAAATACTAGTCAGAGTAGTATAAAATAGTCATAATGTACCTAAAATGAAATATATCGATATATTTTGTCACGATATATCGGTGAAGCCAATATATAGTTTTCGATATATCGATATATAGATTAAAGATTGCCATCCCTACCCATAACGCACCACAATCAGCGCTCGCCGATTTCTCAACGCAAAAAATTTTCAGAACAAATAAATAAAGTAAAAAGAAGTTTTGAAAATGATCTCCGACTGGCGGGATCTCATCCCATTTTGCTTAATTTAGTTAGTAATATTTGCTAACCAATGCTAAGTTCAACAACACCGCGATTTCTTAAGGCTTTGCAATTTTTACCAAAGACCCTAAAAGTTTCAGCACATCAATTTTTTAAACTTATTAAGCACGTTAAAATTACAATCTATCACCTTTTAACAATTTCCTCGATCCTGTTCACGCCATAAATAATACGCACTCTACCCGGAGAAATACGGTTGTATCCCGACTTAATTACAAAATTGATTTATGTCACCATATTATGTTCCCAGACTCGATCTCAATGCATGTGCATTTATTTGGCGCAGGTCAATGGGGTTAAGAGGCACGAATTAATATTATAATTTCAATAAGGGTTCGCCGAGTCGAATGCATCATTTCGCAGGGGACACAGGGGCCAGGTTATTAACTTATCCATGACCTCTATCGTCTATTTCTCGCTAGTATTGATAATTGAATAGAAACGACTAATAGAAAGAGAAACTCTGAGAATAACTGAAATGCCACAGCTAAAGTATTTCTTAAAATTTGCTCCAAGGTTTATATTACAGTCATAAGTAATACACAATTTTAAAAAATAAATATACCTGGACTCTGCCATAAATAAATATATATTTCCACCCCATTTTGAGAGGGATGTAGTCAAAATGGTTTTCAAACTGTAGTAATAACAATAATTTTATTTTAATCCCCTCATGGGTACAACATATTTAAACATATTTAAAACCATTTTGACGACATCACCCTCAAAATGGTGTAGAAATATATATGCATCTACGGCATAGTCCAGGTATATATTTTTTTAAAATTGTAAATTACTTATGTGTATATCTTCCGATGGCAATTGTATCATGAGATTTTCCATGTTTAGGTTCTGATGATGGGCGCCAGAAACATCCATATTATAGACAAAATTTAATAAAATATTTCAACCACGGAGAACTTGGGATTTTTCAACCTTTGGATAAGAATTGCTACGAATCGTGGATTTAAAGAAAAAGATGAAAACTAACGATAGTCTAACCAGTTACAAGCATTTAAAATTAATCTCGGAGTGGACGATGATATCCTTAACGTTGATAACTTTACTGGATCCGCCTATTCTCGCTGTCTCGTGTTTCGTTTACAACAGTTCCTCCCATCGATATTAAATGCGTATAAAATTCAGAGGTTAATTTTTTGGGAAAATTTTTGTACTGCCCACCCTTACCCTGTATTACACATTATGATATAGGTATATAGAAACTACTGCTGACCTGATTTCTTTTATTTTATTTCATTTATATGGTCCTTAAATTCAGAAAATTTGTTCGAGACAATTGTTCTTTAACTCTCGTTTTAATTGATCTACAGCTTATTTCTATATGTATAATATAGCAATACATGTAAGTTTGTAAACGTCGCTTGTTGACAAGTTTTCTACCTTGTCTTTAGGTTTTGAAATGTGGTTTCTAAGTGAATAGGCACCTTCTACAGATAGACTGAAACCTTCTTCTTCAAAATTCTTGTTTAAGAATTTTGCCTACATTTTCTGATATTTCCCCAATGTAAGGGAAGCAACGGAAGCCTAATGATTCATTTGTGGTGGGTTGTTTGAGTTTGATTGTTGCTTCTTTTCAAGTTAATTTTTTTTATTCATTGTACTACCAACATATAAATAAATCCATTAGATTTCGTGGTCCGATTGACCAAATAACCTCTTTCAATTAATTAATCTTTATGTGAGGTATTGGTTCAGATTAAAAAGTCAGTGTCACGAGCGGGATTCGAACCCACGACCTTCGGCTAAATACGCCGCTGCTGTACCACTTGAGCTATCACGACTTCGATCCACTCGGACCCCAACTTCCCATCTCAACCCAACCTTTCGAAATTTCCCTCCTTTATGCCATTTTTCATCTCAACCAATACCTTACATAAAGTTTAATTAATTGAAAGAGGTTATTTGGTCAATCGGACCACGAAATCTAATGGATTTAATAAGCAAAATGAAGTATATTTTCTCTAAAGCTTTCCGTGGCCATTTCATTTGTCGCCGAGAATTGAATTGATTACACGACATTTCAAAAATGGCAAAAAGGAGGGAACATTTAAAAGGTGGGGTTGAGATGGAAAGTTAGTGTCCGAGTGGATCGAAGTCACTAATAGCTCAAGTGGGTAGAGCAGCGGCGTACTTAGCCGAGGGTCGTGGGTTCGAATCCCGCTCGTGACACTGCCTTTTTTATCTCAACCTATACCTTACATAAAGATTAATCTATAGATAAATATTTCTTGATTGTTTGTAGCCATGTTTTTAATTGTTTCTAATTATTTTTTATAATTAGCGAGAGTTAATGGGAGACAAACGGTCTATATAATGAATCCAGCAGCTTTATTGGTCCAGGTATTAGAAGGATCTGCAAGTATAACGTGTCTGTATTGTGGTTTTTCTATATACGTTTAAATAGGGTATATATTTTAGACAGTCAAAAAAGTTTTAAAAAGCTGTAAGCCTAAAAAGTTTAAACTACCATCTTTTTTTAAATTTCCAATGTAAAATTTATAGTGAGGTGTAAAGAATAAATTAATTGGATGAATCCTTTTAGATCATCTAAGGGTCCCCGATCATACACATAAAAAATGATCTATATATAGAATCCAAAAAAAATATTAATATGTTATTTGTTTGCAATAGAATTTTTTTCTAAATTATCATGCTTATTTCAGCACAGAATGTGGAGAATGGAGACCCGTTAGTGTGTTCAACATCAACATCTCCTCACCATTCACAGACCAACCAGAACACCAGCATTTAAATGATTGTAAGTTAATTGTAAAAATGTAAGTTAAACATCTCTTAGTACATACCAGTTACGTGTGTTGACTAAACGAGAGTCTTTTTAAAAAGAACTTTATTAGTTAAACACAAGTTATAATTTGAGAAGAACCTTTCCTGTTCACGGATATGATTAATCTGAATCTGTCTTTACAAGTGTAAAAGGAATAGTGAACAGGGAAGGGTTTATTGCTTACAAACATTCTTCGAATCTGTACAGACGCAACATCATATGTCGCTGAACTAAGGGTTTTGTGCAGGCGTAACTCCTCCATGCCCAAATAAAGCTCCCGGGGGTGGCTGATTGATAGGGGTTGCTATGGCCAAGGGCTGTCTCCGCTGACGAAACCATGTGAAGACTCCATAGGCTGAGGCTATGACCAGTAAACAGTAGACTGGNCTGTCTGTTAATTTGTTTTTTATGTGTATAAAGGACATAGATTTCTGTATGTTTGTTAAAGGTGGTGTTAGAGAAGATACAATGTTTTGTGCTTCCTCCACTTTTAATATAAATTGTGTTAGTGTTTTTGGATTACCATCGAAGTTAGGGATGGCATCTAAAATGAATTTCAATTCGGCAAAATTGGCCATTTCAACAATTTATAATTATACAATTATATTAAAGTTATAATTTTTAAGTTTAATTAGGTTATTATACAATACCCAAAATGCTTACAATTAAAAACAATAAATTTGTTATAAAATACAATAATTTCCTACTCACAAACTAAATTTCATCATGCTCATCAGGTCCGATGCAGCAAATTCACCGTTGACACGATTGGTTTTCAATATTCCCTTGAAAAACCTTTGCGATGTCCTACCGACTGCGCCAGTTACGTGTGTTGACTAAACGAGAGTCTTTTTAAAAAGAACTTTATTAGTTAAACACAAGTTATAATTTGAGAAGAACCTTTCCTGTTCACGGATATGATTAATCTGAATCTGTCTTTACAAGTGTAAAAGGAATAGTGAACAGGGAAGGGTTTATTGCTTACAAACATTCTTCGAATCTGTACAGACGCAACATCATATGTCGCTGAACTAAGGGTTTTGTGCAGGCGTAACTTACCTAATAAATAGGGAACATCTACAAATACTAAATAAGTGTAGTCTTTTTTGGAAGATCAATATTGATTCTGTAGACTTTCATAAAACATAAAATAAAAGTGTTTTGTTTTTTCAGTACATTTATAAATATTGAACAGTAATAAGACTATAATTCATTCTTTATGCTCTTTTTTTGTTTTTAGTGTGAAAATCTATCTAGTTGAACTATTAAAAAAATAAATATAGTGCATATTAGAGATTCAAAATTTGATCTAGAATATCACCTAGTTAAAATTTGAATATTCTTTTATTATCATCATCATTATTATCATTTATTTAAAAACGAACACGAATTGTCATCAAACTTTTGTTATAATATTGTTTCCCTCTCAGCATTTTCACTTGTTCTTAATTTTTGGACATCTGAGAAACGTGTTCTACTAAAGACTTTAAAAGATTGTTTTGTCATTAGATTCCCAAGGCGTAAAAAAGTCTTAAATTTGAACACTTTTATCCATAAATTTATATTATTTATCCATAAACAATAAACGGTTGGAACGAGTTGTTTCCGGTTACAAGAAGATAAAAGAAATCAAAATAGTGAGCGAGGCAATGTGTTTTTTTTACAAGTTAAAAGGGTCTAATTTATTCAAATCCGCCCCTAAAATGTCACATGGAAAGGAAATCACTTACCATACTTACCATACAATATCGATGTCCATGGATCCGGATGGCGGGAAGGACGCCACGTTTAGAAATTAATAAAGAAACACTTTAGTGTAAGAAGGATGTGGTGCAACAATGGGCTCATGTTTATGTATCGGAGAGATAAACTTCACAATGGTGAGGAGGCCCTCTTCTGATTACAGGCCGTTAATGGGGCTCCTTTACAAAACGGACACCGGATAAAAGACGGCTGAGGATTAAGATATTTACATCCTCCTCCGTGTGAATACAACACTCGAATCGATACACGGCTGTTGTCATAGTTTGTCTCCAAACGGCTTTCTAAGGTTACTACTTGTAAAGAGTCGGCTTTCTGACTCACCTGGGATGTTCATTGTGATATTCTCCAATAGTAGCTAGCAACCGTGGAGGTCTACCCTGTGTAAAATATCACATGGGCTCAAAGAAGAAAAAGAAGGTCCACCAAGGTGAATGTCAATACTCGCGAGAAATACTTAATATACTTATGAAATATACAGAATGGTTTTGTTTTTCTCAATGTCATAGTTTATCAGAACTAGACACAATGATAAAAAATATATATAGAGAGAGGGTGAAAGGGAGAGAGGGAGATGAAGAAAGAGAGAGAGAGAGAGAGGGATAGAGGGAGGGAGAGAGAGAGAGTGAGAGAGAGAGAGAGAGAATGTGAGAGGGAGGGAGAGAGAGGGATAAATAAACTTTTTTATTCCAGTCCAGGTTTCCGAACGACAATAACAAACATTAAATATATAAAACAGTTCTCTGAGCGATAGAACAATACTTCAAAAGGAACAAAAACAAAACATCATTTATTTATTTTTTTACATTTTTATATTGTATTATTTTTATTCATTTTTTGATTAGTTTTATTTCAGAGAGAGAGAGAGAGAGAGAGAGAGAGAGAGAGAGAGAGAGAGAGAGAGAGAGAGAGAGAGANCGATAATTATTCAGAAATCGTGAGATGCGGTTTGGTGTGATGTAGGTTTCAGAAAAACATTTTCTTTATCGTGCCAACGTTTCGATCTTTATTGAGACCATCTTCAGGGCCTGGGATTTACAAACATTGTTTACATATAACAATTACATTTTGGATGTGGAAAAGTGAATTTATACAAAGCAAAAATTATTTTTTATATTCAATTGTGCCATTCTTGCGTGTCGTGTCTAGAGTGCCAGTGAGATTTTGCTATTTTCTGTTTATATCTATATAATCCTGAAAGGATAATCTGGCCGAATCATTACCAACACATTGTTTCCCTTCGTCGGCTCTTTTCACCTCAAAGAAGGTTTTTAGTTGAGATAAAAAAGTCAGTGTCACGAGCGGGATTCGAACCCACGACCTTCGGCTAAATAAACCGCTGCTCTAACCACTTGAGCTATCGTGACTTCGATCCGCTCGGGCACTAATTTCCCATCCCAACCCCATCTTTTGAATTTTCCCTAATTAACTAATAGTAATTATAAGACAATATAGGTTACTATAGCGTTAATGGTTTTTTTTTAATAATAACAATTCGCTAATGTAAATGTATTATCAATGAAAGAACAAAATAAAATACAAACTACAATAAATTCATTTGAACAAGCAACTTAATAGATTAATAATTAATAGAAGTAAGATATACATGAATACATAAGTAAATAACTTTTATTTGAGTAAATTCATCGTTGAAACTTTAAAGTTCGCAAAAGCTTTTAAAATTTACACTTCATTAATACTTAAACGTACTTAATTCAATATTAACATGTAATTTTCAATGAAGAGTTGAGGGTACATAATAATGCAAGAGCGTACTAAAGACAATTTGTGACATCAATCAATGAGAAACCAAACGGGTATAGATTTAAACACATCACTTAATAAATAAGAAAATTAATGATTATTTGGAGGTCGTGAGATGCGGTCTGGTGTGACGTGGTTTTAGAAAAACATTTTCTCTATCGAGCCAACGTTTCGATCTTTATTTAAATCATCTTCAGGGTTCAAAGTCTTTGTTTTCCGTATAGATGTGCCATTCTTGTCTGTCGTGTTGAGAGTGCGGAAAACAAACACTTTGAGCCCTGAAGATGATCCCAATAAAGATCGAAACGTTGGCACGATAAAGAAAATGTTTTTCTAAAACCTATGTCACACCAGACCGCATCTCACGACCTCCAAATGATCATCAAGTACGATCACTAAACACCACACAAAATCAAATTAATATTAATATTTATAAATAAACACAATATTTCAATGACTAATAGATTAATTTATGCATCTATTTATTTGTTTTATCATTCTTTTATTTGAATAGGTTGTATTTTTAGCTTGTTAGTAGCTACTGAATGCTCGCAGTTTAAGCCTTTTGATAAAATATTGAGATTCCGCGAGACTTGTACCATAAATGATTTGTTGTACACAGATGCACGGTGCGTGGGTATTTGTAGAAGGTTGACTCTTGAGTAGTGTTTGTGAATGAGAGAGAGACAGTCTGACAGTCTGGAAGACAGAGAGAGACAGAAAGACAGAAAAACAGAAAGAGAAAGAGAGAGATAGAGATAGATAGATAGATAGAGATAGAGAGAGAGAGAGAGAGAGAGAGAGAGAGAGAGAGAGAGAGAGAGAGCCATACAGACTGATAGTCAGAGAAACAGAGACAAATAGGAGCTAGATTAATGGAGGGGAGTGAGGGGAAGAGAGAGATGATTTTCATTGCAAAGATATAAAATTAAATATTGGGTTGTCCGGAAAATAATGCAGGATTTTAAGTTTTCATTAAAAAAAATCTATATAAAATATTCTGTTTACGTTTACAGGATTACTCATTTGTATGAATGTCAACACTTATTAATCCTCTTCCAAATGATATTGTTTGTTTACCTCTGTAGCATTCCGCTACTTGGAAATAATTCAGTCATCCTTATAATGTCAAAGCGAGAATTTCGTACGATTTTCTTTTACGAGTTTAAACTCGGCCGAAGCGGAGCCCAAACGGCTAGAAACATTAACCAAGTCTGGGGCGAGGGTTGTGTTAATGAGTGCACTGTGCAAAGGTGGTTTAAAAAATTTCGGGAGGGAGATTTCAGCCTTGAAGATGAAGAAGGTCGTGGAAGGCCTTCCTCTCTTAATGATGATGTTCTGCGATCAGTGGTGGAAGAAAACCCCAAAACAACTGTTCGAGAACTTGCAGAGCAACTCAAAGTCAGTAAAACGACCGTCGCTGACCACCTCAAGGCGATTGGAAAAGTGAAAAAACTCGAAAATTGGGTTCCACACTCATTAAACGATCGCCAAAAAATCAGCGCTTTGATGTTTGTGCATCACTTCTTTGTCGAAACAAAAATGACCCATTTCTGGCCAGAATTGTTACATGTGACGAAAAGTGGATTCTCTACGATAACACTAGACGTTCTGGACAGTGGCTCGACAAAGGAGAAGCTCCAAAGCCCCCAACTCATCAAAAAAAGGTAATGGTTACGGTATGGTGGGCTTCATTTGGTTTAATACACTACAGCTTCTTAAATCCTGGCGAAACCATCAATGCTGAATCATACTGTAACCAAATTAATACCATGCATCAGAAATTGGCAGTAATGAAGCCCTCTTTGGTCAATCGGAAAGGGCCCATTTTGTTGCATGACAACGCTCGACCACATGTGTCACGTGTAACGTCACAAAAATTATTGGAGCTTGGCTATGAAACTTTGCCTCACCCACCCTACTCTCCGGACCTCTCGCCTACTGACTACCATTTTTTTAGACACCTGGACCACTACTTACAACACATAATATTCAAAAATCAAACGGAACTGGAAAATGCATTTATTGACTTTATCAATTCTAAAAATTCTGAATTCTACTCAGACGGAATTAATAAGTTACCAACACGTTGGGAGAAATGTATTGAGAGTAGAAATTATTTTGATTAAAGAACATTGCTTTAAAGTAACTAGTTTCTTTTTTTTTGTTTAATACCAAAATCCTGCATTATTTTCCGGACAACCCAATATATTAAGAAAAAAGGAGGAAAATATATGTATATATCATATATAACCCACTAGAATGAGAAAGAAGAGATACACAAATATGTTTTTCATTGTACCTGAAAGGAAATAGCGCAGTGGTAAGCAATTTTGCCCCTGTAGTTGTAATTATTAATAACTAATTTATACAGTGAACTAATTTCATGCACAGCAGCCTCCAGTGTAAACCAATTAATTTTATTGAAATACCCCGTGCCTCTTTTCAGAACACCGTCTCGAATATGGAATATTTTTGACTGTCGCAACGCTGCATTAGGCCACGAAGGACGTCGGGAATTAATTTCACAATATCAAACTTAATTTTTCATCGTAAACAAGGTGAATTATAGTGTAATGAGAACATAGTTGACCGTTTACATCGCTGTAGAAACCAACGGTCTATTCTAACGATAGCAGACAAAAATACGGCTGGCGTGTTTTTGTGAAAGTGAACCTGTGACACTTTTTTTTGTTTTTTTGACCCAGCAATAAAACGTGTTCAAATTCATGAGGAACCTTTAAGCTGACTATGCTCATTCGGCGACTGTGATAGAAGAACCTACTTGAAGAGCCTCGGGAGAAACGAAGAGAAGGGATTATAAATATTTGCTCAGATTAGGGCTTATTATAGATGGTTCAATGTACCAAGTCCTAAATGGTGTCATGCCAAATCATGCATCCATATTTCACTTGTGTTTATGCAATTCTTGTACAGGCATCACGATAATATAACATGAACTACATATCATTTAAGCCAATTTTTGTAAACATAAAGTTAACGCTTATGGCATAGCATTCGTATGTAAATTCAAAGTACTAACATACATAAGTATATTATTTGGGCAATTTAAAAGCATTACCATTCAGTTCTTAAAATAAACTAAAAATAAACAACTGCCACGTAATACCAAAGAAGTCATGACTCTTAACCCAGTGTAAAATGTGGTGTCGTTGTTTACAAAGCCATTGTCATTGTCCTGAAAGCCGTGCCCGTGTAAGTATTTAATTGGAATGGAAGCTTGTCCTAATCAATTAGCCACGAGCAACGGGACCAATGTGGGTGTGATTCACGCAGATGTGCAATAATTCGTTTGAACACAAACTTGAAAAAGAAACTAAAATCGTTTATCTCCACTCTGTGGATCGATTACATTTTTTTTAAAAATTGATAGCCATCTTTATTGAACTTTTAATCTCGAGATGATACCGTGATGATAGCTGGAGACGATTTTTGGTTGGGTAAGTGGGAACTTTTTATTTGTACTTTATTTTCGTCCATCATTTTAACATTCTTCAGCCATGATAACCGGACGGTTTGCAGCCAATCTACTTATCTAGATTTACTTAGTTGACAAAAAGATTAAGAGTGATAATCTTAATTTATTTTTAATTTTCCTATTTCATTTATGTTTGTATTAAGATCTTGGTGTCATATTGTGAATTGTAGTAATTATTTGTAAACTTCGCAAAGTCAAAGGAATTGGCTTTCGTCAAAGTACGGCGCCCAGATGTTTCAGAAAAATGGTTTTTAAAAGGCAATAAAATCGAAATTTATAAGGAATATAAGTATCTCTGTGTTATCCTAAACTATGTCCAATAATAAGTATCATGAAGGTTTACAGAAAATTTTCTCTGCTAATGAACTGTACGCACATTTACTTAATTTCAGCAATGTAAAATTGACGTTTAAATTCAAAAACTCGATTCTTTGATCATTAAATCATAATTTATTTTAAGACTTGGCACAACATTGACATATGCTGCTAAGCTACACAAGTTTTAATTAAATGTACAATTATTCAGAAATCTTGAGATGCGATCTGGTGTGATGTAGGTGTGAGAAAAACATTTTCTTTATCGTGCCAACATTTCGATCTTTATTGAGATCATCTTCAAGGCCTTGTGTTGTCTGCATTTCAGCAAAAAAGTTCTCTGGTTGATAGCCGATGCGAGTTTCTTCTCATTGTTGGCGATGTCCTTCAGAGTACTTTTAGCTGCGTGTCCATATGTAGTTGAAATTTGTTCATAGAATCCCATGTTCTTCGTTCTTCTCGTGCTGAAGTGCAGACAACACAAGGCCTTGAAGATGATCTCAGTAAAGATCGAAACGTTGGCACGATAAAGAAAATGTTTTTCTGAAACCTACATCACACCAGACCGCATCTCACGATTTCTGAATAATTATCGATTAATGGTCACTAATCACCACACATAAATGTACAATGTTTGTCAGGAAACGATTAAGTTAGTCTTTTTTGGTTAATTTATATAACTTTCATTACTTTTTAACATAAGTTTAAAAAAACGTTTGTAACCAAAAACTCAAATTTTTAGTAAATAATTTATTTTTAAATTGGTGGTAACGGACCTTTGGGAAATTAGATATGTATATACAGCTCGTTGGCAAATATTTTGTTAGCACCACATCTGTCAGTATTCACATAACCAAGAAAATCCTACTGAAACTCTATGCAAAAACTTTATTAGCTCGTGAAAGTTTACTTTCTAAGTGATTTTGTTTTTGTGTGCTTGAGGTTGCAATAAAAAAATCACTCTTAGATGGATTTCAAAACTCTTTCCAACGGTTAAATCAAATTAATTTATGACATACAGTTGTTAAATGTTGACATAAGCTGAAAACTGAAGTATCACAAATACAATGGAAAATCAGAATTTGTACAATAGGGAGTTTTTAGTCCAAATTGACGGAGATAACCTCCTTAAGTATTGACGTCTGCTCACGGAAGACTATATATATTTTTGAGTTACTGTCACCATTTACAGAGTAATATGTGATATATGTAATGTAATATATGATGTATTGTGTGTTTCCAAGGGACTTAGGTCTGATAAAGTATATACACTATTTTTACGGATGAATGTAATTTCTAACAAGGAAGTGGCATATTGCAATCAGTTAGAGCCATTTATATTATTAAGTAAATAAAACATGTTTCGATGGTAATATATGGTTTATGAAATAGTGTACGTGTGCTATATTTTACAAAAGAAGATCCGTAAAAGAAAAAAGTAATAAACCTCAAAACTGAAACCTCTCGAATACAATTGAAAATCTGTCTGTTTTTTTTTCAAAAAGAACTTTTTAGAAATAAGACACTTCGGTCTTTCATGCTTGTGCCCTGGAAAATCTTAAAAGAGCTTATACTGGCAAAAAAATCCTCATATCTGATAGCCAAACAGCCATTGAAGCATTAGCATGTAAAAGAATCACATTAAAATTAGTCAGTGAATGCATCCAAAATCTCCAAAACCTGGGGAAACACAACAACCTGATGATATCTTGGGTCCCAGGACACAGGGAAATTTTGGGTAACGAAAAAGCAGACAGTCTGGCCAGAGGAGGATCTGCAAGACCATACATAGGCCCCGAACCTATTCTTGGGATAACAAAAACAAATATAGAATCCTCCATCGCAGAATGGATTCAAACAAAACAAAAGGAGAAGTGGATAAAATTTAGCAGTGCTAGACATAATAAACTTATTATGAAACAACCCTCACCAAGACTGGCAAAAGCATTGCCGCATTTGGAGAGGGTCAAACCCTGATAAGTGGTAGGTCTACTAACCGGTCACTGCCATCTGAGAAAACATCTACACAACATGGGCATATACAGTGATGATCCTATCTGCAGATTATGTAGTGAGGAGGAGGAGGAGGAAAGAGTCACCCATATCATCTTCGAATGGGAAGCAACAGCTCAATGGAGATTTAACCTACCGTATGGAAAAAACTTAAGGAATCAAATTGCAGCAGCGACAGTCAATGGCCTGATACTTATAAGGAGAAGGATTGCGTCTATCGCACTGGACTAAGGACCTAGGAAGGTACAAGGAAGACCAAGGCTGCAGTGCCTGGAGAACTCAAACCCTGCTTCCTAGCATCCCTTTTTACCATACCATACCTTGTTTACTTTCTGTAGAGAGCTATCGTGTAATAAACCTGAATATCCAAAAGTTGTAAATAAATTCCCTTAATTTATAAAATAAATTAAAAATAAAAGTCTATTCGATTATTTCTCCATAATCCGGGCTTAATTACTTATTATTTTGATATGCATTATAGAAACACGGCCCGGAGCAGTATTTGTATACGATATGAAGGTCAGTTAAATAAAGTTTGAGGTTTTTTATTAATATTGGAACAGTGAGAGGCAAATTATTTATTGTGCGAACATTTTTTTTTTCATTTATGTTTCTATAATAGCAACCTATATCTAAAAAGTTATGATGTGTAATTTAAAATCAAACTGTGAGCCTCGCAGCGGGAGAAGCCGTAGCTAATCACTCTTACGTTAACACGTTATATTTCAACTTGTCGTTAAAATATTTAAACAAATATTTTTCATGTGGCAATTACACAAACATCTCGTTATAATATAAGGGTTACTTGAATTATTTTGAATTATATCCTGGAACGAGTTAGTTTGGCCTGGGGTAACTGTATATCGCAACTAAACCAGTCAATTTCTCCCCAGCGCTGAAATATATTTACACAGGCAATGAACTTTTTAATAGTTGTTAACAGAGCGGTTTGGTCATGAATTTTAAGAGGGAAAAATCTCTCGTGCTCATCTTAAATTTTATGACCATTAAATAACTCAGCAATTTAAAAAAAAAATAATTGACTTGGTTTTAACATCAGTGGACTACCTAAACCAATTGTTGGGAGAACACTTCTCATCTCTTTTAGAATTTATCACCTTATTTGTTTTTTAAGGATTTAAGTCGTATGCAAGTGTTATACTAATATTTTGAAATTTTATAAAGCAAGTAGTAAAATATATAATCAAAGTCGTGACTTAATAGAGAAGCCAGTTAAAAAATGCCAAAAAGTTGGGAAAATTCGAAAGATTGTATGTAACAGGTTTAAATGGGGAGCTGGTGTCCGAGTGGATCGAAATCAGGATAGCTCAATGTTGGTTGGAGCAGCGGCGTATTGAGCCGAAGGTCATGCGTTCGAATACCACTCGTGACACTAACTTTTTCATTTCAGCCAAAACCTTACATAAAAATATTCATTAACTTAATAGAGAAGCCCATTAGATTTTGTAGTCCAATTGACCGAATAACCTCTTTCAATTAATTAATCTTAATGTAAGGTATTGGTTGAGATAAAAAGGTCAGTGTCACGGCGGGATTCGAACCCGTGACCTTCGGCTAGATACGCGTTGCTCTACCATTTGAGCTATCGTGACTTTGATCCACTGGGGGCACCAACTTCCCATCTCAATCAACCTTATGAATTTTCCCTCCTTTTTGCCATTTTTCAACTTTCGACTTTTTATCTCAAAAAATACCTTATATAAAGATTAATTAATTGAAATATGTTATATTTATCATTAATTCAATGCCAACTTGTAAGGTTTAAATATGACAAAAAATTTATTTAATAATTTTGTAACATATTTCTACAGCGATAGTGCTAAGTTCTACGTTTTCATAATACAAAAGGTGAGTTGAGATGAGGTCACGATAGCTCAAGTGGTGGAGCAGAGGCGTATTTAGCCTAAGGTCGTGGGTTCGAATCCCGCTCGTGACACTAACTTTTTTATCTCAACCAATACCATACATAAAGACCTCGTTCTTGTGGCACCGAACTATGTTTTTTTTTTGTTTTTTTTTAAGCGGATCCTCCATGGCAATATTGACATTTAACCCTGTAACACCCAGTGTAAGCAAAAGAAGAAGAAAAAGAAATTTTGGTTTCTCTTTTTTTAAATTGTTATTAATTTTTTATTCGTAAAAAAATGTTGTATATCTTGTGTCCATTGTTTTATGACTTAAGATTTGTTTATTTTCACTGTTTTTATGGACATCGTTTTTTGTGGCAATAAAACTTCTAAGAATAATACTATACTTAATTTATAAATTTTAACTTATTTAACTTTCACTGTAAATGTTATTCACCTTTGGCATCGAAAAAATTTTAATTGAAGTCTTATTTGATCCTGTAAAATCCTGGGCCACCAAAGAAAACCTTTTTTATTTATTTGTCAATCAGTAAGATAGAAATCTAATAGCGATACTTTTCTGTCACGTTTTGAGAATAAAAAATCACCTTATTGAATGTGAATATCAGAAGGGCTTAGAGACGCGACTCTAGTTCTAAGATCCCTCTGATAATCTTGATTTACTTCTTACTTAAACTTCGAGTCGGATTTTATTGTCCCCGGGGCCGGGATCGGCGGATCGTAAAATTAAGTGGCCGTCCCGAACACACACGCTTTATGCACACTCGAATCGTCAAGGGAAAAAAACTATCCCCACACTTCGAGTTAACATTCTTTTAGACGTGCTTTCAATTTAAGCCGAGGCGGATTTTGCTTTAAGAAAAAGCACGAGGCAAGCGGATTTTTACAGCTCTTTCACGCTATTTTAAATCGTGCCAGTTCTGACGTTTCATAATATAAAACCTCAATCTACATGCTAATTCCAATTCTAGACAAGAACATGTTACATATAAAAGAAATAATTTATAAACAAATTACTCCAGCTTCGCTTATAATATACACTCGTTTTCTATGATTTTCTTAATGTTAAAAAATATTGCAAGCTCGCGGGAAAAATGTCTCGGTTCTTATTCATTTTGTACGCTTGCACTATTCTGACATGGAAGAACTGTGGGCTGTGGAAATGCAACTAACTGGAAAAACTGGAAAAAATTTAAAGATTTTTTGTAACTGTTCAAACTGCGATATAACACTCCAAATTATGTTTTAATCCAGGAACAATCTGCTACATTTGCATACATTTAAAATATCTACCAAAATTCTTAAAAACAGCGATAATAGGTATTGCACTATAACTTCTGAAGAACTTATTTCAAAAAGATTTCATAGTACAAAAAGTTAAATGAATTGATAGGCTCATTAAGAATGACTTTAGATTTAAATGCATCAAATTAAAAATTTAAAAAAATTTTATTTAAGTTTTACGACAGCAATAAGGTATCCATTTTAAGTTAAAATCAGGGACCGTGCTTCTTCTTACACCTATGACCTTCTATAGTTCATTAAAAAAATCTAAACAATTATTGTAGTGATAATTTAAACATGGAATATTGCTAAAATTATGAAATGTAGGGCAAATTGGTTGAATCCACAAGCCAGAAACTGAAGAGATCGTCCCTATCAGTGTTCTATGTGAAACTACAAAAAAACTTGAAAATGGTAAACATTGTTCGATATGCTTAAAGAATTTAGTGCAATGCACTTAAGAAAAAAGAATTGTTAGTCACTCATACACCTTCTTAATAAAAACGGAATTGAAAAATATACGTAGATATACAACAGGAGCTACAAATTATGACGATAAAATTTGAAAATCCCCGCCAGCCGGTAGGACGCGTAACAAAAAAGAGAAGGAAGAAAAGCAGAGCAGATTGGATCGTGCTTTCGAACTGGACGCAAGCCAAAGACAAAAAAAGGTAAAAGAAGAGTAAGAAGAAGCAAAAGGAAGAAAAGAAGAGCCATCAATATTTGCGTCCCAAAAGATGGTTTTGTTGTTTTTTTGTTTATGCTTGTATGTATAGTACAGGACTCAGAATATTTTATTATTTTTATTGTAAAATTAGAACAGAATAGACAATGAGCTAGCTCGATTTCATTTTTTAAAGGGTCATTTTTATTTATTAAGTTTTTCCCGATTTTCTATTATTGGCAAGGTTTTAATTTTATTTTCTATTTCAATAATTTTTTTCCAAAAGGCAGTTAATATTATTTGATCACCAGTTAATTTTTTTTTTCTTTTAAATTCCTTCTTTCAGGTTTGAACCTATTTCTCCATTGAGGGATCCACGAGAGATAATTAACGCCATCACAGGTTTTTTAATCTCAATGTTCAATTGTTTAGGTATGGTTAGGGTGTTATTAGTGTTACTACTGTCCGGGTGTTTTCCTTGTCATGTTCCAGACTTTTGACGAGTATGGCACGAGGTAAAGGTTCCGTGTATATACTAACTTGTCCTCAAATCATACCTAGCAAACCGACACTGCCAAGTAATCCAAGACACCTCTTTCTCTTTTCAGCCGGCGTCACCAGGGAAGCACGCCTGCTCTCATAAATTACTCCTTCTTTACAGCTCCCATTGCATTCCAACACCTTAACATTCACATAAGCCGATGACACGGCAATCCTCACCACAAACATCGATCCTGTTACGTCTATGCGCAACCTCCAATACCATCTTCATATGCTTGAATCCTGGCTTCGAAAATGTTGAATCAAGGTAAAATCAAAAATCTAAATACGTAGTTACCACTCTTAATAACAAAATTCTCCTACCTGTCTGTTTATAAGGCACCCCAATTTCTCCAGCGAATAGTATGCGATATCTTGGACTTAACTTGGACAAAAGACTTACGTGAAATCCATTCACACGGAAAGAACGAATTGGCTGTGACCTTAGACATAAAAGAAACAGTACTTGATCAAAAATCTAAACTGACATACTTAGCAAAAAACTATATACTGCTCTTATCTCCCCAATTCGGACTACGGACTTGAACTGTACGGGACAGCTAAGTTCCAATCTTAACAAAATCCACTCTTTACAATCCAAAATCCCTTTGCATAATAGTTGCTGTTCCATTCCACGTCAACAATCATACTATTAACCGGTGTCAACGTACCCTCCGTCTCAAACCTGCCCCACTACCGCTACAAGAAATTTAGCTCCTAACTATGCTCCCATGGAAGCCCAATAATTCGCAACCTGTCCTTCTTCTTCCTTCCAACACTCGTAGAAGATCTTATTGTCTAACTTTGACAACTCTGTGGTTTGCTATTGACTTCATTAATGGCCAATTACGGCCATATTCACTGGATCGTAGCCGTTAAAACACGCCAGATATGTTAATGTACATACAATATTGGGTATGTGCATGTTGTATATGGATATCCTTGTCATATCATAAACTTTGCTTGTTGCATATTGTATGCTGTTGTAAAATATATTTAAAAATAAAGAGTTTACTTATTAAACACATTTAATGTCAAATGTACATATACTTATCATTGATTTTTTTTATTTCGTTTTTCTTTGTCGTTTTTTATTTATTTTATTTTATAAATATATTTTACACCAAGTCTATATGTTAATTTTTGTTTATTCTTTGTTGACTATAAATTTTTGTTTATTTAATTTTTTCTGTTTTTCTTTAATATAACAAAGCCATTTTTATATATTCTTATTATATATATATTTACATCAAAGCAATTGATCTTATAACTATTTTTTGTTTTTATTTTATTTTTTAAGTTTACTATGCTGATTAATTATAAGTAGAAAAAACAGATGCACAACTCAACCAGCCGGACTAATGTATATATACAAATCTATTTTTCTAACCTTTGAATTGGAATTCACTGCGCAAAAATGAAACGATCTGGGCAGGTACAATCCGTAAGTCCCGTTCTGCTCGCCAGACCAGTTATATATGTAAGCAAGTACATTTAATTACTGGAAATGTATTTATGTGGCAATAAGTGATACGAGACTACTTTTCATAAAACCAGTTTTTTTATGAAGTTACAACATAATATGTGTATTTAGTTACAGAAAAGTTGTATGTTATGATATACATTTAAGGCGATTATGTATCCATGTAAGTTTACAAAATATATATATTTTTCAGGGTGATAACTTCAATGTGTCTCATGACATTTTCTCGGTAAAAAGAATGTTACATAAAATATGTACTTTTTATATAAATGGGGCCTGGGCTAAAGCGATACAACCGGTTTTCTCCTGAAATCTTAGAGATAGAAGAAAAGTTCAAATTGTAAATTTCCTAGAAAAGTTTTAACGTAGAATTATAATATTACATTAAATTTTGTTGAATCCTCAAATTTCAGAGTGTACGACTCATAACTTATAAAATTTAAAACAGAATGTTTACTTAATTTGTTTTTTCTAAAAATGCATCTTTTTAAATCAAATTAAACCAATTCTCACTCTAATTCGATTAGCTGTCTAAATAAATAGTTTTAACAGGGGTGAAATAGTTGAGGGAGGATATATATGATTTCCTAAATAATAAACGAAAATGAAAACTTCTTTTTATCAACTTACTATTTTATGATTTCTATTATTTTAGATTTAGTCTTAAATAATCAATGTTAATAATTTCTAAATTAATAGTCCATTTTCCTGCAACAAAGCTCATCTTTCTTTAGAAAAATAAAAAATTAGCTTTTATGAAGAAAATACAAAAAATGGCATTCCTATTTACAATTAATTAAGGTTTTTAGTTGAGATAAAAAAGTCAGTGTCACGAGCGGGATTCGAACCCACGACCTTCGGCTAAATACGCCGCTGCTCTACCACGAGCTATTTTGATTTCGATCCACTCGGACACTAACTTCCCATCTCAACCGCACCTTTTGAATTTTCCCTCCTTTTTGACATTTTTCAAATGCCGTGTAATCAGGATTCGATTCTCGGCGACAAATGAAATGGCACGAAGAGCTTTAGTGTAGATATCGGACCAAGAAATATAATAGATTTAATAAGTAAAACGAAGTATATCTTCACTAAAGCTCAGGTGTGGTTGATCAAGCGGACCACGAAAACTAGTGAATTTCTATTTACATTTACAAATGGCGTGAAAAAATTGAATATGTAAACTCAAATGAATATATGGTGTGATGATGATGATGATAATGGATGCGAGGAAGCGGGGTTTGTGCTCCCCAGGCACTGCACCCTTCTGGCTTATTGTACGTTCCTAGTTCCATAGTTCACTGCAATCGACTCCAACCTTCTCAGAAATATTAGGTCATTGACTGTCCTTGCTACAATTTCATTCCCTGTGTTTTTTTAATCGTAGGTTATGTCTTCATTGAGCCGGTGCTTCGCATTCAAATGTGATATGCTTCTTCCTCCTCTTTGCATTATCTGCAAATGGGATCATCATTGAATATGCTCATGTTATGTAGTTGTTTTCTCAGATACCAGTGACCACTTAATACTTCCATCTCTCCTCTGAGACTGACCCTCTCCAATTACAAAAGGAGTCTGCCAGGCTTGGTGAGGGTGTAAATATGGTCTGACTCTAACAGCCTGATAGAGGTCATAAAACCTCAATTATAGTCTTTGAATATACCAGAACCATCATAAACAAAGATGTTTTTTGAGGCGTCGGTGGACGGAACGGTTTAAGCGTTGACACGGCGCTCTCCACTGTAAGGTAAAGGTCCCGGGTTCGAATCCTATGGCCCTGCATTCAAACCCGACATACTTACAAATGGGCGTGTTTTTTTTTTTCAAAAACATCGACACGCCGAAGGTTCGAATAACCACGTAGTTGAAATACCCTCGTAAAAAAAAATTAAAAAAATAAAAACCTATAGAATAAAGTTATTCATATATCGTGAGATGCGGTCGGGTGTGATGTAGGTTTCAGAAAAACATTTTCTTTATCGTGCCAACGTTTCGATCTTTTATTGAGATCATCTTCAGGGCCTGGGATTTACNCACGATAAAGAAAATGTTTTTCTAAAACCTACATCACACCCGACCGCATCTCACGATATCTGAATAACTATCGATTAACGGTCACTAATCTCTACACATTTCTATAGAAATAAAATTGAAGATAGGGAAAAAAGATATAGATAGAAAGAAATATTATTACCTTACCAGTATTGTTATTTACTAAAAAATGTATAAAATGTATGTAATAAAAAATTATGGAATAAAAATAATAAATAAAATTAAACAAAGATGGTTTACTTTTGGATAACACCAGACACGATTATTAAATTTAGTAAACGCCATTATTATTGTAAATGTTTTAAATCTGAAATGTAATTTTTATTCGTGGTAATTTTGTTCTAAGTCTAACATACGATTTATTATTTGCTTTAATGTTTTGACAGATTTTTATGACCTCTTTAGCCTGGAAACGTTTTTAAAACACCTAAACGATGTTGCAATACATTGCAATATTGATACTGATGCGTTTACGAAAGAAAATCGTAAAACCATATTATTCGCCGTAAATTCCAGCGCATTATTTAGAAACCCGAGACGCCATTATGATCCGATCTTGGAGGACTTTCGTCCCTTTATAACAAACACTACGGGGGGCTGTATCTTCGAAAGGTCTCGAGCTCCGGATAATATTTGTGTTTCAATCAGAACTCGTTTTCCATTCCGGACCATTCACAATAAACGAGGTTAACACAATTTGTCCTGAAGTCATAGTCATGTGTAATTCAATGGACTGGAACATTCAAAAAGAAAAAACGAGAGATAGTCACAAAAATGCGAAAGAGAGGGGAGAGTAAAAGCAAAAAGAGAAAGAAAGAGAGAGAGATGATTTTAATTATAAAAATAATAAATATGTATGCTTTTAAAGAAAAAATCCACAGCAAGAATTTGGTTAAAATATTAAAGACGATCATATTTGTAAACACTTGAACAGTAATATAAATAAAAGAATAAAACAACACGTCAAAGAGATTAAAGATTTTATATGCCTAGTATAAAGCATTTTTCAAGCACATCACATTTTACACAATTTATTTGCATATATTTTAGTAGCAATAGTCTTTCTTAAAACTACGGATAGGGTGGTCTCAAAGCCTCTTGCTAGTCGATCTATTCTAAAAATCTATTCTGAATAAAGGATATTATTTTTTGATAATTTACTATTGACCGTTATGTTTTAACAGTTAGAAAATGATAGACTTGCAGCTGGCAACTTCAGCCAACCTAAATTTGAGTTATACAGTTAAACTATATTTTTCAAGAAAAGGAATAGTTATTATAAACATAACTTTGTAAAAAGTTTCGTTCAATCTTGGGTGAATAGCAACGTGTTTGGGGGCGTTGATGGCCTCAACGGTTTAGGCGATGACTCGGCGCTCATCACGGTAATGTAAAGGTCCCGGGTTCGAATCCAGATTTGGCGATTGTCTATATGAAATAGTTTATGTATTGCTATTTGTTCACCTCAACCAAGGCTTCATTCCTGTATTTTACAATATTTAGTAAAGTAGGATGCAAGAGTAGATGGTAAATGTAACCAACAAAGCAAAGTAATTGTTACGTACACTGTCCTGGAAAAAAATAGTGAGAAATAGGGATAAAAAGTTAACAAATAAAATAAATTTATGAAAAATTCGAAATGAAAATAAACGAAGGGAGAGATTCATAAGGTACTTACCACCTTCAGACGACGGCTGCACGAAGCGTAGGGAGATCCGGCCCGATTCCCCTGCCCTCGCCGCAGAATCTCGGATGATTTTCAGATAGAAGATAACGATTTTGAAGCGCAGAGGGTGTTCGGAGAGTCGCGTAATTAAGGACTTTTTAATCATAAGAGATAGAAAAGCATGAAAAAAAGAGGCGTGAGTAACCTTACGATCATAGGAGAAGAACAGGACTATTCTGTTAGGAACGTAGGAGCTCGATTTGGGATTACACTAATCCAAAACAAAGTATCTCTCTTAATAAGATGGCTGGCGCCAACAGTAATAGTAAGAATAGTAATACAATAGAATAATATAATACGATTGAAGTTCCTTGTATCGTTGCTTGTTCAACCAGCAATATCAGCAGGATAATCATTGTTCCCAATTTTTTTGCTTTGTGTGCAATATCTGATGTAATATGATAGTGACGAATTAATGTAATAGGTGTTTTATGCTTCTTTACGCCTTTACGTATTACGCCAAAGATTACATACAGTCCGCTTCCGTCCGACACCCCTGCACGGCAATGTGCTGCACCTGCCTTCCGCGATTTTTCAAGTTCAGGTCGAAGTGCGTAAGATGGTCACATTAATGTGACTGGTCTGAACTTACATATTATGTCATGATTGACAATGTGTGTTCTGCGTTGAGTAAACTATATTGCCTCAGTCTTGCTACCGTTAGGTCGGATTCTCCATTTTCAAAATACATCAAATACAAACAAACCAGCATACCAATTTTTTATTCAAGGCCTATCACATAAATTAAACACATTTCTCTCGTCCGATAACTTCAATATAGCTTTCAAAAATTATAAAACCATTCAAACACTTTTTTCCAAAATTAAAGATCCCACACCAATAACAAATAAATCAGACGTAATCTACAAAATCAACTGTTTAAACTGTCCGGCAACTTACATCGGTCTTACATCCCAACAAGAGAATAAAGCAACGTATCTGTGATTGTAAAACCCAAGCAAAATCTTACAGCTCTGGCTACACACCATTTTGAACACCAACACAATTTCTACTTAAAAAATCCAAAAATATTACACACAGAACAAAACAAACATAAACTTAATTTCTTAGAAATGGTTTATATCAACAGAGATATACACAGCATCAATTACAGAACAGATACATGTAAACTCAGTCGCAGCTACGCCAATATCATTAATCAAATTCAATACAGATAACATACCTATATCATCACATTACATTCCACACATCAAATATTTTTCACATAGTCTAATTTCCCAACAATTTAGCTTTCCTTTTCCTATTTATCCCTTTCTATATAATCCTGAAAGGATAATCTGGCCGAACCATTACCAACACATTTTTTCCCTTCGTCGGCTCTTTTCACCTCAAAGAAGCCGACGCCTTATACAAAAATGTCTTTTCTATACCGACATCCTTCCCCACCCCTTCAAAATCCAACGTATATAAACACAAAATAGCAAAATCTCACTGGCACTCTCGACACGACACGCAAGAATGGCACAATTACACAGAAGACAAACACTTTGAGTGAGTAGAAATACTTTGATTGAATATATAAAAAATATATTTTGCATTGTATAAATTCACTTTTCCACATCCAAAATGTAATTGTTATATGTAAACAATGTTTGTAAATCCCAGGCCCTGAAGATGATCTCAATAAAGATCGAAACGTTGGCACGATAAAGAAAATGTTTTTCTGAAACCTACATCACACCAGACCGCATCTCACGATTTCTGAATAATTTTCAAAATATTTTCTAGTTTCTTCAAATAAAATCAACACATAATAGGTTCCCATAAAGGCCGTATCTGCGCAAAGATTGCTAGTTTAGCTGTAGTTGTGAGCTTGGCCGTTAATAAAGTTGTTAAATAAGTCCATTATATTTAGTAGTCTATTGACGAAATTACGCCTTCCAATTACTTAATTTTTGTAGGTGAGATTTTGGTTGAAATGAAAAAGTTAGTGCCATGAGCGGGATTCGAACCCGCGACCTTCGGCTAAATACGCCGCTGCTCTAACCACTTGAGCTATCGCGAAGTCGATCCACTCGGACACCAACTCCCCATCACAACCTACATCCTTTCGAATTTTCCCTCTTTTCGCCATTTTTCAAATTTACTTTTTCATTTTAACCGAACATTACATAAACAGATTAAGTAATTGTAAGGAAATAAGTTTGGTCCATGAACAGAATCCTTGTAGTCCAGTCCCCCTTCTTAAACTTCTTAAAGGTGACCTTATGCCATCAATCTTTCAAAGAATTTTCTGTTGGTTATTTAATTACAAATGAAATGTGTTAGGTAGTAGGAAATTGATATGACATGAATTTAGATATGAGACCTATGCGCTAAAACATAATCAAACAAACGCTTTTTCCATGTCAATAAGTTCCATCCCCACATGCTTTTTATATTGAAATCGTGGGGAATCATCTCTCTTTTACTGATATCTCGTCTAATCGTACGGAATGTTTTGTTTTCAATTTAGTTAAAAAAAATGTTGTAACATAGTTTTAGGGTATGATTACGTTAAAATTTAATTAACAGACGCTTGAGAAGCTTGTCAAAGCATTTGTAATTCTATTTTTATTTATGGTCACACATGATAAATAACCAAGAAATATGTCTTGTGTGGTATGGGTAAACACGATGTTATTTTTTTAAATTTATGTTTTGTTTAAATAAAAAAGCTTGTTTGTTTTATTACAACCAATCCACCGTCGAGCCTCGCAGCGATTCCCTGTTTCTTCCTGATATACTGAACCACCGGTTGAAATGAATCAGAAAGTTATGGTTCATTCGGAGCTACCTGCCGAGAGGAGGTGCAGCGTATGCTGAAATGAAAATGTTAATCTGGCCAATTGACACCGTTAGTGAACGCCGAACCCTGGAAAGAGAAAAAAATAAGCAGGACGCGTTAATTCTACAAACTACGCTGATCTCTCGAACCGAGCTGGGTCGTTACTGAAGATTTGTTAGTCTTGTTCTCGCCCTGAATGAAACAAAATGAGATATCTCACCCCGGATTGCAATAATACATCAGGTATTACATTAATCTTTTGAGTAAATGAGTAGGTCGACTAGAACAAGGCCGATTTAATGTCTTCCGTTACAACCTTCTAAAAACCAGACGGAGTAAAAAATTAAATTATGTACATTGTAAAAAACACTTAACACACATCCTTGCAATAAGGATCTGTTTTTTCTTCCTTAGAAATGAGTTAATAAATAAAAATGAAAAACGTACTGCACTTTCACAAGGCTCTTTGGCATTTTTATAACATTAACTTTTTTTAATGCTGTTTAACCTTTTATGCATAACGTTGGAAAGAAATTGTAAAACGTACATTACAAGTTTAATGATGAAAGCATAAAATTAATGTTTCAAACATATGCGCAAATATTCTATCGCCTAGCAAATACCAAACACTACTCACAAAAGGAATCATGAAGCAAAATCCAAAAGTCAAAATCGAGAATAAAATAATAAATGCGAACAAAATAGTTAAATAATTAAGAATAGTGAAGGAACTCTCACATTCACCCCGCATATGATTACGTTGTAGGAAAAGACAAGCTATATATTTACCAACTTAAAGCTAGAATCCAATCTAGAACAAATTGGAGCAGGGACGATACTGTATTCAGCACAATATACAAAAGTCTGTTCCTCCTCTTTGTCACAAATGATGCTCCAGGCTGGTTTCACAGACTAAATACTAAAGGCAAAATTATTCTAGCGAAGGCGCAAAATTTGGCTCTGTTAAGGACCACCAAAGCGTACCGAGCAAAATATCGAAGCCTTCCAAGTTGGCCAAAGTTCCAGATATCATTTGTATTCCATTGTACTTAAGTAACATGTAACGACCCTTGTTTGTGCACGAATTTACGCTGCGCCTTATGCGTCCCGCCCCTCTCGACCCTTTTTTCGCTAAACCTAGTCTCAACTGTAGACCAGCTCTCTAAAAACTTCTTTTTTACGGTACCCAGCCACGCTCTTCACCACAATCTTGCCCCCCTTGACGAGTTACGTCTTAATTTTCGCCGGTACTTCGGTTAATAGCTGTTTAGAACGGTCTGGATCGGAAAACTACAAGTTGGAAAGCTTTCCTTCTTGGGTCGACAGGTCTGGACCAAAGCTCAGGTATCTTCCACTTATTTCTCCTCTCGAAAAGGAAGAACTTTTACTTCCTTTCTCCCTTTCTCTCTTAAAGTTGTTCGCTTCTCTTTTGTTCTTCGCATTTAAAATCGTTTTCACTCTGTTTCCCTTTACTCGTTTTCACTATATTTATTCTTTTATTTCTCTTCCCTTTTTTTATGTGCAAACATAATTTTGGTCCTCCGGGCCGGATCTTGTGTTGTGATGGCCTTTTCCAACTCTTCGAAACCGTTTGACTTTTTCAGCTTCTTCACAAGTCTTTTGACGGCCTTTTCACTCCACTTATTTTCGCATTGGCTTTTTTACCAACCGAGGAGACGTAAAAGATAGCATAGACGACATTATAGTTTAATTATCTACATTTAGATTTAAATCGAATCGGGGGAAATAACGAACAAAGGAGAAAACAACCCTGAAAAAGGGAAATTTCTATCGGATATACAGCGCTGTGACCCGGAGACGCTAAACTCCCTCGCGATTAAGTCCAATCAGGATATAGAACATCTCCTTTTCCACTATGCACACTAAAAATCATTAGAAAGTGAGGATAAAGCAAATTTTCTCGAGTTGGGCTATAGAAAAACAAAGAGTGCTATTAGACAAGGAAATATATGGTAGATTTCACGAAGTTGTGGCTGACACAGGTAAACGAGATGCGCAACAAAGATTGAACGATGTAGCTGAAAGTTACCCATTATCTTGGTATTGTTGTTGAAGATTTCTTAGACATGTGTCTAATAAACACACACGCACATATAAAGTTGGAAACGTGTGGTACCCACTTTGTTTTCCATCATAATCATTTTATTTATTTTACCCTTACCCCCTAATAATTTCCCAGCAATAAGATGACAAACTGTGGAAATGAATTTAGATTATGGCGAGTCCTCTCGTTTAGGGGTTTCATTCCGTAACGACGGAAGAGACGCCTTGTGTTCTTGAAAGAACACCAGGAAGATTTTACATGCATGGACTTGTCACATCCTTTGGCCAGCGAGGTGGTGCAATGCTAACCAAGTTCAGAAGTGCCCTGAAAAGAGCACATCCATACATGTGCGTTGAAAAGGCAGTTTTGTGGTTTCTGGCACATCCTTTCAGCCGTGCCTTTCACCACCCCCGGAGAGATAGAGGAGGCACTCTATCTCCGGCTCCGGTTGGCCGGTACACTCCAGATAAGGTAGAGTTTGTTTGCAAACCACGACCACCACGACTCCAACCTCAATTAATAGAGTCGCTTGGATAATCTATTCTCGTGGTTCAGTATTATTTTTATGGTTGGACTGAACGCCCACTCGGGGATTCATACGAGCCCCTTACTGATATACCCGTTTCCTGAGGGGTGCGGGTTCAGTAACCCAGGAAGCCTCTGCCAAAGCAGAGGGGGAAAGGGAAAGGAAAGGGTAAGGAAGGATAGGGAAGGGGAAATTTTGCCTCCATCATTGGTTACCCCTAGGCACCGGAGTTGATAGTAGGGCTTGCCTAGGCCCATAGGGAAGATTAACCCATTCCGTTCCCGAGAACTCATCGTCAACAAGACAAGAGGATCTTTAGCGTCCGCACCTGGCCTATTCGGCCTTATCGGACGTTTTGATTCTCAAGATGATAGCTGACGCACCTCCGCATACGACGGAATGGTGTTACCGTCGCAGCATTGGTGTAGAGGCGCCCCAGCCCCTAAGGGCCGAGACAACCTCGCTCTCCGCTTGTCCATTCCGAATGGTAGGGCCCGCATTGTGCATCGGGAGCACCGCCTACGGTAAAGTCTCTTATCGAGCTCAGCCTACACCTGCCATGCGCATTCGAGGGACGCCATAGGCTCAGCCTAGGTGGTCCGATCCTTCGCTTCCCCAAGGGTACCACGCCGGTCATACGCACAACAATGCAAAGCATACTCGAGTCAGAGACACCGATTCACTACCCGTTTCCGTTCGCTTACTCACGCATTCGAGAGACTATTCAGCATGATCATCGCGTCCTCAACGCTTACCCGCTGTCGTCCGGTCGCAACGGCTCCCGTGAGGACAGCCTCTACCTAAGGTCAGTCACCACGCGCCACCACGAATCCATTCCCAGTGTAACTAGGGCTGAATTTGGACTGTTTAGTTACCCCGTGGTACAGACGGCCATACACCCTCCCCTGTCTATGCAGACAGGATCTAGTGCACGGGCCCTCGTGTGACTCTGCTAAGGCACCCGCCGCCCATGCCGACCCTAGGCCGACACGAGTACAGCTTGTGCTTTAGAGAGGTTGCCACGCCCTCTGGGCTTCACCTTTATTTTGTACCCGGATACCCCCCTTGCAACCAAGGGTTGGGAGGGGTCACAGGATAGAATGAAGAAGCTCGGGTTGAGAGAAAGGGCCGTGGATGAGAACAAGAGGTGAGCCGTTTCGGTTTCTCGAGTCTCAAACCACACTCCCAGGGTGGGTGGGGAAGGTTAACCAAGAAACCAGTAAATGGAGTAAAACTTGTTGTTTGATGGTTACCGATCATCATGTCCGCCAATCCTCTCTGGTTTGGTCTGATTTCATCATCCTCAGACGTGGGCTTTGAAATCCACAAAATTACCACTGAAGATCGTTGAATTCCGAAACGCTTCTGATAGCCAAAAGGAACGAGGTTAGGCAGATTAGAACGATGGGAACTACCGAACTGCAGGTGCATTACTCCGCAAACTACATGGAGAAATTTCACGAAAAATGTTATTACCGTGCTAACAAAAATCGTTTAAAAACGTTTGACCATTTTACCAACAAACCTGTGTGTAATAAACAATACTTCATCTTTTTAGCATAATTCTCGAAATTTTCTTTTAAAATTATGTACCTCATAGTTCTACTAGCATTAATAAATTTCTGGGTGCCAAACGCAGGACCTGATTCGCTCAATTCATTAAGGAAGCTATTTAAATTCAATGCAAATGATTCGAGCGAGTTGTAGCTACAAGATCCCAGATACCAGACGAGATACAACAAATAATCATCACCTCTTCATCCAACAACCCTTTTACGAGAATACAAAACAGTTCATTCCAATTATACACTATTTTCACCCTCCTCGGATTTATCTTCTTAAAATTAACAAAGGTAGGAGACGGGCTCGATCTGCAATTTCAATGAAATGCTAATGCCGATCGTAGGCGGTGTTTTTTTAAATAATTTTGTGAGAAGGCGATTTCCCAACGCGAACAATACACTGACACTGACGGATTATCACAGTGATTTCCGGAGTGTTCCGGGCGCGCACATCCCGAGGGAGTCATTCCTTTTCCATAAGAGATCCGCCTTTGACCTTTCGGGTCGACCCCTTTTGAAACGTTAAATCGTACATGGCACATGACCGACGGCCATTTCTGCTAAACGGTTAAATCCCGTACATTCTTCATGTGAGGATATTTGCAGCCTGGAAGACAAGCCCGTCAATCCGGCCTTAATTCACTCGAGCCTCACCATTAAAGACCTATCTCCAATCCATCACTTTCAATACGCTTTCCCTAAGAGGGAGTTTCATTTAACTCAATCTCTTAATGCATATAATTGTTTTACACTTTTGCATGATGAAACAATAAATTCAATTAAAAAAGGTCTACGCATCTTTACTTCCGGTTTGTTTATTATGAAAAATTGTTAAGGGTTAAAATGAAAGGTATTCTTTTTCCAGAAGAAACTTCTAAAAGTGTCCAAAAAACAAAGACGATTTACCTCATCTACAATCGAAAAAGCAAAATTCTTCATTTACAACTTACAAAAATCTATGGGACAACGAGGTAATGTCTCACAAAGTAACCCGGATCAAACCACTTACTTTACATTTTCCAAATTTTATAAATATGCTTACAATTGAAAACAATAACTGACAATAGCACCTGAAACTAGAATAATTTTTGTACTAAATCACAGTGTTTTCAACTTTCTATATTAACCATGAAATATGGGGCAATGTCTAAAATTAAAATGTCCAGAAACCCCCCCGTATGTATACCCTATAAAAAAATGGAAAATGGTTCTTGTCCATGCTTAACTGTTTAACATCATTCCTGCCTTATAAAAAAAATTGACGAAAATCTCTAGACTCTTAACATTGAAATTTACTTAAAGAAACATGAAAATAGTCAGAAACTTTCTACTCTCCCACGATATTTCCTTTTATTACGTATTACCTTTTCATTACCATCTGTTACTTTAACCAAAAATAAAGGTAACAAGCTTTTGGTGAACAAGGTAAAAAATGACGTGGGGTGCTGCATTTTAAAATTGTCAGAAAGCTATTAGTTGTTAACATAAATTAATTACTGTACTCTCTTAAATAATTACTACTAAACTTTCTTTCAAGTATTTTTGTAGTAAAATTAACCGTTTGTACATACTGGATAAATTTACAAAATCAATTCTTTAAAATGTCCGCAAACTTACATCGGTGTTACATCCCAATATCTAGATAAGAGAATAAAGCAACATTTCAACGATTACAAAAAAACCAAACAAATACCTACAGCACTGGCTATCCACCATTTTCAACACCAACACAACTTCGACATCAACAATCCAAAATATGACACACAGAACAAAACAAACATAAACGTAACTTTTTAGAAATGGTTTACATCAACAGGGATGAACACAATTACAGACAGACACATGTAAACTCAGTCGCAGCTACGCTAATATCATTAATCAAATTCAATATCGATAACATACATACATCATCATCACATCATACAAAACAAATAGTATAACATATAAAACAATCATTACATTCCATACATCAAACATTTCTGCATAGTCTAATTCTTCAACAATTTAGATTTCCTTTTCTTATTTATCCCTTTCTATATAGTCCTGAAAGGATAATCAGGCTGAACCATTAACCATTTTTCCCCGTTATCGGATCCTTTCACCTCAAAAAAGCCAACTACTCATATAAAAATGTCTTTCTATCCCGACTTCCTTCCCCACCACTTGAAATTCCACCATATATAAACAAAAAAATCAATATCTCACTGGCACTATCAACACGACACACAATAATGACACATCTACACAGAAACCACACACTTTGATTGAGTCTAAAATTTCTACCATTATATAAATTCAATTTTTCCACATCCTGCATGTATTTGTATAATTTAAACAATGTTTATAAATCCCAGGCCCTGAAGATGATCTCAATAAAGATCGAAACGTTGGCACGATAAAGAAAATGTTTTTCTAAACCTACGTCACACCAGACCACAGTCCACAACACCACACATTTATATTTGAGAAATAACAGCACTATGGTCATGGCGACGTACATTACAAAATAGTACAATTTTTAACCAGTTTTTTTCTTAGAGTTAATTAATATCAGAAATATTAAAAGTTGAAGGTTAATTAGTATACTATGATGGGTTGGTTAATTACTTTCTGTAATAAACCGAGGATAACAAAATACATTATCTGAAGATAGGGCTGAACTTATATTGTATATTGACCTCATTCCTTACAAGGCCAACAATAAAATGACAATTTATTTTTTAATCATTCAGCACAGGAATAAATGCTAAAAACCGCTGCACTCGTTTTCATTATACACTGATAGGCAAAAAATTCCGCCCACTTGTAATATAACTTGATTTGTATATATTTTTATATATTAATATAAGTTTCACATTACGTTAAATAATTGAGGTTTTATCTAAAAAAGTTTTGTCTGAGATTAAGATTTCAATATCGCGTATTTCCTTCTCTTGTCTTAATTATATCTCGAAGACGGCTCGGCATACTTTCTACCAGTCTGGAAATGTCTCTTTGCTGGAAATTAGCCCATTCGTCACGAAGAATCTTTTCAAGATCGCGGAGTATATGGGGAAGTTGGACGTGCTCTTATTCGTCTTTTGAGGTCATCTCATAAATGTTCGATGGGGTTCAAGTCTGGAGAAAGGCTGGCCAGATGTTATGCTGTTGAAGGTACGTTTGTACTATGCTAGCGACATGTGGACGGACATTAGAATAGGATTGTCGCTGATTTCATCGAGGATAGGCAATGCAGGATGTTCCAAAATTTCATCCACATAGCGATTGGCCATCAAAGACCCACTACGAACAACAACCATCTCTGTGCGACTCTCCATTCCTGTCCACGCCATCACTGAGCTTCGTTGAAAAGGTTGCCTCTGGGAAAAATTACAGGCTTACCTTTCATTTCGCCTTCTCCACACTCTTTACGCCCATCTGGAGATCGTAGAGAAAATCTACACTCATCTGAAAAAAGTACAGTAGGCCAAACGTCAAAGACCAATGGCTGTGTTCCTGAGCAAATGCAATCCACGCAACTCTGTGTGTTCTGGTCAATTCTGGTCCTCTTACGTGGCGAAAAGCCATCAGTCCATACTGATTTCATCTTCTTTGAGCAGTGCGTTCAGAAATTTGGACACCTCGAATTTCCTGGAGCTGATGAATCGCTTGAACAACAGTAAGGTTCCGGTTTCGCAAAATTCTCGGAATCAAACCACGATCATCCTGCAGTTCTTTTACCCTAGGACGTCCAGAACCGATCCTTCTATCGTAGAACCTAGTTTCTCAAAAGCATTAAACAGCGTCTTGCAGAATTTTGTAAGGAACTCCGATGGCAATGGCCACATACCAGATGGAACGTCCATCAGGACTCCTAAATCAATAAGTGTCACACCACGCGCAACATCCTCATCATTAAGTCGCAGTTTTAAGTGTAAAACTTGAAATTAAGAAAACAAATATGAAAAATTGAACTGTTTATTGCTTTAGAATTCAAATGAGACTGAATAAACATTTTACATTCCGTGAAATGTAAGCATTGAAAAATCATCTATCCTTGTTTTGGATTAAGGATTAAGTGGGTTCACCTCTAATTGATATTCCCAATTTAAAACATAGCATAAATAAATATTTATTGATAAAAACAATTAGACAAATTAAGGACAGAATTTTCTTTTATCTTGAAAGTGAAAAAAAATCAGTTGGGTGGAATTTTTTGCCTGTCAGTGAGTATTTCCTTATCATTGAAAATGTAAATTACGCTACTGATCCTAGTCGTACCTGGAAGAAGTTCTAAGTGCATACCAATCTCTGTTGCAAAGGGGGGGATAAGATAGTTAAGTAGCTGACATCCCCTGCTGGGGTAACCGAACGGTGTATGCCCGTGATATATCCTTACCGTGAGGACGGAGCATTTATAATATAGTCAACACGTCTCGACGTGAACAAGTGGAATATATCAAACCGAAAGGATGTGGATATGATCTATTAAGAGGAGAGAGAACATTTGAGAAGGCGTCGGGCGATCGGTTTGTTTTCGTACTAGTGGGCGCCCGACGTGACACACTCAAGGCCTGGTATGGTAATGGCAAAGATGGATTCCGACATTTGGAATTTTTCGTTGTGAATAGTTCAAATATAGTTAAATTAATTTAAGGTTGTTAAGTTTAATAATTGTATAGTAAAGCTCATCGGGGATAAGAGCAGTTATAAAGAAAACAACCAGTTCTTTCGTTGAGCTATCGAGCTAACTTGCCATTTTAAGAATGATGATTTATTCAACACTTAGGAACCCTTAGTGAAATTAAAGTTTGGATTTATATATAAGGTAGTACATATTTTGAAGCACCATAGGACACAATCGGCCAATTCTAATAGGACAGTTATCAGTTGTACTGGCGTGATTATCACATCACATTTGCATACCTGCTCTAATTTGTTAAAAAGCATCGAATAAAAGCAACAGACAACTTCGGCTTATCTTGGAAAATTATATTGTACCAAAAATATTTGATGTCGTTGAGCATATGTAAAATGTTTATTGTTTACAAGATGGATAACCAACACGTAATTACGGACGATTTTTAAAATTTAATGAGGAACTTGGTTGGAAGCCAAGCTATTGAAATCCATGGGACATCCTTTAACTGGCCCTCTCACTTACTAACATCTATAGATCAAGTCTAAAATTTACATTTAATTCCACGATTCGGATATTGCGTTTAGTCGGAAGTGGATGCCTTCGAACACTGCATTTGATATCCAGTTGGTTACTAATAATAACATCATTAATTATGCTTACCACCGTAATTGGTAGGTGGATGGTACTGCTTTGCTAACAGAATAACGCATTTTTAAATTTTCATTTCTTTTTAATTTGATAATGTTTTAGCCATAGTTTTTGTTATTCTCCTTTAAGAATTATAATTAAACAAAAAATTGTTGACGAATGTGAAGCATACCTCTTTGTTCCTAATTTTATTTAAAATGTCCACAATGTACGGATAGGGATAAAAGAGGCGGCCACAAGGCATACTGCACATCGACCTGAATAGACCTATTGTGCTCCTCTGTTTTTTATAACTCACTGGCCACCTTCAGGCCAATCAGCCTTCATAGCTTTGCCAGAGGCTCCTTCGTGTAGGATCTTGCTTGCGATTTTTCTCGTCCTAGTTGCAAGAACCTACACCTACATAGATCTTCAACGTGGGGATTGAGTCCAAAAGCCCTAGCAACAGTATACAAGAGCGTCTATTTACCAATTGCTACATATGGAGGCGCAGCTTGGGCGCCAAAGCTCAAAAGCAAAAATAAAAACATCCTCGAGCAAAGCCAAAGGATTGCCCTCCTGAGAACAACCAAAGCGTACCGGACAACCTCGACACACGCGCTCCAGGTTATAGCGTATGCCCGCCCAGCCGATCGACATCGTCCTCCGAGGTCGGATTGCTGCCAGACAGATAAAAGAGGGTCATGATCCGGACCTGGAAGGCATAGAATACCACGAGCGCGTATAGTTAAAGTAGGCACCACCAAAACAACGTACGGTCTTCATAAAAAAGTGGATGGACAAAGTATGGCAGAACAGGTGGGAAAGCAGTACTAAAGGGAGACTGACTTTCGAGTACTTCCCACAAATCGGAAAGAGGGCAAATGCTAAATGGGTTAAACCGGATTTCTGGGTAACTCAAGTGTTAACAGGACACGGAAATTTCCGAGCATACCTCTGCAAATTCAAAAAGTTACCCAGCCCCATTTGTCCCGAGTGCGGAGTGGAAGAAAGTGTCCAACATAGGATTTTTAACTGTGTTCTCTTAGAACCCGCGATAGAACCGGTGAAATTGTTGTTTCGTGAAAGATGGCCACCAACACTAAATGACCTAATAAAAGAAACGCTAAAGGCAATAAGTCAAGCTATTGTAAATTAGGCACATATTTATTTATTTATTTGTTTGTTTATTTATTTATAGTGATAAATTGTAAGATAAGTACACAGTAGACTAATTAAGTAAGGTAGGTTAATAGTGTTTTGTTTTATTGTTTTTATTGTTTAGATTTTTAAAATTCGGGCTGTTTACTCTTCATTTATTAAGGCTTTAATAATTTATATGTAGTATAGTCAATATGTTAATATTTAATTATCAAAGAAGTAACCAGCAATGGGAGACCTTTTAGAATAGGAACAAAAAATCAGCAAGAAATACAAGAATTTACCCTTACTTGGGCCTCCTCCCCTCACAGGGCGAGACCGAAAAAAGGCGTTAAGTTCCCCAGGACCCAAAATTAGAAGTAAAACTAGATTAGAGGCCTCTTCCTGGCAGTATCAGCACAGTGTTTCTTCTGTCTGCACTCCTATCCGGTGCTTGTGCTTTCTTAAGTGTAGTGCCTGTCAGGAGTCCAACCAGAATCCTTGTTCGGTTACGGTTGCCTTCGAGTAATTCTTTTGTTAGTTTGCGGATGGTCCTTCTGATTTTCCTTGCGTGCCTTACCTGTGGTATTTTTCCTTCATGATTTGGTCTCAATAAGAATCCATTTTAAGATGTATCCACTTTTGTGGCAGGATGCTAAACCACAGTAGGGTTCAGGACCCAAAGATGTTGGCCTCCCTCTTTGGCCAGCAAAGTTTTCGTTGCTTCTCTGCCCCGAGTGCCCAGGGATCTTGCCAGGGTAGGTCATTAGTGTCACTGACTTCCATCAGGGCCTCGAGGCAGTTACAAACAATCATTACCTTCACCTCGCATGAGGCTAGAGGCCTTAGGCTGCCTGACTGTGGCCGAGAAAATGGCTATTTTCCGGGAATGTATTCCTAGCCTTTTTATTTCTCTGGCGCATTGTTCAAGCGCTATGATTTCAGACTGAAAAACTGTAGCATATTTACCTAGGTTTAGCGTCAGTTCGGTCTTTGGGTTCATCCCCCACAATGTTAATCCTTTAAATATCACTGTTGTACTGGTAGCACAAAACAAAACTATTAAGAAAATTCCCGTAATCAGTGAGCAAGTAGCCCATGCCATTCATTGCACTCCATGGAAAAAATCAGCTGTACTCATCGCGAGTTTTAGGTTTGCCTAAACATGCAGAGGTACCGGTAGACTAGAAGGTGTACTGCAAGATCGGACACCAAAAAGACTCGGAACCAGACGATTGATTTATCACATTGCACACAATGTGAAATCGCCTTTCCACTGCTTCCGAAACCTCTTAATGACTTCGCACCGTGCAAGATGTACCCATTAGCGCGGAAACAGTGCGAAGAAGGCTTGCAGAAATGAGTCTACATCCCAGACGGTCAGCTACGAGTGCAGCGCTTACCAGAGACCGTCATCGAGACTGCTTAGAATTTGCAAGGGAACACCAACATTGGGCAGAAACTGAATGGAGAAACGTTATGTTTTCAGAAGATTCTCAATTTTCTATCCAATCACTAGAAGAAGAACTTCTTCAAATTTATCAAACAGCTGTAGAGCTCTACAGCCAATGCAACATTGCCTGAAGAGGATGGTTCGGAGGTGGTTCAGTTATGGGTGAAGTGCAATTTCTTTAGAGGCAAGAACGGAGTTATATGTTTTTAATTGGCTGTCACTTAATTGAGAAATCTATGAGACAAACATTCTTAACCAATACGTGATGCCTTTTGTTCCTGTTATTAGGGATTCTTGTTTAAGCAAGATAATGTAAGGCTACTCGCCACCAATGTTATGCAGAACTTTTATGATGTCCTTGTTTTCTTCATAAGAAGGGCCAGCCTTGATTTGAACTCTTTTGACCACGTTTTGGACGAGCTCAGACATTGGGTAAAACGAAGAAATAACCCTCTTATAACTTAGGCTGAGCTTAGTTATAATTAGTTGAAACTTCAACTTCCTCAAGTCGTGGTTAAAGCTTTAATTATGAGCAAGATATATTGTTTATTTTCATACGTAACAAATCATTTAATAAATACCTAAATTATAATAAATATAGATGCTAATATTACTGAAAAGACAAGTAAAAAAATCAAAATTTCAAAAGGCGCCTTTTTTTAAATTTGATTTGTTATTGGGATGGATGTACATAGCAATTGTTCTCAATGTTTACCAAGAAATTTGTTTTAAGTAGCAAATTTCACCAGAGTCCATGAAAGCAGGTAGTGCATTGGTTATTCCACTAGTACGGCGACAAATGCAGCACCCTGTAGAACGAGATCGAACATGATATTATTTCTGTAACCAAAGACCTTACTAAGGGAATATCAAAGTAAGAGTGGAATATACATTACAAATTAAACATATATTTGTATCCCCATGTTGGAGAAATATATTAACATTGAAATTACGGTGATATCTGTACTTTTTTATGAATCGCCCATGGAATATTTTATCCCTTTATATATGCTTCACTTGATTGAGATTATACCATTCCATAATATGTGTGCTTTCGATGGACATTTTCCATGTAACAGAAATAAAATAAAAGCTTTACAAATTAGTTCGTCAGTAGTGTCAGACAAACCAGGACCATTCCCATCCAAATTGGCTTTGCATAAAGAAGTGTTCCGAAATGGTTTTTGCCTATCCTTCCAATAATCGTTGGTTCGGCATTAATATATTTCCGAACGATAATTGTGGGACGAATTATGCAGCCGTGTCAACAAAACAGAGATATCCTTTAAACACAAGACAATAAAATGCGTCACAGTTTATTTCGCTATCGTTCCCATGCAAATGAAGCCGATCCGATGGAATTTCACGGACGGTAGAAAGTTTGAGGCATGCTTGAGAAGCGGTAAGTGCGTTACTGTCGGTAGTCGGTAAAATGTGACCGGGGGGGTTTATTGATGTCCCTTTGGCGGCTGATTCTCAAACACTACATTTTTATTCAATACTACTTCCTATTTCGACCGTAAAACGCTAATGCACTCGAAAACGTCCCAGGCGTAAAACTTTATTTTATACGTCAACAAAGGGTTTAAGTAGGACACAAGTGGGTCAAAGAGCTCCTTGACGGATTGCCAAGCACCTAGACACGTCCTATCCGACATTATACGATTTTTCAATAGGATAAACTGTTTTTTTTTCTAATTTTATGCATTAATGATTGATATTTTGACAAATATAACTTACACAATTTATTATGCTATAATTTAAATAACTGCCGAGATAACATTAACCTTTCCACCAATTTGAACTGAATAAACTAAGCAAATGTTCAACAGTTTTTTATATGTCGGCGTTATGTACATATCTAAACATAAAAATATCAGCAAAAAAATTTATTTTCTCCCTCTCTTCTTTATTTATTTACACTGCGTTAAATTGTTGAGCTTAAGTAAATTTGATAGGATTTTACAGCGTAAAACAAAACAAAATTAACACAAAAATGTATATAAAAGAGAAAAAGAGGAAGTAATCATTAGTAGTCAATCTTATATATTAGTAGTGTACATGCGATACCAGACAATATTCGATACTGGTATCAAAATAAATATTCGATATTACTCAAGTATCGACAGAAATTAGTCGATAGTAGGGGTATTCACGATGTTTGTAAGGTGTTACCTTGTGTTAACTCGAATAGAGAAATGTCCAGAAAGAACGTGAACGCCCCTTTCTTTTCTTAGCATTTAAACGTTAATTTGTCCGCAATGCTGCACATGGCAATTGGTAGAACCAAAAATAAATCTATAAAAATCTTTAAAGGCTTGTTGTTGTTTGCTATGGTTTTCTTTTGTGTTACATAGTAATATGCCAGAAGTTAATAAAAAAGGAAAATTAATCAACTCTTGCATTGAAAATGTTATCTATGCAATCGAAAAGTAGTAACAAATGACCCGCTTCAATTCGTGCCGACATACTTAACAGTATCCTAACCTCTAACAGCCTACTACTTTATACGGTAGGGGATGTCTATTATGAATAAGAGTGTAAGAACAGGTCAGAAATTAACAAAAGAAATGAATTGGTCAGATTTAATTAATGCGAACATAAGAATAAACAGTCAAAACAAAAGAATAAACATGTTAAAAATACGTTAAACAAAAAACAGCTGTTAAATTTTTGGTTGCCATGTTGGTTACCTGCGCCCTAACGGATAGCAATGTGACTACATTTTCGACCTCACACCTAACATTGGCTCTGGCCTGTTAGCTCGAGTAATGTTAACTAGCCGATTCTTACGTCACCACTTTTTTCGACCTAACAGACTTAACAGGTTGATTAGTTGGAGGCCGTGGGATGTGGTGTGACGTAGGCTTTCCAAAATATTTTCTTTATCGTGTCAACGTTTCGATCTTTACTGAGATCATCTTCAGGGCTCAAAGTGCTTGTTTTCCGTGTAGATGTGTCATACTTGTCTGTCGTGTTGAGAGTGCCCTTGTGCTTGGGGCCATGTTCAGTTAAGATGTGGGTTAGTGGTGTGGATAGTTGGATGTCCTGCTGGAATCTATCGGGAACTTTGTCTGCCTTCCATTATATGTACTTGACTAATATTTTCCTATTCTTCTAGACTCTCTTCCAAACGCTTATTTTTAATTGATGACTTTGGAAGTTTAGTGTATGCCAAATTTAAACTCTCGTCAGCAGATGCTAATTTGGGCAGTCTATCAGCTTCTTCATTTCCCTCTAATCCGCAATAAGCCTTAACCCAGCCTAGTAGAACAATAACATTCTGTTTCACTGGAGTTTGAATAGTTTTCCTTATTTGCTCAGGCAAAATACCATGATTATCATAATTAATACTTGGTTCTAAAGACACTTGACTGTCACTTAAAATGATAAATTTGGCAATATTCCCTTCTGCTTTTTTATTCATAACCCATTGCAAGCTTTTCAGAATGGCAAAACGTTCAGCTTGATTATTACAGCATGCCTGATGCAGTCTTTATTTTGCTTCATAAATTTTCGAACCATTCTGGAGACAGACAAAAGCACTACCTACATTAAATATTTTAAATTAATGGCATATTTTGCAATTAAGCTCACATTGTATTTCATAATTAAAAGACAATGTCAGTGGTATGTCTAAATATTGGCACGTTTTAATAAAATACCATTTCATTTGTACAAAAACGGGGATATTACTATCAAAAATCGTTAATGGTAGTGACAATTTTGAATTGAGTTATTAATTTTTTCATTGAAAAACAATTTGTTACAACTAACGATGTTAAACGTTAATTTTTCCGCAATGCTGCGCGTAGCGATTGGTAGAACCAAAAAAGCTGTAACAGTTCTTAATGGCTTGTTGGTGTTTGTTATGGTTTTCTTTTGTGTTAAATTGTAAGATGCCAGAAGTTAATATAAAAGGAAAATTAATCAACTCTTTCACTCAAAATACTATCTATGCACTCGAAAAGTATTAAGAAATGACACGCTTCAATTCGTGCCGACATACCTAACTTGTTTCCTAACCTCTAACAGCCTACAACTTTATAGGATAGGGGATGTATCTACTATGAATGAGAGTATGAGGACAGGTCGGAAATTAACAAAAGAAATGTATTAGTCTGATTTAATTACTGCTTATTTAAGAATAAAATAAGTGCAAACAAAAAACAGCTGTTAAATTGATGGCTGCCATGTTGGTTATCTACGCCCTAACGGATAGCAATGTGACTATATTTTCGAAGTAACACCTAACATTGAATCTGGCCTGTTAGATTGAGCAATGTTAACTAGCCGATTCTTACAAGTCTACGTCATAATTTTTCTCGATCTAACACGACCTAACAGAGTTAACAGGGTTAACACAAAGCTCGTGAATATCCCTAGTAACTTACTCATATGAGTACTTTTTCGTTATTCATAAATGATCAACTTACTATCAACTTGTGGGTAAAATACGGGCGTTTTTTTTTTCATTTTTAAGTATTTTTTCATACAGTGGGTATGATACAAAGAAAAGCTGTCAACACATTTCAACATAATTGATATTTCAATTTTCTCTTTATCGAGATTTGAGAAAACTGATCAATGGATGGTTGGTATTCAAATGTTTGAAAAGATAAGACGTATTCCCACTGAATTTCCCAAAATTTACAAGATGCCGACGATTCAGTTTTCTTAGTAAAATAACCTAAATACTTTTGGGACTAAGGTGATGAATGGTCATGATAAGGTGGGCGAACACTTTTAGGGACTTGAAAACAAAAACATTTAATAAGAATTTACTGAAATTGAAAGTGCGAAGTATTCAGCAGAGTTATCAACCAGCAATAAAAAATCTCGATTAACTTTGTTGACACATCCCGCTAGTAGGCGCTCTTAACAGTAACTAGTCAACTCCAAGTTTGATGAGAGGTAATTTTCGAACGTAAAATGACAATTCAATATTACTTGAACACTCGAAGAAAAATCTATTTGAGTATATTTTCCGATACTACAAAAAGTACTCAGTACAGTACTGGTATCGAATGACCAAAAGTACTCGGTATCGAAAGGAAATACTCGATACTTTACTCATACCGATTGGTATCGCACGTCATTATATATTAGCAGTGATCACATTCACTGTTATTCCGAATCGCAAAGCTTTTTCAATGCTTACCCAACTCATATGCTCTCTAAGTACTGACCTCCATTCAAGGTACACCCTATGCAAGTTTACATGGAGTCCACCATGGAGAGTGTTCTTAAGTGTAACAAAATTATATCTTATTAGAGTCTATCTCTACATAGATAAATATTATAAACTTTTATGGAAAGCAATTTATCATGTATATTTCTTTTAGTAAAGTTAAGTTTAAAATTTGTAAAAGTTAAAAAAATTGTGGTTGTTTGCGTGGTGGCACTTCTCTGAGTTTTCTTTAGGTGAAGCTTATACCACATGATCTTTACGTTAAAAACATCGCTTATGGTGGTGAAAACCGCATCAATGATCATTTAACCTCGTGTTAAGCTTTCTTTTCTCACAGCTTCCATCAGGAGTATTACGGGTCCGTACCTCCAGGGATTTGGCCCACGCGTACCTACCCTTTATTCCTTTAAAGTCAGGATTCTTCACCGAGTCGATTTGTTACTGAAGACCGTGACGGTTAGAGGCACTCGATCCATCTCGTCCGACTGTGGGAAACGCTCTTATAATAGATTTCCGAGCCGTGCCAAACCGGGGCCGGTGGGCCAGACTATTTTTCTCTCTTTTCGGGACGTTTGAGGCCTGAGCCCGCTGAGATCAGCCCTTAGGCTCTGTTGATATGCCCGGCGCCCACTTCAACTCTGCTTTATCACCTCCATCTCAGATTTTGATTTACCCATATAGCCCTGGTAGAAGCTGGCTATTCGAAAACCGATATTTCAACGGGCTTAATAGCTGGCTATCGTGCCTTTCTACCCTCATATGTTATAATTTGTTTACATAGAGCTCGAATGCTAAGCTATTGATTGTTTAGAAGAGATTGCTTTCGTAATCGCCATGTGCTTCCATAATAAGCGTTGAATATTGCCGTTTTATAATGTACGTCAGCCAGTTTTAATGTTTGCTTAGTTAAAGTCTTAAACAAAAGTGCAAAAATAATATATACATTACAGTGACAACAGAAGTGCATTTAGTTTTTTGTCCTTGTACTAGAAGTACATCTAGTAAAATTCGTCTTTTGCACTAATTTACTATCTTTTAGGCACTAGGATCTTCTTGATAGTAGTATATTGCTATAGTATAATACTGTCTTTTTTAGAAAATAATCATTAAGAACAGAAACAAAGAGTCTGTCTCTCTCTCTCTCTCTCTCTCTCTCTCTCTCTCTCTCTTTCTCTCTCTCTTTCTCTTTCTCTTTTTCTTTCTCTTTCTCTTTCTTTCTCTCTCTCTCTCTCTCTCTCTCTCTCTCTCACTCCTTCTCTCTTCTTTCATTACCCTTTTCAATTCTCTTATACTATTATTGTTTTAACCAATACATATTTGACATATCCTTTTTTCACATCCCTTCTCGATCGCTCTCTGATAATCATAATTTACTTAAACTGTTTTATTTGACATATCTAGGTTAACTTGATTTCTTTCGGTCTTTCTATCTACTTTTCATTTCTCCTTTTTTCCCCATACATTCTTTTTCTTACTTCCACTGTCTCTTTATTTTTTTAAGTATTTTTTTTATTTTATATAATTCATCTATCACCTATGGCCATACTCTTATTTCACTCTGATTGCTTGCTTGCTCTTGATATTTGAAGCACAATCTAATTCTCGGCCCTCTGGCTCACTCTTTCTCTTCCTCTCTGTTTATTCTCATCTCTCTCACTCTCATCTTTGTTTGTCTTTCTCACTCTTCTGTCCCTCTCTCATTCTCCCTATTTATTCTCGCCTCTCTCTCTCTCTCTCTCTCTCTCTCTCTCTCTCTCTCTCTCTCTCTCTCTCCCTCTCTGTCTCTCCCTCTCTGTCTCTCCTTTCATAGTCTTTTTCAATGCTCTTAGTCTATTATATTTTTGTTTAAACCGATACATATTTGACATATCCTTGATTCATATCCCTTCTCGATCTCTCTCTTATAATATCATCATTTCCTTATAACTACCTTATTTGTCATATCTAGGTTAACTTTCTTTCTTTCGATCTTTCTATCTACTTTTTATGTCTTCTTTTTCCCCATACATTCTTTTTTCTTCTCTCTCTCTCTCTCTCTCTCTCTCTCTCTCTCTCTCTCTCTCTCTCTTGCTCTTTCTATTTCTCTCTCTCCTCCCTTTTATTGTACTCCTCTCACTTTCTTTTTGACCCTGTTTCCTGTATTTCTTAGAATCTGTACATATTTTTTTATATTTCTACTTCTTTATCCCAATCCATTATTATTTATATTTATGTGTGCTTTGTTATCTATATATCAAACTTGTGAAAGAATATACTCCTCATTTTGGCCGTTATAATGAAAAGTATCGGCATGTTGAGAAAAAAAAGAGTGTTTCTGCTATCGAACATGTTCGATATTTGTTAGCGAACTCCTGCAAACGAATAAGGGCTCGTTTAATATGCAAATAAACTGCCATTCCCACTTTGAGATATGTCCAAGTGAGTATGAAATTCATTGTGAAACATTCAATGCGAAAGTGGGGCATTGATCCCAAAGCTGGACTTTATCGCTAAGTAACTTCCTGGTGGTCCTATATTACTCAAATCCTTTTATTAAATGCAGATCTAACTTTCATTTTTTTATACAAATATGAAAATGCATGAGCATGTTGGATATACATTAATTTTTACTAGGCTAGGGACTAATTTTTAGTAAGAATATTATAAACTTTTAAAAGAAACCAAAATCAAGATCAATCTTTCTCATTGGCTTCGTCGTTTTATTCATCGCCGAGCCAACTTGCTCTTTTGCTTATCGAGACAAAAACAGGCTTTGGTAGCCTACAAAATAAGACATCCCGTAAGGCGCTGTTAAGGTTTTTCTACCGTTCATAAATTTCGACGAGATAAATTACTTGTTATGTTGAACGGTGTAGATGGGGGAAAAACGATCTCTATAGTTATAATACTTTCACCTGAAACACACAGGTCGCCCGGCGGACCGTGGATCCGTTTATCGGAGATAACGTGACACTGTTAAACCTTCGAAAGGTCGGGTTTTGCTAAAACGTGTATCGTCGTACCTCGCACATCAAAACTGTCGGCTAACGTAATCCCGCCCAGCAGGACCTCTCATTTCTCAGGACAGGGCTTGCCATTACAAGATTTTACGGAACGGATCCATTATATTTAGTAGCCTATATGGCATCCAGCCACTGTCTAGAAGTACGAAAATAAGAAACAAAAGATGTGAATATTCTCCATAAAACAACCACAGTGGAGAAACTCATAGTAGATTAAGGTGGGAGATAAAAACAATAGATATAGGCATAGTACAATAGATAGAAGAATAAAAAAATCGTTCATCGAATTAATTATTTTGTGAAAATTTTGGTTGATAGGTTAGTAAATGGATATATAGATAAAGCGAATTAGAAAGGTAAATCTACATAACATTGACACTATGCTTTATGTATTTTTTCTACTACAGTACCCCTGTAATAGGGAGTATATTTCTACATGTTCCCTTTTAAGCTTACATTTAATTTACAAGAAAATAAATTAATAAATACATAGATAAATGTGTGGGAAAATATTGCCTTATATTATACAAAGAACTGGTAAGGAAAATTGATTAATTAACTAAATTATATTAAGTAAGAGATTAGTGAAAGTATGAAAAAAATTTAAAATATCTCCATAAAAAATATATTAACAATTCTTATGCTTGTGCATTAATCATCAATACCTCCGTAATTTCTGAAATATTGACGTGTTCATCTGGGAAAATATCAAGTCTTGTTGATGATTGAATTTCTCAAGGCTATACTTACGACGTTCCCATAATAATAACCATGATTAAACACTTTTTTTTCACTTGAGCCTATAATTACAAACCTGTCTTTTAGAAATCGAGCAAAGTTTCTATATGCCACATCCTAACAATGAATCAGATTCGACGTAATGATTTGACAGCATTTCAATCAAAACTGATCATCGTGTAATAATCAAATGTATATTTTTAGGTTACTGTCCTCCTTAGAATTCGTTTCGACTGAGATAGTTTTGGAAAAGGTTTAATGGTTTACGCGATTTCAGTTTAGCTATATTTAATTAAAAAGCGTTTGGGAAATTCGTTTTTAATTAAAAACATTGTTATTACATTAAGCAAATATTTTAGTAGATACAAGACGAGATTGGGGACCGCGGTAGCCGAGTGGTTAGCATGAGAGACTCTCACGCCGCGGTCGTGGGTTCGATTCCCACCGTCGCCTCTGGCCCTTTTTTCCCGATAACCCCCAATTGGAACACACAAGAATTCGTACTATGGCTAATATGCAAGATCATAAGGCCAATAAAAATAAAAAAAATAAAAAAAAATAAAAATTAAAATTAAAAAAAGACGAGATTGGACGATGGGTTCCAGAAACTTTGGCAGCTTCCTCTTCTAGCTTTTTTATTTTTCATCAGTCTTATTTTTCCTCTTTAGTCTGAATATGGAGAATAAAAATGAATGAAAACTAGTGCACCCATATTACATTTACTCTCCGAAGCAAATCTCCTCATACAATACACCTCAACTACATCCCTATTCCCAAAGCTGACTGCCTACAATACCTCGCGCTCTATCTTGACTTACGACTAACGTGGAAACAACACATCCAAATAAAAAGACAGAAACTGAATAGACGATTCGGACTACTCTATAAACTACTCGGACGCAAATCTAATTTGTTAACAAAAAACAAACTAACATTTACAGAACACTACTGAAACCGATTTGGACATACGGACGTGAACTGTGGGGTACCGCTAAACCCAGTAACATCCAACGAATTCAATCCTTCCAATCCAAAGTCCTTAGAGTTAAAATTAATGCTCCTTACTATGTCTCCAACGCCATCTTTCACAGTGACCTCAAAATACCTTTTGTAAAGAAATTAATCCCGTCCAAATTCACCCAGTTCCACGACAAACTCTCCTCTCCTCTCAACCCACTAGCCCAATCCATGTCCAACATAATCCATCCCTACAATCCTGTCCGCCGATTAAAGCGGAGATGGCCTCGGGACCTCCTCATCAAGGACTAACCTTGCACAAAACTGGGAGACCAACAATGGTTGGCGACTCCCATCAAGACTATACAGTGTATAATGTAAATCTGTAAATATCCTCAAATTACGAGATGTATATTTTATTAATACAGGTAGTAATAAAAATAAAAAACGTTTCTTGACCTTATGTTAAGAAATTCAAGGGCAGTATTCTGGCCAATCGCTGACTTTACCAACGGTACTTTACAATTTCTCAAGTCATTCCAATATGATGAAGTTCCATACTCATAAGAATAATTATTCAGAAATCGTGAGATGCGGTCTGGTGTGATGTAGGTTTCAGAAAAACATTTTCTTTATGGTGCCAACGTTTCGATCTTTATTGAGATCATCTTCAGGGCCTGGGATTTACAAACATTGTTTACATTTAACAAATACATTTAGGATGTGGAAAAGTGAATTTATACAATGCAAAATATATTTTTTATAATACGATTAATTAAGGTTTTTAGTTGAGATAAAAAAGTCAATGGCACGAGCGGGATTCGAACCCACGAGCTAGATACGCCGCTGCTCTACCACTTGACTTTCTTATCTCAACTAAAAACCTTAATTAATCGTAATGTATTAATTGGTCAAGCGGACCACGAAATTAGTGAATTTATATTTTTTATATTCAATCAAAATATTTCTACTCACTCAAAGTGTTTGTCTTCTGTGTAATTGTGCCATTCTTGCGTGTCGTGTTGAGAGTGCCAGTGAGATGTTGCTGTTTTATGTTTATATATGTTGGATTTTGAAGGAGTAGGGAAGGAAGTTCCTGAAGATGATCTCAATAAAAATCGAAACGTTGGCATGATAAAGAAAATGTTTTTCTGAAACCTACATCACACCAGACCGCAACTCACGATTTGTAAATAATTATCGATTAACGGTCACTAATCTCCACACATTCATAACAATCTCTTAGTTGGACATTAAATCCTTGTTTTTACTCATAAGGTTTATGCGCAACAGTCTTCTACGACTACAACATCCCTGGCAAATCGTTACATCTCGAAGATGAAGATGAAGATGACATCCTCATAGATTACATTTCAAGAAATGCTTTGACTGTTTGGCAGCCAAGTTTCTTAAAAGCAATTATTATCCAAATTGGTCTTCATTTTTCAAATTGGCGGATTTACAATTACAATTCTGTCGATTGTAAAAATCGTTGACCCCCCTCTCTGATCAAATTGGACCAAAAAATTACCATTTCATAACCGCATAAAAAAATTACAAGCTAAAAGTTTATGTAAATTCTACAGTAACAATAGTCAAGGGATGACAATACCGTTTTCTCACTCATTATAAATATATCGACGTAATAAGACCGCTGATGGAGACATATAGAGGTTACGTGAGCTCATTGCCAGATTTGATGGAGAGGTCATATGTTATTCCTGTTACGTGTCCCATTAAACTCTAGTTCCACCCACCAGACTTAAGGAAAAAAATCAAGTAATTTTCATACGGTAGAAACCTTGATTAGTTAATGGTCCAATATAACTCGACCAAACGTTACGAGGAATTGAAATATTGTAATGGACTTTTAGTGACTTCATGCCGTTTAATGTTTCACATTTATTAAAAAAAGTCCTTGTGTATAACGAGGCGATTTGTATTTATAAACAAATTTGATGGCTGGATTTTGCCCCCTGAGGTTTTTCTTTTCAAATTACCAGATCATAAAGCAAAAATCTATACAGAATATTGCTTATTGACAATACGGGTGAATTACGCCCGTTGATCATATCGTTTTCATGCGACAACGACAATTTGCCTTAAAAGTAGGCAAAACTCCTAGTGAGGACGCCATTCTAAATATAGAAATTGCGTTTCTCGCCAAATATGGCACTAAATAAAAAAGGTAATTTGATACCGACTCTAAACAAGTTATAAAAGTCAGTTAACCCTTTCTAACTCCGTTTGCCGAGAGGCCGTTTAGAAATGCAAGCGCTTTTAGGGTGTGTTTAACGCACTTTTGTTTATTATACCGAGGAACATAAAAGAAGCGTAAAAACAATTCTATTGAACTTAGCTTCTCAATTTTCCTCTTTTTCCGACGTAAAAACGACGTACGGTTTTCTATGCTAAAACATAAAACACAGTGCGACAGAGCAAATTACATTTTAACTAAACAAATTACAGTTATTTTTCCTTATTCCGTATTTGAATAGATAGATAAAAGTCCCATTTATAGTATAAATTGTATCTTTAATACAAAATGCGTATAGTAATCAATGAATTTCGACCGAAAGAAGTTAATTTGTTATTTTATTATTACTATCAACCTATAAAACCCAGTCGAAATAGTTTTATAATTAGTTTGTTTACTTATTATTTTATTATGATATATTTAATTGGTTAGTTGGAAAAGATTTTATCTGTGGAAGCTGAGCGATATCCAAGGGCAATTTACGACAGGTTATTAAACTTAGTTCTGCTAGATTTAATTGGAACACCTCTCTCAAGAGATATTTAGTACATTCAAATTTTAGTAAGGTTTGCGATATACAAGATGTGTCAGAATATATTACTTTTCAAGAAAATTAGCATAATAACACATAAAAAATACTAAAAAATATTGGGTAATAAAATTCTACTATTACGAATAAAAAGAAAGCTCTATCCAAAGCATGACGATTTATTTTTTTTATTACGTTTGTTCATTCTTTCTTTGAATACTTTTCTGAATTAGAGATCCTCGATTTACCCATCAAGGATCGGATAAATGAAACTGTCCCACCACTTTTCTCAAAAACCTGGCGGTGATATTGTGGTTTAAAGATTTTGAAAATGAAAAAACAATACATCGTTCTTGGCCAAACGCTAAGTTTAATCCATTTACGTTTTAGTGATCAATAGACCAAGTTATTTTTATCAATTAATTATTCCTTTTATGCAAGGCCTTGGTTGAACTTCGGATAAATACGCCGCTGCTCTCCCACTTGAGCTTTCGTGACTTGGACCCACTAGGATAAAACTCTCCATTTAGCCAAGGTTGTGAGTTCGAATCCCACTCGTGACACTGACTTTTTATCTCAACCGAGACCTTGCATAAAAGGAATAATTAATTTAAAGGAGCTAAGTTTAAGTTTATTATTAATTACAAAATTATTTTATTGTATAAATTAAATTCACTAATTTCGTGGTCCGTTTGACCAATTAATATATTACAATTAATTAAGGTTTTTAGTTGAGATAAAAAAGTCAATGGGACGAGCGGGATTCGAACCAACGATCTTCGGCTAGATACGCCGCTGCTCTACCACTTGAGCTATCGTGACCTCGATCCACTCGGAACCAACTTCCCATCTCAACCGCACCTTTTGAATTTTCCCTCCTTTTTGCCATTTTTCACGATTACACGACATTTTAAAAATAGAAAAAAGGAGGGAAAATTCAAAAGGTGCGGTTGAGATGGGAAGTTGGTGTCCGAGTGGATCGAGGTCACGATAGCTCAAGTGGTAGAGCAGCGGCCTATCTAGTCGAAGATCGTGGGTTCGAATCCCGCTCGTGCCATTAACTTTTTTATCTTAACTAAAAACCTTAATTAATTGTAATTGTATAAATTTTTACATGATACGATTTGGCATTAACTTTTTTTGTAAATTAACGAATCCCTCAATTTTGTTTAAAAAAAATTATTTATCTTCATAAATCTGTAAACTTCGATATGTGCACTTGTTTAAGACCAATCCACTCAAACAATCCCATTGTTCACTAAATAAAATGAAGTTTTAAAATGTTTGAAATTTATATCAGGCATTTTATTTTTAAAAAAGTTAACAACGCCTTAAAAATTGGCCTAGGGTGTTTTGATATACAGTGGTTTTGGCAATGTGAAATGTTCTCAAACGTAATTTAATCTTTTTTACAGTTTTAAACAACTAAAACGTTTATTTACTTTATAAAATATATACAGAGAGATAAACGAGTAATTTGTCGAACATCAGGGTTTTGTTACATTCTCCTTATATTCTTTGGAAATATCCAAATTTCAAAAGGAAATGAATAACTAGTTATTAGGGAATGCTTATACATTGCCCTGTAATCCAATGACTCTTTTTTTAAATATTTGATTGATTTTCTTATACGATTTATTTCGGAATCGTAAACCTGAGTAAAAACATTTAGGAGGCGTATAATTAAGTGAAACTCAAAATTTTGCCATATTAAAATCCCTAAATATTTACATAATTTATGTTTATTTATGTCAGAAATGAAATGAAATAAGAACCTGGTCGGGGTTTTAGTTACGTGTTCAAATTTGTTGTTATATCTTTTTATGCAAGGTTTTGGTTGAAATGAAAAAGTTAGTGGCACAAGCGCGATTCGAACCCACGACCTTCGCCTCAACATGCCGCTGCTGTACCATTTGAGCTATCGTGAATTCGATCCAACCGGACACAAACTCCCCATTTCAACCTACAACCTTTCGAATTTTCCCTCCTTTTTGCCATTTTGTTGTTAGAGTTGTAAGGGTTAAGAAGGTACGCCAATTTTTATGGCGAAACTAGAGTTCATGGAACACAAAAATCAATACTATCGCCTTTTTTTAATGTTGGATATAGAATCACTCCAAATTCTGAAATTTGACACATTATTCGTGAACCCTCCTGTGTATGGTATCTCATAAAGGTGAGAATCACTGTCACAATTACTACAATACCTTGTTTTAAATAAAACTGTAAACAAATATTACACATTTTTAATCAACGTAAATTATGAAAAATTAAAATAAAAATTGTTGAAATTTGTTTAATGGGTAAAGGAAACGAATTACAACAGGTTTTGCTACCCCCTCAAAAAAATATTTGTTTGATATTTATCTGTGCATAATTACTTGTAAAGAAATAATGGTATTCTTTAATCCCAAATATAATATTTTGAAATTATTACTTATATCTAATTACTAATTTCATTTATAGTAGAAAGGCAATTTTTTATATTTTTTAAATAATGTATTGATTATAATTTTATAAACTTCCAAAATTATATTGTATAGTTCAATGTGGGTGTATAGTTCACTGATAATTTAATTCTGTACTGGTTCTCTTGTTTGCCCAAAATCATTTTCAGTTAGATGGGATACAGTTCGAAAAACCCATTCAAATATTAATATTAAAATATATCAACTACATCAAAACAATTAATTATGATAAGATAATAAATGTCCATCCAGCTAAACTACAAAATTATAATTTCAACAGATGGCAACCATTGGGTTATGGTTTTAAAGACTTGATGCCACCAATCATCACAGATGATCGTTTTCAGGTAGCTTTTTAAAATTGAGACATCCAACTCAATTTATAAGAATTTAGAAGAAAGGCTTAATTTTCTCTTAAATCGTCCGTGAGACAAGCTGAAACGCCGACGATTTCCCAAAAGTCATATCACACCTGGATTTAATCTATCTACTGGGTCCATCCAATTAAAGTCGATGCCTTTATTGGATCATCGGACCTCACAAGTAGATCAGAATTTATTTTCCGGCTTTCGAACGACTCGGTCATTCCAAGTTGCGAGGAGCAGTTACACCGAAAAGGTTGAGACACGCTGTTTCTTATGGAATGGTACTTTCGCCTTCTCCATATCTGTGGATAGGCCGAGTAAGGAGTGTTTCCGTCATATGTCCTTACTTACGGTAACATGATACCCGTCACCTACCCCATGCCATGTTTTGCCCCTGTGGTTACAGATATGATGGATTTATTTCTGACATCAGGTTTTTTTTACTATTTCAGGATACTCGGTTTCATGCAGTTACAAGTACAGGATCTTACAAAGCCTTATATATTACTGCCTTTATTAAAATTCAATTCAAATAGAATTATCATAAACAAATGTAGTTAGATTTCTATTTGTGATTTGCCGAGAGGGATAAACCTGTAGTTAGGTCGTCCCCGATCTATTGGTCTATTGGTCTATCAAATTCTTTTCGGCATTTCATCTACTTCAGTGGTAGGTTTGTGATTTTGCTCATGCATTTTACTCAGTAGAGTCCCTTTTATAAAGTTCGCAAAACACAATCCTACCACTAAAGTTGGAGTTGTTATTGTTAAACTGGAAGATATTGTAAGCATAAAGTCAGACAAGGATGATCAAAAATAACCAAAATTCATAAAACTTTATACCATTGGTTTAGTCATTCTTCTATTGTGTATTGTTTTATTTCTACTTTATTACTAAATTTCCCTCCCCGGATTTCAAAATATTAGTTATTTTTCGACCTGAAGGCGACACAGTATAGGTTAAGTCCCTTGTTAAGGAGATCTGATTTGAATTTATGTAAATTAAACTAGCATACAATAAAATAAAATAGCAGTGAAAAGTAGTTGGATGAAAGGAAGATAGGTAAATATAGAGAAGAAGAAAGGGAAGGAGGAGGGAGAAAAAAGAATGTGAGATGGACGAAACGGGATAAAGTTAGTGAGAGAGATAAAGCAACATAACTTTGACTCTATGCTTCAATTGCAAAGGAATGATAAGAGAAAGTAAGAAGGTAGTAGAACGGATGATGGATGACAAAATGTATTGTGGAGTGGAGGAGAACAGGAAAAACTAAGAAAGGGGAAAACAGAATGAGAAAGGGGGAAGAGTGAGAGATAAAATACATGATAAAACTATACAGACCATATGCTTCCTCAAGTTGTTCAAGAATAAAAAAATATTTTCGAAAATATAGACAAATAAAGGTAAATGGAAGAAAGAAGAACATGTAAGAATGAAAGAAGAAGAAATAATTTGAGGAAAGAGAGGGAGAAGTATATAAAAGTGGAGAAAAAAAAAGCAAAGAACGGGAAAAAGCAAAATAATATGAAAGAGAAAAAGTGTGTGAGAGAGAGAGAGAGATAGAGAGGGAGAGAGAGGAGATGTAACTATTTAACGTTGATTCTAAGCTTTAAATATCAACTTACTAAGTACGAAAAGAAATGCTAGAATGTAAGTTGAAGTATAAAAGTGGAGAACAAGAAGCAAAAATCTAGAAAAAGCAAAAGAATATGAAAAAAAAGAAGGAGAAAAGTGTGAGAGAGAGATAGAGAGGGATAGAGAGAGAGAGAGAGAGAGAGATAGAGAGGGATAGAGAGAGAGAGAGAGATATAACTATTTAATGTTGATTCTAAGTTTTAAATATTAACTTACTAAGTACGAAAAGAAATGCTAGAATGTAAGTTGAAGTATAAAAGTGGAGAACAAGAAGCAAAAAACTAGAAAAAGCAAAAGAATATGAAAAAAAAGAAGGAGAAAAGTGTGAGAGAGAGATAGAGAAGGATAGAGAGAGAGAGAGAGAGAGAGAGAGAGTACGTATGAAAAGAATGTAAGTTGAAGTGTAAAAATGGAGAACAAGAAGAAAAGAACGGGAAAAAGCAAAGGAATATGAAAGAGAAAAGACGGAGAAAAAGAGAGAGACTAAGAGAAAATTTAGACTACATAATATTCACAATAGCTTCGAATATCTAAAACTAGTCAGGACTCTTGTCTTTCTGCAACTGTCCTGGCGTTTGTTCGAAGGATCTTCAGCTACAGCTTGCAGCTAATATCAAGAAATCTGATTTGACCTTTTTTATTTTCCAAGTTTATGTACACGGTCTTCTCTTTCCTGCATGAAATTTGAAGCCGACCAGCATGAATGGTATCATAACTATCTACATCGCATTTCTTTCCCCAGTATTTGAAAACATTTTGACATTTGTTTTACTTGCCGAATATGGGCGTTTGTTTGGGGCTTTGCATTAACTCGCAATTAACAACAATATACGTACTGAATAAAGCGCTCTTCACCCATAAGTGAAAGAAGTAATAAGAAATAAACCCAATCATCGTCTCATTGTCGTAGCATCGTATTACTACCCTAGTAGCAACACTAGCAAACAGTTTTCAATTAATTAATATTTATGAAAGATATTGTTTAAGATAAAAAAGTCAGTGTCACGAGCGGGATTCGAACCCACGACCTTCGGCTAAATGGCGAAAAGGAGGGAAAATTCGAAAGGTGGGGTTGAGATGGGAAGTTAGTGTCCGAGTGGATCGAAGTCACGATAGCTCAAGCGGTAGAGCAGCGGCGTATCTAACCGAAGGTCGTGGGTTCGAATCCCGCTTGTGACATGACTTTTTTATCACAACCTATGCTTTATATAAAGATTAATTAATTAAAAAACGTTATTCGGCCAATCGGACCACGAACTCTACTGAAGTTAATTAAAATGATGAAATGTTTAATTATTCCTTTATTGGATCCTATTAGCTGTTATGGATTGTAGCAAATAAACGTATGGAAAAATGTTTATACAGAGCTACAGCTGCCAGATCAGTCGATCGTTGTAAAATTTTAAATAATTTCAATTGTTCGTATCATTTTGTGTGAATACAAGTGGAACGAGAAGTAGCTCTCCCGTTTCGGTGTGTTTTCCAATGTGATTTATCCCTGGAACAACACACATTTCAATACTTTTAAACAGACGCCTTTCCTTGTCGATATCCCGTGATCGGTGAGAGAGAGAGAGAGAGATAAAGGAATGTAAAAATACAATCATACACCCGGCGATAAAGTGTTCGATTTCGATCTCCATTTCCTCGGAGAATTCTGAAATGCGCCATCAAGGTTTACGACCGGTTGTGGATTCCCGATTCTACAAATTTGTTTCCAACAGGAACAAAGGGCCCGGGGCTGGAGTTAAATCGTCCGTTTAGAATTAAATACGGTTAAGTTGGAAAGCCTTTGAACCATAAACGGGAGCCGGCTTCTAATGGGTCCCGCCATTTATCGAAGATAGAATCTGCACGGCTATCGATTGTCCGTACTTGTTAGAAATTGATTTTCTTATAGATTATAGCGCACGGTGGTTTTTTATATGCATAAGGACCTCATTTCCTAGTGATTGATATAACCATAGATTTCTCATTCCTACGTACTACTACATCGTTAGTAGTAACAAATTGTTTTTCAATGAAAAAATTAATAACTCAATTCAAAATTGTCAATTTACCATTAACGATTTTTGATAGTAATATCCCCGTTTTTGTACAAATGAAATGGTATTTTATTAAAACATGCCAATATTTAGACATACCACTGACATTGTCTTTTAATTCTGAAATACAATGTGATCTTAATTGCAAAATATGCCATTAATTTAAAATATTTAATGTAGGTAGTGCTTTTGTCTGTCTCGAATGGTTCGAAAATTTATGAAGCAAAATACAGACTGCATCAGGCATGCTGTAATAATCAAGCTGAACGTTTTGCCATTCTAATGAGCTTGCAGTGGGATATGAATAAAAAAGCAGAAGGGAATATTGCCAAATTTATCATTTTAAGTGACAGTCAAGTGTCTTTAGAATCAAGTATTAATTATGATAATCATGGTATTTTGCCTGAGCAAAGAAGGAAAACTATTCAAACTCCAGTGTAACAGAATGTTATTGTTCTAGTAGGGTGGGTTAAGGCTTATTGCGGACTAGGGGGAAATGAAGAAGCCGATAGACTGCCCAAATTAGCATCTGCTGATGAGAGTTTAAATTTGGCATACACCAAACTTCCAAAGTCATCAATTAAAAATAAGCGTTTGGAAGAGGGCCTAGAAGAATGGGAAAATATTAGTCAAGTACATATAATGGAAGGCAAAGTTCCCGATAGGTTCCAGCAGGACATCCTACTATCCGCACCACTAACCCACATCTTAACTGAACATGGCCCCAAGCACACACTTTGAGCCCTGACGATGATCTCAGTAAAGATCGAAACGTTGGCACGATAAAGAAAATGTTTTTGTAAAACCTACGTCACACCACATCCCACGACCTCCACATAATCAACCTGTTAAGTCTGTTAGGTCCTGTTAGGTCGAAAAAAGTGGTGACGTAAGAATCGGCTAGTTAACATTTCTCGATCTAACAGGCCAGAGCCAGTGTTAGGTCGAAAATGTAGTCACATTGCTATCCGTTGGGGCGCAGGTAACCAACATGACAGCCAAGAATTTAACAGCTGTTTTTTGTTTACACGTATTTTTATTCTTATGTACGCATTAATTAAATCTGACCAATACAATTATTTTGTTAATTTTTGACCTGTTCTTACACTCCCATTCATAATAGACATCCCGTACACTATAAAGCTGTAGGCTGTTAGAGGTTAGGATGCTGTTGGGTATGTCGGCACGAATCGAAGCGTGTCATTTGTTACTACTTTTCGAGTGCATAGATAGCATTTTGATTGCAAGAGTTAATTAATTTTCCTTTTTTATTAACTTCTGGCATCTTACAATTTAACACAAAAGAAAACAATAGCAAACAACAACAAGCCTTTATATATTATATACATAGCCTTTTGGCTCTACCAATAGCCATGCCCAACATTGCGGACAAATTAACGTTTAACATGCTAAGAAAAGAAGGGGCGTTCACGATCTTACTGGACATTTCTCTATTCGAGTTAACACGAGTGAACATCTTACAAACATCGTGAATACCCCTAATGTTTATAAATCCCAGGCCCTGAAGATGATCTCAATAAAGATCGAAACGTTGGCACGATAAAGAAAATGGTTTTCTGAACCTACATCGTACCAGACCGCATCTCATTATCAAAAAATAATCATTAACTAACGGTCAATATATACTACACAGTTCTAACAAAAGAACATTTGCGTATAGTCTCTCATTTTCCTTCCTTATTTGATTTTTCATTTGTCATTAGCAATTTAAAAATGCATAAAATGATAATATTTGCGGTTGTTGTTGTTTATTAAGAAGGTAAGAACTCAACTAAATCGACTCGTCAATTTGTTGATATTTTGTTGACTTGTCCGGTTGTAAATTTTCGAACGTCACAAATTCTTTCATTCCCCTCGAGGGAGGTCGTGAGAGTGTGCTAGACAAGTTTATTATTTTTTTCAGTCATTAGAATAACGAGTCTTTCTGAGAGGTAAACTGAAGAAATACCATTCGCCTCGTTACGGATCGAGGTAACGGGGCGAGGTGTGAGGCAGCGGTTTCCACACAGACGACAATGGAGCAGTGATTAGACGCTAACATTAATACAGGGCTCAAACAGTCGCGAGTAACAAGCATGGAGCTCCTAAACAAACTGGCAACGTCATCGGAACCCTGGGGTAAATCAGGGAGCATTCAATCCTCTCCTTCCTAATGATGTAATCCTCCTGTTATCGATAAATTAAGGTGTAAGTCACATTTTTGAAGAGTCTTATGCTAATAACTAAGCCAATATTTTTTGAGCCGTGTCATATACCATGGGAATGGTAAAAGCCGGCTTGAATATCTTAGATTTACAACCTGGAGGAATGGCAAACCAGATCCACGGCTTCTTCCGCTCCCGATTTTTATTCTCTCCATTCGAATTTATTCGGATTGAGTAATTAGCCTTCACCGAGCCGAAATCTCCTTTGTGTAAACACCGCGGTTGTAAATTCTGATTCAAGTTCAACAGTTAGAAACTCTCGGTTTATATAAATAGCGGGTTCAGAAATCACGGGGTGAAAAATAAAATCTGGTAGCGGGTCTTAAATGGAAATGAGCACCACAGATCTTTTTTATAAATCAAAACTGGTGATCCTATAAATAGTCCGCCTAATCCGTTTGGTTACGTTAACAAGGCATCGATGGAACTGGTATCTCCAAATTTCTGCTAAATAAAATTCCCATAACCGAAAATTTATATAAAATCTTATCAGGACTAAAAAATATACTGTGATAAGCGAAGAACCCGTACGAACATAGAATTCAGACAAACAATAAGTGGTGACAGACGCAAAAACATGAAAAAGATAAGTTATTTGTTGTTGGTGAGTCTTTATTTACATATGACTAAAATAAAATCATTTGTAAATAAGAAATATAAAAAAATCGTATCCCTTAAAACAACCTCTTGGTCCAGTGACCGCCAGTGTAGAGTAGTCATGCTGTAATGTGGATAAAGTTTACACTTTAATTTAAAATAATATTTTGGTAAAGTCGTGATGACGGGTCAAGAATGAGGTAGTTTAAAAAAACACCTATTCCATTTTTTGCCGACGTTTCGACCTTTATTCGGGTCATCTTCTGGGCATAAAGGGTGGTGCTATTCTTGTGGTGTCATATTGGTTGGAGAAAGTGTTGTCCGTCACAAATTTTAGATAACGATTTTATTAAATTGATATGTATGCAAATCTGGCAGATGTGTCAAATACGGAGCAGTGGCGAGAGATCCAGCTAGAACTGGAAAATTGGTATTTAGTTGAATCTAAAGTTGAGTCCCCAGACATGCAGGATTCGCCGAATGCCGAGCAAAGGTTCACCGAATCCGACTAGTGGAGATGGATGCTCGGTTACTCTCCAAGCAACAATGTTCAGTGCACGCCGTGCTCGGCTTATTGTCGGTTTTCTTGTCCGTTTCAGAGTGCATGTATATTCGTGAAGTTATCACACCCACAGCATCCATACATTCGGGAACCAACTGCAACTGTACATACCTTTATCGAACTGTCAACTGTTGTCAAAATCAACAGTAAGTTTGCACTTCTATTCAATGATATTTATTTTTGATTAATAAACGATTTCTAACAAGTATAGATGTATTAATTTACCCAATAACAACATAGCATTATTTCTCGATTAAGAATAGATTGGCCCAAGGCAACAGGTTTGGTGTTCTGTTTACGGAACAGTACCAATAATTTGGAATTATAAAGGTTTTCGATACGTGGAAACGCATCGAAAGTAGGCTGCGGTATCTGTACTCTGTGACTGATTTAAAAAAAAAGAAGGAGTGCTAGTGGCATTCTTTAGAATCTGCCTTTAAAAAAATCAAGGGGAGCGTCAAGAGCAGGGCACGTGTCGATGGTTTACCATCCTCACCATCCACCATCACATTTTCTTACAAATTTTTCTCCAAATAGTTTGTAACCACCAAACAAAATAATATCCGCAGCTGTTGCAACAACAGTTTCACTGTTGTCCATCACGACTGGTAGTAATTTGAGGGCTCGCACGTCACTTGGCAAATACTTATTCACTACTTCCGCAACAACTAGGAGGATATACAAACCCCGCACGTGTGTACATAGACATGCGATTTGGCGAATAGCTAAACGGGCATCTAGAGACTTGGCAAACATTCGGCGGCAATCGGCAGTTGGAGAATACCGCATATCTGGAGCCACCTTAAGATAGGGTTGTATATAACGAAGCCATAGTAATTTTAGACCACATGGAAGATTATAAACGGGGACGTTGAGGAAAAAGGTTGTGCTAGTGGGTTAGGGTGAATAGGATGAAGTTATAATTATAAAGTTGAAATTGTGAAAACGTATTTTGATGAGATCATCAACAAATGGGATATTGATTCTTTGTTGTTCGGTTGGTGAAGTAGAATTGAGGTTAATGATGCAGGGAAGGACTTTAAAGTAAAAGCATTTGATTCCACAGCTCGACCATGAAGATTTCTGTATAAGTAGGCATCTGAGTTGTCCGACCTTTTATCGAGTTCTTGTCTTTTGAGTTTAATATGTGAGTTATAGTCCACTATAAAAGTAAAATCAAAGAACTTGGTTGGATGGAGGCATGTACGTTGCTATTTACACTAATAGTTTGACGTATGACCGCAAAATTCACATGATCTTTTTGTTCGTTTAAATTGGCCCGTATAAGACTATGAAGTCAAGGTGTTCATTAATGTTACTAGAGCCTTCTAAAGCCATTATATATTAATTTTTATAGCAAACAAAAAATATACATTTTTGGACTAGATCAGCCGATATTTTCTCCGGAGTTCGGTGTTCCACTTAAAAATTCAAAACTTTTATGGAATTTTTCCAAAAGACCGTTGAAAAGCAGCATTTCTCTTATCTGTGCTTATACCAACAACTTTTTATATAAGTAAGAGAAACATGGCTGAAATCAACAAAAACTCCTCAATTGTTTTATTTTATACCTCCAGTTATAGTTTATTTAAGCACTAGGTGAATTCGATTCGAGAATTTTTCTGTAAATTTCTGTTAATTACTTTCTTATCTTAGATTGAAAAAAGAATTCGATTGATAATATATTCACCTTGAATTACATGCAAAACAACGGGAGAAAACATTCAAAAATTAGTTACAATACCTCATTTTTTCTCGGTTCCTAGGGGAAGAACACTTATTAAAACAATTAATTAAGGTTTTTAGTAGAGATAAAATGTCAATGGCACGAGCAGGATTTGAACCCACGATCTTCGGCTAGATACGCCGCTGCTCTACCACTTGAGCTTTCGAGACCTCGATCCATTCGGACACTAACTTCCCATCTCAACCCCACCTTCTGAATTTTCCCTCCTTTTTGCCATTTTTCAAATGTCATGTAATCGGATTGGATTCTCGACGATAAATGAAATGGCGACGGAGAGCTTTAGAGAAGTATTTTCAATTATTAAATTCGCTAATTTCGTGGTCCGCTTGACCAATTAACGAAATGAATGAAAAATAATAATGGCAAAAATAAATGAAATAAATGAAAAATGGCAAAAAGGAGGGAAAATTCAAAAGCTTGGGTTGAGATGGGAATTTAGTGTAATTATCAATTATAATATATTAATTGGTCAAGCGGACCACAAAATTAGTGAACTTCTCAAAACTATCACTTATTACTTGGCTATTAACCAACGTATTGTGCAATATTTTATTTTGCTATTCCATTTTCTATATTTCAATGCCTTTTTTTTTCAATATACACTATGGAACCCATGCAAAATTAATAAACTGATAATTAATAAATAATAGACTGGATGTAAAATAACTCTGTGGGATACATATATTTTATTTGCAAAAAATGTTAATGTTTTTAGTGAAGTCATTGGCTGCATCGGTTAACCCTTTATAGGGCAACGCTATTTTTAAAGTAAAAAAAAATATTATTTGGTATTTTGTTAAATTGGCCAAAATTCAAAATGTATAATTTATTCTTTTGTAGAGCCTTGAAGAAGGTACAATAAAGTGCCGAAAGATAGGCGAAGATTTAAAATTAAAAATATTGTTCTTATACCACATTCCTGATAACATCTAAGAGAACATTATTGCCCATTTGGAAGTATGTCGGGTTCGAATGCAGGGCCGCTGGATTCGAACCCCGGACCTTCACCTTACAGTGATGAGCGCAGAGAACATTATCTGCATAAATTTGTAGATAAATCTACAAAATATTTTGTACCTTAAAATCATTTCAGTAAGTAAATAATAGGTTTATGTAATTTGTTTATATTTTTTTAAAGCAAAATTTCGACCCAGCAAGGGGTTATAGCGTTGACACTCCGAATAATCACTGTAAAATATATGTGCAGGATTCCAATTCAGGTCTAACATACTTACAAAAATATTTTTAAAAATTCCAAAAACACTGTTCTCTGCTATTGCAACTTCGTAAAAACACTACAGAAAAAATAGTTTAATGAAATATCAACTAATTATTTAAAAAATAAGTATCAGTAAAAAGAAAATATTCACTTACACTTCATGATGATATATTGGTCGTATTTTCCATGCGAGCTTCTAGGTAACAAAGACCAAATTGTACAATAATCTCTCTTTAGTGATTTGATTAGTAAGTTTCCTCACGCAAATCTTTCCACTTGTGCCACATAAAGTAAGTACAAAATTGACAGCGTATTGTTAAAACTTTCAATAGCAAAAGCCTCACGACATTTCATACAATTATGCGAGACACATCTGAAGGGGCAATCGGTATAAATTTAAATGCAAACAGGACAGTTTACAACACGGGTTTGTTGTCAATAATGCAAATGGCGTACGATTATAATTGCCGTAGCAGCCCACGGACATTGTCTTGGGCAATGCCGTCTTATTTTCTTATCTTTTCGAGATCGCCTATCTACCTGGGTGTCAACACGGGCGACTTTTTGCAACCAGTCTTCCATTGAGAACTCGCGGGTGAAAACGACACGAGCAGTTTTCGGTTTTAATTTGTTGAATCAGATAAGCGTTAATGGTAACAATAGAAAGCCATTGAGATGTCGAGTCCAATTCCTTTATTGTCCCGGAGACGAATTGTGGGACAGGGATTTGCCAAGGAAACACTCCTAGAGATAATATCCTGAGCCCCAGGGCAAAAAGGATGAGAGAATTGGACTATAAATCAGCTAAGCCGAGGACCGGCCACTAAATTAGACGAAACCTCACTATCTTCCAACATTCACCTGCTACGTTCACACCTCCCATAGAAACACATTAAATAGTGTCTACGACAACTCTTAAGATACGGATGATAACAATCTCTCCTGAAGAATAACTTGTCCGTCATCCAGAAAATTGCCATGTTAAATTAAAGAAAATATAAAGCCACTTCATTAAACCTACAAATCTGCTGTGGCTATTATATTCTTGGCTTTCCATATAAATATTCTGAACATGACAACGATACTAATTTAATAAATATTAATCTAAAACTATAAATTAAATCAATTTCTAAATAATAACCAACCTCAACCATAAATTACAACATTCTTTACTTTACTTTCTACTTATATTCAATGAGCTAGTGTTGTAGCTACTTAACATTATTGATCTGCATAAAAAATCTATTTCATGTCATTAGTACAATTACACTTGATACAAAAATGTTGCATTCCTAAACTTTCTTTTTTTGTCAATTTTTATGAAATGATACTTTCGAGTCGGAATGTAAAAAGTTGATTAAAACGCATAAGCAGGGTTCAATTTACTATGATAATTCCTTGTTTTCTTAAAAACTACTCAACCTACAAATGCATTTAAACAAATTTTTTTGTATATACTACTTTCCATGGGGGACCGCGGTAGCCGAGTGGTTAGCATGAGAGACTCTCACGCCGCGGTCGTGGGTTCGATTCCCACCGTCGCCTCTGGCCCTTTTTCCCGATAGCCCCCAATTTGAACACACAAGAATTCGTACTATGGCTAATATGCAAGATCATAAGGCCAATTAAAAAAAAAAAAAAACTAAAAAAAAAAACTACTTTCCATCACTCTCACCGTTCTGCGCTAAGGTGTTTATAAACCATTTTGATAATACACTTTTTCCATCAAATAAACAGCTCTGCTGGAATATCATTTTACGGCATCGCTATATCGAGAATGTTTTTTGTTTTTTGGCAGTTTGGAGGATCTCAACAAATTTTTAACTACATTGAACTCTATGCATAATTATTTGGAGATCGTGAGATGCGGTCTGGTGTGACGTAGGTTTTAGAAAAACATTTTCTTTTTCGTGCCAACGTTTCGACCTTTATTGAGAACATCTTCAGGGCTCAAAGTTTTTTTCGTGTAGATGCGGCATTCTTGTGTGTCGTGTTGAGAGTGCCAGTGAGATGTTAAGATACACTCTTAACACGACAGACAAGAATGACACATCTACACGGAAAACAAACATTTTGACCACTGAAGATGATCTTAACAAAGATCGAAACGTTCGCATGATAAAAAAAAATATTTTTCTAAAGCCTACGCCAGACCAGACGGCACCTCACGATTTCCAAATAATCATTGCCTAACGGTCACTAAACACCAATCAAATAAAATTTACCCTAAATATTGAAGAAGATTGTACTCCCAATTTTCTAGAATTTAATCTAAAAATAGCTGGCGAATCCAAAGTTATGGATATACGTAGAATGCCCTCCACTATGGATGCAATGACTACAGCGGACTCCAACCACCTTCGGTCACTCAAAGTAACAGGCTTCATTTGGTTGCTCGAGCAATCAAATTTCCATTATCAACCAGATACCAGGTGGATTTCTTTAACAACCTGTATAAAAAAGGATAAAGAAGTTAAGAAGTTACAAATTTTTAACACCACCCACTTTAACAATTAAAAAAAAAATTAAAACTTACCGTACTTTATTTATTCTCCATTTATATAGTAAAGATATTCATTAATAATAATCCATTTATGTTTTAGTCGTCAAATGACCAAATTAATTCTTCCAATTAATTATTCTTTTCATGTAAGGTTTGATTGAGATAAAAAATAGCCGGTCTTGGTCAATTGACCAATAAAACATAAATGGATTAATATTTAATAAATAAAAGAAGATTTTAACTTCACCACTACAAATGTCGCCGAGAATCGAATCCTGATTACACACAATTGAATGGCAAATAGACTGAAAATTTGAAATGTTGAGATTTAGTGTTGGTGTCTGAGAGGATCGAAGTCACGATAGCTCAAGTGGTAAAGCAGCGGCGTATTTATCCCAAGGTCGTGGGTTCGAATCCCTCTCGTGACACTAATTTTTCAACTCAACCAAAAACCTTGGATAAAAAGCATAATAAATTGGGGTAAACAATAATAATATGTGTAGCCTTAAATGAACGGGCTTCATTTGCCAGAATTGTTCCCACTTAAGAATCCAGTGGACAAATGGTCCCTTGGTATAGTTGTAAGTCCTCCTACCTCCTCTAATAGTTTTGTGTTCTAAGACACAAACAGGAAACCTACTTCATTTTTACACTTAGGTGACAAAGGCCAAAAATTAAATTGGTTCGAAAAGCTGAAAATAAACAAAACGGCTAGACATCCAACCTTTATTTGCCTTAACAGCATTGTAGACTCCAACTACTTTTCAACATCATAAAAAGCCTCCTAACTACTGCACAAAATATTTCCAAATTAGCGCCTCGTGACGTTGACGATGACGATGGTTGAGACGGTTGTAGACAACAGGCAATGATAAATATGTTCAAGGAATCAATGTTTGGTGATGTAAAATAAGTACATGATTAACTGAAGGTTAATATCTCTTTTGTCCAACAGCGAGAATGGGCGGACCGGATTTAGATGAACTTCGAACTGCTTGTAGTAGTAGAACGGGAGCTCAACGGTTTCGCCTTTGTCCTAATTATGCCTCGATAACAATAAAGTCGTATTGGTAGACAATGAAGACATACTACCTATTAGAAATACTACCTCTCTGGGGGGGGGGCCAAGAGACATTATTACAGACATATTTAAGGGACATTTAAGCATTTAGTAAACAAATAAGAATATAAAAGATCTTTTGTAGGTAAATGCCAATTTATTTCTGCAAGGGAAAAATTTGATATGTTTGAAAAGCTAATCAACATCAGTTACCAAATCTGGACATCGATCCGCTTCTAAATTTAAACTAGCGTTCTTCTAATTTTTTCCCGAATTCATTTGTGACGGTATTTAATCAACGTAAATGTTAGGTTTAATGTAAATACTTTCTTATAAATAGTTTCTGACATTTAATTCAACATTTATAAGGTGGTTCCGAAGAAAACAAACATATTGTGGTTTGACCATCACTCATGATCTACACGTCGAACACGTCCGCTTGTTCTCATGAATAGATTTTATTCAGTTTTACACACTGTCTAAATCAAAACGTGATTGATTATATTAATGAGACATAACAATTAGATCTTCAATAAACAAAACCGTAGGTGAATGAACTTACAATTAAAATAAACTGAAATTCTTTCATGATTTAAAAATATTTTCACCTGTAACGTTTTAACACAAAAATACTTTTATGTTTTGTATATGAATCATTGCATTTATCGGAACATTATAGGAAATAAAAATCCAACAAGGTGCCGAAAGTTGTCGCAGATAGAGGAGTTTGGTAAAATTAATTGAAATGACCTTAACAACAAACTACGGGAAATAAAACCATGTGTTAATTTGGGTAGCTTTCCCTTCCAAAAATTCAAGAAAAAATTCAACTATTTTTCGCGGTTGAGGATAGGACACATTCGACTGATTTATATCTTACGAGAATGCAGGGAGTATGAATAATTAAGAAATAAAATATAAACTGACGAGTTTTATTCATGATACTCTTAATGACGACTACATTTCTAATCTCTGCTAAATTCTCAAGGAATCCAGATTTTTGACCAAAACATAATTATATCATTATAATTATACTTTATGTAAGGTATTGGTTGAGATAAAAAAGTCAGTGTCATGAGCGGGATTCGAACCCACGACCCTCGGCTAAAAACGCCGCTGCACTACCACTTGAACGATCCACTCGGACACTAACTTCCCATCTCAACCCCACCTTTCGAATTAATCCCTTCTTTTTGCCTTTTTTGAAATGTCGTGCAATTTATTCGATTCTCGGCGACAAATGAAATGACCATGGAGAGCTTTCGTGAAGATATACTTCAGTTTAATTATTCAATTCATTAGAGTTTGTAGTCCGATTGACTTGGAATAACTTTTTTTAATTAATTAGTCTCTATGTAAGGTATTGGTTGAGATAAAAAAAGTCAGTGTCACGAGCGGGATTCGAACCCACGACCCTCGGCTAAATACGCCGCTGCTCCACCGCTTGAGCTATCATGACTTCGATCCACTCGGACACGAACTTACCATCTCAAATTCGAAAGGTGGGGTTGAGTTATTTGGCCAATCGAGCACGAACTCTAATGAATTATAATTATATGTGATTCCTGTTGCTACAATAACGTGTGATTCTAGATAATTTTACTAACAACAATAGTATAATTATTAAGGTGTCCATGTGAAGAGTAAAACTCATATAGAGTTTATTAGTTGTTTTTTATTGTACATTAATCAAACGAGATACAAAATCATTTAGAAATGTAACGTTTATGTAAGATTTTGTTGGTTCTCTGAATACTGACAAAAATGGTGCTTGCAGAAAACTTGCCTCTTGAGCTATAATCACAAATATTTAATTTAGCAAAGGTCAGCTATCAGCGATGTAAAGTTTACGTTTCATAGTTAAAAATTTTATTTTGGGATTGCAACCTGTGAAAAAATGAGACTTTGAGATTTAAAAACTTTTATTAAAAATAATGGTATTAACACAAATAAAATTTAAAAAAAGACAACATTGAACATAAGACAAAACAAAAACTTTGTTCAAACTTCACTAATTTCGTGGTCCACTTGACCAATTAATTTATTACAATTAATTAAGGTTTTTAGTTGAGACAAAAAAGTCAATGGCACGAGCGGGATTCGAACCCACGATCTTCGGCTAGATACGCCGCTGCTCTACCACTTGAGCTATCGTGACCTCGATCCACTCGGACACCAACTTCCCATCTCAACCCCACCTTTTGCATTTTTCCTCCTTTTTGCCATTTTTCAAAAAGAGCATTTTGAATTTGAGCATTTTTGAAGATCGTGGGTTCGAATCCCGCTCGTGCCATTGACTTTTGTATCTCAACTAAAAACTTAATTATTTGTTCAAACTGTTCACTTTTTTGGGAAATGCATGTCTGACATTTCCTGATAGGTATGGAACAATCAATTTAATTTTTTGAATATTTGCAGTTTACTTCAATTTGTTATCAAAGATTTTTTTTTTACTTTTTATTACTTTCATTATTTTTTTATAGAAGTTTCAAAATAAAATATACTTAACAGCTAAAATTATTAAACCGTTTGCAACCAAAAAATCAATTTTGTGCAATTAAAACTTAATTTAACATTGCTTAAAACTGACTTTTGAGAAAATAAGTACAGGTGTTAAATGCTATTTAGTAGGGGGAAATTTTCTTTAAGCGCTAACTCTGTCAGAACATACAGAATCAATAAAATCTTACCTAAACTTTGCACAATAACATCGAAAATACGTACAAGTTATATTCTAAATTATCTTGTTTGCTTAAGGCTATAATAAAAAACAAATCAATCGCATAGGTGTAATAAAATTTAGATTACAATTGAACCTTGTAAAATACAAGGGACTTTATGGAATAAATTTGTGAGTGGTTGAATTAACCTGAAAAATGAAGTATCTCGAATAAATTTTACAAACGTATTTTGCACAATGGGGACTTTTTACTCCAATTTGACACGTTCTTTCATGTAAAATAACCTCCAGGAGTAATGACGCCAGATCACGGGGGACCCTTTATATAAGTTATCAACGTTTGTGATTTTCGAAAAAAATAGGCGGCATTTCGAAAATGAAATTTCGTACTCAGGGAATTTTCCGGGTGCTAAAAAAATATCGACTTTGTTTCTTGCTAAAAACAATATTTAACCTATTTCATTTGGATACATGTATACTTTAATACCTACGTTAAATGGCCAGATGTCAAAGACAATTTTGACGTAGTAGCCTAAGAAATAAAAAATATTGTATGACGCTCAGTCAATCTTGGTAATACCGGTACTTGGTTAGCGACCGTTAATCGATAATTATTCAGAAATCGTGAGATGCGGTCTGGTGTGATGTAGGTTTCAGAAAAACATTTTCTTTATGGTGCCAACGTTTCGATCTTTATTGAGATCACCTTCAGGACCTGGGATTTTCAAACATTGTTTACATTTAACAAATACATTAAATTCACTTTTTTCCACATCCTACATGTATTTGTTAAATGTAAACAATGTTTGTAAATCCCAGGCCCTGAAGATGATCTCAATAAAGATCGAAACGTTGGCACGATAAAGAAAATGTTTTTCTGAAACCTACATCACACCAGACCGCATCTCCCGACTTCTGAATAATTACTGGGTACTAATCCTTGTTAATATATATTTCCATAATATACAACACGTAAAGAAAGGGTGCCTAATGTATCCTTTCGCTATCATATCACAGACGTGTCAGTCGTTTGAATTCGTAATTGGTAAAAATAAAATATGTCATAGTAAAATGAATGGCTTTTGACGCGTTAGTAAACAATTATGAAAATATTTATTGCGGTGCGTTAAATGTAGGTCTATTTTATATACCAATGTCGTGTAGGTTAGTTCGGGTCGTCTACACTAACAATCATAATAGTATCTAACGTCTGTACGGTTTCGTTTAGTGCGCCGATTCTAAGAAAGTCGTTTGTCTAAGTGTAGTCCAAACTTACGTGTTCGACAGCAGGTTGTGATAACCCGTTAAAGGAAATGGGTAGTGCACCACGTCTACGTGCAAAATAAGGCGAGAAGATCGTTGAATTTCTTTTAGGTTTCACTTTGGGACCATGTATCGAGGGTCTGCTAGTGAAAAGTGGCGAAAGGATTACTGTATCATCATCAAATTGAGTAAATTGATCCGAGAACGTCACGGTACATAATTAAGAAGCTTAAGAATGACCTTGTAGGACGCTAGCTAGATTAGTATAGATAAGTTGACCGTGCTATGTCCATGTTCTTCGAAGCAATGGGAAGACAAATAAAACATGAATGGGCAATAGTGTAGAAAGCACTTCCGCTTTCACAGAAGCGCCAAACCCCGTCTAGGGTGGAGCGATGTCAAGGAAGATACCCCAATTAAACCAGTATGTTTTTTGCTTTTTCCGGCCGGCTAGATGCCTGGGCTATTGCCTTTTATTTATTTACTTTTTTTAAGTTAGCTTTTCTGTAGGAAGTCTGGCGATCTTTCTGGTTGTGTTCTGGGACGTTATTTCTTTCTTCTTATTTTTGGCCCTCCCTCACGTGGTGAAAAGGCTCTGAAACTATCTCATTCACTAACATTCGATCCTAGCCTAGCCTATATGCAGGTTTCAGAGTGCTCGATATTTCTCTGAAGACACGCCCTCGTTCACGCTAATAAATACAGCCATACATTATGCACAATTGAAATTACAATTAATCTAAAATATTAACCTAGGTTGGTGGGTTTATAGGGTACTTGATATTCCACCATAGACCCACCCATGCATACACTACTATCGCACTAATAAATACATTCTACAAACAGTAACCAATCATTCTATATATACAAATAAAAAAATGTGGAGCCATTGGCGCATTTAATTTTACAACAGTGCCTCCGCCCATTCACTCCACAAGAAACACAGTCTAATACTAACCTAAATCGGTGGGTCTCGTTATTCCTGCACAACCCACCCATACACACTCACTTTCGCGCCAATAAATACATTCATTCTACCCAAAACACACAAAGAGATATTTATCCTAGTTTGGTGGGTCTGTGGTGTACTCAATATTCCGACCAATACCCACCCATACACTCACACATTCTCGCCAATAAATACACTCACTTCAGGAAGGGAAAACGAAACCATGTGTGGAGAAGCATTAAAGGTGACCATATGCATTTATTTGCTTCAGATATTCGATTACTTTCTTGCTGTTGTCATTGCTGTGTTGTAAAACCTCTTTCAAACTCGAGGAAAGGCCACACTTTGTTCTGTGCGGCGCCAATAGTTCGCATTCGGTTAGAAAATGCTTAACAGTTATTTGTGTGCAGCACAATGGGCATCTTCGTGGACTATTTCTCGCCAAGAGATGACCATGCGTCAGTCTATTGTGGCCTGGTCACGGTCGGTCAACATTATTCTCTCTCAATTAATTAAGGTTTTAAGTTGCGATAAAAAAGTCAGTGTCACTAGCGGGATTTGAACCAACGACCTTCGGCTTGATACGCCGGTACTCTACCACTAGAGCTATCGTGACTTCGATCCCCTTGCTGGGTTGAGATGGGAAGTTAGTGTCAGAGAGCGTCCACGTGACACTGACTTTTTTATCTCAACTTAAAACCTTAATTAATTGAATGTTATTAATTGGTCAAGCGGACCACGAAAAATAGTGAATTATTCTCTCTGTTTTGCTCATACTATTCATGGCCCACGGTTTGACCGACTGTTTTAGTTTTTTTAATTTGTCGGTCACTTTTTCTCCGCGGTTCTGCCAATCTTTCCAACAAAGAAAGATTCTTCATATATTTTTTGACGTCCGCTGAGCTCACGGGAGTTTCCGGGTCATGTGGCATTACCGCTGCTCGTTTGGCAGCTTGATAGGCATTTTCATTACCTTCCATGGCCTGGTACCAGTATGTTAATGGAATATTTTTTGGATTTCCATCACATGCCTTGGGTCATTTTGATTATAACTGATTAAAGCTCAATAGGCAAGTAGTAATATACAATGACAGGCAAAAACTCTATCCAATTGATTTTTTTCATTTTTTAGATAAAAGAAAATTCTGCCCTTAATTAGTCTCGTTTTTATCAATAAATATTTACTGGAATTTATGGAATGGTTAATTGATAAAATTTTAATTAATTACTTGACTGAACCGTTTAGACCACTGACGTCCCATTTCTATCGGTGAAAAAGTAGCAAAACATCTAATAGGGTGTCACATTAATTGTAATTAGTTAGAAAAAAATTATTCATAATTATTTATAATGATTATAGCTGAAGATGACCTCGAAACTCCGAAAAACAATGTAAAAACTCCCGCTCCGCGCTCCCATGGTTTCTTTATTCACATGAAAACATGGAATCATGGAAGTAACATAATTCCTTCCTCTTACCCTAACCCTACCGATTCTAACCTAACCGTACCATGAGCACTCTCCTATAACTCGATGTCGTAAAAAATGTCACGCCAAAATTTCATTATCCAGCCTAACATGTTAATGTTTAAAAAAATACAACTTGCTACGTTGTTGTTTAGCACTCAGTTTTATTTTTTTATGATACATTATCAATTAAAGAATTAACTCTCTACATTCTTTAATATATGTTTGACTTTTATCCTTCGAATTTGGTAACGTAAAGAAGAAAATTAAAACGAATTATGATGAATTGTGTGTGTGCACATTAATATGTTATATATGTATAGTATATTTAAAAAAAATACTTTACGAATCTATTATTTATAGACCGTACTCTTATTAGTGTTTGATGTTCTTTCATAAGCTTTCTATAATATATTTGTGACTTTTATTCATCGAATTCGAGAGACTTTCGAAGAAATTGAAAATCATTATGCTTCATTTATCATCTGAGCAGCAAATCGATATCGCAACTTTCATTACGGTACTAGAAATTGTTTCACCTCGACGGCTGCGATTGCGAAAACAGACATACATTCCTTTTCGGGTGAATTCGTAATTCTGCATATTACAAAGTGGCTAAAGCGGATTAAGGTAAGCACGGAGCACGGGCATTACAATAATAAACCGGGCCAAACCGGTGGTTGGAATCAATTTCCCGAAGGCCTTTCATCCTCCACTCAAAAGCGGTAGGCATAAAATGAAAGCTTGGATTATCAGACGATTTGTATTTGCAACAGGTGCGAAATGGTATGGTGAACGTGATCCCGGGATGTTTACGTGATTGGAGGAAGACGCCTCAAACTAAGATCACGTCCGGCAAACCTGATTCAACTTATTCCGAGCCTTATTCGAAAACCGACTGCCTCCCCTTCGGAATCCGATTGCTAACGGGCACGCTCGCCTATGGACATTTCCTCAAATCAACGTTGGCATTCCAGAAAAACAACTACGTTACACACATTTAAATAAAAATTGTAGCAATAAATAAAATCACATGGATAGCAGTATAAAGACAACGTACTTAATTTTGGAGTGTAACAAAACTGAAGAACTGTATATAGCAATACACACTGACATGCAAAAAATTTCTCCTATTTCTAGTAAAACTTGTTTTCTATATATTTTTTTTTATATTAATCACAATTTCACGTTGTTTAAAGTTTAATAATTCAGTCTTTGTCTAAAAAAGTAAAAAAATGTAAATTGATAAGGAAAATAAAAAAAAAAAAGACGGACAGATAAAATTTGTTTTAGAATTTTAATTAACATTCCTCCTCTTGCCTTAATTGCATCTCGATGACGCCTCGGCATACTTTCTACCAGTCTAGAAATGTCTCATTACTGGAGGTTTGCCCATTCTTCACGAAGAGTCCTTTCAAGATCGTATAGTGTATCTGGAAGTGATGGACGTGCTCTTATTCGTCTTTTGAGGTTATACCATAAATGTACGATGGGGTTCAAGCCTGGAAAACGGGCTGGGCAGTCTAAGACCCTGTTGTGCTGTAAAAGGTACGTTTGTCCTGTGCGAGCGACGTGTGGACGGATATTAGAATACGATTGTTGCTGATTTCATCGAGGATAGACAATAGCCGCATACCTGACGGAACGTCCATCATCGATAGGTGCCACACAACGCGCAACATCCTCAGCACTAAGAGGCAGTTTTAAGTTTAAAAATTGAATTTAAGAAAACAAAGATGAAAACTAAACTTCAAAGGAAAGCTTCAGAACTCAAATGAGACTGAATAAACAATATATATCCTCTGATTTCTGCATAAAGAAAAATATTATTATGATTAATTATATAATGAAGAGGATCATTAAGCAAAATCTCATAGTTTTTTACTTACAGGATGTGACTTACTGTTAATTAATATTAGCAATATCAAAAGTTGAAGGTTGATTAGTGTACTATAATGGGCTGGTTAATGACTTTCTGTAATAAACCGAGGATAACAAAATATATTGTCTGAAGATAGGGCTGAACTAATATTGTATATGGTCCTCATTCCTTCTAAGACCAACAATAAAATGACAATTTATTTTTTTTATCATTCAGCACAGGCATAAATGCCAAAAACCACCGCAAAGCATTCCACATCATGGAAAACACAATGACTGCTGCTGCAAAATAAAAATAGTTTTCAGCATTCATTGTTATTATTTTTTAAATTGTATTAATTCATTCTACGTTTATTTTTGTAAATATCAATCTCCATGTTCACCGCGGCCCGCAGTTCGTGAAGCCCCGCTGTAAAGTAAAGGTCCCGGGTTCGAACGCATAGCCTTTGTGGCCTTACAAACATACTGCACGATATACCAAGAAATGGGCTTTTTTAAAAGCACCGGCACCCTGAGGGTTCATACGACCTCGTACATTAAATAAAGATTAAATAAATAAAGATTTTTAAAAAATAGAAATACAATTGAACATGGGGGAAATAACCCCAAAAGTCCAAAAGTAATGAAAAAATATTACCACCTTACCAGTATTGTTATTTACAACCACGTAATAATAAATTATAGTTTATTAACAATAATAATTATTATTTAATAAAAAAAATAATGGAACCATCGTGGCCAAGTGTAACCACCGTGTAAGCGTCCGACATGGTATTCACCGCAATAGAGGTTTTATGGTTTTTTTTTTTTTTTTTTTTTTTTTTTTTTTTTCACTTTTATTTACGGAGGTCAAAGTAATTTCATTATGTGTGGTTTTTCAGGTACATGCGATCACATCCTACATACATGTGTATCCCGTAGCCTTTGTTCCTCTCGTCGAAGAGGGTTTTTTTTTTTTTTTTTTTTTTTTTTTTTTTTTTGGCGTTATGAACTATGCATATTAGCCATGTGACAAATTCGTATATGTGTGTTCAAATTTGGGGGGTTATTGGGAAAAAAGGGCCAGGGGCAACGGTGGGAATCGAACCCACGACCGCGGCGTGAGAGTCTCTCATGCTAACCACTCGGCTACCGCGGTCCCCTGAGGTTTTATGGTTCGAATCCCGGAATAACCTATTGATTTGTAATTGATAATAGTTTCAATTAATTAAGGTTTTTAGTTGAAATAAAAAAGTCAGTGTCACGAGCGGGATTCGAACCCACGACCTTCGGCTAAATACGACGCTGCTCTACCACTTGAGCTATCGTGATTTCGATTCACTCGGACACCAACTTCCCATCTCAACCCCACCTTTTCAATTTTCCCTCCTTTTTGCCATTTTGCAAATGTCGTGTAATCAGGATTCGATTCTCGGCGACAAATGAAATGGCCACGGAGAGCTTTAGTGAAGATATACTTCATTTAACTTATTAAATTCACTATTTTTCGTGGTCCGCTTGACCAATTAATACATTACGATTAATTAAGGTTTTTAGTTGAGATAAGAAAGTCAAGTGGTAGAGCAGCGGCGTATCTAGCTCGTGGGTTCGAATCCCCCTCGTGACATTGACTTTTTCATCTCAACTAAAAACCTTAATTAATTGAAAGATATTAACTGGTCAAGTAGACCACAAAAACTAGTGAACTGATAATAGTGTTAAAAAGTATTTTAAGGGGTTTTGAGCCCTCAACTTATGAGAGAGATGAGACACCCAAAATTTAGTTGACTTTTAACCTATGCTGTTTGCAGGCATTACTTTACTTTATTAATAACTAAAAAATAGTGCTTCAAAAAGAAAGCACTCGGACTGAAAATGATTTATAAGAAATTCTACATTTAACAATTAGGAACAATACGTAAACAGTGTTTTCGTAACCAACTATGAACAATAAGTATCAATAATTTTGCACGCTAATAAATAGATTGGTGTTCGTTTTAAACATATTCGGTTGGCATGAAGGTCCGAACAACTTAATACAACCCCTACTCAAAATTCACTTCGTTAACATAATGACAATACTCAAATACTTCATTCTTCTAATTAAAAAGAAAAAGAAAAAAACTTTCGACAAGGCGGCTTATGTATCAGTTTGTTTGATTAATATCCTGCCTCTAGTTAAGAGAATGATGCATATTTTATAGGACTTGTTAGGAATGAATTTTCTAACACTCGAGATAAATATTGCTCCCAGTTAAATACAAAGGATAAACACCGTTGTACATTTCTGGTCATGCGTGGTACTGAAAGATAGGTTTTTATAGGATAAAATAATTATAAGAAAGCAATGATAATCAGTTTTAATCCAGTATGTCATACTTTAATTATTTGTAGCATTACTAAAATTATAAGTTACAAGCACCAATTTCTCTAAATTATATTTCAAAATTTGTGTTTCTTAGTGACCTGTTGATTGTGTTTGTTGTGATACCTCAAAAATTTGATTACTGTCAAGTCGATAAAAACATATTAATGTTGAGAGTGTCCATTGCCAGGAGCTGATGGAATTAAGGTCATCTTGAATTCGAGTGATTGAGATTTGAACATCATGAGGTGAGAATGAGAGATAGATTTGGAGGACGTACGTGTCGAAGTGATAAGTGCAATATTTACTTATATTAGGAAGATCATTAATATGTCACAAAAGTGGGCGGCAGATAAACTGGAGCCATGAGAAAGAAGGGAGCTTGTAAGTGAGATAGGCCCTGCTATTATATAAATTTTCCATGATTCTAGTTTTTACAAATTTTAAAAGGTGGCTGTCGAAATGATAACACATTGACAAGTCTTTAGGCAAACAATTATGACTGATAATGTTTTACAATAAAGATCTTTTATTAACTTTACGTTTCTACTCGCTACAGCAGAGGTCATAACAACCCTAGGAGTGTCCGTGTTTGTAACCCATTTGTAAGTACGTACGGTTCGAATGCATGGCCGCTGGTTCCAGTCCGGGACCTTTCGCGCATATGTCAACGTCTAACCATTGCGGCCACAGACCCCCTGTTTTTACTATTTTGTACAGAATATTAATGATCATAAGAAGAACCTAGGTGAAGAGGGGACCGGATCAGGCATTTGTTGAACACGCCCAAAATATGAGCAATCAAATTCATTAGGAAAGTACACTTAGGTCTTTCAAGCAAAAATACACGCCATGAACACTTATGTCCTAGAAAATCTTAAAAGAGGTTACGCTGGCAAAAAATTCTCACAAGATCTGATAGCCAAGCCAAGTTATTAAAGCATTAGAATGAAAAAAAAATCAAAATTAGTCAGTGAATGCATCCAAAATCTCCAAAATCTGGGGAAAACTGATGATATCTAGGGTGCCAGAGCACAAAGGAATTTTGGGTAACGAAAAAGAAGACCCATTGGCCGTAGGAGCTAGACCATAGTTGGGATAAATATAGAATCCTCCATAGCAGAATGGATCCAGACAAAACAAAAGGAGAAATTGACAAACTCAAGCGGCGCTAGACATAGTAAACTTATGCTAAATCAACCCTCACAAAAACTGGCGAACTCACTGCTGCAATTGGAGAGGGCTAGACTTAGAGGAGTAATAGGACACTACTAACCGATCACTGGCATCTGAGAAAACATCTACACAACATTGGCATATACAGTGATAATCCTATCTGCAGATTATGTAGTGAGGAGGAGGAAATAGCCACTGGCCTGGCACACTGGCAAAATAATCCTCAGAAGATCTGATAGCCAAGCAGCCATTAAAGCATTAGGAAGTAAACAAATCACATCAAAATTATTCAGTGAATGCGTCCAAAATCTCCAAAACCTGGGTAAACGCACAACCTGATGATATCTTCGGTGCCAGGGCACAGGGGAATTTTGGGTAACGAGAAAGCAGACAGTCTGGCCAGAAGAGAATATACATAGGCCCCGAACCTATACTTTGGATAAAAAAAAACAAATATAGAATCCTCCATCACAGAATGGATACAAACAAAACAAAAGGAGAAGTGGATAAACTCTTGCAGTGCTAGACATAGTAAACTTATGATGAAACAACCCTCACCACGACTGGCAAAAGCATTGGTGCAATTGGAGAGGGCCAAACTCAGAGGAGTGGTAGTACTACTAACCGGTCACTGGCATCTGAGAAAACATCTACACAACATGGGCATATACAGTAATGATCCTATCTGCAGATTATGTAGTGATGAAGAGGAAACAGTCCCAACCCATATCATCTCCGAATGCGTAGCAACGACTCAATGGAGATGTCATCCCACATAGAGAAAAAACCTAGGGAATAAAATTGCAGCAGCGACAGTCACTAACCTGATACTTGTAAGATGGATTCTAGGGTACTAGGAAGGTACAATACGCCAGAAGGTTGTAGTGTCTGGGGACCACAAAACACGCTTCCTAGTATCCCCATTACCATCACAATCATACAAAATGTTTCAACAGCAAAACCTCTAAAATATGTCTAACATACGTTAGAAAAAGTCCAAAACTAACCAAACTAGCTTAAAACAAGAAGTTATCTATTTGCAACGATAAAATTACAAATTTTGCATCAATAATAAATCGAATACAATACATAGTTTATGTCCCAATTTCGGATATCATTCTTACACAAAATGGATTTTCCATTATTACAGTTTTACATATTTTAAACAGTGGCTGTCGAAATGGTAAGATATTGACGAGTTTTAAGACATAGAAGTCATACTAACAAAAAATTTGGAATTTTTAGAAAATGGTATCCCTAGATTGTTTCTCTTCCTTGTTGTGATTTGAAATATCGCGGATTTTATTTATATACTTATGTTTTTTTGGTAACTAAGGCTTTACGTTCATAAATACTTTTAGGTTTTAATATAGTTAGTACTACAAAATGAGATTTGCTTTTCGTCTTGCTTCTGCACATTCTTGATAACAGTCGCATTGTAAAACAATGAACGCCGAACAATGATTCGCTCTGCATAATAAACAATTTATTGTACAACCATACCGTCTAATCTCATTATCAGTTTTATTTATCTCTTCAAATCGATTTCTTTATGGAAATGATTACAGCACAATCAGAAAGCAGTATGGGCGGACATGATCTCTATCTATATTTTAATTGTTGTTTTGAAAAAAAGTAGCAATATTGTAAATAAACCAAAACATCCTTGAACTGCTAATTCTCAAGTTGTATTCAACCAGCATGCACTTAACAGTGTAATTATAGGTTAAAACAATAGGTGTAGGCAAAGATTAACCATTTGTTTAACAAAATTTAACATGCGAATGGAACGTCGGTCGTTTTTTATCCGCCTTTGAGGCGTACCTGGTAAGATCATTACTCTCAAAATTAGCTCCATTATTTAATATCATTTTCGGAGCTTTGTAAATTTGAATATTGGTGTGACGTGACCGGCCCTGATATAGACCAGCCGTCTCATTCGAAACTGCGACGTCATCCATGGTGTCCATTGGTGTTGAATTTGTCACTCGTGTCCCTCTCATTGCCCATCGTGTCTTTACTGGTTTCGCTTTGTCACTGTTCTGTCCGTAAACAAGACATGGTACGACGCACGTGTCGAACAGCTTTTTCAAGAGAATAATTTATACCTTTATATTAAAAGGGCGCAAACCTCATTAATTTATTTACCAAGTTGTTATTTTTAAAGATACAGATGGCTAAGATAAAAATGATTATAATCTTGTCTCGATTTTTATCTTTCTGCCTGTCGTTTTTCTTCAGTTTGATCATAATAACTTACTTATTTTTAAACCTGTTGTCCTTCATCTTTAAAGAGCATCTGTCTGAAAAGTCCAACCACTGAAACACGTCTGAAACATAAAACCATCGAGATTATGCATAGCAGGATGACCTGAGATGATCAAGCAACTATTATTATTACTTCTCTTTTTAATTGCTGTGTTGTTTTTGTCCAGAATCAATGTAAGAATAAAAAAGAGCGCTGAAAATATAAATGTAAAGTATAAAACAATTTTGTTGTAAATAATCAGCTATTTAGCTCTATCGTAAGAAGTACAATGATTCCACAATTGTCTTCTTTGGATGAAGATAAATGTAAGAATAATTAAAAAAAACGTGTGTTTATTATTTTTTATGTTTATTCATTGATCTTTCGTTAAATTTACGATTATTTTGACTTTCACCCCGAAGGCTTGGCACTCACCAATGTACTGACCTACTATACCTCAGAGGTGTTCACGTACACCATTAGGCTAGTGGGTCGATATTATCCCTTTTAAGCCAGATGCCCAGGAAATTGTCGGTCATTTCAGCCCCAACGCATCTAAAATATAATCTAGCCTAAAACTAACTTCTATAATACAGACGCACAAATAAATACATTCACAGCTATGTATATTGACTCATTCTGTTAGTCGGTGTCCTACTAGTATTGATATTAACAAGCTAATCGAAATTAGCGGTCGATGGGATACTTTTAGACAGATTCCGCTATCGACCCTTAACACACACGCCACTGGCGACGTTATACTTCACCATGCCTCTCACCACTCACGCTAATAAATACACGCACTTAAACAAAATACATAAACCAGATTCAGCCAAATGGGTGAGCAGTGTAGCTTCGAATGTAAAGCACCCGTTCAATGGAGAATGCAAAACCTGGGGGGGGGGAAAACAGAGAAAGAAAGTAAAGCAACGACAATGGCCTAGAAAAAAGTATCGAATCTGATTGAACCAAGGAACTAGCAAAGTACAGTAAGCCAAGGGCTACAGTGCTTGGGAAACATGAATCCCTAGTTCTTAAGATGGCCATCACGATCGCTCCAAATGGAACCGCGCCGAGCCGTATAGTTCCATTTGGAGTGACTGAAAGTTGAGGGGGCTTCACGACCGCTCCACAGCCAGTCGCTCCAGAATCATCATCTAGTGAATTACTTCCTCAAAATGGATGACGATCTCTTGTGCTACGCTGCTATTTGTTTATATATAAAAAGCAATAAACCGAAGAGGAAATGGTGTAAGAATTGGCTCCTGGGCAGAACCCCTAATACCCACTTCGATTTGATGAAAGATCTTTCCTTTGAACCCGCTGATTGGAGGAACTATTTAAGGATGTGTGAAACGTCTTATTTATATTTACTCCAGCTTGTTACCCCCTTGATTAGAAAAAAGACAGCCATGAGAGAAATCATCACTCCACATGAAAAGTTTGCAGTCACATTACGATTTCTCGCTACAGGGATGAACTACGAAGAACTTAAGTTCTCTACTACGATTTCTGCTCAGCGCTTGGGGGTTATCAATACCGCATCTATCGTTGCATTTGTATCCTTTGTTTTGAAAAGGTCGACCAACTTGTCGAGGGCCGAATTTCTTTTATTTCTATCGCGGTAATCATTGTCCACCACTTTCCATAAGCATGGTAACTTTTATGCAATTCAATCACCTCAACAGTAATATCCCGATTGGATGTCATTGCCAATAAAGAATAAACGTTTTTGACTTTTTGAGAATGTACGACGGAGATGTTTGCTCAGTGACAGAAAGACGGAGACTAGGCCAAAAAAAGAGGGTTTTCCTGCCATGCCGTCGTCGCGCCGTATTTGTTTGGAGTAGCGCGATGGAGTTTGGACCGGTCGAATATTCGGCGCAGCGCGGCACGCCAGTTCAGTTTTGCCATTGACGTGGTTTTTAGAACGGCGTAGCTCCGTTTGGACTGCTGGGAGCGATCGTGAATGGCCACCTTTAGTCTCCTTTGATCATAGTCATCATCATCACCATAGTTTTTTGTGCTGTGATGTATGACTACTTTTAAGAATGACTTAATTATTTTAGTAATCTTCCAAGTTTTATTTTTCTCCATTTTAATTTGTTTTTAATGAATTCTTGTTGTCTGTTGCTTTACTATTTCTTATTCATAATATGTTACGTTAATTACGAAGTTAATTTATTAAAACATCCATTATATTTAGTGTTCTATTGGCCAAATAATTTTTTTCGATTAATTAATCTTTTTAAGTTAGTGCCACGAGCGGGATTCGAACCCACGACCTTCGGCTAAATACGCCGCTGCTCTACCACCATAGCTCAAGTGGTAGAGCAGCGGCGTATTTAAAAAAAATACTAAAATTTACTAAAAATACTAAACTTTTGGTGACGAAAGAATGTCGGGCTAATTCTAGTAAACCCTTCAGCTTGTGGTGTTTCGGCATATATTCTACTGGCAACATTGATTATTCCCCCCATTGTTATTACATTGTGATAATGATTTAGTTCTATGAAAGATAACAATGATTCCACATGAATCTACTAATGTTTTATAGCTTTGCTTGTTACGTAACACATTTGATTGAAATATTACAGCCGATTCGTGTTTTCAAATGATTTGTTTATTGATCAATATTCTTAAAAAGTGAACAAATGGATTGGTATTGTCCTATTAGGTTTCTATGATCGCACTTCGTTAGGTGTTCATTGTTCTATTAATGGTTTGTGTTCCATGGGAGAGAGATTGAATGTTCTTGCTGTTACCCAAGGTCCATGGGACACCCCCGTCTAGCCGACCATTGTCAGGGTTCTAATGTACCCGTGGAAGTCCTATTCTAATTGAAAGGCCGCATTTAAAAGTGCCGCCACCCCATTCAAAATGTAAACCAGGACTGATTTAGAGAGTCACCCCAATCGGGCCGACTTATTTATGGGCGATATTTTATAAATAAATCAGTGTTTCAAAAGCCGCCCTCTTCCGACGGGGTGACTTTAATCTGTGTAAGCTAATGGGCCGCTCCTGTTTTAATGGGCTCTGGACTGCGGACAGGTGCTATCCCTTTCAAAACATTCCGCCGCAAACTGATTTGAATAATAGCCCGTTTTGTTTCCTGTGCCGATCTTTAATTAATTTAGATTCTTAAACATTGATCCGTGAGTGTTACTGTATCGTTAACTACCGAAAAGTAAGCTCATGCGCGACAGTCCCAATCGTATTGTTAAACTCCGAAAAGAAGTTGTCCTTTCCGTTGCATTTCGGCAAAACTTAACTATAACAATAACGGCCGAGCAATTATTTTTTAGTGTCCTTGCGGGCTGTGTTGCAAGAGGAAGGAGAGCCAATTCAGTTAGCAATCGTGGGCTGGAAAAAATCGTTATGAAATTTCTTTGTGAAGGGTTCCTGATTTGCATACAAGGTGATGCGTTCCTAAATTATTCAATTCGATTCAGTTACAGAAATTAGATGGTAAACTTATGAGTTATCATGAATTAAAAGTAACCGATTATTAGGCAAAACGCCTGGGAACAGTGATAATAAGAGACCTCAGATCAGCCTAGAAAACGTCTGTAGGTGTTCCGCTGGCATAACTAAGACTTGTTTTCCAAAGCAAAAGAGCAACAAATACTATTTTATTCAAATTGAACCAGTTAAACTAGCCATATTTATGGAAATCAAACTTTCTTTATCAGATTAGATCTGTGAAATATAAAGATATAAACTAATCGTATGAAATGGCCATCTCATTTAGTATTACAATTACAGAAGTACAATCTACCCTGAGAGGCAAAAAAATGGCCACCCTTGTTTTGGTTTTGGTTTTATGGTGGCTGGATTTCTCTTGAACCAATGACGCTATTAAAAAAAACTTATTGGAGAAAAATAATACAGGGTAATTTAAACCCAGTTCAACTTCAAAATTTCAAATATGGCCATATAAATCCTTATAAATTTTAAAGATTTTTTTACGCTGAAAACAATAGTGCAAATGGAGTTTAAATTGGTTTGCTATTTATTATCACATTTCATGTTCGGACTGCGTGTTTTGCGTAAAGATGCATTTTTAACGTATTTTTAACCACTCTTCACCGGTGCTCAGAGCTATAGAGACAAGCATTTTCTATCCTTTGCCGCAGTTCTTCAGCTGTGTGGGTCAGGTTATGGCTGGCGGAGAAAAGAAGAAAGTTAATGTATAATTTTGGCTTGAACAAGCACACAACTTTACTTACAGTTCAACCGTATAAAATTATGTGCTGGAAATGTACGTAATAAACGCTCGTTTCATACTGAGTGGGCGGTACGGCCTGTCAAAAATTTGACTTCTTTGAAAAATGGGGAATAAAACATCCCTGAAAAGGTCCTAATAAATCGTTAAATCCGATTTCTCCACAATATTAAAATTCTATGGGTGTTTTGGCCGAGATCGCCATTGCCTTTCAGTCTAGATAAGCGGCTAAACTCAAGGCGTCAGTTTACAAGCATAGCCGGATTATTCCAGGACAGAGAGAAAAAAAAAGAAAGAAAATGGGAGTGTCGATAAGGTGGCCAATTTGTTATGAAATCTACGTGACGCGTTTGTGCGATCAGCCGATGGTCGCGTGGGTGTAAAAGGAGATCTGTGTCGGACCGTATCTTCACCCGTGCCAACGGCTACCAGCTCAATATGCCGGCCGGCTCTTGATTTACGGCCGAGAAAGCGTTTAACGTCTGCCACTTATCTCCCTTCAAATTAACATCGAACCTTATTGGACGCCTTTTTCCCCGGGGAAAATATTGCAACGCTTTGTGGAACAACACGATCAAAACATCTATTTTACGTTTAATACATTATTTAAATATATATATAATGTGTATTTTAAAAAAAATATACAATCTTATTAAGCGCTGGGGTATGAAATAAAGCTAAATTGAGTAGCTCTGTAAAAAAAAAAAAAGTACAGCTATTATTTCAATTAGGTTTTAAACAGTTTACTATTCCTTAGATTTATAATTTTTAAGCACTCCTCACTTGCTAACACACTTTGTAGGTTAACCTCATCGTTATCATTGTAGGTCGAGGTAATGCGCGGCAAATTCAAAATAATAATTATTATTTTACATATATTATAAGACTTTCTTATTTATACTTATAAGCCGTACCGAAACTTTATATCAAGACATTCCAAAGTTGTTGCAGGAGATTATATCGCAAGTTTTGAGCGGACATTTCGACGTATACTAGGCGTTAACCACCTTCCAAAACCAACATTTATAGATGGAGAGGCTAGGAAAAGCTCATTTAGGCTTCAAAAACAATCAAATTGGATAGGAACTAAACAATTCGGGCATACAAACATATTTAACAAAATCATCCAATATAAAGAAGAGGAAGAACACACGATAGCATCAGATACAATGATATGGTATACAGATGGCTCCAAAATAAACAAAGGAACCGGATCGGGCATTTTCTGTACAAGCCCAAAACATGAGCAATCAAACTCATTAGGGAAGTACACTTCGGTCTTTCAAGCAGAAATACATGTCATCAACACTTGTGCTTTGGAAAATCTTAAAAGAGGTTACACTGGAAAAATAATATAATAATAAGCCAAGCACCCATTAAAGCATTAGCATGTAAACAAATCACATGAAAATTAGTCAGTGAATGCATCCAAAATCTCCAAAACCTGAGTAAATGCCACAACCTGATGATATCTTGGGTGCCAGGGCACAGGGGAATTTTGGGTAACGAGAAAGCAGACAGTCTGGCCAGAAGAGGATATACATAGGCCCCGAATCTATACTTGAGATAGCAAAAACAAATATAGAATCCTCCATCGCAGAATGGATACAAACAAAACAAAAGGCGAAGTGGATAAACTCTTGCAGTGCTAGACATAGTAAACTTATGATGAAACAACCCTCACCAAGACTGGCAAAAGCATTGCAACAATTGGAGAGGGCCAAACTCAGAGGAGTGGTAGTACTACTAACCGGTCACTGGCATCTGAGAAAACATCTACACAACATGGGCATATACAGTGATGATCCTATCTGCAGATTATGTAGTGAGGAGGAGGAAACAGCCCCAACCCATATCATCTCCGAATGCGTAGCAACGACTCAATGGAGATGTCACCCAATATACAGAAAAAACCTAGGGAATGAAATTGCAGCAGCGACAGTCACTGACCTGATACTTCTAAGAAGGATTGAGTCTATGGCACTGTACATAGGAACTAGGAAGGTACAATAAACCAGAAGGCTACAGTGCCTGGCGAGGAGAAACCTCGTTTCCTAGTAACTTAATACCATACCAAACCCAGCAGAATCTATACATTCTCCACTTAGAGTGTGCAATTGTTTTTTTATTTGTTTTTTTTTTTCGTCTTCAACGTTATTTATGTTGTTGATTAAACAACTGTTGTAATTGTTTGTCGTACGCAATTTTTATCTTCAGGTCTCCCACTTGATGAAACTATAGTTTGATCGTTAACGATCATCAGCCTTGCAGCTGGCCCGGTTCGCCCTTTGTTCGGCAGAACTATTCTATTTTATATTTATAAACCGTAAATATTACCGTTTCATAATCAATGAATATGAAAACACGTGAACTTGTTTTAATTTTAGCATGATACCCTCATGTGATATAACATTGATTTCTCCCAAATTTAAATAGTATTACTTTTTTAATACCTAACTACATACGTTAGACAATGTAATTAAAATCAGAAGTTGCTAACATTTAACTAAGTTTTTATTATAAGAATAAAACTGTATTAATTTAGATTAATTAAACTATCAAATAATAAAATAAATGGGCACTCTCAACACGACACGCAAGGATGGCACAATTACACAGAAGACAAACACTTTGAGCCCTGAAGATATCTCAATAAAAGATCGAAACGTTGGCACGATAAAGAAAATGTTTTTCTGAAACCTACATCACACCCGACCGCATCTCACGATATCTGAATAACTATCGATTAACGGTCACTAATCTGTACACAAAATAAAATAAATTATATTGCATTGGTATTCATCGTAGGGATATTAATGCATATAACATTAAGGTTCCTATTGAAATTGTAAAGGAATTCAAGTACCTAGGGACCACCATCTCAAATAAACTGTCATTAAAAAATCATTTTATTTAAAAGAATTCTCCAGTATTGCAGGCAGACATGCACTGAATAATGTATGGTCCAGACTTGTAAATAACAATTATATGGCTGTATCTCCCAAAATAAACTTATGTAAATATTCAATTCGTGCAGATGTTTATCATGGTGCTCAAATATGGGGTTGTACACCTACTAAAATCAAAGCATTGTTTAGATTTTTCTTTAAAAAAAACTATTCGACTTCCCACCCTAGACTACCAATGCCGTTTTGTACCTTCAAGCGCAATGAGCCTGTTCATGATCAATGAACATGTTTTGTACATTCATATAAAAAATAGTCGACACACTGGAATTTACCATAAAATTTTGAAAATGCCATGTTCAGACTACTTATAAAGTGGAATGGTTCGAGGAGCTGATTGCAACCTCTGATGTTTATTGTTATGTTTTTGATCCAAGAATCTAGTCTGGAATCTTTAGTGAACCAATTAGACGGAACTGCAAGTAATGCTCAGGAATCATCAATAAATTTAATGATTTCATAAGAAACAATAATGAAAAATACCCTTTGTGCAGATAACTAAACATAGTTATATTAAATTAAGAATGGAAAAAATTTAAAATGATGTTAAATCTTATAGTTGCTCCTTGTATTTGAGCCATTGAGTGAAAAGGAAGATCTCTATCAATTTTTGTCCCAATATGAAAAATTGTCTAATATAAGGCAAAAGGATTTTGACATATTTGAGTTATTGGGTCATGAGGCATTACAGTTGTTAATTTTACAGGCTGGCTTGCATTGTTTAATTTCTGTGAGGAAGCATTGAAAATTAGGAGTTAAGAAGAGAGTTTGTACATAATAATTTTTTACTATTGTTAAATTATAAATTAAAGTAAATATCATGTATCAAGTAAATATTAGCAAATAATAATATTGTATGAAATGATTATTTGGAGGCCGTGAGATGCGGTCTGGTGTGACGTAGGGTTTACAAAAACATTTTTTTACCGTGCCAGCGTTTCGATCTTTATTGAGATCATCTTCAGGGCTCAAAGTGTTTGTTTTCCGTGTAGATGAGTCATTCTTGTATGTCGTTTGAGAGTCGGAAAACAAACACTTTGAGCCCTGAAGATGATCTCAATAAAGATCAAAACGTTGGCACGATAAAGAAAATGTTTTTCTAAAACATACGTCACACCAGACCGCATCTCGCGACCTCCAAATAATCATTAAGTAACGGTCACTAAACACCACACATTGTATGACATAAATTTTTAAACTTGTTATTATTATTTTTTTTATTACATTTATTTGGTATTTACAACTACAAGTGATGTATTAAGTACATATGTTCGTATATGTTGAATTATCATTTGAGGCTCTTGTAGGAGAAGTTGCCCAGTGGTAACACTCCTTCACACATCTTGTTCAGTCTTCACACAATGAGAAGGTCTCGGGGCCACTTTCGCTTCAATCGTCTTGGAGGATTTTCAGGTAGGGTTGGAAGAGATAAATTTCGTACGAATAGATTACTGTGTGTGTTCAGTGATTGATGAACTTTTTTATATCGGGTTTTGATGAGTTCATGTATAAACGGGATGTGTAGGTCTTTGTGGATAGTGTAATTTGAAACGTAAAATGGAGCATTTATAATTTGACGGAGAATTTTAGATTGGATTGATTAAAGACGCTGGGAATTGGAATCCTTGGTTGAGCCCCTCACTTCACAACCGTACGCCCAGAGAGGTCTAATCATTGTCTTGTAAATTAAAAGTTTATTTTCAAGGTCTAATTTTGATCGTGAGTCGAGTAGTCTTTTTAACAATTTATAACGTCGGTTTGTTTGCTGTCTTTTCAGTCTTGTATGGGGATTCCAAGTCAGTCGTTTATTCATGAAAAGTCCAAGATAACGCACAAGGTTAGTGGTAGACAATGGAATTCCATTTATACTCACCGCAGGACAGACATTTTTACATAAGGTAAAATTGATCTGTGTACTTTTTGTTAGGTTTACCTTTATTCTCCACTTTGTGAACCATATTGTTAATTTATTCAGGTGTTGTTGTAAGTGTTGAGTGTTAATTGAGAGGTCCGAATTGCGTGTATCATCAGCGAATGTGTGTGTCGAAATGGTAACGTGTGTAGGAATATCTGCAGTGTATATGGAAAATAGAAAAGGGCCAAGTATGCTTCCCTGAGGAACACCCGCCCTTATGCGTATATAAGGTGAGAATTCAGTTGTTGTTTGCTATTATTGAAAAGTAATCTATTCATGTAGGTAATTTTTGTTATTTCCTGAAAGTGCGAGTATTGTAATTAATTTTAAAACTCGACTCCCCCTATCTTCGAACGATCATGAGGTAAATGTTATTAGAAAGTGTACAATATGCTATATTTCTATGTATGTATCATATGCGAATTGTAAATATCTTATTTAATAGAGCGTCTACTAATGCATTAAGTATTGTTAACCTAAGAAACTTAGCGGTAAATAAACTATATTCAAGTAAAGTCGAAAGGGGTTATTTGAACAAATATTTTTTTTTACAGATCTAGTGCTAATGAATTATCTTATGAATGTATACAGAAGCACAATTTGACACCTGAGCGATTAAAATTCTTCTAGTATCTCTCAAGTAAAAAGGTTCACCTGCTCAATATATTTTGTCGCTTTCGTACCAAATTTATATTTGAAAAGCTACTGTCGTCCATAATTTTCCCATTTCTGTAAGAAAAAAAGCTTTAAAGAATAAATCCTTGGGTGAAATGTCACGTTCCCGGGAGAACAGAGCCGTCGGGTTTAAAGTATTCGCGTGTATTCCTTTTAAATTTGATCTAAAAAAAAGCCAACTGCGCGATAAAGATGACCGAGCGAAATGTAACAATAGCCTGGAAAAGGGCGTGGGCGTTAACGGTAGCCACTCCCCGAGATGTTTCGCCCACTGGGGCTACCGCTTAGCCCTCGGCTACCCTTCAGTAACAGATAATTAATGGGCTCAAATTAAAATAAAGAAAAACTGTAAGTAAAGTAAATCACTTGATGCGTGATAAAGCCTTCATGACAACTTCGAGACTACAAGGAAAATACAGAAGGTACACACATTCACCCGCCAGGCCTACTTATTTAAAAAAATGGTTTCTGCTCAAACAAAGATTAATGCCAAGTTCTTAAAAACATATTATTTAAATTTTCACCTTTTTCTTGCTGGATTGAATCATAATACCTAGTTTTCCTGATGACTGATGTATATAATCTTAAATTTGCACACATTTACACAGTTGAGCCTGACAGTTATCGCGGTCTGCAGGCAATTCCAGCTTTTATTGTTAGCAGTCCGGCGTTAGATCTCGCCTTATCCAGGGTTGAGCTTCAGCTGCTATTTAATTAACTATTGGCAGCTAATTAAAAGAAGGCCATTTCTGCCCCCTCAATCAGCTCCTAAATTCAAGCCCATTCACACTCTCAATCACTGTTAAATACCTTCTTTCCTATTAACGTACAATTCACTAAGTTAGGGTAGTGGAGTACTTGTTATTCATCAATCATCTATATTATATAACTATTAAACTGAGGGTGGATGAGGTAATGAATATTCCGCCATTGGTCCTCTCACACTACACAATCACGTCAATAATTACATTCACGAACACAAAACTATATACAATAAAACAACCCTCTTTCCCACAAGACTCGGAACAGGAGACTCAAATACAACACAATACAAGCACGATTCTCCTATCGGGTGGTATTGAACGCGAATTGCACTCTTCTATTAAGTGGGGCACATTGATGACCCTTTTCTACTTGGCGGATACATTGGCAGGCTTTGGCCCAACAGTGAGAGTCTGTGTGTCTATCTAGCATAGCCTAATCTTGATCGGGTCAGGGTGACCCTTTTCTAATGACCAGGTCCTCGAAGGACACCTATTGCCAGTGCTTAAGTGCAAATCGAGCTCACCGACGCTGCCACTTTCTTTTAATCGTGTTTTTATAGAATTTTTAGCGTCAGAGGGCCGGATCGCGGTGGTTGAAGGTGGTTTCACATTATCCAACAGATGCGAAGCGATGCGGATCCAACAAAACTACAGAGTACGTATATTTACCGTTCAGTCAAGACAAAGTTTGTTGTGACAGTTTTCGGGAATGTGTTATAGGTTTTCAATAAATAATTGTGCACGTTAGCTCTTTTCTTGGAGGCAGATGAGCAACTCGTTCTGGACTCGCTTTGGAGTTCATCCCATGCTGAAAGAACGGAAGAAACAGCGAAAGTTTGGACCAGTTTACCCACTTTAATGGACGACCACCAGAAGTTTTAATTCAAGTTAAGAAAAGGTTTGAATAATTGCAAAAGTTGACCTTATGGAAGTCAAAAAGGGACTGTCGGAGCCTACGTTATTTCCCATTATCCGAGGGGCCCGTGTAGAATACGTGCAGTCATGCACCTGCACGGATCCTGTCAGACAAAATATTCTTCTCGAGAATGTCAGAACGTCCTGTATGACAAGCGTAGTGTCTGACAGGTTCGAACCAGCTATATATACGTACTATCCATAGAAAAACATGAAATAATATTTGTCTTGTAGGAACCGTTTCGCATTGGCGACGTGTCGTGCTGGATAATAAAAACGTCCACCTCGTCCGACCTTTCCCTCCAGATCTATGTGTCCGGGTACCCAAAGCACAACCACCGTTTTACCGAGACGCTCGAGTTCATGGTATTTCTCATTTTAATGTCTAATGACTATGACACAAAATATGATGTAGGAAGGATGCATCGACCTCAGGATATCACCAGTAAGTTCGAGATCCAAAATTTAGTTATGGCATGATAATATTGTGTACTAAATAAAATATGTTCAGTAAGATACGCATTGTCTTACCCGCAACAAAATTATTTTCAACCAATTATTGCAATTTGTGAGCATTTAAAATGGTAAAAGCGGGTCTTGTTGGCCCTATTTTCATATTGCCTAGTATACACCTTTTAAAATCCAGTGTCTTATACTTTTTCCAACATTAAGATCAACGTGTGGTGTATTAAAAAAAGGACAAATACTTTCTATATCTAAAATATCTAAAATTTTCTAGCATTGTATAAATTCATTTTTTCACATCCTACGCATTCATGTATTTGTATAATTTAAACAATGTTTATAAATCCCAGGCCCTGAAGATGATCTCAATAAAGATCGAAACGTTGGCACGATAAAATAAATTTTGCTAAACCTACATCACACCAACCGCACCTCACGATCTCCAAATAGTAATTAAGATCAACCTGTTTTATTGTTGGTTTGATATCGTTATGTTGTGAAAAATATTAATTTCCAGTGTTTTGAATTTCTATACCAAGATTTTTCTTAATATTTACTCTAAAGTTTTTCTGCCAAATTAACCCTTTTCTACTACCTACATTTGTATAGGGACGAGATGTCTTTATATTATAGTTTACATATAAAAGCAGAGTGGTATTTGCAGATCGAGACGTTGAAATGGCTGCTGGTTGAAAAATACCAAAAAAGACAGAAAAAGAAATTAAAACACATTATTACTAATATTATCATGGGCCTTCGACAATTAAACCAAAAGAACAGAAAAGTGAGGATTTCTTCGATTATTGGAATTAACAACTTGATAACGGGTTCAGTTCAACCTATTTGTTTACGAGCCTTTTGCCACCTTGTTCTTCATGAAAGTTTTAGAAGTAATCGTAAGTGTGTGTGTGTGTGTGTGTGTGTGTGTGTGTGTGTGTGTGTGTGTGTGTGTGTGTGCCTTACTTTATATCGGACAAGTTGAACGGCATGGCCGTTAATTTTTTTTATTATTACCTGTATTAATGAAATATACATCTCTTAATTTGAGGTTTATACATATTTACATTTATACACTGTATATCATGTCTTGAGGGGAGTCGCCAACCATTGTTGGACTCCCTGTTTTGTGCAAGGTTAGTCCTTGATGAGGAGATCCCGAGGCCATCTCCGCATTAATCGGCGCACAGGATTGTTGGGATGGATTATGTTGGACATGGATTTGGCTAGTGGGTTGAGAGGAGAGGAGAGTTTGTCGTGGAACTGGGTGAATTTGGACGGGATTAATTTGTTTACAAAGGGTATTTTGAGGTCACTGTGGAAGATGGCGTTGGAGACATATTAAGGAGCATTAATTATAATTCTAAGGACTTTGGATTGGAAGGATTAAATCCGTTGGCTGTTGGTAGGTGTAGCGGTGCCCGACAGTTCTAGTCCAATCGGTTACAGTAGTGTACTGTACAGTGTTAAGGAATATATTAATAAAATAGTTCAATCCGACATAGTCATTATTCTTCTGCTTGCAAAAACATTGACTTAGTATGCAGCTTCAGGCTTGAATATGAAGAAATGACACGTCGTAGTTGCAGAATTTTTTACGATTGTTGAATGTACAGTCGTCAAATCTAGCCGTAAAATGTACGGTCACTTATTTCAAAATAAACCTCATTACGACGAGTTTTTTTTTTTAAATCGTTTTAATTTATAACGTCTAGAAGTGTTAAAGTGATTACAATCTTTATAATCCCTTGACAATCCGCTATTTATGCCCTATTCCCGAGTCACGATAGGGATCGCCAGATCTGGAAATCCGGTGAGACGTGGTGAATAACAAAGACGATTAAAGGCTAAATTTAGACATAAATCCATTAGACGCATTTCCGTATGTTGTTTCACTTAATGACTTGACGCTTAGCAAGTATTTCGTTAAGTTATTTTACGACTTTGAAGAAAACAGTAAAAGCAGCCCGTGGCCGGGTAGCCGGGTCAACTTTTGTTTTTATTCAATTAACCGGCCCTCGGACATTCCGATCATCACATTTTAATTTTATATTCAGTCGATTTGACGTTATTCCACGTCCTAACGTGCTTACATTATATTACCTCCTTATCATTAGACACATGGATTTGTTTACTCTCAGTCTAACTTCGAATTTCACAGATTTTTGAAATATCAAGGATAAATACAACATAATTCCTTAACATAAAGCGTTGTAGAAGCGACCTATGTTGACAGATTTGTAATCGCTTAGCATGTGTGAAATCAGCACGGGTTTCGAATCCGCGGTCATTCTTTACATTTTATCGACGGGTATCTTGGATTGGATTGACAGTCATAAAAATTTTAAAGCCGACACGGCATTACTTTATTAATCTAAATTCTAAGTGATTGCCATTAAAAGCTTTAATAGCCTTGGCCAACTCTTAAAAATACGAATGGTTTAATCTGGCTTATTTAAGATTTTTATTTAATCTGAACGATTTCTAAAAATGGTACTTTTGAAAATATGCAAGATATAGGAGAAAATATCATGCTAATAAATAAAACATCAATATACAAATGAAATAAATAATAATTCCTTGCCGTGTTTTTCATAATCTGTTTTTGATATTTTGCATAATGGTATCTTGGACGCTTTTGGAATGCAGTGAGCCGGATGGCGATATAAGAGGAAATAGCCAAAATCGAATCTATTAAAAAAAATGAAAATTTGGCCAAAGTTTTGTCTTCACGTAAGTCAAAACGTAGGACTAAAAACATTTTGTAAAATATTTTAATTTTGAGCCCACAATTTAACATTTTTGAAAACGCATTTTTTTAACTCTTAAATTTTATTCCAGCTAAAAATTAAACTTGCTATCTCAAAATACACTGCTCATTTAGCATCTAGTAATTTGGTATTGTTTCTTTCAGAATAAATTTGGTGATTTATGGCCGTTAGTCGATGATTATTCGGAAATCGTGAGATGCGGTCTGGTGAGACGTAGGTTTCAGAAAAACATTTTCTTTATCGTGCCAACGTTTCGATCTTTATTGAGATCATCCTCAGGGCCTCGGATTTACAAACATTGTTTAAATTTAACAAATAGATGTAAGATGTGGAAAAAAGTGAATTTATACAATGCAAAAAATATTTTAGAGATTTATAGAGAGAAATGTGTTTAATCTCCGATAACTTTAAAATAGCTTTCAAAAACTATAAAACAATTCAAACGTTTTCCATTTTTCCAAAATCAAAGATCCCACGCCAATAACAAATAAATCTGACATAATCTACAAAATCAATTGTCAACCGCATCCCACGATTTCCGAATAATTAATTATTGTAGTTTAAATCGATTACTTGAAAGTACTCACGAGTTCAAACGCGGTTTTTTAGTATCATTTTGTAAGGTACATCTTGACTAATATTGTAAACAATCTGTCCCATATCTCAAATTGTAATGAAAAGAATATTTCAATTTTTGTTTATACTGCTATTTACAAACTTCCATCTTTGGGCCATTAATCCTCTGATTTCAATCTAATTCTGTTTTCGATATATGTTGTAAATAAAAGGCGTGAACATTTTAAACAATAATTATTCAGATATCGTCTGTTTCGATGTAGGTTTCAGAAAAACATTTTCTTTATCGTGCCAACGTTTCGAACTTTATTGAGATCATCTTCAGGGCTCAAATTCTTGCGGCACTCTCAACACGAAACGCAAGAATGGCACAATTACACAAAAGACAAACACTTTGAGCCCTGAAGATTATCTCAATAAAGATCGAAACGTTGGCACGATAAAGAAAATGTTTTTCTGAAACATACATCACACTAGACCGCATCTCACGATTTCTGAATAATTATCGACTAACGGTCACTAATCACCACACATTTTAAACAATTAACGTTTGAACAATCGTTTGTAGCCCTAATATTGTTGCCCAAAGAATAAATTTTACTCACAATTTCTCTTTGTTGAACGGGTACTCGATTATTTCGTCTATTTTCTCAAATATCGGGATCCGGCCCACTGTGGGACAATTCACTTGTACTTAATACAAGTTAGTTTTACAAGTTCAATTCTCTATGAATATCATGTAATGCAAAAGAAAAAAAAGCATGAAAACGAGAACAAATAAATTAAAATAGATAGATAGATGTGTGGAGAAAGAAAGAAAGAAAGAGAGAGAGAGAAAAAGTGAGTGAGTGAGTGAGAGAGAGAGAGTGAGAGAGGGTTAAGAAAAAGGTTAAAATTAATACATAACTGCATATAACTAAATGACAAAAAATTCTAAATGTTGGAGACAATTTAAATGTAAGAGGAAAGGAGCAAGAAAAAGTGAACAAATAAAAACGGTTGTTGAAAACGACTGAGAATGATTATTTAGAGATCGTGAGATGCAATCTTGTGTGATGTAGGTTTTGAAAAACATTTTCTTCATCGTGCCAATTTCGACAGCATCAATTCAGAACAGACACATGTAAACTCAGCCGCGGATACATTAATATCATAAATCAAATCCGATATCAATAACATACACATAATACAAAACATATAATACAGCTTATAAAGCAATGATAAAACCCCACACATCAAACAATTTCTACAAGGTCTAAATTCCAAAAAATTTATAGAGATAAATTAAAATTTATAATTTGAAAGACTTCATCAATTGAAATTACCTCACCAAAAAAACACCCCTAAAACACAAGGTTGACGAAGGAACGTCCCAGCTACCACGAACACACCTCTACATGCACTTATTGTACTTATTGAATAATTACACCTCAAAATTTTGGATTTTTTCCGAGTGGAAATTCTTGCTTGTTTCAAGTTTTACAGTCAGAAATTATATATAAATTTATGTATTTATAGTTTTGTTAGTTTTTTAGGTGACTTTAAGCAATAAAAAAACCACTTAGAGAAAGAATTGTTGGACCTTTTGATCCTGCAGTCTAAATTTGGAGTACGTCCAAAATGTTCAGACTGTAATAAAATAATAATTATTGGTTTGGCTTTAAATAAAACAAAAATTTATAAATCATTTGGAATAAAAATAGTAATTTTAAACTAACAGCCAGGAGACTTGTCAATCGTCAAAACACTTATCCTATTAAACTCACCTCGCCAAAAAACACTTCAAAAAACACTAGAATGACGAAGGAACGTCAAGCTATCACGAAAACATGAACCTCTATCATGCACTTATTTCATCAATACATCTCAAAATTTCGGTTTTACGAGACCAAAATGTTGAGGCTGTTTAAGAGGACCCCCTTGTAGATGGGGTTTCTATGGTAATTATTTGTAATCCTTAAGAGGTCTAATGGTAGGACAAGAAGATCTTGGTCGATAAAGTATCTTGTACCCTATTAGCCGTACACGGCGGACACCCTCTTAATTGTACCAAATTGCGTCGCCGGTACCACTTCACTAAATCGCCCGGATCGTCCCCCTTTACGGGCCGACCTCCGCTCCAATTAGGTAGACAAGTTAATGCGGACATCAAGTCTCCCGACGGGAGGATCAAGAGCCCATTCCACGTTCACCAAATCGCCTGAAGACAGCTTTACAAACGTACTTTGTTTATCGGGAAACATCTAAAATGTTGCCTGTTAAAAATGGGAGAACGTCTCACCGCTTTCTTCGGAAGGACCTCTCTTCGGTTCGTACTTTACTGGACTTTCAATTATTGAGAAAAGTACCAAAAATTAAGTGGTGTATTATAATGAATTTATTTTTTCTTTTGACATATTTATTTTATTTTGTCTCACCCAGGATTTACAATTTTTTAGATTCTTTTGTTTTGACTCCTAGTCAATTTGATAATTTTTAACTTTTGTGCTCTTGCCATTCCAACGTTTTTCTGATTTTTGTCTTTAGATTTACATAAAAAAATTTTGCAACTAGAAATATTGCATTAAGTAAATATTTTCTTATACTTTGTTCTTTCTTCTTACCCTGAAACCTCACCATCAGGTGAAATCTATAGTTGTTCTAGTAAATCATTGTGCACACTAAATAATTGATGACAATTTTTACAACAGGTTTTGAATAGGTCATGGACAAATGGTATATGAACGTTTATAAATAGAATATTTAGAAACATACAAAGAAACTCGAATTTGAGGGAGAATTTTTTATTAAATAGATTGGAGACTTAGCAATTTGGAAACCTTGGTTGAGCCTCATGCCTTATCATTGTCTTGTAAATTAAAAATTTAAAAAAAATTTTAATGTCTAATTTTGATCATGAGTCAAGTACGTTTTTAGTAATTCATAACATTTGTTTGTTTTTTGCTTTTCTATCTTGTGTGCGGATTCCAAGGTAGTCGTTTGTACACGAAAAATCCAAGAAAACGCAAGAGGTCGGCGACAAAATTTATCTGTTAGCTTTTAATTAGTTTATTTTCATTTTTCATTTTGTGAACCAAGCTTTCTGCTCATTCAGGTGTTGTATGAGTTTAGTGCTTATGAAGAGATCCAAACTTCGCTTAAGAAAAAAACCGGTATCATCAGCAAAGATATGTGAAGAGACGTAAAAGTTTATTGAAAAAAGAAATGGGCCAAGAAAGTTTCCCTGAAAAATACCTGCCTTATGCGTACATAGAGAATTTATTTTCCTGGCGGCGTAACTGGTCTGTCGTTTTTACACCATCCATTTAAGAAAAATCACTAGTATATAGCAAATAAAGTATTGCACCTAGTATGTTCCCTTGAAGAACTCCTTATTTTCTCTTTACCTTCTTGTTTGACTCAAAAATGTCTTACATTTAATATGTATAATATTTACATATTGCTTAGCTGGTTAGCCATACGTTTTGCATTACTGATAACTTCTTCAAGCCAGAATCTTCAAAAACTTATGAGACATTAAGTAAGATATCAGAACAAATTAGTTTTTCTTCGAGTGATTAATCCATTACATTCGTAACTTGGTATTAATTTGTTATATCGTAGAATTGGTGATCTGAAATGGTTTTATCATAGTTTTTCTACCTTTTCTAAATCAAGACACCTAAGTAATGCTGTTTTTATTCAAAGGAAGACATATTCACTTTTGTACTAACGTTGTTGAGTTATGGAGTGAAATTAGCGGAATCCAAACTGATGATCAGGAATGTTATTGTCATTTTCAATTATGAGTAATAATCTTAGGAGGAGTTTTTATATAACAATTAAACAGTATATCGATGCCTTTATTCTTTAAGTTATTTATTTTTGCTAGTGGTTAGATATAACTTAAAAAATTGACAATATAAACGTTTTACAACAGAACTTGATCGAAACATACAGGATTTCCTTATCAACACACCTTCTTAAATTTGACTGATAAAGATTGTTATAATAGAACTTACTAAAATACTTCTTTCAATTAATGAATCTTTTTCTGTGTGGTTTTTGGTTGAAATGAAAAAGCTAATGCCACAAGCGGGATTCGAACCCACGACCTTCGGCTAAATACGCCGCTGCTCCACCACTTGAGCTATCGTGACTTCGATCCACTCGGACACCAACTCTCCATATCATCCTACGGCCTTTCGAATTTTCCCTCCTTTTTGCCATTTTTCAAATGTCGTGTAATCAGAATTCGATTCTCGGCGACATTTGATGTGGCCACAGGAAGCTGTTAGTGAAGTTAAACTTCGTTTTACTTATCAAATCCATTATATTTACTGGTCTATTGACCAAATTACTTCTTTCAATTTATTAATCTTTTTATGTGAGGTTTTTGGTTGAAGCGAAAAAGCCAGTGCCACGAGCGGGATTCGAACCCATGACCTTCGGCTAAATACGTCGCTGCTATACCACTTAAGGTATCGTGACTTAGATAAGTAATAGTAAGTAAAACGAAGTATAACTTCACTAACAGCTCCCCGTAGCCACTTCAAATGTCGCCGGGAATCGAATTCTGATTACACAACATTTGAAAATTGGCAAAAGGAGAGAAAATTCAAAACTTTGTAGGTTGAGATGGGGTGTCCGAGTGGATCGAAGTCACGATTGCTCAAGTGGTAAGAGCAGCCGCGTATTTAGCCGAAGGTCGTGGGTTCGAATACCGCTCGTGTCACTGGCATTTTCGTTTCGAAAAAATATGGACTAAACAAGAAAATAAAGCAAGTAAATGTTTAAACAGTCTTATAATTTCATGTTAACATTAGATAATTGAGTTAACCCTAAAGAAACAGCTTTCTTTGAAATATAAAAATGTATTACAATGAACATTATAAGAGACGCAACCATTAAATAAAAATTATGTCGATTTTGTGATATTTCTTAATTCACTTTTGACCGGCCTATCGTAGTTGTTTTGGTTTTCGCCACCAGTAGAAGAGTTGGTGGTACAACCATCCTATAGTTAATAATCTTCTTTTTTTTATATTTTGCATCCGTCATTTCATGTTATTTGGATGGAGAAAGTGTAAATTTCTACCAATGTAAATGTCCCAAATATTTTCTGCTTCACTGTAAATTATTTCAGGGAGGATTATTCTCATTTCAAAGTGAGATAATAGGATTGGTGAGAGTGGACAGTAAACCACCGTCTGGATATAATCAGGGACACAGGTTAACAGGGATTTTCAATTGAGGGAAGATTTAAAGTGTTGACACCTGTAAGGAGACTTGCTGTCAGTAGAGCGGCCCCTTTATCTCCGTGCCACAACTTCAATTGCGTTTTATTTATTGTTACCGACTAGTTTACAGCTTCGGTAAGCCCTTTGTTTAACAGCAGGCCACTAATGTGTTTCTCCCTTCGTCTTTCTTTATATGCATAACAATAAATAGTCGGAAATACGGCGACTGCTCCGGCCTTTGAGCGTTTCCTCATTTCCATTTGTCCGGCTTAACACGTCTAATTCTCTTAAGTACGGCGATGTTAGTATAAAGTAACATTTTTATAAAACCTTGTGCTTTATAACCTAATAAACATGCCGTCTTTTGTATATGTGGTAATTTATACTTTCGTGTTATTACAAAGTTTAACGATTCTATTATCTCCTTAACTTCAACTATGGTCGGTGGCCGAAACGGTCAAGGCATTAAACCGGCGACTCATCACCCGGGTACGAATCCAGCGTCCCTGAATTTGAATACGACATACTTTGAAATTATTTTTTTTCTTAATCAAAATCATAAGCCCCGAGGACTTAAATATACTTGAAATATCCTCATAGAAAAAATTCTTCAACTATGCTTAAAATGTGTGGTGTTTAGTGACCGTCAGTTAACGATTATTTGGAGATCGTGAGATGCGGCCTGGTGTGACGTAGGTTTAGAAAAACGTTTTCCTTATCGTCAACGTTTCGATCTATATTGAGATCATCTTCAGAGCCTGGGATTTATAAACATTGCTTAAATTGTACAAATACGTGTAGGGTGTGAAAAAAGTGAATTTATACAATGCTAGAAATCCACTTTTTTCACATCCTACATGTATTTGTATAATTTAAACTATGTTTATAAATGTGTGGTGAATCGACAAATATTAACATGTGAACAAATGCATGTAGGATGTGGAAATAGTGAATTTATACAATGCAAAAAAAAATATTTTATATTTAATTACGCAGACAACAAACACTTTGAGTGGGTAGAAATATTTTGATTGAATATAAAAAATATTTTTTAAAATAAACATTGTATAAATTCACTTTTTTCCACGTCCTACAAGTACTTGTTAAATTTGTACAATGATTGTAAATCCCAGGCCCTGAAGATGATCTCAATAAAGGTCGAAACGTTGGCGGGATAAAGAAAATGTTTTTCTAAACCTACGTCACACCAGACCGCATCTCACGATCTCCAAATAATTATGCTTAAAATATTCAATATTCCAATTTTTTCGGTCTTTGTCAGTGTCTATGTATTTTAAAGTTACACATTAATTTTTATACTTTATACGTTTAACATTATTTCCTATTTTTAGATTATTATCTGTGAAAAATTATTCATATCATCACTGTCTGTCTTGTTGATATCAAATTCCAATTTTAATTATATACAGGTTTGTATTTCTTTGTATTTGACATGAATAATCTAAAAAATAAATAAATATTTATTGTTGAAACGTGAGGTATGAAAAAATTTCTTATTTTTAATCGGAGATATAATTATTTCAAAACGTTCTACAATATAGAGGATTCTAAGCATTTCCTAAATTTGTCTGCAATGAAAAAAACACGAAAACAATATGCTTGGAAAAAAAATGAGAGGAAAATATCTACCTATAAATGAAAGCTGTTGTCACAATGTAGATTAGTAACGTTGGATCCTTCCATTTGAAGTCACGAGAGCAACCACCCAAGTGTCAAAACTGTGAAGAAACCCTAACTGTAAAATACTTACTAATAGACTACCCTAGCTGTAATAACAGCAAAAGGACCATAAATATATCAAAATCAATAAATAAAATATTAGGATTTCAAAAAGAAAACATTGACAAACTATTTCAATTTTTACGAGTTAATAGCCTAACTAATAAAATTTAATTTTCATTAAAAATATCTATGAAGGTGGAATAAGGCCCTAGTGAGACGACCTTCTATTGACAGAGGGATAGTTTGGTGGGGTAAAAATACTGTAGGCCCCCCCCGCAGGTAAAATACCTAAAAGTGACACTGGAATAGAAACTGAACTTAACTGAGCATGTTAACACTTTAATAATGAGAGGTAAAATAACGATAAAAACTCTTTTTGCCCTCATGATAAACCGGCACTCACTGAAGATGTCGCAACACGTTTTTGAGTAATTCAACAAACCCGAGAGTGTAGACGGACTCAGACAGAAGTGACCCTATGCCGGTTCAGCATGACTTGACCGACTCGCGGACCAACACGCTCGTTCATTTTTATCCCTGTTAAGTCGCGAATCATCGTGAGCAAAACAAACAAAATAGCTATATAAAACGTAATAGTAAAGCCAGTAATCTACGCTTGCTCTACTTAGAAAAAATGAATTTTTAAGACTTGCGATCTCGTCCCAGCTGTATACGAGACGCACGGACATATTTTAGTTGGAATACAATGTAACAGAGAGGAATTAAAATACAGGGCGCAAAATGGTTTTTCGCAAAAAGATTACAATCAAAACACACACAATATATGCTGCAATTGGCAAACATGACTATTCAAGATCCTGAAAACACAGAACAAGTAACAAGTAATCAATGAATTAATTTTTGTATGGAATTATTTATCTGTTTGGATTTTGGTTTACATAAGCTCCAATCTGCACATTATGTACATATGTACACACGTTTACTCTCTATATGTTACCAAGGACTGACACCTCAAGTGAACGGCTCAATTCTGTAAATGCGTCTATTACCGAGTTGAGCTCATCACTTCTCACAGACCAACGGCAATTCCAGCTTTTGTAATTTAAAGCAAATTACAAGCAGGCTTCGAGAATCGCCCATCTATCAACGGTTAGGTCAATTCACCACCCAACGCATGCAGTTCCTAAATCCAAACCCATTGACACTCTCACTCATTCTTAAATGCATTCGTTTCTATTTAAATACCATTCGCTCACTTAGGGTGCTGGAGTATTCTATAGTCCTCCATTACACTACACATCTATTAAATAATTGAGGGTTGTTGGGGTAATGAAGATACCGCCATCAGCCCTCTTACCCTGCACATTCACGCATATAAATGAACTCACTCTCGACAATTATCCGTACTGCATACAATAAAACAATCCTGTTTCATCCAAAAATCGAACTATACGACCGCTGCTTTCCTCAATCAAGATTCTCATATTGGGTGGTATTCCAACACGTATAGAGACGAGTTGCACCCTTAAATGGAGTGGGATTCATCGATACTTGATATTTATCTGCTAATTTATTCATTTATTAACTTATTTAAAAATTAATCCATTGATTACTTATCTATAAATATAACTGATTTGTATAAAAAATCTTACTAACTGATAACATGCTCTAAAAACTAACTTATTTGTACTATTTAAACTACTAAAAAGTAATATATAAAATTATTTAAAAACTAGCTTATTAATAATACTTGTTAAATTAATATTTATTTATTATATTTGCCTATTACTTTTATTATAACTATCAGTATTTTATATCATTATTAAGAGTTACTTAGTTTTGAATTCCTCCCCGATCATCAGTTTGGCTTCCGCCCCCACCATTCCACAGTCCAGCAGGTGTTTCGCGTTGTTGACCGTATATCCTCCTCCCTCGAGCGCAAAGAATATTGTATGGGAGCTTTCCTTGATGCGGCGCAAGCGTTTGACCGCGTGTGGCACAGGGGACTCCTGTACAAATTAAAGCGTGTCCTTCCAAATACTCTTTACCTAATCTTCCGCTCTTATGTAACAGAGCGGTTCTTTCGGGTCCGACAAGGATCAGACTACTCCGAATAACTGCTCTCTGGCTGAGGGAGTACCGCAGGGCAGTGTGCTCGGACCAATCCTCTACATCCTTTATACTGCAGATATTCCCACTAAACCTACCACCTTACTTGCATCCTTCGCCGATGATACAGCTGTACTATCCTCCAATTCCGATCCTGCGGTTGCTTCGGAAGATCTGCAGGAACATTTCTCATGTATAGCAGATTGGTGTAGACAATGGAAAATGAAGATAAACGAAAGCAAGAGCGTCCATGTCACATTTACACTCCGAACCAAGCCTCCTCTCACGATATACTACAACAACGTTCCTATCCCCAAATCCGACTGCGTTCGCTACCTTGGGTTCCACCTAGACTCACGACTAACGTGGAATCAACATACACGACAAAACCTAAACAGACGGTATGGTCTACTGCACAGACTTATAGGACGACAGTCTAAACTATCGACAAGAAACAAACTTACGATTTACAAAACACTACTACAACCGATTTGGACGTACGGAATAGAACTGTGGGGAACCGCTAAACCTTCCAATATCCAACGTCTCCAATCCTTTCAATCTAAAGTCCTCAGATCCATTGAAATGCTCCTTATTATGTCTCAAATGCTACCCTCCACAACGACCTTCAAATTCCCTATATCCAACAATTTATTCCCCAAAAATTTACCAAGTTTCACAGAAAACTCTCCCACCATCCAAATAGTCTTGCCCAAGTCCTGTCCGATATAACCCATCCCTACAACCCCATAAGGCGTCTTAAGAGGAAATGGCCCCGCGACCTCCTTTCCGAGTAAACTGTAAAAAAACATGAAGAGGGAGGATAACATTGATTATTTTCTCCCCTCAATGTAAATAGTTGTACATAAGTTCATGTATCCGCAAATTACATATTGTAAATAAAAATTACACATTGTAATAAAAAAAAAGTTTTGAATAGTCCCATTACAATTTTGTTAATAAGGTAAATGGGTTTTTCTTAGAACATTTTCACATTATTTTTTAATAGGAATGTTTTCAGGACGAATGGTATATATCAAGAGATATGCTAAAGAGAATGTATATGACACCTCCACTTTCCCTCAATAATATATTTTAAATTTGTACATATACTATTTATTGTATATAATATTATGATTCAGTAAGAATTTTTATTAATTAGAACCGTGTTTATTGTGATTTGTGCGACATAATCGTGTTTAATGTCCTAAAACAGCAAATTAATTTGATCACTGTGTAGAAAACAATAATAACAAATTAGCTAAGAAATACCCCTGTCTGAGTAATAATAACATCGGCCGGAACATTTCTCGAAACATCGCGGTAAGGGTCCCGGGTTCGAAACTCAGCGTCCCTGAATTACAAAAGTATTTATAAATGGGCTTTTTTTCTTCAAAACCTGCGGAAACCCGGGGGTTGATATGACTTGTGCTGTTGGAAAAAAGGTTAAAACATTTAAAAAAACGTAAAAAAAACTAAACACGTTTTGAATAGAAAATTTTTTTAAAAAAAATATATTCTTTAAACAAATAGAAAGTTAAACATAGCCAAAAAACAACACGGATATAGACATAAATTTATTGAGGAAAATATCCGAATAAAGGATGCAAAAGTTTATAAATAAAATGAACCATTGCTCAATTTATTGCTGGCCCAAGGAAATGTTTTTCTTCACAAGGCAGAAGATTTCTGGTCCACTCAGTACATAAATTGTTGAAACTCATGGGGGAGAATTCCTTCCCCTAATAAGGTGGTGTTATAATAGGTTGCTCGTAAACGAGCTACATGTCCATAAATCGGCATTAATTTATAATTCCATCTGATCATAAAAAAAATTCAAATCCGCTTGTTCTATTTTCCCGTGATGTTCGTCAATATTTAGACGCAGGGAGTTTGAAGGCTTAGTGAAATTGAAAGGTATAAATTTACCGATAATGCACGTGACAAGCCATAACGTATCTATTAAGGGTTCCGCACAGTGCATTAAATATTAAAATATGCGGAACTAGTTGAGCGGTTTAATCCCTTAAGAAAAGTCCTGGGTGACACCGAAGCCAGTTGAAGATTATCCCAGGCCGACCGTTCGTTTCGGCCTTCTCCACTAAAATCTCACAATTTATTTTTATTTTATTTTATTTTAAGATATTCAACCACAATGTCGTTGTTTTTATAGTTACCGAGCTTCCCAAGACTAGCCTTTTTTACGACACTAATAATATTTATAGTATCTAAGGTAGGCTTAATTCCTACAATAGATTCAACGTAAGTGAACTACATCACGTCAAAACTTAAATAATATAGCTTTTGGAAAAGCTAGGTAGAAAGGTATTGCATTTTTAACTTAACATTGTAAGATTAGATATTGTACATTTACAGCCATTCTGTTTTGTAATTTGCTGCAATGTCGGTATTTATTGGAATTAGAGTCATGGTTCGCTCTTTGCATCTCCTACTTTGTGACCTCGGACTTGTCAGCCTTCATGGGCAAAGTAAAGCTCCCGTGCTATCAAAAATGAATAATTTGAGCGACCTGGTCGTGCAAGTTTAATTTCAAAACGCATTACACTTTATAGTTTGTTATGCCTCGCTGTTTTTCTCTGTCACGCGTTTCTAAACGACGACTTCTTCGGTGGAGAATTTTGATCAATATCAGACAAACCAGGATGATCAGAAACCACCAAACTGCACGCCCTAAGGGATATAAGAGTTGCCCCATAGATATTAACACCTAAACAGATCTATTGTAACCTCATCGTAACAAAAACAACCGATAACAAATCACCTTTGTACATGATTAAACACAATCTTTTTGCACATAGCATTCACTACAATAAAGGGATGGAGTACTCTATATTCTTCTACCACACTGTATTTCACTAACACAATGGTCGACATAAGTTCCTTGAAAATGCAGCAATGATCAGGACTAAAGAGAGTAAAATAGTAATTACCTGGATCAAAGGCCATACAGGGTTCAAACATATTGAAGTCGTAGATCAGCTTGCCAAAGATGCCACCGCAACGGGTAATTTTCTAAAAGCGCCAGTTCCCAGAAAAGATCTTCATGCTATATTAAGATTTCAGCTGCAGATAGATTGGCAAATTGAATACTTGACAAATAACAAAAGGATCAGATACAAAAATAAGTTTCCGTTGGTAGCACGTGAACCTTGGTTCACCAAAGAAATTGATTTAACGTTTTGCAAAACAATAGTAAGGTTAAGTAAGGTTTTTAGTTGAGATAAAAAGTTAGTGTCACAAGCGGGATTCGAACCCACGACCGTTGGCTAAATACGCCGCTGCTCTACCACCTGAGCTATCGTGACCTCGATCCACTCGGACATCAACTCCCCATCTCAACCCCACCTTATGAGTTTTCCCTCCTTTTTGGCATTTTTCAAATGTCGTGTAATCTGATTGGATTCTCGACGACAAATGAAATGGCCACGAAGAGCTTTAGTGAAGTATACTTCATTTTAATTCATTAAATTCACTAATTTCGTGGTCCGCTTGACCAATTAATTTATTACAATTAATTAAGGTTTTTAGTTGAGATAAAAAAGTTGAAAAATGGCAAAAAGGAGGGAAAACTCAAAAGGTGTGGTTGAGATGGGAGGTTGGTGTCCGAGTGGATCGAGGTCACGATAGCTCAAGTGGTAGAGCAGCGACGTATCTAGCCGAAGATCGTGGGTTCGAATCCCGCTCGTACCATTGACTTTTTTGTCTCAACTAAAAACCTTAATTAATTGTAATAAATTAATTGGTCAAGCGGACCACGAAATTAGTGAATTTAAAGTAAGGTTAAGATCCAATCACGGACTGTGCAAGGGATATCTCAACAGATTTAATATATCCCGTCGCCGAACTCTGAGGACTGCGGAACATATGAGGATCTCGAACACATCATCATGCACTGCAAGAAACATGCAAATGAACGTAGAAATTTGTTCGACAGACTCTCAAATGCCAAAGAAATAAATCCTCAGCCACCTTATGGATACAAAGCTCTAATATCGTCAACCGAATTAGCTGTGTACCGTGAATTGTATAGTTTTATTTGGAATATTAATGTAATTGTGTAAATAATTATGTATAAAGTGTACATTAGCATTATAATATTTAGTTTTTAGGAAATAATAATAATTACATAATTATTCGAAAATCGTGAGATGCGGTGTGGTGAGATGTAGGTTCAGAATATATTTTCTTTGTCGTTCCAACGTTTCGATCTTTATTGAGATCATCTTCAGGGCCTAGGATTTAAACAATGTTTGTAAATCCCAGGCCCTGAAGATGATTTCAATAAAGATCGAAACGTTGGCACGATAAAGAAAATGTTTTTCTGAAACCTACATCACACCAGACCGCATCTCACGATTTCCGAATAATCATCGACTAACGGTCACTAATCACCACACAAAAATAATAAAATGTAAAAATGATGACTGTATAAATATTTTACAGACAATAAAAGGAAAAAGAAGACATAACATTCCATTCATTAGAATTCCACTTTCTTGTTCATGCTAATAAATACGTTCACACACGCTGACCTAGAATAAAATAAATTCAGCGCAAAATATTGATAATAATTATGATTAGATGTAGATAATCCCTACCACGTGTAGGGTGGCATGCCTACTCGCTCACTATTTGGTACCAAGGACTGACAACTTCCTAATGTATAACCGTTCAGCCAATCATTCTCTGAAAGCAGGAAAACACAAAAATGTATAATACATTGCCTATTATACAAAATGTAAATTTGCACTAGGTTAGAGAAATTACAAAAATGTTTGTTGAACTAACAATTTTCATTCTACCCCGTCAATTTGTAAGCAGTGATAGCCGACACAGCCTCCTTTAAGCGGCAGGATCCTCCTGCTAATGGTGATAGATGGACCATCCTTCATCCGCATTCTTTGGAAAGATTCTTTGTCGTAATCTCAGGAAGACCGTTTTACAAGTAGTCGCCTCCCAACGGCAAAACGTTGGCTATAAAAATAAAATAATTAATTGCGAGTTTCTCAAAATGGATAGACACAAGGTTTTATCACGGGATTCCGAGGACCACATATGGTTTCTAGACTGGAAAGCGTATAACTCACTCAGATCCACGGAATCCAGGGAACGCAATGGCTAATTGTTCCTACGCTGTTCCTACGGAAAGTACGATTTGGTAAATTACTTACAGACATTCCACGAAAGTAGAAATTGTTTCTGCATGTAGAAATGTGTGGTGATTAGTGACCGTTAGTCGATGATTATTCAAAAATCGTGAGATGCGGTCTGGTGTGATGTAGGTTTCAGAAAAAAAGCACGATTTTCTTTATCGTGCCAACGTTTCGATCTTTATTGAGATCATCTTCAGTGCCTGGGATTTACAAACATTGTTTAAATTTAACAAATACATGTAGGATGTAGAAAAAAGTGAATTTATACAATGCAAAAAATATTTTTTTATATTCAAGCAAAGTATTTCTACTCACTCAAAGTGTTTGTTTTCTGTGTAATTGTGCCATTCTTGCGTGTCGTGTCAATTCTCACTGGCACTCTCAACACGACACGCAAGAATGGCAAATGGTTTTTCAAACCTACATCATACCAGACCGCATCTCACGATTTCTGAATAATAATTGTTTTTGCAACTAATAGGCAAAGAAAATCAAATAGTCCTTCTTCTACTACGTCGAGAAACATCATTATGCAAAAAATATTCTCCTAATTTTTTGCAATGTTTCGATTGAGAATAATAAAATATAATAAATATAAACTAGTTACAGATAGACAAATAAAAATTAATAATTAACAATGATTATAAAGTCTTATGTTATAAGAAGGTCTTGTAGTCGTAGTAGCCTGTGGTCGGAAATGATGACTTCTGACCCAAGTTGAAAACGGATGCTCCTTTGACAAATTGCAGGGTGTAGTTTTATTTGAGGTACTTATGCACGACGAAAACGTTTATCTATCATCTACTTTATGATGCTTGAGAACATTGCTCCCGAAGAAATCTACAGAGGCAAATGTTAATTAGTGTTTGTTGTAACATGCTTTTACAAAGGTAGTACAATCCATCTTTGAAATAAGCAATAATTTGGCATTATTCACTGTTTGATAAAGAAAAAGACGACTAATATACAATTCCTTGATGAATTGGGACTGGCGGATTAACTGGAAGCATTCTCGAAGGTCTGAGTATATCTAACTTATTTTCAACATCTGTACATGCACCTCCTCTCCCTCCAAATAGAATTTTTTTAACCACAGTTTACATTTACTCAGTATTTATTATTTTATATGTTAATTTTTATAGTAAATCATTTTAGTTTCAACCCCTTTGGTCTTTGTTTTTTGTAAGTCCATTGTTATTACGTTGACCACCACGACAAGGTTTGGTGTCAAATTGTCAATAATTTTTACTTTCACCTATGTATTATTTTAAAAGAACACTCTTATCTCAGAATAAACTATTTTTTCATCTTCTTCTATTCCAATTCCCAAGAAAATACATATTCATGTACATCAATCTAGAGGCCTCTCCCCAAACCTTTGAACATTGGGTATATAGTGGGGTCTTAGGATTGAATTCCATAGGATGAGAGGTCATGTGGTTTTTAAGTTGCATTTATTCGTTAACTGAAAAAGCTTTGATGATCTTACGTAGGCTTCGCAATGCCTTTTATTCATTTGACTTCTCTATGGGAGCTTTCTATTAAGACAGAATTCTAAATATTGAACCTCATATTTTTATTTTTTTACCTAAGGTTTTGTATAACATAGTTAGTTATAGATTAATTATGAGTTTCAGTAACATACAAACAATATACGTTATAAGTAAATAGTTTAACCATAGAGAGGTCTTTCTTAATCATTAGTGTTTAGATTTAGACAACATATGATGTTAGTACACAAATGGAATTATAGGTACATAAAAAGCAATTGTTGTATTTTATTTAATTTGTCGTTTGTTAATATTCTGTAGAGCCCTGATGAATGCCAAATAAAGAGGTCGAAAGTTTGCCAATTATATAATACATTTACCATCATTGACCACATCTCTATGTTTAGTGATCGTTAGTTATGATTATTTGGAGATCGTGAGGTGCGGTCTGGTGTGACGTAGGTTTTAGAAAAACATTTTCCTTATCGTCAACGTTTCGATCTTTATTGAGATCATCTCCAGGGCCTGGGATTTATAAACATTGCTTAAATTATTCAAATACGTGTAGGATGTGAAAAAAGTGAATTTATACAATACTAGAAATTCACTTTTTTCACATCCTACATGTATTTGTATAATTTAAACAATGTTTATAAATGTGTGGTGAATTAACAAATATGAACATGTGAACAAATGCAAGTAGGTTGTGGAAAAAAGTGAATTTATACAATGCAAAAAAAATTTGTTATATTTAATTATGCAGAAAACAAACACTTTGAGTGAATAGAAATACTTTCATTTAATATTAAAAATCATACTCACATAAAGTGTGATGCTATTCTTGTGGTGTCATATTGGTTGTGAAACATGAAATTGTATTCTACTGTTTTTATATGATTGTGAAGGTGGTGTAGGCGGTAAATTTGGGCAAATTTCTTCGATCATAGACGGTTTTATTTAACTCAAAAGAAATCGAGATTGGGGATTTTCTGGATTGTTTCTGGATGATTCGGCTTTCAATATTGAGAAGGAAACTAATTATTAAGGACGATAACGAAGTAAAGAGAAAAATAAAATTAAGGTTTAATAGTTTATTTCCTGTATGATGTTGGCGTAGCTACGGTTGATTTTGCATGTCGCTGTTCTGTAATTAATGCTGTGTGCCCCTGTTAATGTATACCATTTCTAAAAGGTTGCGTTTGTATTTGTTTTTTCCGTGTTTAGTATTTGTTGAAATCAAAGTTGTGTTGTTTTTGAAAGTGGTGTGTGGCCAATGCTGTGGGGTTGGTTTTTGGTGTTTTGCAGTCATAGACGTGTTGCTTTTTCCGTTTTTTCTAGATATTGCTATGTAATTCCAATGTATGTAGCTGGACTGTTCATACAATTAATTTTATAAATTACATCGGTTCTTTAGGCTGTTGGTGTTGAGTCTTTGACTTTGGAAAAACGTTTGCGCACTGGTTTATGGTTTTTAAAAGCTATTTTCATGTGTTCTGAAGAGAGAAAGTTACTTAATTTGTATTATAATGTGTGGATGGTTGGAATGTACATGTATGACTGTGTTGATGATGTGTTGTGTAGTGTGGAAGATGATGATTTGTGTAATGTTGGATTATAATTGTTTATGATTCTGTAGATTATGCTTTTAGCATAGTTATTGTTATGTAAGATTTGTTTGTATGTTTGAATACGTTTTAAGTGAAAGGATTCATGACATACCCAGGCCCTGAAGATGATCCGAATAAAGGTCGAACGTCGGCAAAAAATTGAAAAAGTTGTTTTTCTAAACTACCTCCTTCTTGACCGTTCTTCACGACTTCAACAAAATAGATTTTATACTATTGAGCGATACTAGTTTTCTTGTCAATGACATAATTCATATTTATTTAAATGCGAAGCACTTTTTTATGGCTGCCGCTTAAAAATTAATAAAACTAGCTTAACAAAAATATTGTATGCAGTAAACTTATCGTCCTATATCCCTCCTGAGTCCTCTGATTATTCAATAATATTGTATATGTTTACATCGTCAAAGAATTGTTATTATGCATGTACTGCAACATTAACAGCTTGCCCTTGTTAAGAAATAATACCTTATTTGACATGTTTTGCAGTTTCGAGAATTAGTATAGTCGCATTTAACGTTGATTGAATTTCACGACGGGGGCTGACTGCATGCTAGCGCGTCGTAAAATATTCCGTCTCGCATATCTTCCGTCAGGAATTTAAAGTTTTATTTTTACGCTCGATCCGTTGCCGGGGCACAGTCTCGGTTTTATGTCCGACCGTCATAGCAGGGGACGTGAGGATTAAACGTTTATTAGTCGACGGCGTTAGTCCTTTGAATTCTATTTGGCTCCCCGTTGTTGCTGGACGGAAAGAATAGTGCAATTTCACTTTAAGGTCTGCGGGATGATGAATCTGCCGTTTCCGATCATCTTTACCTTCCTCAACGTGTTGATCATAAAACATATTTAGACACCGCACCTAAACTACATTATCATAACGTCTGAATGTCACATAGCTTACTTTTTGCATCTTTCTATCTACCTATCTGGATTGTACTTTACTTTAAGTGCTTATGCCGTTTCTTATGTTTTTGTATATAGACCATAGTAGGCTGCCGCCAAAATTTTACCTTGCACACTGTTCCTACTTACAACAACAATAGTTAGCGTAGAGACATCAGTTATTCGTCGATGTCCTTTTGCTTGTATGTCTTATATGCCATGATCATTTCCTGTTGTGGTGTTGTGTCACGGTGTTTCGTTACTCGACGGTTGCATGTCTCAACCCACCTTGTTATGCGTTTCGGCACTTTGCCATCGTCAATGATGGTTAAGTTTGGTTGAAACATGACAATTCATACGCGTATCTGCACAACCACGACAGCTGGTATAAACAGACCAAAATCGGAAACAACCAAACTACAAATTTAATGCAATTCTACAACCTTATTTTGCCATATGCACAGGTGGTAAAATTAGAAAGAGTAGGTGTCACTCTATAATATGTAGTACGAGCACTTTGCATTTTGAGCGAAGGACAATGAAACGGATAATTTTTCCTCATTACTGTGTTTTTCTTAAATGGTTTAAAGCTTAAATTTCATTCAAATGATCGTAATTCAATTGGATGTGGGATACCGAGCCAAGAATGGTCTGCACCCCAAATTTTATTCCATCACCGCAGCCTTCGGAAACTTAGAAACCGCGTTATTTTCTTCCCAACCAAGATTTTTCAAGAATTTACATACTCACACAAGAAAACATTTTTAAAAAATTGGAATTACTATTGTAACATTTATTTTATGGTAATTTGGTCGGTAATGTTTATTCTGATCCGACTGACTAAATCTGAGACGATATGCAGACTAAAATTATCCAAATTTCAGGTTCATCATTTCGCCGACCACACGAGAAAGCTCACAATTTATTTCATACATTATTTTAAATTAATCTGTACAAATTTTCGCCATATTGACACTTATTTATAAGAATGAGAAATATAGTACTTGTACATTCCGATATGGAACAAAATATTTAAAAAACCGATAATTAGTAAAAATTGGGATACTGTATATGTTTTCAACAAGAAATCTTCTGCAGAATAGCAAAAAAAATCAACAAAATAATATTTGTGAGATCGTAAGATATATCACAAATTATGCACTTTGTCATTTTCAGGTTTGGCTGTATTACCTTTTGCCGTTTTATATTTATTAACTTTGCATAAATATTTATTATTTTGTATTATTTACTTTTACATATTGTCCTCTAAAGATGACCTAGATTGTAGATTGTAATTTCAGGGTATAGTATACTGCGCCCTTTGAGAGCTATTGTATCCCCCGTGCTCTGCCTAAAGCACATCGGTGAGTCCTATTTCATCAAGAAACTCGATTAATAGGCCCGGTTTCAGTGGTTGAAGCTCTTCTATGGTCACATTGTAGATCCCAAAACACTTCCTCCTGCGGGCTAATGTAGCTCCGCAGTTTGTTAGAAAGTGTGTTCCTTGCAGAACCTACCTGTGCCATCTTGGATTATTCCAATTTTCTTTAGATGTCCATTTAATCTACAGTGTTCTGTCAGGAATCCTGTTAGGATTCGCAGTCTATTCCTGCTTCCTTTAAAGATGACCTAATACCCACACGTACCAGACAGAACAAAGCAGTAACAAAAGGCATACTAGAACAATCTGACACGATAAAACTATGAATAAAATAGGAAAATAATGTTTATTTTATAATTTGAAGTACATTATAATTATCTTAAAGTAGGTAACAAGTAACAGTGAGCAAGGTAATATATTCAAAATTAAAACTAAGAGTGGAGAAAACACCCATTGGTACGTCTCCAATGTTACTTGTCCATTTAATTGATACTTGTGTCATTATCATCACTTTCACTATCATCACCAATCACTTCCTAGGAGATCTCGGGGCCATTGTCTCTTCAGTCGGCGGGGAGGGTTTGAGGGGATTCGTCGGGATACGATGTTTCTGATTTACGGTAGTTAGGAGGTTTTTATGAAATTTACCGTAACGGGAACGGATTTCATCTTGAACGGAAGAGATATGTAAGTCTGGATGTGTAGTTAGGTTCGATTCATAAAATGTAGCATCTAGTATTTTTCGTAGTATTAAAGACTGGGCAGTTTGAATGCGGTGGATGTTGGAATGGCTGAACCCCACACTTCCAGTCTGTAAGTCTATACCGGCTTAAATGTGGTGTTCAAAAGCAGCCTTTTATTTTTGAGAGGTAAATTGGATGGTTTGTCAAGAATTCGTTCAAGAGCTCCACGTCGTGTCATAACCTGCTGACGTTTCAGTCGTGTGTGAGAATTCCACGTCAGGCGTTTGTCGATGTACAGTCCGAGGTACCGCACCTCGTCCGCAGTTGGGAGGGGAATATTATTTAAGAGAGAGGGAGATATTTTTTGGGAGAATGAAGGTAATTTGGGTGAGTTTGTCTAGGTTAAATTTTATCCTTTTCCTTTTACCCTATGACTCTAATAATATGAGGTGATGTTGGAGGTTTCGAGTGGAAATGACAAGGTCGGAGTTGCTAGAGAGAATTGCTGTATCGTATGCAAATGTGAATGTGGTGATTTCCGGATGTGATGGCATGCCAGCTGTGAACACCTAGTTAGTGTAGGGCCCAGAACGCTACCCTGAGGAACGCCAGCATGGATAGGGAAATATGCAGAGACAGAATGGCCTTCGATGAGTTGGAAGAATCGATCAGTGAGGTAACTGTGCAGTATGAAATAGTAGGTAGATGGAAGGATGCCCCTGAGCATGAGCAGCAGGCCAGGGTTCCAAACTTGATCAAAAGCTTGGCTTACGTCAAGAAAGGCCCCAGAACAGTAAAACATTGTTAACAACTTATTTTATAACGATTTCTGTTGACTCAAATCAACTTAATGAGGTTTTCAAAGGTGATGAATTACTGAAATTATAACAACTTTCTCAGTTATTTCATTCATGTGTTTTCTGAAACTGGACTTATATAAACTTAATTAATTTTTCGGAAATTTTATGTTATGACAATTTCTTAATAATCACACAATCTAAAGATTACTACTCTATAATTTCGTAAATCTAGTAGCAGTGTCACAAGGAAAGATAAGTAGCCTATTTGAAATAAATCTCCTGGATAATATGTTCTAAGTCAGACTATAATTAGAATTTTTGTCAAGCACATCAAACTATGTGTATTATTGTTATTATTTTGTTATCCACCATTATCCACCTAAGAATCCCAGACGGTTATTACAATGCGATGAAATCCCTGCAGGGGCCGTTGTTGGAAAGTGCGCCGCGGCGAAGGAGAAGAACTAGGAAGAAAAAAAGAAGAAGAAAAAGAAAAAAGTAGACGTTTACATGAATAATTAGCGTTGGGGATGATCGAAGAAGAGGGGCCGCGAGGTGCGGTTCTTCTTTGTTCACCAATTTCTCAGCGTACTATTTAAAAATTTAAAAAAAAGAAAGACATATCCTCGTGGAGAAATTTCGTTTTTACGGGTTTTGGAAAGTTTACGACGGTATAATAAATATTTAGTCAACACAAATAGATCCGACTTGTGGGAAACTGGCTGAAAGCGAAAGGAATTTATTTACAGGTGTTGATTTCTAATATGTAATTTAGAATTTACTTTTACTCTTAAATTTCATGAATCTCTCTGATAATAAAACATGTTTCAAGAATCTAAAACATGCATACCTTTGAAACTGAAATGAACTGCCGACAGCTCTGCAGTCTAAAATCGCTGGATATACTGACAAAACTGGAGTACCAACAAAGTTTATTTATTTATTTTTAAATAGCTACGTTCAAATATAATTTTGTTTTTAATTCATCAATCACGATATTTCCAGGGTTGTAATCATAGCGAGGAGGGTGGTGTAAAGGCGTGTCGGCGGTGTCTATTAATCCTGGGGGTTGATGTGGACCCCCCGTAAAAACTATTGTCCCGGAACAACAAAGTCTTCCCTCATTAGGATCGCCGGCAAACAATAGGCAAGACAATAACACCTTATCAGCCAAAATATTAATGGACTTTTTTGTACGTTCACCCTCGTGGCTATTACACGGAAAAGAGAATCCTTTTGTGATGTTTTGACTGCATTTTCATCTCTATAAACAAGAGGGAAAGATTCGTAGGTGTCGTTTGGCAGACAACACAATTAGCATAGACCTGTGAGATAATGGGCCGGGTTATTATGTTAAACGTTAAGAATGTCTTTGGACCCGGTCGGTAAATCACCATTTGGGATAACGAGCTGTTGAATGCACTTGTACCACCGGCACCGAAAGCGGACACAAATTTCAATTCTCATCCCTGTTCACGACAACTGGTTTTATTTATTTCGATGTTCAGCGGATGGCTTAATAGTATAAATTAAACCCTGGGGTGTTTTAACGTGCGTCCTTGTTTCAGATATGAATAATGGCCTGATTTTATTCGGATTTGCCGGTCTTACAACACCCCTCTTTCCCAAAACCCAAAACACAAACTCTCATTCATTTTGTACCAACTGAACTTAGACAATTCATATATACATTTTTCGTAAGGTTAAAAGTTTCATTCGTTTAAAATATTTGTATGACTATTTATCTGAAATAACTTCTGTGGTGGTATAAATAACACTGCCAGAAATATGTTCCAAACTGTCCGAATTCAAGCAAAATGGTTTAAAGTCTATATTCTCACAAGTCCCAAATGTGTAGAGATAACAAAGTCTATTGTATATACTGTATATAACATGTCTCATTGGTTACTACAGGGAAGCGTATAAGTCTAATCGTTAAAGATTTTGGTTATTGCAAGTAAATCTATGTAGGAGTGCTACAAGGAATTCTATTCGGACCTATCCTCTACACAATATACGTCGCAGACGTTCCTACCCTCCTTGAAACTATCCTTACCACTCGCCATCTTTTGCCCTCATTAAGATCGTGTCATCTCTACCAGAAACCTGCAAACCTATGTCGCATCCCTTGAACAGTGGTTCAAGCGGTGAAAGATGATATAAACATACAAAAATGTTAACTTGTCACTTTCATCAATACTGAAATACTATCCCTCTCCCGATGGCTAATGTAGTCGGCTACATTGGCAAGCATAGAACCTCACCTGCGACTCAAAAGACAAGAACTAAATTGACGCTTCTGTTTTCTTACAAAATTGTTGGACAAACGATCAAAACTATACAAAATAAACGATTAATTTATTTCACTATGAGACCCATTTGAATCGAACTTTGGGATTCAACCAAGCGTTCCAACCTCCAATATATTTAATCTCTACTGTTCAAAATCCTTTGAACCATCGTTAATGCTCCTTTTTAAGAAATCAAATGTTGCCGTTCATAATGACATTTATACACAATATGTTCTTGAAGTAGAGAAGAACAGCTACAAGTGTCATGTCAGAAACCTTTCTTCTGCACTCTTCCAAGCACTCATCCCCGACAATGAAGCGTCACTGAGTACGCGACACTCTAAGCAACTGTGAAAGCGCTCAGCGCTACTACATAAGAGTGTCGACTTTTTTCTTATTTGTATATTTTTTCATTATTTAATCTTTATGTATTGGTTGGGATGAAAAGTCAGTGTCTCGAGCGGGATTCGAACCCACGACCTTTGGCTAAATACGCCGCTGCTCTACCACTACCAGCTATCGTGACATGAAGTGGTTAGAGCAGAGACGTATTGTGCCGAAGGCCGTGGGTACTAATCCCCTTCGTGACACTTATTTTTTCATCTCAACCAATACCTTACTTAGATGTGTGGTGATTAGTGACCGTTAATCGATAATTATTCAGAAATCGTGAGATGCGGTCTGGTGTGATGTAGGTTTCAGAAAAACATTTTCTTTATCGTGCCAACGTTTCGATCTTTATTGATATCTTTTTATTTATCGATTGAATATAAATTTTAAAAAATATATATATTTTGCATTGTATAAATTCACTTTTTTCCACATCCTACATGTATTTGCTAAATGTAAACAATGTTTGTAAATCCCAGCCCCTGAAGATGATTTCAATGGAGATCGAAACGTTGGCACGATAAAGAAAGTGTTTTCTGAAACCTACATCACACCAGACCGTATCTCACGATTTCTGAATGCCTTACATAAAGATTAATTAATTGAAAAAGGTTATTTGGTCAGTTATATCGGTTAAGTAAATATTTTCTTATACTTTGTTCTTTCTTCTTACCCTGAAACCTCGTCCTTAATTGAAATCTATTGTTGTTCTAGTAAATCATTGTGCACACTAAATAATTGATGACAATTTTTACAACAGGTTTTGATTAGGTCATGTACAAACGGTATATGAACGTTTATAAATAGAATATTTAAAAACATACGAAGGAACTCGAATTTGAGGGAGAATTTTTCATTAATAGATTGGAAGTCTTGGTTGCCTTATCATTGTCCTGTAAATTAAAAATTTTAAAAAAAATTAATTCTAGTTTTGATCATGAGTCAAGTACTTTTTTAGTAATTCATACCGTCCGTTTATTTCTTGCTTTTCAATCTTGTGTGCGGATTCCAAGGTAGTCGTTTGTCAACGAAAAGTCCAAGATAACGCAAAAGGTCGGAGACAAAATTTATCTGATAGCTTTTAATTATGTTTATTTTTTTTTATTTTGTGAACCATGCTTCCTTATTATTCAGATGTGGTATGAAATTAGACCTTACGAAGGGGTCCAAACTACGTGCAAGAAAGAACCGGTATCATCAGCGAAGATATGTGTAGAAATGTAAAAGTTTATTGAAAAAAGAAATGAGCCAAGAATGTTTCCCTGAAAAACACCTGCCTAATGTGTACATAAAGTGAGAATTTTGTTCCTTGACGGCAGAATCAGTCTGTCGTTTTTACACCATCCATTAATTGAATCCAATTAATTAATCGTTATGTAGGGTATTAGTTGAAATGAAAAAGTTGGTGTTTCGAGCGGGTTTCGAACCCACGACCTTTGACTAAATTCGCTGCTACTCTACCACTTCAGCTATCGTGGTATGAAGTGGTCAGAGCAGAGTCGTATTGAGCCGAAGGTCGTGGGTACGAATCCCCCCCCGTGACTCTTACTTTTTCGTCTCGACCAGTACCTTACATAAAGATTAATTAAATGAAAGAGGTTATTTGGTCAATTGGACCACGAAATCTAATGTATTTTTTCATTATGTTTAGTTATTTAGAAATCGTGAGATGCGGTCTGATGTGATGTAGGTTTCAGAAAAACATTTTCTTTATCGTGCCAACGTTTCTATCTTTATTGAGAACATCTTCAGGGCTCAAAGTGTTTGTCTTCTGAGTAATTGTGCACTTCTTGCGTGTCGTGTCGAGAGTGCCCACGAACACTTTACATCACACCAGACCGTATCTCACGATTTCTAAATAAATATCGATTAACGGTCACTAATCACCATACATTATGTTTAGTCTTCTAAGATTTTTTTTTCAAATTTACTTAAGGGCAGCAATTGGAGCAAGTGAAAATAAATAATTCATTATTTTTTAAATATCTACTTGGCTATGTATATAATGCTGAAGCTTCCTACAACTTTAGAGGGCCATGTTTTTCATTAATTAACGTAATTTTAATTTTGACCTATTTTAGTTTAAATTTGTAATCATTTAAAAGGTTTGTATGTTTATTTTTTGTACATTTTATAATAGATAATTGAAATTTACCTAGTTTTTCACGAGATTAAACTTTCAGTTTATTTTCGATTTGATTATTTATTGGGTTTTGTTTAGTTGTATCGGGTGTCATACTTTATTTGATTAAATTATACCAACCTTTTAAAGGATCTAATTATAACATATCGCATAAACATTCTTTTTTATGATGATTTTTCAGATCTGTTGAAAAACCTACACAACTATGAACAAAAATGCGTTTAAATGATTTTCAACGGAGTAAGAAACATGTCTGGGTTTATATCATAGTTTTAAATTATAATTAATTCTAAAAACAGGCGCGCTTTCGAAATCGTGTCGGGTGCCGGTAATGAACCGTAAAGTGTGCCCGAAAAGGCTGTGAGACAGGAAAAAAAATTAAATTAATCTCATAAAGTCTGTTTCCAACGTAAACGGGACGTAATACGATCTAAAAAGTTAGGCTTTTAAATCACCACCGGCTTATAAGGCATGACAATTTCAACATATTATCCAAAACCGTTTTATAATAGAGAGAAATTGAAACCGTAAGCCCTACAAACGGAATCTCAAAACTGTACCAGAAAACCGGAATAAATTAATCATAAAAGCCACAGTTACGCAGGAAACTTTTGAGTTACCTCAAGAGCAAAGTGCAAAAACTTCAACAGATGGAGAAAGGTCTCCAAAAAACCATGTATATAAGTGCATAAATAAGTATATTATTTGTTCCTGTTTAGTGTTTAGTAAGTTTAATTTACTTTCCCTTAAAGACATGTCAGAAAAACTAACGAAATATACTGTGTTATATAGAAAATTTTTACAAAATTTTAATTTAAAAAACTTTAATATGGATGATTCAGGGATTCTTTTGAATTTTAATGTAAACAATATCTTTGAAATCAACCGTCAGTGGTTGAGTTTTTGTGGATGCTCTATTGTTCTCAGGATTGCAATATAGGTCTAGAAAATTCAAGAGCACATCATCTGATAATAATTAACAGTAATCAATTGTTCCTGGATTTAGAGCGGATTTGCCTATCCCCCGAGGCTGTGTGGCTGTGTAATAATCTATTTCCGCCAGGCATTCCACACAAGAACGATGGGAATCACGTGGGAGTGTGGGACGAAGTATAGAAGGAAAAAAGAGCCAGGGGAAATTATATTGTCAGAATGTAAAAAATTAAATCCCCTCAGGCCTGTCTAGAATTGGTTGCCCCCATTTGATTCCAGTTAGCTTTATTTTTTCATTTGGTTAATCAAATTAATGACGTAATGTCAGGGCAAATTAATAAAAACTGCTTTGAAATCCACCCTGTTTAATCTTTCAGCTCAGTTATACGCTCCACATTATGCAAGAAATAAGGGTTTTAGGTGATTATGTGGCTGAACTTTCTACATCAATTGATCGGTTATTTTACGCCAAAGCCTGTTTTTATAACGACCAAGATAATACCGATCAATCGCTTTCAGCTGTACTGTAACAAACGTAAATGTCGAATTCCTGAGCGTAATGAAGAGAATGATAGGATAGCCATGGATGTCCTCAGTGGAACAAGTAGAACTAAAATACTTGTGTAACACTTCACATTGCTGGTAAAACTAAACCCAGACATGCATAAATCTCGGTTTCAACTTACAACACATCTGATTCAGCAAAGCCTAAAAAATCCCAGAATCATTGTATGTCTGCTAACAGTCCATTCATTGGGTTTTTGAAGTATTGGGTATGGAAGAAGCTATAAGTTGTAAATGTTCTGCCAGAAGAAGAGTAAACCTAGCCCTAACAAGGAGAAAAGTATTCTATTTACAAGCAAAAAACCTCAATCCAAAAAAGATATCTAGTAATTACTATCAACATTATATAAGCTAGATAATAAAAACCATGAACACAATAGCCCAATTTGATAGTCAACATAAGGTTTTTGAGTTAGCACAAAGGAATCTATCACCGAAAAGTACTGTAAGTTATTGTTTAAATAGGTATTTTAAAATTTGTTTGGAATTGGAGTAGAGAAATATCAAATACTCAGATTCACAACTGAATACATGGTGTCTTTTTTAGATAGCCTGGCTGAATTTCTCTTGACCAAATGACGCTATCAATAAAATACGTGTTTAATATTTTTAGTATAGTTTCAAATTTTTACCTTTTGGAGAAAAATTATACAGGGTATCTCAGGCCGAGTTGGTACTGGGAGGAAGGTGTTGCTTCACGATGACAAAGTTGCATACAAACAGAAGAAGAAACACTTCCCAGGAGCAGAAATAATCCACGAAGAAATACTTCTTGAGCAGTCAAAACAAAACATGCCTGGACTCGGTGCTAGGGCACAAAGGGCATAGGGCAACGAAGAGGCTGATAAAATTGGCCAAGGAAAGTTCAATGAGGACACCTATCGGCCCTGAACGATTTTTTGGATTACCGAACTGCCAAAGACTTCGACAATAGATTACAAATAAGTCCTTACCGCAGTGGGAATGTAGCTCGGGATAGAAGTATGCGAACAAGTGTACCTAAGGACCATGAAAGAAAGTAACGGCAGAATTACTAAAACTAGGACGTGCTAGGGCTAGAATAATTGTACTGATAACTGGACACTGCAGACTCCGGAGGCATATGAATAGACTTGGAATGATAGAAACAAGCCTGAGCAGATATTACTAAAAAGACGAAGGGACAGCGGAACACGTCCTCTGTTAGTACGAAGGCCAATGCAGGCTGATTCCTATTCCTGGGAGAGGAAAAGCCAGGACCTGAAGGATACACATGGGAGCTTTGGGGTCTGGTAAAGTTTAACGAGGAGCAGCTAGACACAAAATGGAGGTGCACAATATACCAACACTGGACGCGGTGCACAGGTCGTAAAGAGGCTGGTCCCAAAAAATCTAATCTAATGTATTTAACTATTGTTGGTTATCGATGGATCATATAGTTCTTCTGAAATAAAATCTAAAAAAACGTATCACCAAATAAAACCCGTAAATTAATCAGACCCCAACATAAAGACTCCATTACGTATGTGTTTTGAATTTTCATCTTGTAATCAAAATGGGAAAAGGCGGCGTTGGTCAAGGGACGGCATAAATCATAATATTTAGAAGGATGGAGTCCATAACCCCTGCCTAAAAGGGTATTGAAAGTCTCCCACACGAAGACAAGGATTACAAAGACGGATACTAAATTGATTCGAGAGTGTGGGAGACTTATTAATATTAAGGGAACTGGCCTAAGGAGGAGGTGAAATAGGGTGACAGCCTCCCCTAAAAGTTCAGGAAAGGGGCGCTAATAAAGAGATATTCCCACATCCCCTGGCCCGTTATTACAGGACATCCCTGGGAAATGCCCCGAGCGCCTTCACGCGTCTCCTAATTGAATATCATACCAAACAGTTGTAAAACACTCTATGATTTCTTTTTTTTTCTCCCTTTTTATTTCCATAATTTAAACCGACGCCTCGAGTAAGGAGTTGATGAGTTAAAAGATAGCGTTTACACGTTAACAGCTCAGTTATGTATTCACCGCATTTTAATTTCAGGGCGAAGGTGTGAACTGTACGCTCGTGATACACTGATCACACGTTTACGAATCGTAAAACAGACTTGATTTCGATTCAGGGAAGTTATTAGGCATGTACGCCCTCAGTTATGCATAAAATTCGAGCGACGTCTCCATTCCCATTTGACTACGTTCAATATTTTTACATACACCTATTGTTTTAACCTGTAATCTTGTGATTAAGTGAATATAGTTTGAATTATGCTCTAAGGCAATGGAAATTTTAATATTTTCGTCGGAAACTTTTAATGTTTTGAAAAACAACCAAAAATACTACGTCAAGATTTATGTTAAGATTAATTTAAGGATTATTAATTAAAACTAAAGTGGAGACAAATATATAAAAACATATTTTTCCATCAAACTGATAATCGATACATTTTTGACGAAGGAACGAAAAGTCGACGAATCATCCGAAGTTCAAAGCCGTAACTAATGTGCCCATTCCCGCTTTTGGTCAAAAATTACGTTATATTTTATTCAATTAATTAATCTTTATGAACGATATTGGTTGAAATGAAAAGCTAATGGTCATGAGCGGGGTTCGAACCCATGACCTTCGGCTAAATACGCCGCTGCACTACCACTTGACCTATCGTGACTTCGATCCACTTGGACACTAACTTCCCATCTCAACCCAACCTTTCGAATTTTCCCTCCTTTTTGCCATTTTGTAATATTATATTTTATATTAGCTCTATTAGGTCATTCTTTATTGAGCAGCAAAACCCTGTCCAACCATTATACTTATCTTTTTTCGAGCAGGCTAGCATCATTGCCGGCTCCTCACTTTTGTCTCATTTTTTGTATTACTTTTATCTTCAACGTTGAACACATCCTCACGTGATTAAAATGTAATAAGTCAATTAAACAGTACATTCAAACTATTGAAGCGATAACCTAATCTACGTTTGGTGGTTCAAGAGTTCTCGACATACTGCTGAGACGTCGCTCCTACATCTACGCAAAAATTATGTACAATCTACAGTTGATAAACCGGCCTTTTCACCTTCAAGTCTAACCTTTATTCACGCCACTAAATACATTCATACAGTGTCACCCGTTCACTACACCGGTTAACCTAATTAGTTTGACATGTCTGTGGACATTCGCTCTTCACACAGACTGTATCTTTACACACACCACTCAATAAATACATTCACACAGTCGAGTATTCACCAGGGTTTGTGATATTACATTCCTGACTACCCCAATATCACACTGCAAATATATTTAATACTAAAAAAAGTCGGCGGGCAGAGCTTATCTTATTTTGTGCGACGCTAATTCCTTGCGCTTTGTCAATGTGTCATTTACAGAGATTTACTACGCTGTATAAATGGCAGCTCCCTGGTCTCAAGCCAACCCATGGGTCAGCCGGGTCTGGCCTATCCGCGGGAGAGTCAATGCGATCCTTGTTATTAAACTTCCTACATGGCCCACAATATGATGTACGATTTTATTTCGTATAGTTTGTCGATCATGGTGGTCTAACTTATTGTTATCGTATTAAGGTTTTATTAGACTGAAATATGGCTATGGAAACCTTTAAAAAAGTAGATACCGCTTCTCTCTTGTACAAATTAAAGCATGTCTTTGCAAATAGTTTTTACTTTATCTTCTACTTCTATCTAAGCAATTTTTCGGCTCCGACAAAGATTATATTACTCACACTACTGCACTCAGGTCGCAGGTAGACCGCAGGGCAGTGCGCTTGGACCAATCATGCCTATACTTTATACCTTTAACGTCGAACTTAAGGACCTGTGTTAGTCGGACGCAAGGAGCACAGTCAGACTACACTGTTGCGCGATATCTGTAGTGTGCTGTGATCCTAATAAAAAAGAAAAATAAACGAAAAATCTTACCTTTGGATTTTAGAAGAGAAATAGTGTCCCGACAGGCGGGTCAACCCAAGAAGTAAAGCTTCCAAGTCTTTCAACTTATTACAAAGCTTTCCAATCCAGAACACACAAGCGACTGTTCGAATATGAAGTAACAATGGTAAAAAAAGTAGAAAAGAAAAAAGCTGGAGGTTGACTCGATATTGTGAGGTTATAAAAAATGAAAGGTTCGCTAACTCCATTGGTCAAAGTGCGACTGTCGATTGGTTGTTGGTATTGGACCAAGGTCGGGTGACTCTTACAAGGATTAAGCTTAAGGGCTCCAAAGATTAAGCTAAGGGCTCCATCACTATTAAATTTTTTTTTGTTTTTTTTTTTGACATGGGTTTGCATCAGCAGAAGTCATATCACACCCGGGGTGTTATGATGAGTCACCGTATCAACGCATAACTGTTGCGGCCACCTAGGGGGGAAAATTATCTGTTCCTTTAATGTTAATGTATTTACAAAATGCTTAGTATGCTTAGTAGATATTATTAATAATTAATCATTAATTGTATGAACAAGCTGCTTTTTCTTTTAATCCAATCTAATTATTACGCAGTGTACAAAAATGCAGATTGTAATATATATTAGACTTAAAAAAAAACAAGGTTGTTCCTATGATTAATGAGTGTAAGTAATTAAAATGCAGGTCGTACATCATGGTAATCTGAATAAATCATCATTTTTTGAACAAATTTGGTCATACCTGCACAGAAAAAACCGTTACTAAACGAAGGGAATTATTAGTTGATTGTTTGATCTGGATTGTCTGATCAAAATTGATGGTTTCTAGCTTTATAATAAATAAATAAATCAATATCTGTTAAAAAAAGAACCAAATAGACCAGGAACTTTTAAGCACTTCGTTTCCTTAATAATCGAAGTTCATTGGTTCCGTACTACTACTAAACTACTCGCAAGAGGCAGAATTAGCCCTGAAGGAGGGTTCAGTTTACATAAAAGACTTATCTGATATTTCAATTTTACATAATTGAACTAATGGAAAAAAAGAGGTCCGGCACGATATGATCTATTGGCTTATGGCAGTCTACTTAATAATTAAGGGTAAAAGATCCGATGAGGCCCGACTCTCGCCCCCGAACATTCAATAGACCGAGATAGTATCTGGGAGCAAACAGCCCGAGGTAGTCCGAGGCGCCGTTCCGGATCACGAACCATACAGTAGCCGCCATCGCCAGGGATCGTCTGACGTACTCGGTGTTCTGGAGCCAACCGGAGAAAAAACATGTCGGCAAAGGTTCAGAATGGCAGCGTTACGGCGCAAACGAACCGAAATGCAGATTTAGTTCCAGTTCAAATTTATAGTCTTTCGGAATACTTCTGAATATTTGGTATAGTCTCTAAATACGGTATTCAGAAGTTAGTTATTCGGTAGGAAATGTGTGGAAATGTTTATAAGATACGTGTAGCGTATGAACCATCCAAAACCATCCATCGTAGGAATTGCTCTTCTAATCTGGACGTACTCAAAAACCTACCACTAGAGGAAAATGATATTCTGCAATTAGATCTATTTTTTTGGATGTAGTTTTGTATTCTTTTAGGTACAACCTGCATAGCTTTCAATGTATTTTATTGCAATTAGGAATCGTATTTTTTTTTCTTGACTTCACGTTGAATTCCAAATGATACACTTATTTCGCAGAACTCCCACGCGCCACAGATTTTCCACTTCGACCTAAAAGACTATGTTGTTAGATGTTATCTATATGACGACATACCACTCTCCAGATCGAGCCTGGCCCTTAAGCGTTTCCTGCCACTTCTAGGAAAAAATGCTGGCCGTTTAATAATAACAGTTTAAACGTTCGATTTATAGTTTATGCACAAGTGTCGTGACACACAAGGTGGTCCGTGGGTTCAGAGGTTGGCATAATCTCTCCATATTTTGCCTTAATTGCAACTCAAGCCCAACGGAGTGTTATTTTACTTATCCGGTCTCTTATATATGTTTATGAAAAGGAAAATGTTTTGCTTTCATTGCTATAAAATTAATTGACCTAAATGATGGATGAAATGAGGTAAGAAGATCAGACAAGTAAAATTGTACTCTCCTTACTTTATTTGTGGCATCATTCGAATCGTGTAAGACCGAATTAATAAAAGTTTAAACAGGGTGGATTTCGGGGCAATTTTATTAATATAAATTACTGTAATAAATTATAATAATGAATAATATGATAATAATTTGCCTTGGCCTTACATCGATTTGATTATTCATACATTAAATTCTCTCTCTCTCTCTCTCTCTCTCTCTCTCTCTCTCTCTCTCACTCTCTCTCTCCTCTCTCTCTCTTCTCTCTCTCCCTTTCTTTCTCCCTCTCTCTCATTCTCTTTCTATCTCATTCTCTTTCGACCTATCACTTTATTCTATCTATCTGTCTATCTATCTTTCTCCACTTTTCTCTCACCATCTCTTTTTCTTTGCTCTCTCTCTGTCTCTCTCATACTCTTTCTATCTATCTCTCACTATCTATCTTTCTCCTCTTTTATCTCCCTATCTCTTTATCTTTACTCACTCTCTCCCTATATCTCTCTATCTCTTTTTCTCCACTTTTCTCTCACTATCTCTTTTTCTTTACTCTCTCCCTCTCCACTGCCTCTCTCATTCTCTTTCTATCTCATTCTCTTACTGTCTATCTCTCTCTAACTATCATTCTCCTCTTTTCTCTCACCATCTATTTCTCTTTACTCTCTCTCACTCTCTCACACTCTCTCTCTCTCTCTCGCTCTTGCTGACTCACTCACTCTCTCTTCCTTTCACTAACTGCTGGAGAAGTCGTTTGCGACCTAATGTTGGAGTTGTTTTTAAAATTAACGATATTCATACACTCATTCATTCCCTTTTTCTTTCTTTCATTTATCACTTCTCTATTTGTTTGTTTCGAGGCCAACTTTATGTATTCCTTGTATGTTAATATTTAGAAAAAACGGATTTTAATTACAACTTAAAATACGTAAACAGAAAATTTCAACAGAAAATTATTGATTTTTAAGCCTCTCTAGAAAAATATTCAACCTTAACTTTAAACTCACTCATATTATCACGCATAATACAAGACTTAGGGAACAACTGTTTTTCTATTGTCATATTAAAAGTTTGTTTGGTAGTCATGGTTGAAAGAAAGAAATAATGATATCGTATAATTAGGCGTCTATTTTAACAAGAATGCAGGTTTCTTATGCCATTTCTAAGCTCTTACTAAAATCAATATTAGCCGATGAGGCAGTGGTTCCAGTTTCTCACTAGGAGTGCCCAGTGGATCTTAAAGATTTATCAGGGCAATGTATTTTTACGTTACCACTTCATTAGGTGATCGGCCCGTGACTGACATGGCATAGATTGATCGGCGAGGCTGGTAGTCACCGCACGTATACATATTATCCAACGGAATCCGGGCTTTCCACGTCTAAGGCTTATTAAACTTATTCATTTATTGTGAGACTTCCGCTGCGTATACAAAAAATCAACAACGACATATGTATGTCACCGCCTGCCACCATCAAAGATTCTCACTGTTGAAATAAAAAAAGAGAAAAATTGAGAATTTTACTTGAAAAATGTATTTACCGTGTTACATTTGTCAAGCCTTCATTTCGAAATCTACTTCTGTCAACCTTTGTCCGTAGCAATGAACAGCGCAAATTTATGTCCCATTCGAACACCGAAAAAACGTGTTAGAGACACAATACATGACCTTCTGTAACGCGGAGTCGTTACCGTGCACATGCCCTACAGAATTGCGTCGATTGTCCCAGTTTTGTACGCAGAAGTGTCAAGGTTACCTCAGTGATAGATAAGATCAAAACAACTAATCAAAAAATAATAATTTACTCATCCCTTATACAACACTTACCGGTTTTGGCAATTAAAGAACATCAATTTGATGCTGGCACAATTAATTGGCTTCACTTATTTTAGTAAAGTAACTCATTGCAAGAGATTCTCCAATTTAGATAAAAAGTAACTAGAAGCACCACACAAGAAATAAAATAATATTTTGTGCACGTAAAAGTATAAGAGATATGGAGGGAAGAGAGAGAGAGAGAGAGAGAGAGAGAGAGAGAGAGAGAGAGAGGAGTGGGTGTGAGGAGGAGAGATAGAGAAAAAAAGAACAAGAATGAAAGATAAAGATATCTAGAGAGGAGAGAGAAGAGAAAGAGTGAGATTGGAAAAGAGAAACGAGGAGAGAGAGAGAGAGAGAGAGTGTCTCGACGTACTCAACCAAATATTTTCCTAGTTTTGGTAGATAATAGGCCCCTCATAGTAGTTGTAGGAATAGGTCTGTATGTGGTGGTACAAACCCGGTAGTTCATACTGCTATGATGTATGCGCCAATGGGACTATAGTGCTCACCCAAATATGGTTTATACCTCACTAACTTTAGGTCTCTGTAGCGTTGATAGTGGCTCTATGGCTCTATTTATTAGATTCAAATTTTCTTTGCCCGTGAATTTCCTTTTCCTTGACAGGATGTGGTTCCATATATGTACTACGGTTTCCTATCCAATCTTGGCTGAACTTAAATAGGCTGTTTTCTGTCACACTTCATATTTTTAAGTGCCTATCGAGTCTGCAATGTCCTGTTAGCAGACCCTCAATGATCCTGAGTGTTGATCAGCGTTGATCTATCTTGTCGATCAGCAGCTCTATAGTAAGTTTAGTCGAGACTTACTTGACGAAGTCTCTCTGTGTCCTGTTCCACAGTATGAAATTTATTTTTGGGTTCTAGTTGGGACTAGTTCAGAAGAGGTTTACACCTACTGGTGGTACTGAGTATAGCACTTTCTTTCTTAGTACCGTTGTACCCTGGCACGAGACTGTATGCTGGCTATTTTTAGTTTTCCCAGGGCACTTATGCAATATCGGAGTCGTATCTCAGGACATTGCTTTGAGTGTAGCTTGGATGCCCGAATAGATAGCTATCCTTTTATTTATTTTTTTAGTCCCAGCTTCTTTTTTTTCAACTCAATTACCAAGGTTTACGCCTGAAAAACTTTGCTCTATATTTTGAGAAAAATTGGCATTTTATCACATAATGTTTTTCCATAAATTAATGCCACACCAATGTTTGGTTTTTGATCCGTGTATCAAAATAGAGTCAGCGGTGGCATTAGATGCGACTTAAATTTCTAAATAATGAGACCCAGTTCCTTATGAGTCAACTTATCACACCCAAACCATTTCTAATAGGAAGGGAAACAAATTTTTGCACCTATTTGAAGCAAAGAAAGAATGAGTTTTTCTGGGTATTATGAGTAACCAGGGTCGCAGGAATTTCAACGGTGGGTGAGCAGGCGTGAATGATAACGAGTCATCCTTTCAATCGCGAAGGCAAATTCCATTGAAATAAACGGTTAGAATATTTAAAAACGAAACCGGACAGTATCTAAATTACAACAGCCCAGAAGCGGTTTGGAAGCATAACATCGCAAATGATAGCTATATCTGCCGTATGATTTATTGCCGGAGGAGTTTCGAAACGCTTTGTATCTAATGTTGTTGCGAAAATAAAACTAAAAACACCTTGGCTTTAATAATCCAAGGACGGGTTTTTAAGCCTTTATAGAGCCAGTGTGAAAGATTTGTAAAACTGTATCTTTCAATTTGTCAGTTATTTGATCTGAAACACTACGATGCAATCACTTAGTTTAAAAACACTCCTAAGCTGGCGTCTTGATGCACACTCCTAAAATTTTTGTCACATTTATAAATATATTTTCACTACCATATTACCCACAATTTTAAGAACAAGAGAATGTACGGTCGGAAAGAGACAAATAGAAAAGGAAAAGAAAACAAGAACCAGAAACCACTGAAAAAATATGTCTCTGTGAAGATCTTACTAATTTATCAAGACACGAGAGCAATTTATACAAGTATGTAGGTTAGACAACATGTCAAATTTTTGTCAAAATTAGTTCAATTTATATGTCCCCAAATACGAAACATGTAAGTAATAGATGTAATGGAGTGTTACTAAATATTTATGATAATATTTTTTGACTTGTACTGTAGGTTGTTGAAAAATGTACTGCACCATGGAATTTTCTTAATTAACTGAACATTTTCGATAAAATGACACGAGTCTTCTTCAGTGTTAATTACATTTACATATCCAGTCGATTTCCTAACAATGTGTTATGATAATAAAGAAAATTCCATTCTGCAGTATATTGCTCAACAACCTAAAATAAAATTGATACGATTGTAGAGTAAAAAGCAAAAGTTTTAATTTTTTTAAATATATAAATAATAATTTTTGTTTGACCAATTAGTTTTTATAATACATATATCTTCCATTTCAGTCAGGGTATTATCACAGTAACATAGCTTAAAATGACTTGCTCGGCGATGAATTTTAATTAATGAAGTACTATTTGATGAAGAACTTTTTGTAGATGTAACTTTTGGCTGTCCAATAGAAATGGAATGGGTGGCTTGTTGAAGTTTTGTTTAAGAGAGAAAAGAAGTTCCTTCTATTTTCACAAGGAACTGTGTGTGGCTAGGCAAGGCTACCAATTAAGCCATTTTTTATTTTCTGTCTTTATTGACGGCCATCCGCCTTTTCTAAGCTAGGGGATAAATGTTAAAATTATTCTCATTAAAGCTTTATACAACACGAAATATCTGTATTTTGAGGTCATTGCGTACCGGTTTTATGCACTACGAAGAACTTATTTAGATCATTTACGTTAGAACGTACCTTTTCTTGTTAAATAACTTTTAGTTTGTCAGTGAAACTTTCTTGAGCTCAAAATGCATCTACCAAGTTGCCTTTTGATAGCTTTGATGTTTGCGAAGTAGGGTATATCTAGAATTGGAATATTTACGTCCTGTAACACTTACCAAGATATTTTTACGATTTACGGAAAAGAGAAAAAGAAGAGGAGAGAGAGAGACAGACAGACAGACAGACAGACAGACATACACACAGTCAGACAGACATGTCTCTGTGCGCAACCCTCGTACCTTGAGGTATGAGCCAATGTGATTATCGTGGTGTTCCACATATGGTTATACCTCACTATCCTGCTTTACGCTTTTTTATTAGCTTCTATATACTTAATAGAGATTCATTGTTCTTCAGGATGTAATTTACCCAAAAGAAAAAGAGCGAGAAGGAGAATGAGAGATGAGGAATAAATGGCTGAATGAATATCGTTGTATTTAAAAAATCTCGCATATTTAGGTCGCCAACGCCAACAATTGAGAAAGAGAGAGAAAATGGATGAATGAGCGATTTATGTTTATTTGTTTACAGGTAAAGTTAGGTCTCATGGACCTTTCTTAAACGTGTAATTACAATGACAATTGTCATTGCACAATTGCAAACTTACTTATGTAGTTAATATTTGTTGGAGATTAGACAAACATATAAAATAGTAAACAATTCAATGTATTATACATAAAAATGATATATTAAATATAAGATAGGACTGTAAATTGTGATTTTAAGTATATAATAAATTTTTAGTAACGTTAAACAAAAGCAAAGTCTGGATAAGCCTAATACGAATTTATAAGTCACATAATTGTCTTTAACATTAATATTCTGATTTCAGTTAAAAATTTTATATATAACAATGTTAAATGTTTTGTCATAGAAGTATTTTTTGTACCATACCATATTGGTGAATTTTATGGTAATATTAACTTTTTTGACTGGGGCTTCCGGCATCTAAATCCTTTCAGCCCCCAACTAAGTCTATATTCTATTTACACTTTCAAACACTACATTCATATAAATAAATACATCCATACACTCATTCCATTTGGTCGGTGGCGTACTTGATATCCCTCCACCGACCTATACTTAAACTAATCTAGATTGGGGTCGATGGAGTACTTTTATAAATATTCCATCGACCCCGAACACACACTCTTACGCTTTCTACGTTCGAGGGGCGATGATGACGTTTCAGCCTCACCCCTCGCCATTCACGCTAATAAATACATGCACTTAGACAAAACGTATAGACACAACACATAAGATATATTATATACAATAAAAAAACCCAATTTCCCCTAAAAAGCGGAACAGGGTACTCTGAAACACGCTACCGTGTTCGAGAACTCTTCTTAAGTCCGCCGGCATGCCTACACGCTCTCTGTATGGAGCCAAGGCATGACACGTCTCTATAATGTGGGACCCATCGAGCATCCTTTCTCTGTATAAGGGGATTAACATATTACAATAATAAATCATACAAACTAAGATAACACTGATAAATAATTGTCAATTTAAATACATAACTGTAAATGTTACATGTGTTAACTATTAAATGTCTGTTTTTAAAATATATAAGCTATGACTCTAAATCGTATTGTTAAAGATATGATAAATTTATGAATAACATTACACATGACCGAAGTGTGGATGAGCTTAATGGAAACTTATAAATAAAAAACTTTCTTTTATACTATTTTCTGATGGATGAGATGGATCTATTTACATTTTATATAAATTAATGTTAGCTATTTTATCATAAAAGTATATTTTGGACAATATAAGAATGGTGAATTTTACAATAATATTAACATATTACAATAATAAATTATAAATTAATTTAGATAGTGGTATAAGGTTAATATTTTAGAGAGATAGAGAGTGGTAGATAGATAGATAGATAGAGAGAGAGAGAGAGAGAGAGAGAGAGAGAGAGAGAGAGAGCAGATGGGAGAGAAAGAGGAGAGAGGAGAGGTAAGAGAAAAGTGAAGATAAATAGAAGATTGTTAAGAGAGAGAGAGAGAGAGAGAGAGAGAGAGAGAGAGAGAGTGAGAGAGAGAGGGTGATGAGGAGAGAGAGCGAAAGAGTGAGTAAGAATGAAGTAGATTAAAAAGAAGATAGAGGTAGATTGAGATGGATCATAAAGTTGGATAAATATGTAATGTACTCTTATTAATTAAAATGGTTATGTTGATAGTATACAATTTTGTGGCAAAAGAAAGAAAGTTCAATTCACACTTAATGACTCACGAAAATTTGGAAAATTACGCGATTCGTAACCTTGCTTATACTTCGTACTGATCAGAACCATATTTACTTTTCCTTCTCTAATGCAGTTTCCGTTTTGCCTTCATAGGAGAGGGAGTCTGTTTTAAGTTCGTGATGCAAAGCTCAATGTACTAGGAAGCATGGTGCCATAAAGAGGTAGAATCGCTTCCTGATGACGTCCTTCTCGTCTCACTTAGTGCCCACGTACTGGCCATACATCATCAACAACAGGCCACCTCCACACAATTAAACTATTTAATACAGCGTTAACTTAACCGTTTAGCTTTCCCGTCCCACGCTCCAATGATGACTCGAGTAAAAAAAAAAACTTGCTATAAATCAGTGAAATACGTAGCTACTCTCTAATCCCAAACGTTAATGAGAGTTGTGAGTGATTTATTTAAAGTAACTGTTTGCTTTTGGATTAAAATGAAATACTGCTAATAATTTCGCGCCTTGACGTGCTTAGAAATCGGTAATGTTGCCGTATCGAAATAACTCTATCACTCAATCCCAAAGGTAGTGCTCTTCGTCTTTTCTTTATTTATGTCCATATTTTTGTTTTTTCCTTTTTCAATTTTTTCACCCCAAAATATGCGCAATTACAAAAATTTGTTGGCTTATTGTCAGGTTTAACCTTCCAATTAAAATACAGGATTATTTGCGTAAAGCTGAATCGCGCTTTAATGAGCTATATCCAGAGCGTTCTGTTGATCGATGGAAATTTTCTTTCGGCACCACGAGCAAAATTTACTATCCATTACAACGATTATAAATAAACTGGTGATGGGTTGACCAGTTGGGGATTAGATTAGATTATATTACGACCTGTGCACCGCAACCAGTATTGGTCTATTGTGCACCTCCATTTTGTATCTAGAGATCCTCGTTAAGCTTGAGGCTTTTACCAGACCTCAAAGATTTTTCAAGGGTTTCCGTGTCCTTGTGGCTTCCTTCAGGCTTTTCCTCTGCCATGATTAGGAATCTCAGCCTACATAGGCCTTCGCACCAACAGAAGAGGTGTTCCGCCGTTTCTTCGTCTTTTTGGCAATATTTGCTCAGGCTTGTTTCTACCACTCCGAGTATATGCCTACGGAGTCTGCAGTGTCCAGATAATAGTCCAACTATTATTCTAGTCCTAGCACATCCTAGATTTAGTAGTTCTGCTTTTAGTTTCATTCCGTCCGGCGGTATTTTCCCCTTCCTTCTACATTCCCATTAAGCGGAGGACTTATTTGTAATCCATTGTCTAATGGATAACTTTCTTTGAACTTCCTGAAAAGTCGATGATCGCGAGATCTGCTACGCAGCGACAGTGAAAGAGATAGTGACACAAATTTTACTTAAACGGACAACATTTTAGCGTCATTGGAGTATTACCAATATTTTCTCCAATCTTCTTATTAATTGTGTACGTATTTCCTATCATTGTGATATGTTACCGAGTTGTAATGTTCTGCAAATTAATAACAAAAAATAGAAGAAAAAAATGTGTTTATTAATTGATGTTGACACTCTGCACAATGTCCAACTTGACGCACCTCAATAATAAAAGCAAAAGCAAACATTAACGTTTAACATTAATACAATTACAATTTTTTTAAATATCTAATAACCAACCCTCGAGCTTCGGCAAAAGTAGAGCAATATAAACAGAAGTAAGAAGTTCTACAATAGATCGAACTTAATTCGTAAATTACACAGTATGATGCCAACACATCGACAACGACAGTGGATGAAAACAAAATCTTAAAGTAAAATTTTAAAACAAAAACACAGACCTAAGAGGTCAATTATACTTTCGTAAATGATATATTATCAGGTAATCTTTATGTTACCAATTCTACGTCGAGATGTTGAGATGGCATTTATACGAAGAAGATGTTGACGCTGTATATCATCATGTATGTCGTAATCTTGTAATATGTCATAATGCAGTGTAACATTTCTAACATGCATATTTTAAATGTAAAAATCACCTGGTTCGTTTATTTTCTTTGGAATATTTGAAATTATTTGGATGGGTATTGACTTATGAGGATAACCGTGTGATCGGTATAGATGACCTATTGTGTTTACGGAGAATAGGACCAAGGACTACCTTGAGTGTCCATCTTCACATATTCAATTATGTTTACATCCATAAACGCACTGGACTGAATGTAAACGTCTCTTCAAATATTTTAGATTCCGAAAAAGCTAATGACACTATAGTATATTACAGGTGAGGTGTGAGATTGCCATTGTCCAGACTTATACTCAAGAGCCCTTCGTATTAACCTTTTATAGTAATGATTTTGCAATATTTATGTCCCTTTAACAATCCACCTTGCTGATAGCAATGTTACAAGTAGACTCAAAACGATGAAGATCTGAAGACCCTTATTCAATTACACCAAAATGGCGTCGTTGTTGATGAATAATGCAACCCAATTTGTCGACATATTTTAACTTATTCATTCTCATAATAAAAGAGCTAATGTCGTTTATAAGTACAATTACATTCCAATCTTACCAACGTACTTAGTTATCTAAATTACGCCAACTTTTCAAATGCTAGATATGGAACGTCATATTTTACAATTAATCTGGCTAATTATGTCTCCGGGGTGCTTCACGCTTGATCTGAATGTAAATTCACTCCACTCTGTATGATAAAAAAAAGGTTGGTGTTGATTGGTTTAATGAAAATTTCCGCTGAAAATTAAAATAATATAATTGGAATCTTTGAAATTTTTACAAGCAAAAATATAATACAAGGAATTAATTAAGGTTTTTAGTTGAGATGAAAAAAAGCTAATGGCACGAGAGGGATTCGAACCCACGACCTTCGGGTAGATACGCCGCTGCTCTACCACCTGAGCTATCGTAACCTCGATCCACTCGGACATCAACTCCCCATCTCAACCCTACCTTATGAGTTTTCCCTCCTTTTGCCATTTTTCAAATGTCGTGTAATCGGTTTGGATTCTCGACGACAATTGAAATGGCGACGGAGAGCTTTAGTGAAGTGAAAAATGGCAAAAGGAGGGAAAACTCATAGGGTGGTGTTGATGTCCGAGTGGATCGAGGTCAAGATAACTCAGGTGGTAGAGCAGCGGCGTATCTAGCCGAAGGTCGAGGGTTCGAATCCCTCTCGTGCCATTAGCTTTTTTTCATCTCAACTAAAAACCTTAATTAATTGTAATGTTTAATTGGTCAAGCGGACCACGAAATTAGTGAAAATAATACAAGGAGTTGTGATAAGTTGCTGGGGAGACTTATAGGTGAGACCTTGTCAGTTGGCAGGAAGAGAAAGACCTGGAGCTCAAGTCTGCCGCTGACTACTGGAAAATTTTGACTTACTGTCCTTGAACTGAACCTTGTTACTGCAACCCAGCTATGTATAGGATTTAAATGTGGAGCGGAGTAAGATTAGGAGACGGGGTTGAGAGGTGTCCAAAGGGTATATTACCTACGCATATTGGGGCGGCAATCATCTGTTGAAACCGATATATTAAGTCATCATTAATGCCGGTAACCTTTGATCCAAAGGCTCCGCATTGAATTACCTCTCAATCCGAGGCAATATAATGCAAATATTGGACCTGGCGTTTATGGCTAAGTGATAGACGGGACCAAACAACGGTTTCAAGAATTGGGAAAATGAATCAAGTAGCTTATGATAGCCTGAATAATAGAATCTATCTATCACAAATTCCACTACAGAAAATAACTAGTCTACATTTCAAAACAACTAGAAAATATTACAACTAAACATACATCTGGAAATTTCTACACAGTCTGCTAAGAAAACAAAATAAATTACTAGCATTATCAAACCCCTCTGGACTTTAGGACTTCAGCTCTTGGGTAGTACTAAGTAGCCTAAGCCAAATCCAAGCATTTCAATGAAATATCCTTCGCATCAACACCAATGAAACTGTCTACATTTCTAATCAAACACTGCACAAATACCATAAAGAACTCGTTCCATCTCAATGACACATGTTCCCTCAACAAGCGTACTATCCGCCAAAATCCTTTGGCCCGCTTTCCCTCTCGCCACCTCCATAAATAATGCAAAATCCCCAAAACTAGTGCACCATTTAATCAGAACTAGTAGGTTAAAATTCAATTATTACCTATTCTTAACGGAAGTTCACACCTGACGCCAGATAATAAATTATTATTGTACAAGTTTATACGACCTGCAATAATTTATCGGCAGGGGCGTGTAGTGTACCGGTGTTACTAATTTGAAAATCTGGTCTAGTGTGGACAATAAATTTCCTAGGTTTGCCAAGCGTACTAACTCCAATGTGCCCTTTATCAATAACAAGATAAAAGATACCAGGGACGACTGATTTATTAAGACGAATTCTCGTTGTTCACTTTATACACATACCTAAAGTTTAGAAATAAAATATATAGATCAGTATATATGTACCTTCTTTAAACAGCAAAGAATTAAAACGATTATAAGGATGTCCTGAAATTGGGTGTAGGTTATAGTTTCTGTCTCCTTATTTGAATATAGAAAGAATTTTTTATGGTAGTCTTAAGGAATTGTAAATTTGTAAGCACTTTATATGAAGTTTTAATAAATTGTTTTATTTATATTTTAAAAAACCCGTAAAGCCTCCACGAAGGCCAATCTATGTCTTATAACAAATAAAATACGATTTACCACAAAATAGAAATAAAATAAAGTGTCTGTTTTGTAAAAAACTAGCCAAACAACACTAGTTGTTACCTCAAAACTGTGTATAATTGACTACTTTGCAACTAGGGCAGGAAAAACCGCAAGCAAGACCCTACACCGAGGAGCCGCTGATAAAGCTATGGAGGCTGATTAACAACCTGAAGCTGGCCAGTGAGTTATAAAAAAAACAAGGGAGCACAGTAGATCTATTCACGTCGCGGTGTAGAAGCCCTGTGGCCGACTCTTTTATCACTATCCCTATCCCTATAGGGTCTTATTTGAATTTTTTTAAGTTGAACCGGGTCTGTGGTAACCTCTACAATTTTTCTCCAAAAAATCTAAAAATTTGAAAAAATGCTAAAAATTATTTAAACTTTTTTTTAGCGTAATTGGTTCAAGAGAAATTCAGCCGGGCCATCTAAAAAGGACACCCTGCATTGCTAATACAATTGAGGGTTGATGGGGTACTAAATAATACACTCGAATAAATATATTCACGATCAATATAACAAAAGGAAACAAAAAACGAGATTTCTACCAAGTTCTAGATTCTCATATATAATATTGTGCACTACATAGATATATAAAAAATCAGCTCTGTTTCTTCCAATAAACAAAACAGCGAACCCAAAGACTCGTTGACACGCTCAAGAACAATCATCATGGAAAGTAGCCTTCCTAATTTCCTAATCGTTCTTTATATGGAACAAGAGAATGACTCTTCAATTATGTGAGACATGACGGACATACTGCTTTAATTGGCCCAAAAGTAATTAGATAGGTCACTTACACACATGACCTATTCTTAGCCGGATGAATATGATTCCTCTTCTTTGATACTAGTTTTCCGAGGACCACGTATGACCTAGCTCATGATGCGTGAGAGCTCCTCTGCCGATCTGGCCTACCGACGCGGGCACTTCCTTTTGATCGCATTTTTTATGGCATTTTTACTGACGAGGACCCAGACAAACACCATCGATTTGTAACGACGACGAGAAGGTCCACGGAGTTCCGGTCACGGACAGCAGCAGCAAAGCCTGGAGGTTTGTACAGTCAAGGTAGGCAGAGCCTCCATCATCCTGAATCACCCCAAGTACCTGTAGTGCAGTAAACACTATAGTGCGGCGGAAATAAAAATATAGAAAACGAAAAAAATTCAAACTGATTTACATTATTATATGCATTGGTTGAAGTAATGAGGAGCGGTCAGATTGGTCAGTATCGACTTTTATTCGGGTCATCTTCAAGGCATAAAGTCTAATGTCATATAGTTAAGTATAAACGTTGACAACAATTTACTTAAATGCATCTAACTTGACTCCTTCAACTTCAAACCACTTTATTAAACGACCGGGTCACTGTATAACAAGTAAATAATATAATTGAATAAGAAATTACGAGATGCAACGCAATTTTATAGTTGTAATTAATCGAAACTAAAAAAATACGATCGGTAGAATTCAAATTGGGAGATTGTTTTGTATTGAAGTTTTTTAATCATGACAGTGCAGTACATACCAGATAGCTTGAATTCTTTTCTGGATTTAAAAAATGAACACTGTCTCAAAAATCTTAACACAGCTTTCACAGGATGTATTCTTTTTTTTCTTTTGAAGTCACGGAGTTATTGAGAGCGAGAACAGCATTCAAAATTAATTTAATAGCAGTACGATCCGTTCAGGTTATATCGGCGCCCACTTGATTTCAATCAATACACGAGATCCGCCCGGAGCCAAACTCATAACACGTGGAATTGTCAATTAAATACGGAAATTCATTCATTATTCATGACGTCGTCGGAATATTTGGACACGACAGGGCGAAGAAGAAGAAGCGAAGCCCGTAGCGCCACTCCCGGTGACGGCCGTCGTACATCTCATTAGCCTCGCGCACGTGTAAATTTCATTACGGTTATGACAAGTGGAGCTAATCCGGCATAATAAATTGTAACAATGTGAGATGATATTATGCGGACAAGATGGTGATAAACGTATTTCTCAACTGTAGGGCGTGTCTTGGATATCGATCTTGGTGACAAATTGAATTAAACTTTCAAACTAGATACAACGTAATATTTTACAATTCAATGCAATAGATTTGAAAGGCACTTGCTTAAACGTTGATAAGCAATTTCGTAATAAAAACCTGGCCCATCTTCTAGTTAAAATCGTCTTATAAATATTTAATGAAGCAAGTTTCGAGCGAATTTTATTATTCTGACTCACGAATTCGCCCCAGTGCAGATAACGTGGCACATATTTTAAAAATATATTTACTTATTTTGCTAAAACCTTCCCATATGACCCATATGTTAAGATATATAGATGTACATATACATTGCCAGGCAAAAGATTCCACCCACTTGTAATATAACTACATTTGTATATATTTTTATTTGTGGAATTTTTTTCCTGTCAGTGTATTTAAACAAATATATTTTTAAAAAAATATATATATTCAAAAAAACTTGAACATTACGATAATACAAATATCACAACAAACCTCTTATTCTCTCCATAGGAGTACAAAAATTGTATATTTTGTTTAAAATAGTTGTTTATTTATTTTCCAAACTGTAAAAACCTTCATTTTATTTTTTCAATATTTTCAAAAGAATTACTGAACGTAGACCGACATCTGATTCCAGACTAACACCCAGGCTGGGTGGTTCTCGAGGCCCGCCGGACAGATTTGAGCTTATATAAATCAGTAATCAGTTAATTAAATTTGAAAAAGTAAAATAAAATAAGATTAAAAGAGAGCGAAACGATGAAAGGGTAATAAAAACTTATTTTGGTGAGGTATAAATTCAAAAATTGAACAGCTAGGTACTCCACTCTCCAGTGACTTCCAGGCCGTGCAAATCTAGTGTGGGAAGGTCCGTGACTGTTAAGATGGGAAATCAGCATTACTGATGTCAAAGTAAAACGTAATATGCGTAGTTCTCTCAAAATAGGGGGTTGCAATAAATCGGGAAACATTTTCCATGGTACGAGCAATATCCAGTGCCTCCCCTTTTTCATAGGATCGAGTTTGAGTGCAGTATTTCTCAAAAAGTCATCGGAGTTACTTGAGTGTAAGTCAATTAAAATTATTTTCAATTAATTATTTAATTAAGACACTTTGTTCATGGGAAAGTGTCTTATAAAAATCAAAGTAGGTGGAAGATCGAAGCCAGCAAACTGAACTCTCTCGATGTTTACCAGTGAAGTTTTCGTAAAATTTAGATGTACATTCTGAGCAGTTATTCCTGAAAAAAATGTATTTACGAAACAAAATATTCCAATGAGAAAATGCTATATTTTTTTATCAAACCTTATTACAGCATTTAATTTTTATTCCAATTTTTATTCTTTAAGTAGCACCATTTTCAAGAGAAAAGGTATCCTCCCTTACATTTACTATCTCTTCCTGAAGTCCTTCAACTTGGATCGATGGTTTAAAATTAGAATCAGCAACAATTTTTCACCTATCACGCCAACCAAAGCTGGCATTCCACGAGAAAGTATCCTTGGTCCACTCCTCTATAACATCCGAAACGTCATTGCTGACATACCTACTCATCCAAACACACAACTCACGACCGCAAACACCAAAATCCTAGCCCCAGAAGCAATCCAACAGCTGAACCTCATTATCGACCGGTGCACAAGGTCACAAGGATCAGGAAGAACGAGCAAAAAGCCAACAAGTAATGTTTACGTTCGAACATCAGACCTGCCCACCAGCACAAAAAAACAAATAGATAACACCACCATCCAACGAAGTCCACTACATTGGGCTTTACGTAGATGACTTACATGGAACCCGTATATAAAACGACACTTTACAAAAGACGGGCTATTCAGACATCTACAGGGAACAAGATCAACACTAAACATACAAAACACTCATCAGACCTGTGGTTTCTCTCCCTTTGCTTCCTGCTCTGACAGATCTTTGAGATTTGTATATACCTATACTATTTGCTCAATGTATATGTATTTTGTTCAGATAGCAATACAATTTTAAAAAATTGTACCATGCAGCGTGAAAATAAATAAAAAGCATTTATGGAACGTAATTTTAACAAAATCGATTCTAATACGATCACCGTTCCACAAAGGTTTCTTGTTTATCCGTTTTCATACATTACATTTTTTAAGATGAACGTCAAAATTACAAACCGTCCAAAAAAACATTGCAATATAATTAAGATCATTCAAGGATCATTTTCCGTTCACATAGGCATATCCGTCATCGTTGAGTCTGATGACTCACGTCGATGTTGTAATGTTTTTCAGCCAATCTCTGTCAATTTATCCCAAGTCACTTTTGACGTGAAGAGCAATGGCCGGTTGTCCAAAGCCGGCTGCTTATATTTTAATTTTTGATTAGTGCAGACTAATGCGCAAACATTTTCCGGTGGGTAATTTGTTTCGCTCTGATTTTTAAAATCAACGCGAACTCTTTGGGCAGATAAAAATAAACTATCATGAAGATATTTATTTAGAAATCGTGAGATGCGGTCTGGTGTGATGTAAGTTTCAGAAAAACATTTACTTTATCGTGCCAACGTTTCGATCTTTATTGAGATCATCTTCAGGGCCTAGGATTTACAAACATTGTTTATATATTACAATTACATTTTGGATGTGGAAAAGTGAATTTATACAATGCAAAATATATTTTTTAAATATATTCAATCAAAGTGTTTCTACTCACTCAAAGTGTTTGTCTTCTGTGTAATTGTGTTCTGTGAAATACCCAGGCCCTGAAGATGATCTCAATAAAGATCGAAACGTTGGCACGGTAAAGAAAAGGTTTCTCTGAAACCTACATCACATCAGACCGCATCTCACGATTTCTAAATAAATATCGATTAACGGTCACTAATCACCACACATATCATGAAGATATTGCTAACAATATTTTTGATCGCATTTGATTATTTAATAACAATTTGTAAATTTTGACTGCTGATTTCGCTAAACGGAAACACAAGTAAACCTAAATTTAACTCCAAAGAAAATATTGCCATAAACACCTAACTATTGAATTTATATCCAAATAAATTATTTACTATGACTTCTTCTCTTCCACGCAATAATAATAATCGCAGGAGGCGTCGGACGGCGCTCACCCTGTAAGGTAAAGGTTCTGAGTTCGATTCCAGCGGCCCTGCATTCGAACCCGACATACATACAAAAATTTTTTTTCAAAAACACCAGCACCCTGAGAGTTTATATGACCTCTGCTGTTGCGAACCCTCGTAAAAAAATAACAAACACAATAGACCTTTTGTTTTGCCCTTCAAGAGAATTCTGATACCAGAAATATTTGCTATAATCGATAAAGCAAACTTCATTAAAGAGAATTCATTTTCTCATGATTAATGAATGCGTAGCCCATGGAAGTATTCGAGGCCCTTTATTTTATTTTATAACAAAACATTTAAAATAATATTCTAATATAATGTTTAAATGTAACAACAGTGAAGAATAAATGGACTCTCTCTCAGCTAAGACCGAAAATAAATCAACTGCTTAAATGTAAAACAGAGAATTACTTAAATGAAAAATATTCCCATTGAATTCAAGATGACTTGTTCTTTATGTGCCAAATAAATAACTAGAATAGAAGCAACAGATCGGGTATTGTATGGAAATTCATCCTTTGACAAGCTTTCAACCTGGGCTTCAGGGGTTTCAAAAACGCCGATAGTGTCCGTCCGGTCACTCCAGAATGACGGCCCAGATAGAAAAGGATTGTGTTTTATCCGTTCACTCGCATTCCTTTCGACTCCGATCATCTTTCGAATCATGACGTTAACGTTTATTCAAAGGGCCAAGGTCCAGGGGACTTTACTAATAATTAAGTTAAAAGCTAGAACCATTTTACTATCCTGGTCGTAAAAAAGGACTTTTTCCATAGGTCGGAGTAATGACTTTTTTTCAAGTACAAAAAAGCCAGTAGTGTCGTGTTGTCGCTCTTCTCAGGGCCGGACTTTATTCCTTTAGAGACTGATTCAAAATTGATACCATTTGATTGATTGATTGACTGATTGATACTATCAAGACCGCCAACAATTTCTAATTTGGTCTAAGCCCATAATTTTTCTCCAAAAGGTAATATACACTGAAGAATAAAATTAACACACTACCCTTAAATTTTAATGCATTATGGTTTATACATGGTTTGCATACCAAAAATAGGTTTGGTTATAAAAAAAATAAGGCATTTAAAAAAAATGTTTATTACATAATTCTAAAAAAAAAATTGATTAAAAAACAAAAAAAAACAGAAAATTCAAAAATAAATAGCACTATCCATAAATTTTAATACATTTAGGTTTGCAAACCAAAAATAGGTTTGGTTATAAAAATAAGACATTTAAAAAGAAAATGTTTATTACCTAATTCTAAAATTCAAAAATAAATAGCACCACCCTTAAATTTTAATGCATTTAGGTTGCAAATCAAAAATATATTTGGTTATAAAAATGACATTTAAAAAGAAAATGTTTATTGCCTAATTCTAAAAAAAAATTATTGAGTAAAGTACAAAAAACAGAAAATTCAAAAATACATAGCACCACCCTAAAATTTTAATGTATTTAGTTTACATACCAAAAATAGGTTTGGTTATAAAAATAAGACATTAAAAAAGAAAACGTTTATTACTTAATTCTAAAAAAAAAATTATTGAGTAAAGAACAAAAAACAGAAAAAATCCCCTTAAATTTTAGTGTATTTAGATTGCATACCAAAAATAGATTTGGTTATAAAAATAAGACATTAAAAAAGAAAACGTTTAATACTTAATTCTTAAAAAAAAATAATTATTGATTAAAGAACAAAAAACAGAAAATTCAAAAATACATAGCATTACCCTTAAATTTTAGTGTACTTAGGTTGCATACCGGAAATAGGTTTGGTTATCAAAATAAGACATTAAAAAAGAAAACGTTTATTACTTAATTTAAAAAAAAAACAATTATTGATTAAAGAACAAAAAACAGAAAATTCAAAAATACATAGCACCATCCTTAAATTTTAGTGTATTTAGGTTGCATACCAAAAATAGGTTTGGTTATCAAAATAAGGCATTTAACAAAAGGTTTATTTCCTAATCCGTTAAACGACCTTGCATCCTTGGAAAATATTTCTTATAAAATTCTGAAGAATTCTTTTCCATTCATCAGGAACAGCCGTTTCCAACTCACCTGATGCGTTAGGACCTGGGTATCGCCGTCGTACTTGTCGCTTAAGTTGGTCTCTCACCAAACAATCAATTCCAACGGCACTAAGGCAGTCATCCACAAAACGATAGGCATTATCCGGCATTAGCAAGAATCTCTCAACGATGTTGGGGGCAAATGACACTATATGTTCTCTGATTATGTCTTGTAAGTAAATCTGTGAAGTAGGAGATCTTCCTGGCACAATAACCAATTCGGTGCGGGCTCCCAACATCTAAACATCAAAAATTGACCATTATACCCACCTATCAATATCCCAGGTGTTAACAGGACATGGTGATTTCGCTGAAAAATTACATATTTTCAGTCTTAAATCAGACCCATTCTGCACGTGTGGACAGCATCGTGAAACAGTTGATCAACAACCAAACAGTTTTGATTGTGACAGGTTCATAGATTTAAAGATTGGATGGCTGTATGAGGTGAATGCAGAAGTGCAAATATAGAATCTCTTTGCAGCGTGATATCTAGTGGTGCCGGATTTGATGCAACGGTGAAAATGTGGAAGGACATAATGAAAAGGAGGGCTGGCCTACGACGCAGTGACATACTGTGACTAAGAGTTTGGCAGATGGAGCGAGATGCGACCGTCTAACAACAAAAGAAAGAACATAGCTTCCGTCTATAAACCAAAAAACTTTATGGAAATGCAAGCCAAAACCCGCAAAGAGCCAGATATGGCTTAGGAGCGGCAAAACAAAAAGCACAGACGGTGCGGTGCGGGCGTCCAAGAAAATGCCACCCCAGAACATCCATTGAAGGCTGTCGAAGATTTAGACTATGTAGAATTGTTTTATGTGTGGATTATTATGATTGTTTTATATGTTGTATTATGTTTGGTGTGTGCTATGTATGTTTTTGATATTGAATTTGAATTATTTCATTAGCTGAGTTCTCCGCATCTCATGATCTCTAAATAACCGTTACTTAACGGTCTCTAAATATTATATTATAGTCTAAACTCTAAAATTTGTGTAATGCACAATCAACGGGAAATCTCTTTAAAAAAACATTCATGTTATATACAAAACTATAATGAATTGATAGAATAGATTAAAATAAATACTAACAAGGAGTTATTTACGTCGAGACCTTCAAGATAGGAGACTAAGATAGGTGTGGTAGAAGAAATATCACAATGGCCAACGCACAAGCCTCCGGAAAGTCATAACTTCCGCTTTTATTTTACAATAATGCTATAAATTGTACAATTAATGGTTCTGTTTTTCATTATACATTAATCAATTTGCACCATTCGAGCCTTGGTCTTTTGGTTGTTCGGTGACCATTAATTATTGATTATTTGAAGATCATGAGATGCGGTCTGGCATGACGTAGGTTTAGGAAAAACATTTTCTTTATCGTGCCAACGTTTCGATCTTTACTGTGATCATCTTCAGGGCCTAAGATCTATAAACACTGTTTAAATTAAAAATGAATTTATACAGTGATAGGAAATCATTTTTTCACATCCTACATATATTACTATTATTGAAATAATGTTTATAAATCCCAGGCCCTGAAGATGATCTCAATAAAGATTGAAACGTTCGCACGATAAAGAAAATGTTTTTCTAAAACCTACGTCACACCAAACCGCATCTCACTATCTCCAGATAATCACAAAGGGTTACGTTGACCAAAATTATCTGGTTTTAAACTAAAATAATGTTATCTCCTTTTCATTAAAGACATACGAGATTTCATCGAACATAAAATTATTATAAATTGTTCCTGCAAACCTTTTCCTTTCTTAACTAAAATTAAATACTTAATAGTATTATTGAACCAAAATCCTCACGATCTCCAAATAATCAAAAATATTAATAGTATTTCTTTAATTTGTTTTGAATATACTTGAGCGAGTGTTTCAGGAATGATTGTTATTTGCGTCTCGTCGAGTCTGCTTATGTATCATATTCGAATGGAGGCTGTTCAGGACCCCGTCGGGATGTTGGTCGGTGAAGAATTCGGGAACGTTTTCGTGTGCCGAGCTTTCACTTTTTCGGGGAACTGCGTGAACTATTGCACCCGATGTTTATTCAACGTCGGACGGATCTGGAATGCCAAATCAAGTGATGACAAAAGCGTGATTGTGTGTCAGGTCGCGGCCTAGGGAAGCCCGGCAGGGAAATTTCCTCTTGTTCCTGGAACAATTAACACATTTTAATAAAAGAAAAAGAGCCGCCGATCTGTCGATTTCATTAGAATTTCAATGTGGCAGTTATAGCGATTGTACAGTAGCCTAAAATGTGCACAGGATAGGAAACAACTTTTTTAATGAAATACTTCATCATAAAAGCGAAAGTGGAGCTATTTTACTGCGTGTACAATCTTAAGTTGGACATCGGTCAAGCCCAGTGAAGTTCCCGGCCTTATCTCAGCTACGTAATTTCAGCCTCAAAAGCAGTTTTGAACCTAAGTATTATAGACCAGGAGCTAATTAGGTCGTTATATTACAAAAATATTGCATCACAGTTTCTCTTTTGATTGTTGTTAATGTCATACTGAACTGGAAAATGCATGTCGCCAGTAGGAAAATTGGTACCAATGGTCGGAGGGCGATGGATAAATTTGATGCGAGTGGCCTTAGAAATTAATTTATATCTCCGCATCCGCTCATCGAAGGTGAATAAAATAGAACTCAAGACGTTCGGTTTAGTATCATTACAAATTGTATTCTTATATTCTTATAAATTTTTGTTCCAGTAGCAGATTTTTCAAAATAATATGAGGGATTCTCAGAAGAGAGACCGTGGTTCACTATTTGTACACATCCAACTCTACTCGGCTCCTGCTCTATACACTCGAAAACAGGGTTTAGAACCAGTTAGAATGGTAACCATTTTTGTTACGAGAGTTCATAACAGCAGACTTCATATCAACCCTCAGAGTGCCGGTCTTTTTGAAATGCCGGGCCGCTGGATTCGAACCCGGGACCTTCACCTTAGAGTGATGAGCGTCGTATCAACTCCTAAATCGTTGCGACCACCGACGCATCCTAAGCAAGTAATTGAGCATCAACTTTATATTTTCACATGAGACCCACTAAATTTTCATACATTATTAAAAACTAGAATTTATAATATAAAAAAATTCCACCAAGAACAAATTGATTGATTGTGTATTTCTGGAGATATTTCAATTCAAAAATTTCATACAAGATTTCATAATTTCAATGCTGTTCAAAGAAAAATAAATATTTTGAGGGTTTATCGCTTATGTTAGGAGGAATATTAGTACCCTAAAAACCAATATACAATTTTATTGTTTATTGTTCATTATTATTGTATAACCATTCACTAAGTTAAATTTTATCTAGACTACTTTTAAACTTTATATTAGAAGAACCTTTTAGTGCAGGACTTTACAGAATTTAATAGCAGTTAATTTTAAAAAATGTAAAAATGTGAGTAACAATGCCAATAGATCTTTAAATATCATTGGTAGTATAAAATATCCCAGTCTTTCAATTGAAATGTCCAGAGAAAAACGTGTTTAATGTAACTGTTATGGTGTCATTTTTATTGTGAATAAAAATTTGTTTTTGAAAATGTATCAAATTTTGTTAGATCTCATTATTATCATTTGAAATAATAAGTTAAAACTCAATTACCTATTACTGTGTTATACAAAAATATCGTTTAGAAACATATTTTAGATCTTTGTATACCTCGAAATTTAACTAACCCCACAGCTATCCATTTTAAGAGAAAAAAAGGCTAAAATCAGAGTACTTGGAGGAATTAGGGAATTACTTTCCCAAAGTACATATCGTGCACAATAATCGATACTGAAAGAACTTCTTGAAAGAGACTATCAGACGAAATATGCTTTGGCGTAAGAACTTACAGAGTATATGTATTGATATATCTGAGCAACTGGACAATCCATTAATTTTTTGTAATAGCGATATAAACATCTTTTGAATGTCATAGACCTTTTTCCAAAAGATGCCTACCTAAATAATGCCAACAGCACCGCAACACATTATTTCTTTCATCATTGGAGATATAAGAACATCATAATTAAATGATCCAAACTTATCTGCATGTAATCGCTCATCAACATTTAGATGTAGGAATGATTCATAAAGACGAATCAATAAGCCATGCCAGTTAATCAAAAAATATCCTCGATGTGCAATAGAACTCAGAAAGAAGATTGAACTCAGAATTCAGTATTAGCAGTATCGACCATTTTTTCATTTATGAACCCTCTGGATCAAGGGAATGATGATGTCTTGAGGAAGAACGCCAAATTTAGTTGCTACTGCCAAACTTTCGACCTATTTTAAGACCATTATCAGGACAAAACAACCTTAAATGTGTCTACAGATTAACATATTTCAAATTTTTACAAGCGAGCTCAAATTTTATTGAAGTCCATCTCAGTCCTAACATTGCAAAGACTGTAATAAGTTACAGGCATGAGGCAAGCTAAGAGGTTTATAAACTCTCAAAGAAGAAGACAAAGGCACTCCTCTCTCTTCATTTCAGGAAAATTTGAGGCCTCTGTACCGGCCACTGCCATCTTAACTATAATCTGAAGGAGATGGGCAGAGCAGAAACAGAAACGTGCCGAATTTATCAAGAGGAACCAGATACATCGACACATATCCTTTGTGAAAATGAAGCATTACCAAGACACTACCTCTTCGGTAGGGTATTTCTCACAACATTATATTCATTATAAGAAGTTTTTTCAGGCGATCTAACGTCATATTTTACAATTAATCTGGCTAATTTTGTCTCCGGGGTGCTTCACGCTTGATCTGAATGTAAATTCACTCCACTCTGTATGATAAAAAAAGGTTGGTGTTGATTGGTTTAATGAAAATTTCCGCTGAAAATTAAAATAATATAATTGGAATCTTTGAAATTTTTACAAGCAAAAATATAATAAAAGGAATTAATTAAGGTTTTTAGTTGAGATGAAAAAAAACTAATGGCACGAGAGGGATTCGAACCCACGACCTTCGGCTAGATACGCCGCTGCTCTACCATCTGAGCTATCGTGACCTCGATCCACTCGGACAACTCCCCATCTCAACCCCACCTTATGAGTTTTCCCTCCTTTTTGCCATTTTTCAAATGTCGTGTAATCGGTTTGGATTCTCGACGACAATTGAAATGGCCACGGAGAGCTTTAGTGAAGTGTACTTCATATTAATTCTTTAAATTCACTAGTTTTCGTGGTCCGCTTGACCAATTAATACCTTTCATTAATTAAGGTTTTTAGTTGAGATAAAAAAAAATCACGATAGCTCAAGTGGTAGAGTATCGGCATATCTAGGCGAAGGTCGTAGGTTCGAATCCCGCTCGTGACACTGACTTTTTTATCTCAACTAAAAATTCTTCAACTATCTTAATTAATCTACTTCTAATCAACAGTCTTACTTTAAGACTGTTAAAAACTCATTACTTAATTAAAGACAAACTTATGTGAGACTTCGAGGGTGGTTGAGTGTAAATAGGCATAATTAATCACAGAATACCCATAATTTTGTTTGGTTTAATGGAAAAATTATTAAATTTTGGTAGTTAAGACTTTAAGGAAAAACTTCAAATATTGTTACTTGTTTTTATTTTTAGTTTTATTTTTGAAGTAAATTTTATTAAAAATATTGGTTTAGAACAAGTTTTCTTGATCACAGAGCCTATCTATGATTGACTCATAATTTACTTTATCTAAAAGGTTGGATTTAAAAAAAAAAAGTGTTCAGACTACTTTCAAAGGAAGAAAAAATAGTAATGGTCCTTTTTGTACTGAACGTTCTTAAAAATAGTTCTTTGAGTTAACAAAGGCCCCTTGCTTCGTGCCCGCTAGGATTAAGAAATAAAAATTCTATTTAACGGCTCAAATCCCCTTAAATTTTGTTTTTATCCTAGTTTCCATCGCGACCATTTAACTCAAGTCACAACATGAATTAATTTATACACCCCGAAGGAAAGGGGGAATGGTGAGAGGCCTCGTGAATGCCTACGTCCAAATTATATTTTAAATATCAGGGGAAAGGAACCGTCCCCACCCACAAGTTGGACACCGGTGGAAAGAAATATCCTCGCTCTGATAAATAATTCATAGACGGATCAGGAGAAGAGGGAAAAAGGATAAATACATTTAAAAGACAATAAATTACAGCCGGGTACCGATGTGACCATTGTATTAGCCGGTGAACTGCATTAGCCAAACCCACCACCGATCCGTTCGACTATGATTATCCATTTGGATGATTTACGCCTAATTATTATACATTTTGTAAGGACATTGTAAATGATAATGAGTTTATAATACCGAAAAATAAACCATTACACAATAAGTGATAAATTATTAATCATTTTCATTAGTGATTTTCAAGATATGTCAAAAGAAAAACAGCTTATACAATGATTAAAAGTGTATAAACACATATGAAAGGTATACGGGATAACAATAAATAGGTCCCCCGAAGGTGTCACGCATTCCCATATACGTATAGAGAAAGGTGATGTGTCCCACATATTCAAATTCAGCCACGTGTTGTGGCTCCCTATAGGGCGCGAGTAGCAGGATTCCCTTTTTAAGGGAATTGGGAATTTTTTATTGTATTTAGGAGTTAAATTATGTGTTTTGTGTTTCTGGGTCTTGTACGAGTGAATGTATTTATTGGTGTGAATGGAGATGGTCTGATGGTAAAGTAGGTTCTCTAATGCCCCTCAGGTTGTTTGTATGACTTGGATCCATGGCGGAAATTTTATATAAGGACCCCATCGACCCTAATTTAGTTTAGTTTATTACAGTGAACAGGTGGTGGAATATCGAGTACTCCATCTACCAAACAGAATGAGTGCGATCAATGTATATATGTGTAAATGTATTTATTGGCGTGACTGTGTATTGAGTGTGTGTTGCGGTATTTTACTTCCGCTCGGGGTTGAAATGACCTAGATGTCGGATGCCCCTACAAAAAATAAAAAATAAACAGCACTTTTTTTCTTTACTACAGAAGTTAGAAAATAAATTCGAATTGTAAGATTTCTTTAATTTATAGGATGTTTTGTAGGTGAGATCTCCTCAGAAGAAACGATCTCCCAAGGCACATTAGCGTGTAATTAGTTAATTAAATTAACTAAGCATGTACTAAATTTTAAAGTCTTTTATTATAGAAACGAAATTAGTGTGTGCAATACTATTTATTATTTTTCACTTTTGATTGATAATTAGCATCAAAATTGGTTGTTAAGACGTTATGATTTTTTTAGCATTTCAACCTTCAACGGACCAGAGATTATTAGCTTTTATCATACTGTTTTTACGGTCCATCTACTCGACAGCTACCCAAAACTATCAGACTTATCGAATTGGCCCTGGGCAAGGATGACATGGAAAATCGTGAAGCTTCCCTTAACAACCCTCTCCAAGACTGGAAAATTCACTGCAATTGGAGAGGTAGTGGTAATAAACTCAGAGGAGTGGTAGGACTACTAACCGGTCACTGGCATCTGAGAAAACATCTACACAACATGGGCATATACATCGATTACCCCATCTGCAGATTATGCAATGAGGAGGAGGAAACAGCCACCCATATCATCTTCGAATGCGAAGGTCAATGCAGATTTAACCTAACATACAAAAAAACTTAGTGAATGAAGTGTGTGGTGTTTAATGACCGTTAGTTAATGATTATTCGGAGATAGTGAGATGCGGCCTGATGTGACATAGGTTTTATGGTATGGTATGGTGAAAAAGGATACTAGGAAGAGGGGTTTACACTCCCCAGGCACTGCAGCCTTCTGGCTTATTGTACCTTCCTAGTTCCTTAGTTCAGTGCAATAGACTCAATCCTTCTTCTTCAGGTCATTGCCTGCCGCTGCTACAATTTCATTCCCTAAATTTTTTTTCCTATATTAGGTTAAATCTCCATTGAGCTGTTGCTTCGCATTCGAAGATGATATGGGTGGCTGTTTCTTCCTCCTTATTATGTAATCTACAATTGGGATCATCGATGTATATACACATGTTGTGTAGATGTTTTCTCAAATGCCAGTGACCGGTTAGTAGTCCTACCACCCCTCTGACATTGGCCATCTCCAATTGCAGCAGTGCTTTTGCTAGTCTTGGTGAGGGTTGTTTCATCATAAGTTTACTATGCCTAGCACTGCGAGAGATTATCCACTTCTCCTTTTGTTTTGTTTGGATCCATTCTGCGATGGAGGATTCTATGTTTGTTTTTGTTATCCCAAGTATAGGTTCGGGGCCTATGTATGGTCTTGCAGATCCTCCTCTGGCCAGTCTGTCCGCTTTCTCGTTATCCAAAATTCCCCTGTGCCCTGGCACCCAAGATATCATCAGGTTGTTGTATTTCCTCAGGTTTTGGAGATTTTGGATGCATTCACTGAATAATTTTGAAGTGATTCTTTTACATGCTAATGCTTTAATGGCTGCGCGGATATCTGATCTTATGAGGATTTTTTTGTCAGTGTAACCTCTTTCAAGAATTTCCAGGGCTCAAGCATTGATGGCATGTATTTCTGCTTGAAAGACCGATGTGTACTTCCCTAATGAATTTGGTGGCTTATGTTTTGGGCTTGTACAGAAAACGCTTGATCCGTTCCTTCCTTTGTTTTGGAGCCATCTGTGTACCATATCATTGTGTCTGATGCTCTCCTGTGTTCTTCCTCTCCTTTATAGTCCGTTGAGACTTTATAGGAAGTTGTGAAGATTGTTTCCGGAAGAGGTAGGTTTTAGAAAAAACATTTTCTTTATCGTGCCAATGTTTCGATCTTTATTGAGATCATCTGCAGGGCTCAAAGTGTTTGTTTTCTATGTAGATGTGCCATTATTGTGTGTAGTGTTGAGAGTACCCAGTCCAGTTCGCCAAAGTGGTGAAAGAAAAAGTTTTTTCTAAAACCTACGTCACACCAGACGGCATCTCACGATCTCCAAATAATCATTAGGGAATGAAATTGTAACAGCAACAGTAATGACCTGATACTTCTAAGGAGAACGATTGAATCAATTGCACTGAACTGAGGAACTAGGAAGGTACAAAGAAATCAAAACTCCTGGGGAGCATAAACCCCTCTTCCTAGTATCCTAATTACCATGCCATACCAATATAGTTATCTGATGGCACATTTGTAAAAATTAATAATGCTGTATTCAAATTGTATTATTATAAATCAAATTGAAACCTTTTCAGAGAGTTTATTTATATCAATGTATTAAACCCCAACTCTTCTGCATTACTAATTAGGCTTTTTAACTTGTGGATTGTGTTTTTTCGATAAGGATCCGTGGTTACAAACGAGCTGAATATAAATTTCAAATAAAACAAATTAAGAGGTATCTCCTGCTAGGAAGAACTATTTGTACAGCTTTGCATAGTAAATTGACATACCGAGCCCTTCAATCAGCCCACGCCTTTAAGCAGAATTACGAATCAATTAAAATCTCGCCTTGGTAGCGGAAAGGACTTTTTTTTGTATTTTGTCAACCCCGATGAATATGCTATTCCTTCCCTTTTGAAATTCACTTCATTATACCTTTTAAGCCAGGGTGGAAGAACCTAATTCACGTGTCCGGTCGTAATTTATGCGTGTCTAATTGAGTTTGTTACAGGAAACGTGTTTTAACAAAGTTGTAGATCTGAATAAGATTTGCATTTGAACAGGAAAATAAAAGTTATAGATAAAAAAGGACACGTGGGATATTACCTGTCTGGAACTGCTCATCTTCAAGGTTTCTCTTCGACATTCTAATTATAATTTATTTCAGTTGAAATGGTAACAGAAATATTGTCAATATGTTTAATTTTGAACTAGCTAAGCAAGTAGAACAGTTAAAAAACTTCTGATTGTACCATTAAATGAATCGATTTCGACTATATAAATATGTGTGGTGATTAGTGACCGTTAATCGATATTTATTTAGAAATCGTGGGATGCGGTCTGGTGTGATGTAGGTTTCAGAAAAATATTGTCTTTATCCTGCCAACGTTTCGATCTTTATTGAGATCATCTTCAGGGCTCAAAGTGTTTGTCTTCTGTGTAATTGTGCCATTCATGCGTGTCGTGTCGAGAGTGCATCCAGCGGCCCTGCATTCGAACCCGACATACTTACAAATGGGCGTTTTTTCAAAAACATCGGCACTCTGAGGGTTTATATGACATCTACTAATGCGAACCCTCGTAAAAAAAAATCAAATAAAATAAACTTTTGACAAATGTTATAATTTACGATATTCTGAATACCTACAATTAATTAAGGTTTTTAGTTGAGATGAAAAAAGTTAATGGCACGAGCGGGATTCGAACCCACGATCTTCGGCTAGATACGTCGCTGCTCTACCACTTTAGCTATCGTGACCTCGATCCACTCGGACATCAACTTCCTATCTCAACCCCACCTTATGAGTTTTCCCTCCTTTTTGCCATTTTTCAAATGTCGTGTAATCGGTTTGGATTCTCGACGACTAGGAAAACTCATGAGGTGGGGTTGGGATAGGAAGTTGATGTCCGAGTGGATCGAGGTCACGATAGCTCAAGTGGTAGAGCAGCGGCGTATCTAGCCGAAGATCGTGGGTTCGAATCCCGCTCGTGCCATTAACTTTTTTTCATCTCAACTAAAAACCTTAATTAATTGTAATGATTTAATTGGTCAAGCGGACCACGAAATTAGTGAATTTTGAATACTATTGAAATTAACGCTCATTGTCAATCTTTAGTCACTACGCATTAGTAATCGTAATAAATGACTGAATGCGATTTGAACATTCTGACAACGCTGGTGTATTCCAGCAATACATACAAAACAAGCTCTTCAAAGTTACAAAAATACACCCATTCAAAGTTCTGCTTCATTGATTTATAACAAAGCGGAGAATCATTGTTATAAAATTCTATTAAAAAAATAATAATAATATCATAGTTCGGTCATTTGTATCACATTCCATGGATCGCTCACAAATATGAGTTAAACTTTTCCAAAACATCTGTGCCTTGTTTTATAACAATGAAGGACACATTTATTATTCTGGTAAAAATCATGACATTCATCAATCAAGACATTCAATACTTTTTAACAGCGACTTTATACAAACAGTAAGAATAATGGAAATATGACGGTAAAATTAGTCAAAAATCGAAATTCATTAAAATCACTTAATTTACTTTGAACACTTTTGGTTTACTCTAAAAATGAACACATAAAAATAATAAATAATTCCAATTAATTATTCTTTTATATAATGTGTGTTATATATTGTTTTCGTATGCTATATGGGAAAGTCGTGGGTTCGAATCCCGCTCGTGACGTTAATTTTTCATCTCAACCAAAATCCTTAGATAAAAATAATAATTAATATCAAATTATTAATATGGTCAATTATGACACTAAGAAAATACGGGTTAATATGATAAATAATTTAGTCAAGTCCCCATACTAATAATTCTAACAGTAGGCAGACGAGAAATAACCAAATTTTGTCTATTGTTGATTCACACGTATTCAGCATTGTATAAATTCACTTTTTTCCACATCCTTCATGTATTTGTTAAATTAAAACGATGTTTGTAAATCCCAGGCCCTGAAGATGATCTCAATAAAGATCGAAACGTCGGCACGAAAAAGAAAATGTTTTTCTGGTCCATCGAAGAAACTCATTTTCGATGAGGGTGGGGACCAAGTTCAGGGTGGTGACATCCAATCCCGCTCTAGACCTTTCTTTGCGCCACCGGTCCCCTTGGGCGTTAGAAAAATATTCCAGATGCGACGGTAAGAATCGAACCCACGACCGCGGGATCAACCAGCTGAGAGTGACGCCTTAACCCCCAACAATGAACTTGCTTGATGTCTGGCCCTTTTGTCTACTATAAATCAGAATTTCCTCTTCATCAACCATGTTGATTTTTATTTTTTCTTCGTACGATCCCTAAAATTTCTTATTGTGAATGGTTTATAAAAGGGAATCGTCCCATTCACATTTACGTCCTTCTGTATTCGACAAACAAACCATTCATGCATCGTGTTACGCTTAAAAGGATTAAAATTAACCCTATTCAGTTTCTCACATGGCTTGTGGGGCAGAAATCAAATAAATAATTCTAAATAAAATTCCATCCTCCGCCAGATTATTTAGAATAATAACGAAAATAAATTTCTTTTTTGATGTTGTCTTGACAACCAGGTAATAAAACCTCGTAATATTGAAAAATTTAACGATCATATCTGTGATAATCACGTTTGATAGGTGATTAATTCTCAACTTGTATGTTTACTGTTGTTTACTGTCTTTAAAATTAGCATCAAAACTAATTTCAGCAAGTTTGTTTCCCTACAAGTTCAAAGTGTATCCATATATCCGGTTATCCAGATTATTACCGTTTTTCAAAGGAAACCTTCCACTTTTTTATAGTATACTACTAGACCTATATTTGATGAAATGTATTTTTAGCAAAATTGATTTAATAGTGAGTTAGAAGGACAAAATGAGTTAGAATAAGCCATGTTGTAAAGAAATAATTATTGGACACCGAAATTGTTTAAAATAGTGAGCAAATAAAAACGCTGCCAGAAGCATTCAGGATCTAATGGTGCAAAATGAAATTTCTTACTTAGCAAAATTAAAAACGCCTTTTAACATTAAGGATTAAAAAATGGCTGAAATTCAAGTATTTTTGATAAATCCAATCTTATCTGTATCAAACAGTTATTATGTCAACTAATTTCTCTTTGTTATCGTTTTATGATTATGTATTATTTCAGTCATGCAATGCGGCTAAAACACTTTTAAGCAAAGACAATGTCATAATAATGATTATATTATGACTATTACTAGATGACTTGGAGATAAGAATTTGGATTGATAAACGCTCAAGTCTGCACATGTACCGAGTTGAGCCTATCACTTCTCGCAGCCCTCCAGCAATTCCAGCTTTTGTATCTACAATAAAATACCGGCAGTCCTCGAAAATCACTCACCCTGGGTGTTAGCAGTCCGGGGTCACACCTCGGTCTTATCCGTCCAGCCACCGGCTTCGGATACTGTAAACATAAAGGTCAATTCAGCACCCAACTCATGCAGTTCCAAACCCATTCACACTCACGTTCAGTCTTAAATACATTCCCTCCTATTTTTCAATACATTCCTTTCCCTCAATTAGGGTTGAGGAAGTCCCTTACCCTATACATCTATTAATAATTGAGGGTTGTTGGGGTTATAAATATTCCGCCATCAGCTCTCTTACCCTACATATTCACGCCTATAAATAGTCTTATACCCTTCAAACGGAACTACATCTATTATCTATTTATGGGTAATTTAAGGTCTTTGGGATACCAATATTCCACCAATAGCCCTCTTATATAGGCATTCACGCCAATAAATACATTCACTATCAACACGCGCTAGGTACACAAAACTATACAATAAAAAATCCAAAAATAGGAACAGGGGAATTGCTACCATGCTCTAGCGCATTTGTAGATTAGAATATGAGTCCTGTAAAAAATTGGATTTTTGTAATGTTTGTGTGTTTATCAACGTAGTAGTAATAATAATATTTTACGATAGAGATACAAATGGTTTGTGTTGATAAAGGCCTTGCCAAAACATCATGTACATCGTTTAGGATCTGGCGGGCACTATGGAAAGGGTTCTCTCTTGCAGTAATGACAATATTTCTGTCCTCCCTTAGCGTCCTAATGCGCTGAGATCCACTTCCAGACCTCTTAGCACTTCCAGTTTCTCGTAATCGGGCTAAAGTCCGGGAGACCACGATCTCAGAACGCCAACTGCCTCTGCGATATCCACTTTACTGTGACCTCGATAACTCATTTTCACAATAATATTACGAACTTTTCGTTCAAGATAATGTCTTTCCATGGGTAAAGAGAATACAACTGGATTAAAATGGAAAAAAGACGAGAAAAGGTGTTGTATGGGTAAAGTAATCTTCATGTTTTATATTTTTAAGTAAATCCGTTATTAAAAAGAAGGATTATTATTATTCGTTTTGGTTATGTTGTCTATTTTGTTTATCCAACTAACAAGAATATATGGTTAATTAAATTAAAATTAATAGAATAAGAATAAATTACAAATATCTCTATTTACGTTTGAGCAGTTTATTATCAGTTAAAAAGTGATGGGCTGTGCCGGGATTCGAACCCAGAACCGCTAGCGTGGCTATTTATTGTTTATTTATAATTAACAAAATATTTATACCACTTTGACTATAAACATTATTGAATAATTAATTTAAAATAATAATGGCCTATTATTTGGCCCAGATCAGTTTGCCTTTCCTCAATAATTATTTGTTGAACCCATTGGCACGGTTCAAGGAATACGATTATTACTTGAGCTCGTTAGTACTTCCTATTCATTCCTCTCGCCTACCTCCTACGCACCACACCTACAACTCGAACAATAAGCCCTAATGTTTCCGGTAGCTATTTCGTCAAGAACAATCAAAACAAAAGAGCCACTAGTTTATTTTTTTCAGATGATAGAGAATAATTAGAATCGAACCGGCGAAATGATGCATTAATTCGGATAACTCCCTTTCAATTTCAATCGGGCAAATTGCTCATTTCAATTGGCTTTTGACAAATGCGCCTAATTGCTATTTGTTTCATGAATATGTTGCCAAAGACAATTTATGCATTAGTGGTATCTCTCAATCACTCGATTTTTACACAATGATCTTGTTATGCATGTGTACTAAAAAGGCTAATTTGTTAAAGATATATTATTATTATTATTAATTATCATTCATTGGTCAAGCGGACCACGAAATTAGTAAATTTAATGATTAAAATGAAGTACACTTCACTAAAGCTCTCCGTGGCCATTTCATTTGTCGTCGAGAATCCAATCCGATTACACGACATTTGAAAAATGGAAAAAAGGAGGGAAAACTCATAAGGTGGGGTTGAGATAGGAAGTTGGTATACGAGTGGATCGAGGTCACGATAGCCTAAGTGGTAGAGCAGCGGCGTATCTAGCCGAAGATCGTGGGTTCGAATCCCGCTCGTGCCATTAACTTTTTTTCATCTCAACTAAAAACCTTAATTAATTGTAATGTATTAATTGGTCAAGCGGACCACGAAATTAGGGTATTATTATTATTTACTGTAAGTTTGTTCAGGAGTTCTATCCTTTTTATTTATATATACTAACATACCTGGTTAGAGCATCGGAGAATTGATCCGAAGATCTTGGGTTCGAATGCCGCCTGTGACACAAATTTTTCATGAAAAATCGTATATAATTAATTGAATGTGTACCAACATGTTTCTTCATATAGCAAGTATCAAACTAAAAAAAACTGAGTAATTACACAGATAGTTGGTTATAACAAACACGAACATCTGAAATAACTGAAAATATAATTACTCAATTAAGAATAAGCTGATAAAAATAATTAAAAAGTTAATATAACTTAAAATACTTAAATAAATAAATAAGCCTTTTTTTATTGGTTTATAATATGTACATAATTGAAACAGAGAAAAAATTATTGATTTTCTTTTAGTTTTTTCTTCTTCTTCTTCTTCTTCTTCTTCTTCTTTTCCTGCTCTTTGCTCTTTCTTCCTCACTTACCACTTCTTCTTCTTCTTTCACGTCATAGTCATTTATAAACCGGCCCTATTTAGAGCGAAGCCCTCTCCCTTTTCCCTCCAAGCTGTCTTATCTCTTGTGAGTATTCGCCATGAACCTCCAGCAAACTCCCGAAAGTCGTTTTCCCATCGTGTCTGTGGTATTCCTCTTCTCCTAGTGGATAAGTGTGGTGTCCAATTGGTTGCCTTTTTGGTCCATTTACCAACTGGAGAACGAATCACGTGACCTGCCCAATTCCATTTCATTATTCTAATTTTCGCAGTTACGTTTTTTGCATTTGTTTTCTTTCTAATATCATCGTTTCTCCATCGGTCCTTTCCTTTTTATATTTAACATGCTTCGCTCCATTGTTCTTTGGGTGACTCACATCCTATCCATAGTATGTTTTGTTAGAGGCCAGGTTTGAGCGCTATACGCTAGGGCATAACGCAAGTGTCTAGTATTCGAAAAGAGTTAAGTTTTTAGCCGAACAAAGTATAATACCAAAAACCTCCATAACTAAAAAGTTAAATCAACAATACATTCTCCAAAAACAAAAGAAAAGAAAAGAAAGATCATGAAATTTCTTTACATACTCATGCTATTGTAAATGCAATTCGTGCTATTACATACCTACTATTTACATGTGGTTCATTTGATTTTATTCATTGATTACGAATGATCTTAATTTTAATGCTTCCTTAAAAAATTACATTAGTTACTGATTTTTTTTCACGAGAAAGATAGGTAGCTGAACTGAGGATACTAAATTAGATAGATGCTGGCTATTGTAACCATCTATTACCCGTTTATACAGGATGATTCTCTATACGTACGAAAAAGTTTGTCAGGCGCTTCTACACCTCAAATACAAGAAAAAAGTTCGTATGAACCAGGTCCGATTTTCAATCCTTTCGCAAATACGCAAATATTCAACCTTTTTTGTTAACTTTCTACGGTTTTCGTCATTTATTATACGTAGCCGCTGAACTATTCATTTTTGGGGAAATTAATAACAAAAGCATTGAAAATAGCGTTACATTACAAGAAGGCAACTTTCTACAACTTTCGATGTAATTTTTGTTTAAAAAAGCACAGACCCTAAATCTCTGACAAACTCCTAAATTTAAATTTGTAATAAAACTAAATTTGCAACCTCGTGGGAAAAATTCACGGTAGAGCTTGGGTATTTTACAACAACCTTCGTTTAATTAGCTTATTATCTTTCTAGTGGTGTGCACTTTTCTTTAATTACATCCAACCAAAATACAAAAATTTTATGCTAAATGGGAAAAAAGTGATAACGGTTTGAAAAAGGGGGAATGGGGTCATCTAAAAATTTAGCTTTTTTTTCCTAGTCAAAATTTATTTCCAAACTTTAACTTAATAAACAAGCATAAAAAAAGCCAAAGCAGAAAAATTGAACAAAATGTCTACACTAAACACAGACAAAAAAAGAGAAAAAAGAATAACAATGCAAAAGTTATAAAATACAACTTTTTTTTTTTTTTTTTTTTTTATTTTATTGGCCTTATGATCTTGCATATTAGCCATAGTACGAATTCTTTCTTGTGTGTTCCAATTGGGGGTTATCGGGAAAAAAGGGCCAGAGGCGACGGTGGGAATCGAACCCACGACCGCGGTGTGAGAGTCTCTCATGCTAACCACTCGGCTACCGCGGTCCCCCAAAATACAACTTCAACATAATAAAAAGAACAGAAATAAAGCAAAACATAATGAACAACCAAATTATGCGGGAAAATCCTGTATACTGTACTTTAGAAAGACATGCAATAATTTTTTTCATACAAATCGTACTTGCTACATGCAATATTGCTATTTATTGCAAAAGTATTTTAAAATTCCATGTCCCCTCTTTGTAAATTCTGAATTGCACGATTATTCTTTGTCTTCTTTTCTCAATATAGTTTGTCAGATGAAAATCTACTTCACGGACTGACTTTTCCATGATTTGTCGATATCGGGAATTATAAAGAAGAATTCATTATTTGGATGTCAATCGAAATCATTTTTTTTTTCCAATCGTTTATGTGTTTTTACTTTCATTCTCTAATCGTGAGGGTTCATTTATGTTGAGAAAATCATCACCATCCCCCCAGTATCATTTAACTGACATCATTTTTTTGAAATCTTAGCCCTTCTTAGTTTTTGGAAGTTTTGCGCATTAAAATCGTGTTGTGATCAAACTCTCCTGTTGCAGTGATGAATATAATGATGAGTTACTGTACCATAAGTCTGATGGATTTACAATTAATTTCAACCCTGGTGGTTGGGGTCGTTACAGATAGATAGAAAACGTATAAAAAATTCATTTAAACTTTGGAAATCTCGAGATCTCCAATAATCCAGATTTCCGAAGAGAACAAAATGTAGCTGAAACAATATATTAAAAAAGTCCATTATATTAGTGTTCTAGTGACCAAATTACTTATTTCAATTAATTAATATTTTTATGTAAGGTTTTGGTTGAAATGAAAAAGTTAGTGTCACAAGCAGGATTCGACCCACGACCTTCGGCTTTTCATTTCAACAAAACCTTACATTAAAATATTAATTAATTGAAAGAAGTAATTTGGTCAATAGACCACTAAATATAATGGATTTAATAAGTAAAACGAAGTATAACTTCACTAATAGGCCACCTCATATGTCGCCGAGAATCGAATCCTGATTACACGACATTTGAAAAATGGCAAAAAGAGTGAAAATTCGAAAGGTTGTAGGTTGAGATGGGGAGTAGGTGCCCGAGTGGATCGAAGTCACGATAGCTCAAGTAGTTAGAGCAGTGGTGTATTTAGCCGAAGGTCGTGGGTTCGAATCCCACTCGTGACACTAACTTTTTCATTTCCACCAAAACCTTACATAAAAATATTAATATTCAAAAAGCTTTATTTTAAACTCAGAGTCAGACCCACCCTTAACTAGATTTTCCTTACCCCGTTCAATATAATGATTAATTGATTTAGTACAATTCCATTGAAATTGAAAGATACTCCTAGGTAAACTTAATTATTCACGTATTCAGTTTTCCATAATAAAGATTTTTGATTGTTATTTGGTAAATAGGAAATCTTACCTGAGGAAAGAATAGGGATAGTTAATGGGGGTTGGTGAACAGTTGTCACATGGCGGGACGATGATAAGGGTTTGACTAATATATGCAGCGAAAATGGGCGGACCAAGATGGCCAGAGACGACAAATTTTCTCGAAAGATAAATATGTTGAATTGTATTAACTTGTTTTTTCTTAATATGATTTTACCGCTAGTATTTACGGGCTTTACAAAAACGCATTTGTTTTTCAACATTTTGACATATTGCCTCTCTTAAATCAGGTGCGTCAACTTTAAACTTTTAATACGTTTGTGAGTTTCGCCGAGTAAATGCCCAAAGGGCTAATGTTTATGTGTCGGCGTACTTCAAAAGATTTTTATAGTTGACAAATAAAAACGTGAAACTTTGTTATTGCTGTGACTATAATTAATTAAGGAAAACTGTCGTTCTGGTCGTTCGCTATAGTCTCGCCTCTTTCACCGGACTTAGATTTAATGAACTTTACACTTTAATGGCTGTTCAAATGATTGCCGAAGTTGAGAAATATTCGATGTAGAAAGTCCCGCGATAAACTGAAGAGATGCAGTGTTGCTTAATATTTCACTCCCCTTGGCCAATTTCTCTTTACCTAAATGACAATTATAAGTGTGGGATATAATAAATATTTTACGTCTGTGCGTTGGGCTGTGACCCTAGGCTGGGTCGTAACTTAAAGAGGCCGCACATAGTTCCCCTTGAGGAAATTAATTTCACACGGGCACACGTCATCTTATGTGCAGTATGACATTTTGCAGAGCTCTGCACATCTTGGGATTATCATCCATCCTCGAACTCGCTGACTGGTTTTTAACTCGGCACTTTTGAAATATTACGTGTGGTGTTCAATTCTTAACATGGGTCATCACTGACATCCCCACGTCTCATGCGGTCGTCACACTGGATAACTCAATAGATGGATAATTCGAAAAATGAATTATTACAAGGAATCTAGTAACAGTATTTTTTAATCATGAAAAGCTATTCGTAAATAAACAAGAACTGAATAAAAGTGATATATAAATTATAATAGACTTAAAAAAAGTAGTCGTTTTTAGACTTTACCCTGTTTGATACCTTTTTAATCAATTTATTTATTTAAGTAGTTTATTTCAGAATAACCCCTAGGTCCATAGTGTTAATATCTATGTAATAACTATACAAAAAACATATATTAGCGTCAACCGTGTAGAGAGTACTTCTAATTTCGGATTATGCATTCTCAACCACACCCAAAAAGTACATTGCACAGTTGAGCGATTTTCATATAATAGCAATTACAAATTGGACAGCAATCTTGTCTACCTTACAAAAGAACGTACCATAGTTGAAAAGAGGACCCCCGAAAAAAAGACCAGGGAATGATTATGTCAATAACTTGATTTTAAAAAATTTGTTAGATAAGGAATTCGTATTACTAACCTACTTCTTTAATACACTGATGGGCAAATTTAACGCACCATTTAATTTATTGTTTAAAACTAAATCCATTATCTTTCTACATTAGTTACAGGTGTTTAGTTCCGTTAGTTTACCTTTGTACTGATTAATACCATTTGCGCAAAACGTCCAGTCAGGCATTTGCGAAAGTATGATACTGACAGATCCTAACATTATTAGATGAAGGAAAAAGCCAGCGCGAATTCGCCACGAGTCTGAGTGTAAATCACTCAACAATTCTTCTTCTTCGGCGCTTCAGAGAAAAAGGGCTTCACACTAGAAGGCCAGGTCAGGGTCGACCTAAGTCTACGGACGAGAGAGACGATAGATTCATCCTGCATCAGGCTCTACGAAACCGCAACATTACGGAAAATAAGATACGAAAGCTGATAAGACTAGTCCGAAATGTTTTGATTTCCTCCAGGACCTTTCCTCATGTAAGAAGGCTCAACGAAAGTAACCGCGGAACATGGCACCCGGCTCTTGGATATTTTCGATTAATATGGATTTGGGGATATTTGCCCTTTGATTAAACCTAACATTTCTATATTATATATACCATTGTATAAATTCATAGTCACATCTTAGATGTATTACACTGTATTTATTAATAAAATTGTTCTGTTTGGCCAGTGAATCGTGAATATCAACATTACAGTACTTGGGGAAGGACCGTCTACACCCGCATGCATCACCCAAGTTGGTGCGAAGCAGAAACGCATTCGTGAAACATTGAAACCTGAGAGTGTAGACGGACCCAATAAGTGATCAGTGCCACAGATAAGCAGAAACCAAAAGCCAAGAAACAGTGATGCTAATGACTAACAATTCCGGCTGACTGTTCTGTCATCAACTTGCAAACTTAATTTCAATGTTTTTATATTTTTTGTTTCTGTTTATAGAAAATTACTATAGCTGGTCCTACATGTTCGTTAATTTTGCTACCACGCTTAAGACGAAAGTGACTTCGATTGTGAAGATTACGGGGGGGAGTAATCTTAATCCATTCAAGTGAGTGGTCCCGTACTTCATAAAGAAATGGATAGTAATTTGTGGTGACCTGTAAGTTTGTAGTCACAAATAAAAGTTTTATTTTAACTTGTACAAAAACGATTCCTTTTTTAACTTGTATAAAATCACTTTACAGGAAATAGTTTGGAACTTTTGTGTGTAAGTGATGCGTGTTGGTGTGAGTCTCCCTCCCTCTCTCTCTCATCTCTCTCTCTCTCTCTCTGTCTCTCTCTCTCTCTCTCTCTCTCTTTCTCTTTCTCTCTCTCTCTTCTTTTTCTCTTTCTCTCTCTCTCTTCTTTTTCTCTTTCTCTCTCTTCTTTCCTTCCTTTCCCTCTTCCTCTTCCCCTCTCTTGCCATCCTTCTTTATTGCTCACGGATCCCTCTGTCTGGATTTTTCTTTCTATATATATCCCTCTCTATATTTTCTATACACTCTCTCTCTCCCTCTCTCTCTCTCGCTCTCTTTCTTTCTTCCTTTCTTTCTCTCCGTTTCCCTCTCCCTTTTCCTCTCTCTCGCCCATCTTTTTTTAATGTTCATGTATCTCTCTTTCTGTATTTTCTTTCTATATATCCCTCTCTATATTTTCTATACTCTCTCTCTCTCTTTCTCTCTCTCTCTCTCTCTCTCTCTCTTTCTCTCTCTTTCCCTCTCTCTCTTGCCCATCCTTCTTTAATCTTCATGTATCTCTCTTTCTGTATTTTTCTTTCTATATATTCCTCTTTCTATTTTCTATACTCTGTGTAGCTCTCTTCCTTTATTTGAGTCTAGATATCTTATTTAAAGATTTATCTTTTGGAATATCTATCTCTTTCGATATAGTACATCACTCACCCTATCTTTCTCTCTCTTTCTCTCACTCACTCTCTCTCTCTCTCTCTCTCTCTCTCTCTCTCTCTCTCTCCCCTATCAATCTATCTATCTATATATCTATCTTTCTCTCTCCAGTGAAACGTCCCTTTTTCTATGAATTTCAAAATTGAAAAAAATAAAAGAGAGAAAAACCTTTTGCATGCATACAGGGCGGATCTTTACGGCCGGTTAAATGGAAGCACGGGAGCCTGTGTGTACACTCGTGACAAGTTTACAGCTTCTTGGCGTTATTTATCGTGCAATGCTCTGTAAAGGTCGCGAGGGAGACCGGCAGAGAAGTCTCTTCCTTTTCTAACTCTAAATCACTGAAATTGCTTGAAATTCCAACAAAAGCGGATATTGACAGTTAATCGTACAATTTTGCGCAAATTGCCGGGGCGGTAGTCGTTAGGGTTGCTGCCGGGGCGTCGCGACCGGCCGTAAATTAGCCCCCTTTTGTTATTCATCTATGGAAATAGCAGCGCAAGTGGGCTAACGCTGGTAAAACTGTCCTTCATTTGGCACATCGTAAAATTTGTCGGCCGACATCTTTTATTTGCCTTTTTGACCTTGCGTTAACAGCCGTGACATTTACACTACATCGTGTTAAACCACTTTCTCAATTATATCATTATGCGTTTTGTTCTTGTTTTAATATATTTGAACCGTGTCCTCGCTAATGTTGGAACTGAAAAGTGGAAATCATTAGCATAACTGAGCACTAAGCGGCTTATTTTTCATTTGTTTTTCTTATTCTAATCCCAGCGGGTTCTTCGGCCCTCTTTTATCTACGACACTTCATTCCGCTTTTACCTTTCTTATACATACAACTCGGCCATCATGAAATTTATGCTATTTACACGATTGAATATAAAAATAAAATTATCCTGGCACAGCAGGTATGTTCTACAGTTATAAAATGGTTCACAATTACATTTGATTTTATCACAACAGTTGAAAAGCTGCATTTGTCTTGTTCGAGCCTACTTCAACATATAGTTTTTATAACATTAGAAATGTGAAACATAAGGATTAAATCAACAAAACCTCCCCAAATGTGTTATTTTATATCTCCAGGCCACATTTATTTACGGATGCCAATACGTGTAATGCTATAGGGATCTAAATCACTGCAAAGGTGAAGTCGTTTCGAAATTATCACCATATTTGAGATTTTCAAAGTCATAAGCCCCGAATATGGCGACTTGGGGCTTGGGACGCGACTTGGGATAACAAAACAGAATCTTCTTCTTATTTTAAAACAACCCTCACCAAGACAGGCAAACTCAATGATGCAATTGGAGATAAGGTCTGATAGTCAATCAACTGATAAAGCATTAGCGTGTAAAAAATCAGATCAAAATTAGTCAGTGAATCCATCTAAAAAATCTCCTGGGAACTTGATGAGATCTTGGGTTCCAGGGTACACACGTATTTTGGGTGACGAAAAAGCAGACACACTGGCCAGAGGAGGATCTGCAAGACCTGCATTGGCCCGAGAACCTGTACTTGGGATAACAAAACCATCGCAGAATGGATCCAAATAAAACAAAAGAAGTGGATGAACTCTAGCGGCGCTAGACACTGTAAACTTACGATAAAAAGCCCTCACCAAGACTGGCAAACTCCCTGCTGCAATTGGTGAGGGTGATAGGATAATTAAACAGTCACTGGCTTCTGAGAAAACGTCTACACAACGTGGGCATATATAACGATGATCCCATCTACAGATTATGTAATGAGGAGGAGGAAACAGCACCCATATCTTCGAATTCGAAGGAACGGCACAATGGAGACATAATCTAACATACAGAGGCTATGAAATTGTAGCAGTTACAGTGATCTAATACTTCTGAACTAGGGGACGAAGAAGGTACAATAAACAGTGCCTGGGGAGCACTAACCCCGCTTCGTAGTATCCTAATTGAAAATTGGTGATCTCCTATTTTATTCTAGGTTTAAGTTTAGATCTTAGATTTAAATTTTTACTTGCCGTAAGTTTTTCTCACAATGTGATAACTTACAAGAGGTAAGACTTACTTTATCTTTCAATTAGCATTTTACAAAAATGAAACAGAATTAAAATACACAACCAAACCACCACGTTATAAAGAAATTAAAATCATATTATACTCTTCAAGCTATAAAGAAGCACAAGAAGAAGCATAAATAAGTACATGGATTAAGAATAAACCAATCACTGGACGAAACACTTCACTAAATAAACAAATGGAACTACTCTTTTAAAATGACTGCTTAAACTGTAGATTCAGTCTGTATAAAATGAAACTAAAATCAAATGTGAAAAAATATTAATTATTGTGTTATACAAGTACCAATAAAAGAAGGTAAGAATTATTTTATATACATTTCATATACATATTCATATATATATACATAAGTGACCAGGTGGAAAATGAAGGAGATGATTTCCATGGTCTTGCCCAATAAAAATATTTCAGTCTATTGCCTTACTGTTTGGTCTNATATATATATAGAGAGAGAGAGAGAGAGAGAGAGAGAGAGAGAGAGAGAGAGAGAGGCTGAATCCTAAATTTGACATGCTAGCAAAATGTGTATACGGTTTTCCTGCTCGTATAAACTGCACACACTACCTAGAACAGTAGAATTTATATTATAGCTGTTTTTGTCTACAAAACATGTCATTTTATCATTTTTGGAAAACCTCAATTCCTTGATTAGTCTCTGGTTTTTGGAGTATAAAGTTGTTTATGTAATAATGCTTCTCCCCATAACAGCAAACCTGCCGGAAGGGAATATTATATTTTGAATTTTAAATCATTTCAATGTCGACGGATGGGCAATGGTATTTTGATGTTATAATTTTAACATTTCGAAAACAACTCGAACAAAACATTTAAATTTTGAAAATTTTCCAGTTTCCCATTTCGCAAATGCCAAGTTTTAAACCGATAGTGGTAAATTGAAATTTAAGACCAAAGATAAAGTTTATTAGGTTGAACATAAAGTAAAATGTAAACGCACATTCTCTTGTAAATGTAGAGGGAATTTGTAGAAGTTTGCATCTTGTCTTTAGTATATTTTTTCCTGATATCATTAATGATAATGTATTTCAAAAGAACGTCAAAAATTCCCAAAATACATCACCAACCTTGAAAAAAGTGTATGATCATCGTTTCCAAATAGCGGTTTTACTTTTTACAAGATTACAGTCTATGAGGAATATTAAACTCACTGCATACTTCAGAAATCTTTTCGGCAGTTTGGAAAGTTGATTTCTTGCAGTCAAGACTGTCCAATTTTTCCACAAAAAAATCCTTTGCCTTGTCGAGAGATCGAAACGTTGGCACGATAAAGAAAATGTTTTTCTGAAACCTACATCACACCAGACCGCATCTTTCTTCAAAAATGGCAAACTTTAGTTTAATGCGACAAACTACGTTCGTAGTCTTCTGAGCATCTTTTAAAAAATAGAGCGGATTTTTTAAAGTTTCAACAATATTAAAGACTCAATACAAATAATTTGTTTTGTTCAGTGGTTAAAAATACAATATCCTTGATATGCTACAAATAATTGAGTGCAATAAATATTTTGAAAACAATATTTATGGTTAAAAATTTAAATTTTTTTAGCTTTACCTCTACTCTGGTCATGAGCTGAATAAGAGATAATTATTTAAAGATAATAAAAGAACCCATATATTAGAATACAGAAATTGTATTTCGGGTACTTGGATAATTTATATGGAAGGCGACCTTGGTTTTTTTAAGTCCGGAATTGTTAATAGTATCAAATGAAGGCCGTATGAACAAAAGGACATCAAGAATTTAATGCCTATTAACATAATTATATATGCAATAACCTCAGTGGGGAGTCGTTAAGTGTAACATTAACGTCGTCGCCTATCTTACAGGGTGGGAGAACCTATTCTCCACTAAATCACCCCGTGTTGTATATTGTTATGCTTTCAGACAATGGGCCACTTGACAAAAACTTCATTCAAAACATCCTCAACAACGTGAGATATCTTTATGGTTAATAAATTCATATTAGGTACAAGGGTTGCACCGAGGGTGCGATGGAGAATATTTCACTCACGTCGCCTATTTACACAGGATGTTATTTACTGGTCGAAAGGTCGTCGGGCGGGCGCAACTTGTTCCATTGGTATTTCTGATTGTCGAGATGGAAGATAAACCCGAGGAAATGTTTCGATTTGTTGGAAAACGTGACGGCACGATTTTGTCCGACGGCCTTTCTTCGATGAGTTTTTGTACTAAGCATACGCACTTTGTTAATCGTGACCGTTTTTTGATCTGTGTGATGGACACAACGCATTCCACAATGATCTATAAGAAGACTAATAGCAAAGGCTAAAGACCTGGAACCACCCATCTCAATAAAGATCGAAACGTTAGCACGATAAAGAAAATGTTTATCTAAAACCTACATCACACCAGACCGCATCTCACGATCTCCAAATAATCATTAACTAACGGTCACTAAACACCACACATTTCTACACTAGAAGAACGAAGAACATGGGATTCTATGAACAAATTTCAACTGCATATGGACACCAAGCAAAGAGTATTCTGAAGGACATCGCCAGCAATGAGAAAAAACTTGCATCACCTATCAAGCAGAGAAAGTTTTTGTTGAAATGCAGATAAAACAAGGCCCTGAAGATAATCTCAATAAAGATCGAAACGTTGGCACGATAAAGAAAAAGTTTTTCTAAACCAGACCCCATCTCACGACGTTCAAATAATCATCACTTATATTGTTGACCTACCTATAAACCCTAATATCATCACCACCAAGTTTACCTTGCTTAGTGCAACATGTGAAAACCTTTCCTTACAACTTCCTTCTCGTCATTATATCAAAACATAGAATTTAAGTTTTTTAATCAGAAATCCCCAGGACATAACATTACTACCTCCACTATACTTTGAACCCTTCCTCAGAAGATAGACTTTCTTCCTGCAATATCTAAAATCAATGGAAGACTCATTACTAAAAGTTTAATACTCATCCATGATTCACATAATATACTCACCAATTTTGTCATCTACAGCATCCCCGTATCCAGCGTTTTAGAATTGTCATTTTTGTCTTAGAAAACAACTAGAACTGTTTGAGTGCTTTCCTAGATGCCGCCCAGGTTTTCGATATCTGGCACCCTGGCTGTAAACTCAAACTCTACATATCACCTCATACTAGAAGCCCGTCTGCATCAGCTAATACAGATTTAACCAATACAAGCCAGCGTACTACAAGAAAGAATCCTTGGGCCCATCCTGTGTACCATTTATACTGATCAACTTTCGATCCAGTACCGCAATTTTGCTCCTACCTAGAATCTTCAAGAGCACGCTCATCTAAAGCACTTATGGCACACTTGAACGAAGGAAATTTACAGTGCAATACACAGGCTTACTCTTCACTATGCACACGTTACACAAAATAATTGAAGAAATGGACAAACTTTAAAGGTACCAGACCACTGGTAATGAACGTGGCAAACACATCGTTACCTTTAAAGAAGGTAAAACTCAGGACAGTGATTAGGCTCTGTAAATGTTACTGACATCAGAGATAACACCTGCACAATATGGGTAAATTTAACGATGACACCCTTTTGTAGGTTATGAAATGAGGAAGAAAATATTGCCTATCATCGAATGCTATGCGACTATTAACCAAGAAAATCCGTAAAAATTGCAGCAATGACAGTCAATGACCTATTACTTCTTAAGATTAGATTGAGTCAATTGAACTGAACTGAGGAAGCTAAAAGGCTGCAGTGCTTGGGGAATACAAAACTCCCGCTTCATCGACATCGTTATACATCAACAAAAAGAAAATGTGGACATCGACTTACGTTAGGTTTGTACTTGAAGCTATACGTAGTGACCAGGTTGAAAATTGAGTCCTCACACAGGACTTAAGAGGCAAGACGTTAACATAAGGTTTGGTCTATTATGCTGTAAACATACAACTAACTTGTATGCAGACAAACCGTGTTGAACTGTACAGTTGTATCCAACCCTTCCAATGAAAAATCCTCAGACAAATCGTCAAACCACCTTCATATGTCACTAACTTCACTAGTAACAATGTACGAAACAAATTTTCTCAACGAATTATTCCATCCCTTCTTCCGTTTCATTCCAATCTTTCGATTCATGCATACTCTACTGCTTAAGTACTCTCTACACTTCCCATCCCGACAAAATTTCATGTCGCCTTAACCATATATATTGGGGATGGATACACCTTTTAGAAATGGAAAAATAAGTGCAATGAAGAAATACTCTTTTTTAAATTTTAGAATGCATAATCAGAAATAACATTGATGCAAGTAAAAAAGGAGGGTTTGAACGCCTGTGATAAATTCACATTTACGTAGAACAAAGTTTGTGGTACACAAAAGTCATTTTATGTTTTACTACATAAAGATCCATCAGAGGATGAAGGAAATGAGATAAAACACAAAAATAAAAGCCAGAAATTATAGAAATAGAAATGAGCTGGACGTGTGTGTTGACATCTAAAGGAAATGGGCAAGAAGAGCAACAAGCTAGACCTCAACGACAATCTCAGCAGAAATCGAAAAATATCACGGGAAAAACTTAAATCCCTCCGAGCCGTAGAGTTGTAAAGTTTTATCGCCCTGTCCCTTCGCTAATAAAGACATCATCTATTGTGAAATAGATGGAGGGCACTGCCAATTAAAAATTAGCATAGCCCCTGTTAGACAGACTCCCGCTGAGAATTTCCTACCGGGGTGTCATTCCTGAATAACGTTAACAAGGCACATTTTGGATTTAAACTTTACGATCTAATCTAGGAACTATGCCAGACTTACCATACTGAAAAAAACATAGACAAATATTGCATGACATGGTGAGTGAAAAATTAAAGATAAGTTTAAAAAAAAGTTTAATACATAAATATGTGTGTGAAGTGAGAGAAGATGAGTGGGGGAGGGAGAGGAAGAGAGGGATCTTAAAATTAACAAAATCGCAAAAAAGCAGAAGAGAGTGAGAAAAAGAGAGATAGTGACACTGAAAGTGGGACAAGGAGAGGGAGATCGTTTTATTTAAAAAATCTCAAAATATTAAGTGGTGGACGACTTCTCTTACAATTAACAAGAAAGAAGGAATAAGTGAGGGAAAGAGATATAATGGCATAGGAAAGAGAGTGATAATGAGAGTGGGATAGAATAGAATGGAGACAAAGTGAAAAAGGGACAGAGACAATGAATATATCGTTTTATTTTAAAAAAATCTTGCAAATTTAGGTCTCTTACAATTAACGAGAAAGATAGAGTGAAGAAAAGGAGGATAGTGTCGGAGCAAAACAGAGAGTGATGAGTGAGAGGAGATAGATTGGCCATAAAAAAGCAAAAAAAGAGGTTGTAAAATTCAATAAATACCCCGTAAATATTATTATTAGTAGTATTATTAAAGAGTTTTTCCTTTCTTGCCTGAGCACGTTCTTAGACGTATACAGGCTTTCGACAGGGTCTGGCATCCAGGCATACTTTTTAAACTTAAGCGCTTCCTACCCTCTCATTATTATCTTTTAATTAAATCCTACCTAACTGATCGCTGTTTCAGAGTGTCGTGCGGCGGTAGTATCCTGACCCCGTACGATGGTAGTATCCTTGGTCCTATCCTATATATCATTTATACCGCTGACCTACCAATACATCCTGACACTATTATCACCACCTACGCGGACGACACCGCAATCTTATCCTCTAACTCGAATCCTGACCTCCAATATCCAGGAATACTTTGAGCTTATCGAAGACTGGTGTAAAAATTGGAGGACAAGACTGAACAAAGAAAAATGCACTCAGTGTACTTTTACTCTGAAAAAGCAGTCTTGCCCTTCATTGTACATCAACAACAAAAAGATACCAGTTTCCACTCAAGTCAAATACCTGGGACTATATCTCGACAGCAGACTGACGTGGAATCCCCACACAAGACTTACAACAAAAAAACAATACAAGATTCACTAATTTCGTGGTTCACTTGACCAATTAAATCATTACAATTAATTAAGGTTTTTAGTTGAGATGAAAAAAAGTTAATGGCACGAGAGGGATTCGAACCCACGATCTTCGGCTAGATACGCCGCTGCTCNGCAGCGGCGTATCTAGCCGAAGATCGTGGGTTCGAATCCCGCTCGTGCCATTAACTTTTTTTCAACTCAACTAAAAACCTTAATTAATTGTAATGACTTAATACAAGACTTGGACTACTACGAAAACTTACCGAAATCGACTTTGATAATTAAGACAAAGCTAACACTGTACAAGACTTTACTAATACCAATATGGGCATATGGAGTGGAACTGTGAGGTACTGCCAAACCTTCCAATAATCACCACATCCAATCCTTCCAATCGAAAGACCTTAGACAAATTATCAAAGCACCTTATTATGTCACTAACATCATTATCCATAAAGACCTCAAAATTCCTTTTGACAACGAAATAATCTGGTCCAGACTCCAAACCTTCCACACCGACCTTTCGAACCATCGTAACCATGCTGCTCGAGCTCTATCCAATCATTCCCATCCTGACAATCCACAACGTCGCCTCAACCGACGTTGGCCTAGGGACCTTGACCCCAAATCATACTCACTGAGTGCCAGCAACGGATGGCTCCTCAAAGTATGTGTTCTACCGGTGCAGGGCTGTCATTAGTACTCGTGTTGTACTGTGTTATACATTAATCATGTTTACATATAGGTATAGTATACTATCATGTCTACGTAACAAATAATTTTAAACAACTTTCTTTCAACTTTCTTGATCAAATTTGTTGTTTTTTTTTCTTTACGAAAAATTTACGAATTGTTCTTATTCGAAGCACACACATTCAGACTAACAAAATGCAGTTATTAATACAATCACACATTTTGAAAGTTGTGCAGTTTTAGTTTTCACCATTGAAATGAATATGAGGGGGTTGATGGTTCGCATTAACGCTTCTCGTCGTAATTCGTTGTCAACGGTAGCTACGTGGGCCGACCTCTCTCGCTTCGTCGCCCCGGCTTGAAAGCCTTCGCGCGTAAAAGGCATCCGATATCGGACGTTATCGTCAATAAATTCACCGATAATTCGTTTAAGAAGGTGGGCGGTCTCGAAAGTTCGGCTTTCTTTGTCAACGTGGACGCACGTTTTCCCTAAATTAAAACCGAGATTACACGATTTCTGACGCGGGTCTCGGGTAACGCCGGACTTTATCTGCTTTGCCGGCGTGGGCGTTTGATCCGGGTTTTAAGGAGAAAACCGATTTCGGAAAACAAACGTCCACCTTCGTCCTACCTCGGTCGTTATACTTAAAACATTTATACCTCATCAGGGTTTGTGAGGTCCTCCTGGCGTCGCTTTTCGCTGAGACTAAATTCAATAAACACGGATTGGGCACGACAAGAAAGCATTTGCATATATTAGTGGGATATGTTCCAAACTGCTTTTCAACCCTAAAAAGCCACCGATAGATTTTCCTTTTCCCTTTAATATGAACTTTAATCTCCACGATATTTTTTACAGAGCTTTCACACTGCGTTTTATAAATATAAATTACCAATAGGCTGAACATTTCTTAACATCCTATATATTTTATGAAATCGAAACTTTTGTCAAAATACGTGAATTCCAAGACTTCAAGAGAGAGAGGAAAAATTGTATTCCTTACTATTATTAGAGAAAACGTAAGAATAACTAATTAATTAAAAGATAAGCGAATAAATCCTAGAGGGGCGTCGGTGGCCGCAACGGTTTAGGCGTTGACACGGCCCTCATTACTGTAAGGTAAAGGACCCGGGATCGAATCCAGTACTTCCAAATGGGCTTTTTTTCAAAACACCGACACCCTGAGGATTTATATGACCTTTGCTATTGCGAACCCTCGTAAAAAATCCTATATGGAAATAATGTGCCTATTTTACATCTTAACCTATTTGAAAATTTAATATTGTTTATTTTAAATTTAACATACAGATTAACATAATTAAGAAAATAATAAGAGTGCCTACTTAATTTACTATACTACCTAACTGCGCTTCATTCACAAGGGGTTTACCGATGGTTTTTCTTAGAGACGTAAATTGGAATAATATTTAATTAATCAATTTAAATGTTAAAATTTTTACTGCTTCCTTATGTCATTGTTACAAAATATCAATATTGGGAAGTACACCTATCTCTAGTCATTTATAAATTTATGTTCATCCTCCACGTTTCAACCTTGGAATGTAACGCGTTCTCATCTTTCCCATATAAATCAACAGCCAAATGGGCGTCGACTTGCAATGACAGATGAAAATATCGACGCCGCTTCGAGGGTTGGTCAACCTAATTATGCTGATGAGGGGGTGAGAAGGGAAAAAGCCACCGCCATAAAGCGGCATCCTCTACGAGGCGGGGGGCCTGACAAATGAGAATCTACCAAATACAATTAGTAAAATACGGCTCAGGTTATTTCCCGTAATAAGAAACCGAGTGGCACCATTCTAGTTCAAATTCCGACTTTTATGTTGAACTGGTCAACGTCGTAATTCAGCAAAACGGCCCCCGATTTACCCACGGCCCGGTTCAACAAGTCTGTTCAATTAATATTTATGAACGGTATTTATTAGTTTAGGGCCCGATCCCTATCTGCGAACATAATTATATCTCTCTGTCTGATTGTAGGTACAAGTAGTCTGCCGGACTGCCCACACTGTCTCAGGAGGAAGAACTCTTTCTGCATTTAACACCGAATTCTTATTCGATTCTTAAATTCAATTTTCTGTTGATTTCGAGATACGCTGATGATGATGATAAGAAGCGGCATGTTCTTATCGAAGATCTTATCTTAATCATCGATGAGAACATCACAGCCGACCGAATCCTAAATGTCAGATACTAAAAACCAACTGCTTGAGCGAGAGTACCACCATTTTTGGTGATATCCAATTTTGAGAATTATGTACAAATAAAATGTTCACAAATGATACTAGTTGTGATAATAATCACAGGATTAAGCGTTTAATCCGAACAAGGACATTTTGAAAACACTAATGCTCCGAGATAAAAGCTGGAAGATTTTGAATATAATTGAGACTTATAAATCGTACATATAACTTCAAGCCTAATATCATAAGAATGTTGGATATGTAAAGAATTTAGACATGTCTTTTTAGTGAATTCCAAATCAGTTGAAAAGTATGACTTTAAATTAAAATAATTTCACAAGGGATCTCGTTAGAAGGAATTTCGCCGTTGTGGGCACGAACGGGAACGCGGGCAACTTTTCAAACGGATCTGAGGACAAGTTCGATTCTTCATGGCATACTTGACGTCGCTAGCATAGCGCTTATGTTGGGCAATGTCACATGCTGAAGTAATTCCTTAGGCGACATCCTAATTTTCGTGATCCCCGAACGTGTCCCGGGCCGGCCACGTTTCAGTGTCGACCTCATATCTCGCCGGTTTCCAGTTTCACAACAAAAGATATGCAAAAGAGGTCAGAAAAAGAAAAGGTGAAACCATATTTGGAACGAATGGGGATCGGGTTAATTTTTCGACTGAAGGAAGGACCGCTTTCACGGCAAATCATCCGAGTCCGATATTAAGACGGCTGGACTAGAAGTAAAAAAGATAATAAATCAGCTTATTCCTAATTAGTATGTGTTTCAAAATCCTACTTAATTAACACACAAAAATGACTCCGGAATACGCAAAAAGAGCACTATATTCCCACTACGATTTACGATATTAACTTAACCCGACGAGATAAATTATCTAAGGTGCCAGATATAGCATTGTACTAACCAAATAGGAAAATAGAAATATTACCTAATAATTACAACAACTGGACCGATAAACACGAACTCAGTTGAAGGAACATTTAAAATCCTAAGACTTTTATACTATTCCTAAGGAAGAATCACATTAAAATACTGTATATTGTTTTATTTACCAAATGCTAATACCATTACAAATTATCTTCCCCATATTTCGTTACTGCATAACCTTATAATCCGATGTGTTTCTTAGTTACCTGTTGTTTCATAATTTGTTAAAGCCGTGAGGAGCGGTCAAGTATGAGGTAGTTTACAAAAACACCTTTTTGATTGTTTTGCCGACGTTGCGACGTTTATTCGGGTCATCTTCAGGGCGTAAAACGTGGTTCTTGTGTGTCATATTGGTTTTGTGTGAAAGTGCTGTGACTTAAATTTTTTTAAATATTTACTTATATACTTATAACGAAATACAAACATAATATTTTTCTTTCAGTGTCTTATTTTAGAATCTGTCAAGATATTCTGGAAAGAGCAATTTGTCAAAAATTACCAAAACGAGCGGGAAAAACTAAATATTTAATTAAACTAAATTTGTTGCTATCAATTTTTAATAATCTCGACCAAATCACCTATATAGATGGAACTGATTTGAAGAGCAATCTTAATTTTTTTTTAAGAATGAATAATCAAAATATTAAATAAATTATATATAGAACTCATTAAATAAGACTATAGCCAAAATATAAATATATCTTACATCAGTACACAAATAACAGCAACCATCAAAATGAAAATATTTAGCGGGTAATATGTTAATATCTTTATAAATGAAACCATTAGAAAATGGAACTATGACTTAATAATTGAACTAAGCTATAAGAGCTAGAAAATCCCACGTAAAATGACAAAGTTTTCGCAGATTAAATATATGTTTATTCGGAAATCGTGAGATGCGATGTGGTGGACGTAGGTTTCAGAAAAACATATTCTTTATAGTGCCAACGTTTCGATCTTTATTGAGATCATCTTCAGGGCCTGGGATTTACAAACAGGGCTCAAAGTGTTTGTCTTCTGTGTAATTGTGCCATTCTTGCTGAGAGTGCCAGGCTGGCCATAAAACCTACATCACACCAGACCGCATCTCACGATCTCCAAATAATCACTAACTAACGGTCACTAGAAGAACGAAGAACATGGGATTCTATGAACAGATTTCAACTGCATATGGACACCAAGCAAAGAGTATTCTGAAGGACATCGCCAACAATGAGAAAAAACTTGCATCACCTATCAAGCAGAGAACGTTTTTGTTGAAATGCAGACAACACAAGGCCCTGAAGATGATCTCAATAAAGATCGAAACGTTGGCACGATAAAGAAAATGTTTTTCTGAAACCTACATCACACCAGACCGCATCTCACGATTTCTGACTAACGGTCACTAATCACCACACATATTGGGTTGTCCGGAAAATAATGCAGGATTTTGGTATTAAACAAAAAAAAAGAAACTAGTTACTTTAAAGCAATGTTCTTTAATCAAAATAATTTCCCATACTCTCAATACATTTCTCCCAACGTGTTGGTAACTTATTAATTCCGTCTGAGTAGAATTCAGAATTTTTAGAATTGATAAAGTCAATAAATGCATTTTCCAGTTCCGTTTGATTTTTGAATATTATGTGTTGTAAGTAGTGGTCCAGGTGTCTAAAAAAATGGTAGTCAGTAGGCGAGAGGTCCGGAGAGTAGGGTGGGTGAGGCAAAGTTTCATAGCCAAGCTCCAATAATTTTTGTGACGTTACACGTGACACATGTGGTCGAGCGTTGTCATGCAACAAAATGGGCCCTTTCCGATTGACCAAAGAGGGCTTCATTACTGCCAATTTCTGATGCATGGTATTAATTTGGTTACAGTATGATTCAGCATTGATGGTTTCGCCAGGATTTAAGAAGCTGTAGTGTATTAAACCAAATGAAGCCCACCATACCGTAACCATTACCTTTTTTTGATGAGTTGGGGGCTTTGGAGCTTCTCCTTTGTCGAGCCACTGTCCAGAACGTCTAGTGTTATCGTAGAGAATCCACTTTTCGTCACATGTAACAATTCTGGCCAGAAATGGGTCATTTTTGTTTCGACAAAGAAGTGATGCACAAACATCAAAGCGCTGATTTTTTTGGCGATCGTTTAATGAGTGTGGAACCCAATTTTCGAGTTTTTTCACTTTTCCAATCGCCTTGAGGTGGTCAGCGACGGTCGTTTTACTGACTTTGAGTTGCTCTGCAAGTTCTCGAACAGTTGTTTTGGGGTTTTCTTCCACCACTGATCGCAGAACATCATCATTAAGAGAGGAAGGCCTTCCACGACCTTCTTCATCTTCAAGGCTGAAATCTCCCTCCCGAAATTTTTTAAACCACCTTTGCACAGTGCACTCATTAACACAACCCTCGCCCCAGACTTGGTTAATGTTTCTAGCCGTTTGGGCTCCGCTTCGGCCGAGTTTAAACTCGTAAAAGAAAATCGTACGAAATTCTCGCTTTGACATTATAAGGATGACTGAATTATTTCCAAGTAGCGGAATGCTACAGAGGTAAACAAACAATATCATTTGGAAGAGGATTAATAAGTGTTGACATTCATACAAATGAGTAATCCTGTAAACGTAAACAGAATATTTTATATAGATTTTTTTTAATGAAAACTTAAAATCCTGCATTATTTTCCGGACAACCCGATATATGTATTAATATACACACAATTTACTCATAATAACCTGTGATAATCTAGAACATTTATGTAAAACTAAAAATCACACAACAGTGATACATTATTATAAGCACAACTATACCCACATATGTACATACGAGGGAGAATTACCATCTTCTCTTTTTGGGAGTCTAAGGTGTCGCGCAACCTCCAACGCATGCAGTTTTATCCTTCACAAACTCTCACTCATTCTTAAATAAACTAATTCTTATTTATATACCTTTTATTTAAATTGAGTGATGGCACTCGATATTCTTCCATTATCCTTATTCCAACATTGGCCCGCTCACAGTAGAAATTCAATCTAATAAAACACATACTCACGCAACACACGCTAAGGACACAAAACTATCATTATTATATATTAAAACAATCCCATTTCCCCCAAGAATCGAAACAGGGGCCCCATATACTCGTTAAATACAGTGCTAAGAGCAATTCTAACACCTGGTGACCTTCCTACACGCTCTGTATATAGAGCCGAGGGTTGTACCCTTCAATTAGGTGGGATACATCTCTACATGCCAGACATATACCCCGACTTTGAGCCAAAAGTAGGCCATCTAACCTCTTATGACCTATTCTTAATATGATCCCCCTACTACGATTCAGATTCTCTAAGGGACACCTATCCGTCTGCCGATCCGTCCTTCTGACGGAAGATCGTTCTTAAATCACACAAGTCCAAAAGTCCCATACAATTTAATGAAATATTTTATTCAACACATAATTATTAAATTATATTAGGATTTAAAACTCTAGATAGTCGAAAAATAACTTTTTTGATAGGAATGTCAAATATGGTCGTTTTTTCATTTTTTTTATCATTCATATTTAATTGCACTAACTGCGATAATGTAATTGATAATGATAACTTTCAGAAAAGTAGTTGCCCTTTATCCAATATGAAAGCTGTAAATGTTATGCATAAATAAAACCAATTAGTAGCCATGGTCTAATTACGCCAATTTGTTGAATTTGTTTTGTTCTATTTAATTTATATGGCAACTAATTATAACCTGTGCGTTGAAATCACTTTCTGGACGCGACCGTAAATAAAACTTTTACGATTATCATTCATTACCAACTTAGTTGGTCATTAGAGTCTGTTTGGTGTGAATGTAATAAATTTTATTGACCATCAGACAGCAGAAGAAAAATAAGTCGACTGAGAGGCAATATATTACATTTCATATTTTCACTTTATAGTATAAGTCAAATGGAAAACGAAAAGAACGTAGTCAATTTTAGTATATTGTTGTATTGTGGGAGTTTTCAATGGATTTTTTTAACTTTTAACAAATATAAAATATGTTAATATAAGTATCGTAGATTGAAAATAGTATTTAATTGGTAAATAACTCCAACTATTTGACTAATGAACCCCTAGAGAAACAAAAAAAGTTTCTGAGGAAGGTGGGAAGCGTGAAAATCTTTATGTGTTATGTGCTTATGTTTTTCCTTGTTCTCTTAATAACTATTTTACAACCTGAGGTACCTTCGAGAAGTTAGTAAGAGAAGCAAACAGAAGAGAAAATATGAGTCAGTGACAAAGATGCACGAAAGAATAAAAAAAAATTTAAAAACGAAGAATTTTCTCTTAAAGTGCAGAGGGCCGGCGACTTGATGTTGTCGATCCATAAATAAATAATAAATACAATACAATTATGGCTGATAAATAACAGAAATATCCTTATGTTTTACCATATTGCGATGGCCTAAAAAAAATACATAGTTTAAACATTTATCTCTTTTTTAATAAAGAAATAAAAAATGGAAACATTTGAAAATAAATTACTGAAATTGATGATTGTTCGTCATATGCACGCGTGGAGGAAATAATTCATAAAGACTAGACGAAGCAACAAATCAAGACTGAAAAGACAGAGAACGTCTCGTCCTATTGTGAAGGGCGCAAGCCGTTTTGAATGAGGCATCAGTCAAAGCTATTCGTCATGTGAAACCCTGGCAGTTCTTCATAATTTGCACCTCCCTATCATCCAACAGGGACTTCTTGAGAAGAGAGCACGCTCCTCGACGGATCACGCACCCCCTTTCCTTTGCACGGATTGTTTCATTTGTTCCGGATTGACGTGGTTTATTCTGAACCTCTGGCTGAGAATTTGCGTGTTGAATTACTCACTCGAACGCGTTGGCGTACTGGATCGTTATAATAATCGCATTACCATCACGCTAATGACTTCATTTTTCCGGGTCCAATGACTGTAATGAACAGCCAGTGGAAGGAAACAAGAAATGCGCCGCTTGATGTATCAACAGTCAAATTTGTTTGCACATTATGCAAATCACACGTGCCCTTCGGTGTAATTAATTGTTCAAAATCACTTCTACGGTTCAACTTAAATGTCAAACTGTGTTGATTTTGTTCATGTTCAACAGTCTGTTCATGTTCAATCAAAAATACACGTGATGCACATAAAACATACATACGTAAATTAGTAAGTATGGCAAGTCATGACATCAATTCACGCCTCTGAAATTAATTTATGCAAGATTAAAAAAACAATCAATCAAACCATGAAACATAATATTATTAGCGTCATTTAAAATATATGATCGAACTGTATTTGGATAACTTCTATTGCGCAAGGCTTCGATGGAAAGGGTTTACGATTATTTTTTCTCTGCGTTTGTGTAAAGTTTACGATTTATGAAGTATAATAAATCAAGTCCATTATTTAATGTCTCTTGTAATACATTTTAAAACTATTAATAACTTACAAGAGACCAAATTAACAATTACACTTTTTGTTAAATTTAACAAGCATTCTGTTAAACATACTTCTATATTTTTATGATTCTTTATACGAGATGCATAAAATACAAAATAATTTATGATAAATCCTGTCAAAACATATTTACTATGTTCTATTTATTGTTTCGTATTTTTTATTGTAACATTTGTTGTAACATTAGTTAATTTATGATTGGACTGAAATTCATTTGATTACATATATTAACATTTTTTTTGTGACCATCTAGTTACCTGAAAGTACGAATGGGCTATGCTAGGTTAGGAAGGGTTAGGGTTATCGTTACGATAAGGAACGTACAGGTTAGGTGAGATTAGGTTATACCAAATGACCATTTCCGCATCATCGATTTCCTGTTACCTGGGAGAATGAATAGGCTAAGTTAGGTTATGCTAGTTAGGTAGGGTTAGGGTTTTGGTTAGGATTAGGGGACGAGTAGGTTAGGTCAGGTTAGGTTATGCTGGGAAGGGTTAGGATTAAGGTTATGCCTGTGAGACATTGTAGGAAAAACAAAATTACCCTTGTCTGGTGTCCGGGCTACAGGGTAGAAGGGTAACGAGGAAACTGATAAATTGTCCAAGGAAAGGTCGATCGGGACATCTATGGGCCTTCAACCGTTTTGAGCCACACCAAAATGCAAAAAAATGATAAAAATTTAGATCCATCAGACATTGCGTTATGAATAATTCCTTGATTCGATGGAAGTTCATTAAAGGACTATCGGAAAAACTATCCATAGAAATGTTAAACCTAAAGGTATGTTAGAACTAGGATCATAGTAGGACAGCCGGAGGCATATATAAAGACTCCAATCAGCAGAACATGTTCTCTATTGGCACAAAGGCTTATTCAGGTTAAGATTTCAAATCCTTAAAGAGAAAAAGAAAGGCCTGAAGGACACACACGGAGTCATAAACAAAGCTGTGGCATGGGATAAAAAGCCTTAAGCTTAGCGAAGAGCTCTAGAAAGTTATGAAGTTTGCATAATAGACCAATATTGCCGCCATCTTTTAACCTTAAACTTTAAAGTTTGGGGCAGGTTAGGTTACTTAGGGTCACGGTTAAGGGCTAGGTAAGGTTACATATCCATTTTTCCGTAAAGCAGAGACTATATCCAACAACAAAGCGCCAGTTTTTCATCTTCCGTCTACTGATTTTATTAAAATCATCATTAGAGCTCTTATAAACTCCTTTCGCCTAATACAAACAAATATCAATGCAAAGCATAAGAAGATCGAAAATCCCGTACTTCAAATTATCCTAAGTGGCATGACACGTGGATTTACTGTCCTTTTTATTTGAGTTGTACACGTTTATTTAATGTACCATTAGCTCAGAGATAGGATAAATAATGGGATTTAAGATAACTTTTGTTTGATAAGACGTCATAGAACAAGACTAGCTAATGTGCTCACTAAAATTACTTCCTTGTATATAAAAATTACGTGATTTAGGTCCACTAAGCTTCACTCTTTGGGAATGGCTAAGAAGGATTGCGAATATCTGTTTTGTGTGGATTATCTAAAAATTTCAAGCCTGTCAAGTTTCCTGGCATGCCTTTCTCTTCAATCATCACTCAACAACCTGCATATTGTAGTTGTCCAGTAATCATTGATATGTGATGAGCTACTATAAATATAAAACCTCTTAATCAATTACAATTAATTAAGGTTTTTAGTTGAGATAAAAAAGTCAATGGCACGAGCGGGATTCGAACCCACGATCTTCGGCTAGATACGCCACTCTGCTCTACCCCTTGAGCTATCGTGACCTCGATCCACTCGGACACTAACTTCCCATCTCAACCCCACCTTTTGAGTTTTCCCTCCTTTTTGCCATTTTTCAATTCAAAAGGTTGGGTTGAGATGGGAAGTTGGTGTCCGAGTGGATCGAGGTCACGATAGCTAAAGTGAAATCTAGCTGTTTAGTTTGTTCTCCATATCTCAATTCTTCCATCCAAAAATTTAAAAAAGAACAAAGAAAATGATCAACATTATTAGCTGCCACTATTTAGACGTACCATAAGACGACTTGTGTGACATAGTAAATCTTCCATTTTTCCAATCTCGACGAAGAATCTAGATAATACTGTTTCTTAATGTTTAAATAACTGTTTCTTAAAAATTTCCAAAATATTTTTGGATTTTAAAATTCATCTAGTTACCACACAAATTTTCTAGAATTCTAGTTATTACTGACTCCAGTACTACAGAGGGTGTTCGGCTACTCGTGTGACAAATTTTGCCAGTAGATTCTACATTCAAAAAGGAACCAAAAAGTCCAAATCAACTATGGTCCGAATCTCAAGAGTTTAAGAGTTATTCCCCTTTTCTGATTTTTTAAGATTTCACCACCTTGCTTCAAATAAACAATGATAACACTAAAACTAAAAGGTTTTGGATAAATTAGTTGATACCATTGAAAACTACGTTAAATTTTCAATACAAACTGATCAATTAATAAATTTTTAAACCTTCGTGAAATAAGCGTTTTAGTAGCGAGAACTTAGGAAAAAAATTTTTTTTTCAAAGTTGAAAACTTACTATGGTGATTATAATTTACTATTTCCAAACTTAGAGATCAGCAAATATCAGAAAACGTACTCCATTTAATATCCTTTTTGTGGTGCAATTTCTTTTGTAATTACTTTTTCAAAGATCAAAGAATTCTTTAATGTTCATTATAAATCAAATAACATATATAAATTTATAACCTCGGAATATATAAGTAAATTTATTTATTTTTTTCATAATTCCTGTTAACCCTAATTTAGATTAATTATTCCAATTGCGTTATTGGTTTATACAGATTATTTTCTTTTTTCATTTTTCTTTTTGGCTAGTTTTCTTCCCGCCATTGAACAAATTCTCCATAATTAATAACCTTGTTGAATTACGACGACAACCCCGTTGGGCTTTCGCACTAAATTCCCTTGGGACGAAATTAACGGGAGCGGTATCAATCTCGTTTCTTTCCAAAACCGTAATCTTAACAAGACTTAGTTGTTCCCAATCAGTTTTTTCTTTTTGACCGAGATCCAGCCTGCGATATTCAATCGTCCCATTATCGCAGTTAATAACCGAGTTAATAACCCACCGGAGGATTTACCTAAAAGCCGGTCATAAACTGTCCGTCACTTTGGCACAGAACGCCTGTCAAAATAACTGCCTTTTGAATTTAAGCCCATCGCTATCAACAACAGCCCCTTAAAATAAATAACACATTCCAGATATAACAAGTCAAAAATCGATCAAGCCTTGAAAGCCAATTACGATATACGTAATGGAATACAAATTGACACTCCAGTTTTTAATTTTTGGCCCAGATATTAAAACAAATCAGTATTGGTTTAATTTTTATTGAAACCATTTTCATTTTTACTATGTTTAAAAATGTTTAGAAAATTAAAATACGGTTCTAAAAAAAATATCGCCTTCCGATTTTTTTAGTAACAAAAATGATAATAAACTGATAACTTTAAAATGGTGTCACTGGTTTAGAGAAACCTGTAAATAAATTACAACTGACGATGTAAAATAAAACGTTTGCGGCATTTTTGCTCATTTCATTCCTTTTTTTCTGACTTACAATGACATAGAATTTGGTTGAATTTAAGTAATTGACATAAGCTGAAATTAGAAATATTAAAATTTCACCAGTTATAAACCGTGGACATTGGAAACACAAATAGAAAATGTGTATGTAAGAATTTTTTGTTATCGACTTTACTAAAAGCATCTTTTCTTTTTTAATTTTTTATACATTTAATCTCATTTAAATACAATATTTTATGTAAAAAAAAACACAAATCCTTTGATACTCAATAACTTAGCAATACATATACAACCATATTTGCAAAAATTATGCCAATTACTTTTACTTTTCGTTTAATTTCTCATCTCCATTTTTTCATAGTATATATCAGCATAAAAAAGTTTCATTAAAATCCGTGATCTCACGTCCGTAGCCTCCATTTATGAGAAAAATTGGTTACATATTTCCAAAATGAACTAGCATCAAATTGTTCATAACTTGTGTTTAAAATTATGGTTTGGCCATGAACCCTAGGAGATGCGAAATTTTTCATGTAAGTTGTTTCTATACAGTTTTTGCAAAAATATTATCGACATAAACGTGTAGAGATTAGTGATCGTTAATCGATAGTTATTCAGATATCGTGAGATGCGGTTGGGTGTGATGTAGGTTTCAGAAAAACATTTTCTTCATCGTGCCAACGTTTCGATCTTTTATTGAGATCATCTTCAGGGCTCAAAGTGTTTGTCTGTGAGTGGCACTCTCAACACGACACGCAAGGATGACACAATTACACAGAAGACAAACACTTTGAGCCCTGAAGATGATCTCAATAAAAGATCGAAACGTTGGCACGATAAAGAAAATGTTTTTCTGAAACCTACATCACACCCGACCGCATCTCACGATATCTGAATAACTATCGACATAAACGTACTATTATACCACACAAACAAATATTTAGTTCAGATAAATAAATTCCATAAAATCTTTAAACTATCGATACCTGTCTTTAAAAATTAACAAATCAAAAGTGTTTTGCGCGAAATTAAATTTTTTTAATGTACCTAAACATAAAATTTTAATTGATTTAAACAGTACAGTCCTTTTTTTTGTCAAAAAGTTTAAATTTTTTCATGGCGAAAGATTAATAAGTATTCTTTGTTTCTAAACTTCACAACACTTTCACACAACACCAATATAACACCACTAGATTAGCACCACATTTTATGCCCTGAAGATGACCCGAATAAAGGCCGAAACGTCAGCCAAAATATGAAAAAGGTGTTTTTCTAAACTACCTTATACTTGACTACTCCTCATGACTTCAACAAATTATGAAACAACAGGTCACTAAGAAACACACATTCTTTGTTACAGTGACCAATTTTAGCTTTATCTGTTTATATCATGTTTTTATTATTCCTAAAATTTAAACAAAAATATTCTGATACGCATTTCACTCCACGGTAGAATCTCTACAAACTGGCTCAAAGATAGTTTGGGTTAAATATTCTTCATTATTCTGAAAGAGGTGGCAAGACGGAATCCATAAAGTTAGAAATGTAAATTTATGAGACCAGCCGTATGACATTTGTTTTCACCTCTACAAAATAATTTCTTGGAAGATTACTGTCGATTGCTTTATGAGAAATATCTAAGTAATAAATATTAACAGTTCTTTTCTAACGACGTATTTCAACCAAAAAGTTCGTCCATTGCATAAATGACAACCCTTCCCCTTCCCAATTGTCCTAAATTTTTCATTTCAAAACAGCTCAGCTTTAAAAGCTTATGTTTGACCACTTTTGTTAATGAAGGTAATTCTGGTTCCACAGACTATTTCATAGTCGGTATCCCAAATAATGGAAATACTGAAGGGGCTTATTTAAAGAATACAAATATACATTTTTTTCGTAACCTCGGGGTATAGTGTTTAAATAAAATTTGAAAGTACGTCCGCATATACATTTAGAAGGTATAAATTCTCAACATATTAACCTTGTTGTTTATTAATAAATAAACAAAATGCTAATTGAAAAATCCACTCTTGTGGAAAAAATTCATGGGTAAATCCGTTCCTAACTATTTTAAATTCTTTTTTATTTCTTGTTTTCTTGTTCGATTTGGACTGGTTTGGTTTCTGTCTAGCCCAAAGAAGGAAATTGACAGGAAGGACTTAGTGGATTTTAAACAAGTTGTGGTTTTAAAAAGAGACAAACTTTTTTCAAAATTATACAAATTCCCCTATGTTCCTATCGGTGTGCAACGACTGCCCGGGGCGACGCTGGAGTGAAACCAGATTCTAGCTTTCTGGATTTTGTCAGATATAACTCAAGAGAGAAAACTATTATGTGGGATCTATTTCAAATAAATGAAAGCTTAGCTCAAATTTTCACTTAATCATGCTAAACTTTGTTACTTTATATGAGACTATTTTAAAAAGTTGAAATATAGTCTATCAAGACCAGACTTAAGGCCCTTGGTAAAATTCCTAACGTACATGAAGGCTAAATTCAAATTCCCCTTGGTGTCGTCAAAGGGCAAACCATTTTACAATCTATATTTCCGTGTTATTTTCTTAAAAATTGATGAGCTGTGCCGCAATTCGACCCCAAGACCTCTAGAGTGGCAAATAGTCGGACGCCCTAACCACTCGGCCAACACGGTACCGTTGGAGATTCGATTCCAAAAAAAAGAATTTAAATTGACTATAAACAATTACTACATAACAAATATGAATAGTCACACAAGCTATACTAATCATATTATATGTTTTTCAGTTGAACAATTCGTAACTCATGTGCTATTATGAAACATTTGCGCGATGTGCTAACCGTTATGACAGTTTCTTTTATCCAACGTTTTTAATTTCCTTGCGATATGTTTTGTTGTTTGTATTGAAACTTCACAAAAAAATCAGAAAGGAAAAAACAAGTTAAAGTGAGTTAAGATCAAGAAGTGGTCAAAGCAGAATTTATTCCCATACAATTTAGTGGAGTGAAATGACAGTCTTCACAAAAGAATCAGAAAGAGGGGAAAAAGTTATCAAAGGAAAATAACAATCAATTACTTTTAAAAAAGTGATTTACACGTTATTTATCTGTAATTGCTAACAAGAACTCACAAAATGTATTTTTCCCCATTCACCTCCCAGCCGTACTAAGGGAGACCCCATACCGGCGGACCACGGCCACTAAACTAATTCAAATGGTATGCAAGTTTAGGAGATCTTATTGTGCTTAACGTCTTCCTTCGACCTTGCCCTGAAAGGGAAGACCCAAGGAAGAAGGGAAATATTTTTCTTATTATTAATTTATCTAATCTAATAGGTCTCCCCCTTGCTGGTTAATCCTTTTGAATACACTTTCTAATAAATACAATATATTAATAAATAAATAACAATTATGGAGTAACGAGCGCGGAATTAAAAGTTCAGGGAAACGCTAAGATCTAACAAGGAAGAAAAAGAAGGAAAAAGAAAGAAAGAAAAAACTAGTCAGGTACTTTATCCACTACAGCTCGGCTAACAGGCTTGAGGACCTCAAACGTTCTCTTTTCTTTAACCAGTTCGTTGAGGGTCGGGGGCCAAGTGTGGCGGAAGAGGAGCCCGCCAGTGAAGTGATCAAAGTGTTGGTTCCCTCACACATTCTCAAGGAATTGTGGACACTGACATCGACTCCGCAGTGGGACACAGTGGACTGTTAGCTCTACTGAAATTTCCGTGAACTGTCATTATTTGTGTGATCCAGAAATCTGGTTGAAACCACTTTGCTCTTGCTCGGTCCTCAATACTGGGTAGAAACTCGTGGGTTAACCTTCCCTCGGTGCTTCTGTCCCATCTTTCTTGCCACGAGTTGTCTAACCAAACTGTAAGGATCTCCCGGATCTGCTTTCTAGGTGTAGTTCGTAGCCTTTCCCTATCTGACGAATCCAAATTTACCATTGTTGGTTCCTTTCCATCTCTTAGCTGCCGGATTGCAATTCTACTGTGGAGGACAATATCTATTGGCGCAGCGGAAGCAAGGACTTGGAGGGCGTGAGTAGGGGCTGTCCTATAAGCTTTAGTCGTTCTCAGGAGCGCTATTCTTTGACTCTGCTCGAGGATGCTTCTATTCCTGCTTTGCAATTTGTTCCCCAAGCTGCAATGGGCAGGTATACGCTTTTGTAAGTGATGGAGAGCGCCCTTGGACTCCGCCCCCATTTTGATTTCGCGATCGAGCTTACTTTCGAAAAGACGCATCTCGTCATTTCTCTGATCTTGATGGCATGGTTTGTAGGACTTAGCCTTTCTCCTAAAACTATGCCTAGGTACTTCACCTTTTCGCTCAGCTTGATTCTTTTCCCTTCGATCTTAATCACGGGGCTTGTACTTAATTTGCCTTTTAGCATTAGCGATTGGCATTGGTCAGGAACAATTTTTAATTTGGCCTCTTCGCAAAATGTATGTAAAAACCTATGAATAACCTTTCTGGAGACGTTAGCACAGTTAGCATAGAAACTCGATAGGACGTTTACTATTTTATAAGTTAATTATCTATTTTATAAATATCAGTGCAATTGGGAGGTCTACCGTTCAATCAAAATTATTACTATTCAATCCGAAAAACAGTGTTTTTTCAAACGCTTTCTTTAAAGAAATCAAATTATTACTGACTCCAGGATGACTGAGGATGTTGTGTAACAAACTTTGCCAGTAGATTGTACATTCAAAACGGAATCAAAAAGTCCTAATTAACTATGGTCCGAATCTGAATAGTTTAGGAGTTATTACACTTTTTCTGATGTTTTAAGGTTTCAAGACCTTGCTTCAAATAAACAACGGTAACTCCAAAACTAAAAGGTGTTGGACAAATCCGTTAACACCATTGAAAATTAGGTTAAATATCCAATAAGATGTGATCAATAATAAACTTATAAACCTTCATGAAATAAGCGTTTTAGTATTAGGAACTTTAAAAAAAATTATTTTCAAAGTTGAAAAACTTACTATGGTAATTCTAAACTACTATTTCCAAACCTAAAAACCAGCAAATTTCAGAAAACGTACTCCATTTAATATCTTTTTTAGTGGTGCATTTGATTTTTTAATTACTTTTTTCGAAGATCAAAGATGACGAAATGATTAAGGAAAAGAAAAAAACCATCGTTGAAGGATTGGTAAGGAAGAAAGATTAATAATAATACAAAATAAATAACTTAAGGATATTTTGAATGAATTTTGTAAAAGTGTTTTTTAATTTTGACTCGACAAGTTCTCCCCCCCCCACGGCAATGTATTTTCGACGCGCTGCCGTCGCATTGAACTCGCAAAACCCGTGCATAAGATTTATATCAGCGTATTCTTCATTAGAAAAATTTTGAATCTTAAAACTCTTTTATTCCGGAAAATATTAATACAATAATTCTTTAATCAAAATTGTAATCGTGTTGGTAAATAAGTAAGCATTTGCACTATTTTGGTTTCACACCCAAATTAAAAAATCGTTTAATAAATTCATTCAAAATTTCCTTAATTTTTTTTTTATTTCTCCACCTTACCAATCCGTCAGCAACGGTTGTTTCCTTTCCTCCATCAATTTTTTCATCTTTGAAAAAAGTAATTTCACCACTAAAAAGGATATTAAATGGAGTACATTTTCTGAAATTTGCTGGTCTCTAGATTTGGAAATAGTAGATTAGAATCACCATAGTAAGTTTTTCAACTTTGAAAAAAAAAATTTTTTCAAAGTTTTCGCTACTAAAACACTTATTTCTCGAAGGTTCATAAGTTTAGTATTGATCACATCTTATTGGAAGTTTAACGCAGATTTCAATGGTATCAACGGATTTGTCCAAAACCTTTTCGTTTTGGAGTTAACATTGCATATTTGAAGCAAGGTCGTGAAATCTTAAAAAATCAGAAAAAGTGGAATAACTCCAAAACTGTTGAGATTATAACGGTAGTTAATTATGACTTTTCGGTTCCATTTTGAATATAGAATCTACGAGCAAAAATTTGTAACACGAGTAGCCGAACACCCTGTATATGCGAACATTACTGCAGTACAATCTATTTTACTCCCCTCGTTTTACATTAAATTGAATTTTTTATAAATTTTTACGATGGAACTGGGAATGGTGTACAAATTTGCTAAGTCCTGTTATACATTATGGATTTGTCAGATTTAGTTCTGCTCTTTGAAACTAGATAGGCCTGAGTTGTTTCGGGTCGTTTAGTAGATTTGGATTCTGTGAAATCTGTCAGTTAGTAAGACACCCCAGGCTGACTCCTTACGCTCTAATAAATCTCCGTCGATAATTCTCGGCCGATAAAACAACTCTTTAATATCTAAATTACAGTCCGGCTTTGTTGTTGCCAATATCTCATCCTTTGGTGTTTTCTTTCGGCGTTTAACGTCCCCCCGGGGGGACAGGAGAGTGAAACCAGATCTCGGGTTTCGTAATTTCAGCCGGGAACAACGCTGTAACTCAGGAAGAAAAATGTGGAGAAAAGCTCTGAGTCCAAAATGAAAGACGGCCGAATACGAAGAGACGCTTTGCAGATGTGAACCTGTCGTAGGATTCGCGTTAAGTAACTCGCCCACGTACATTCACTCAAATGAGTCCGCAAATAGAAATATTAGCCGATAGAACGGGATATTATTAAGACAATGGACCTTGTCTGTAAATAACCGGTGCCTTACGGGGCAATTAAGACCTAATAATTTATCGGCGGCCATGAAACCATTCGAAATGTCCTCGGAAGACGGAGTTTACGGCGTTTACGGTCGGCGCACCTTTCTAAGCCGTATATTCTCAGTGGAGCGATTATCAGAAGGAGACTTTGAAAAAAACCAACGTGTAACAGTTTCATACCAAGACTTACAAGGGGGTTCCAAGGGGTTTTTAACGGCTCCTTGAATTACAAGCCTGTCCTGACCTGGCACCACATGGATCTTCGACAGGATCAAACGACCGAACCTGAAGATAAAAAAGCTCACGACGGAGTTACGCTCGGCTTCTGCTTTCATTTTTGACAGAAAATCCTCATTTTTTATTCCGTTGTTGTATAACAATGAGGAAAACATGTGCACAAAGATAATAAATAACTTTGTGACAGAAACTCATTACTGATCAACACATTTCAGCCTTTTTTTTGTATTACTAATTTTAATCTTAATTAATTATCTTAATTTTAATTACTAATTCACTAATTCTCGCATTTCGTTTTCCTCGTCACGTTTAAAGTTATTTTTTTCACAAATATAAGTTAGCTCTCCTGTAGGAAGTCTGGCGATCTTTCTGGAATATTATTTCTACATTTTTAGCCCCTCCACACGTGGTGAAAAGGATCTACAGTTCTCATACCCAAACATTCTTTTACTCGATATTCCACTGAAACCCCGCCCTCATTCACGGTAATAAATACATTAATACTTTATGTACAATTAAAATTTTATTTACATTTGCACAATGAGTCTAGTCACCTAGATTGGTGGGTTTTTGGTTTGCTTGATATTCCAGATCCACCCACTCATACCCTACTATCACACTAATAAATACATTCACTCAAGCGGTAACCACTCGTTCTATATGTACAGCTAAGAATGCGGAGTCACTGGCACATTTAATATTACGGAAGAACACAGAACACAATTCTACAAGAAACACAGCCTAACACTAACCTAAATCGGTGGGTCTGTGGAGTACTCCTGCACTACCCACCTATTCACACTCACTTTCGCGCAAATAAATACATTCATTCTACACAAAATACGAGAAAACTAACCTAGTTCGCTGGGTCTGTGAGGTACTCGATATTCCGGGAGTCTCCGGATCATGTGTCATTTTGTTGTACGACTCTTTTCAAACATGCATTTCTTACTCGTTCTTATTAAGGTAAGGGGATAAAGTGATGCTTACCGACAGGCAGACAGGATAAATAACAAGAAAAAAGTGAGAAAGAAGGCCAGAAAGTGAGAGTGTCTGTATTATACATTAATGTGAATTGTATTAATTTCGACGGCGTACAAAAATAATTCAAATATGAATTACATAGTTCATGACAAATAGAGCAATAAAATTGTATTTAATAGGTAGCCTTGGCAAACTCCACACATTTCCTTGAATTAATCGAATGCTCTCGACCTTTCATAATTAAACATGCTATTTAGAAAGATCGAACACTATTTTTAAATTGTGTTTAAGAATTTTAGATGCGTTACGCCTTCTGACTAACATTTAACAACACTTTTTATCCGAAACCCCGAAAACAATTTTCTAACCCTAAAAAACAATACTTATTGATTAACGGTCACTAATAATCACCACAGAATATAAAATATTGAGATTATACTTTCGAACCTGGAGTTCCACAAGGGATCATTCTTGGTCTCACGCTCTTTATCATTTGCTGTTGACAACAATCACAATCCCAACCTGGTGTATAGGTAAGCCATTCACCTCAATACCAACCTACACAGACGCTACTAATTTTTGGGTAATTGACTTCAATTTTGTCTTCTAGCTCCTATCCTTCCACAACCGTAAAAACATTGGCCTTATGAGACAATCGCGGACGAAATTAAAAAGCAAAATTGAACGAAGAAATCCGCCCATAGTATGCATTTGTATGGAAAAACAGACTTTTCGTACAGTATACATCAACAAAAAGTATTTGTCAACTTAGACCTAGACAGAAGATTGGCGTGGAATCTCCAGAAAAAAAAACTTGAGAGATAAAAAACCGAAGGTTTCGACAAGCATAAAGACTTCTAGGACTGAAATGTGTTAAGACTGTAAAAACCCCATCTTATGTAAGTTTGTAATAAATTTTATTTCCTCTACTATGTCTATGGCGTGTAGAAACTATGTAGGTACACAGTTGTCCATATACCTGCCAATGAAAATTTCTCAGAATAATCGTCAAACTGCGCCATTAATCTGACTTCCAATAATATCTTCAAAATTCATTTGATCAACCATTTCATCCATTCCTGCTTCCTACAGTTCCATTCCAATCTTTCGATCCATCCAAGCTGTACCTTTCCATCCGAACAAACGTTCAGGTCTCCTTAAACGACAATGCCCGTACAGACGTCCTCAAACCTTCACAGTTAGTTATTCTCCTGGTGCTGTGTTGTAATATTTCAAGAAAATAAAAATGAAGTGATTCCTGTAATATAGGAGTGCTTAACTTTCAACTACCCGTTGGGTCTCACGAACGAGTCGTCAGGTGTGCACAACCTCTTTACAATATATTTTTCACATTATCACATACGTATGTCAAGGGAGGTCCAAAGCTTGTGAACCACCGTAATGAATAAAACATTGTCATACAAAGAAATTGTACAACATAATGAGACAAATTAATGTAAAGGTCCAAGTGACTTATGCCAGGAATCAAATCCAGAACCGTTGTGCGGCACTATGTCAGTCGGACGCCAATCGACTCATCCACCATAACAGCGCGTGAAAATAAACACATTTGCAATATTTGTAACTACGTACTGACTACAAATTCAAAAATGCAAAAAGCTTTTTACCATAAATAGACAATAAAATTTAAACGTTCGTTCACAGTAAAACAAAGAAACTAACAGTTTTCTTTCGGTTTTAAACAAATCAATTGACGTTAATGATAGAGAAAAACTAACGGATGCCATGATTTTCGAAAGAACATAATTCTCCCGGGTAAGGCCGTTTCTTGGCTAAATTGCCGTAACATTACCGTCGTTTTACAATAGAATAGAAGGCAGACAGACGCGTTGGCAGCTATTGTCCGCCGTGGATAAGGCAATAAAAAGTATCCAAGGGCCGGTGTATAATTAACGTTATACGCTAATGGGCAGCATTATTCGACCGCTCGGGGCGGTCCAGAAGAAAAGGGGTTTTACGCTCTCGTCTCACGGGCTAGCACAGCTTAATTGATATACAGTTGTAACTGGGAACGTGGATTGCTCTATTATGAAGGACAAGAAAAAAGAAGGTGATTTTTCTTTTTTATGAAAAGAAACACTAGTTAATACTAAATAAGGAACAGGAAAATGTATGGAGAATGCTATTTTTACATTATACGTTGAGAAATTATTAATCCTTACATTTTACTGTAACATATTAAATATTAATTACATCACAAAGCGCTTTTTATATCAAATCAAAACAAACATGTAATTTCATACAGTTTTAGTATTTTCTAATGACAAATTAAGACATTATCTTACTATCGGGAAAAGCCTATACATATTTTTTTATACGACAAATGTGTACACAGTACATTTTTTCGCAAGATCACTTACAATAACGCCAGCGCTGCAGCCGGAGGACAAATGCGATTAGATACAATGGTGGTCCTCAGTGAGAGGGATTAAAGGGCAAGGAGGTCTCTCGGCGTGGTGAGTTCTCGGGATTGGATTGTAGAAAGGGCTCAAGCAGTAATTTTAGGATGGACCGAGAAGTTGGTGTGAAACTGTTGGAATCGGGAACAGATCAGCTCGTTGACAAAAGGAATGTTGAGGTTATTGTGGATAATGAGATTATTGACGTAGCAAGGACCTTTGCCGTTTTATCGGAGTCACTGAAATGATGGCTTGGCACAACCCCACAGCTCTACTCCGTTTATCCAAAGTGGTTGCAATAAACTTGTATAAAGTTAGTTTAGCGTAGGCGGCCAAAGCGGATTTTGTTCCTAGTAATCTTCGTAGTTGTCAAATCTTCTGTTAAGTTTTTGTCTTTTAAATCTTGTGAGGGTCTAGGTATAGTCCTATGTGTTTGACTTAATGGAAGTCGGTATCTCTTAGCTTTTGATGCACAGTAGAGACTGTTTTTTCATACACTGGGTACATTTTTCTTCATACAGACTTGTCCTCCATTTTTTGCACCAGTCATCGATAAACTCGAGTTGTTCTTGGAGGTAGCTTGGTTAGGATAAAAATTAGAGCACAAAATTGCGGTATCATCCGCGAAAGTGAGATTTTTATTTAAACAAATATCATTCTTTATTGACTCCAAAGCCCTTTAATCCCTTTCAATCTGACTTCCGAATATTTCATAGTTTTGAGCTAGCCCTTCCCAAAACATCAAATGATATCCGCCTAAGCATTTATAATAATAAGTTGGCTGGCTATTGTTCTACTTGATTTTTACAACAAATTCGGCTCAATAAATCATAATTTTCTTATTTGGAAACTGAGGCATCTTTTTGATTTATCTTCTAATGCTACTAATGTCATCTCCTCCTGCTGTCCGACAGAACTGAAAGACTTAAAGCTTCAAAATTTCCTCTTTCTCTGAATTTCAGCTAGTGTATCTCAAGGCTCTATTCTTAAACCTTTACTCTTTTACATGTTTCAACATGATCTTCCGTTAGTTATTAATTTCTACCAATTTTATCTATGTGCTGATAGAAAAAAAATACAACTTTACATTCAATGTCCGACAAGCAACATTTCTTAAGAAAACAGTTATAACTGCATTCTTTTAAAAATAACAACTCCTAGTCTTTATTAAATTCCGAAAAACTTATTAATACAGATTGCCTATCAATATTTGTCTCCAATTTAATACCTTTGCATTATTTTTAATTGCATGTTTACATGGCATAATCATGTGAGCCCTTTTATAAAAATGTCTACTCAAGCCTCCGTTCTCTTCGGCATCTTAGTTTTTCACTTTACCGAAAAATTGAAGTTTTCCTTATTCAATCACTAGTAATTCCTTCGTTCTCTTACTGTAACAGTATTTTTTCACTTTCCTTAGACTCTCAATCTGTTCATTAGATACTGTTATCTTAAACCAAGTGATCATATTTCTTCATATTGTTATTCATCTTTCATATTAACGTATTCAGCAATATCTTTCAATTAATTAAGGTTTTTAGTTGAGATAAGTCAGTGTGTCACGAGCGGCAAAAAGGAGGAAAAATTCAAAAAGGTGGGGTTGAGATGGGATGTTAGTGTCCAAGTGGATCGAAGTCACGATAACTAGTTGTAGAGAAGCGCCGTATCTAGCCGAAGGTTGTGGGTTCGAATCCCGCTCATGACACTGACTTTTTTATCTCAACTAAAAACCTTAATTAATTGAAAGATATTAATTGGTCAAGTGGACCGTGAAAACTAGTATACTCAACAATCTTAACATTCTAAGCAAACGTAGAGTTTTAATATACATGTTTAAAATTAAATCAAATAAATGCCCTCTGTATATGTATGTTGTATAAACTTTTTTTCCAAATTCCCTATCCAAACGGACCATCCATCCATATCCCAAGCCTCCAACAATCCTCTAAAACTTTAGCCTTCTTCAGAATTGCAAGGGCAAGACTGTGCAAATCCATTCTGCTCCTGTTTCATCATTCGATTATGAATAATTAATATTTATGCTGAGAGAGACAGAGAGAGAGAGAGAGAGAGAGAGAGAGAGAGAGACAAAGAAAGAGAAACTTTATTCTAGGACTAGAGTGCCCTAAGAATAACAGAAATGCCAAAAAGTTTTTTACAAATCTGGCACCAGAATTAATGAAGGTTTGACGTTGACATGAAGTAAAATAAGTTGAACTAAATCACATAATAGAATGTATAAAAAATATTAATAATAGTAGCAATATTAAGAATATAGAGAAAAGTAGTAATAATATAGAATTCTCGGTCTTTGCAAACGTATTCACACACTGTAAGCTTAAAAGTTGAAAAAGAAGTTTTATAAATTATAATAATATATGGTTGTTATTATATTCGTTGAAAACTCGACGAAGGAATTGAGTGATTTTCTTTCCAAGTCCTCATCTCCGATTTTAATAAATATATAATTATATATGGGTAATACATAAAATTATAATAAATATATTAACGAGTCTTTAATATACTTTATAAAAAATAGGACAGATAGATATAAAATGGACTGTCCTCTATCCCTCGTAAATTGCGCAAGAAGCACATGTAGAGCTGGCAGCTATCTGATAGGAAAGGTCTATATTTCAAAGGTACAGTTTCGCTTCTGGCTTTCAAAATGAACTTTATATGATTCAAAGAGCAATTTTTCGTATAATCTTAGATATAATTTAAGTCCGCATATATTTTATGACGTTGCTGTTAGATTTCTGTTCATGGCTTATGCCAACTGTTAAAAAAATTTTGTAAAAATAATCCCTGGCATAAATTTAGATAATTGTTAAATCTTATTGTATGGAAAGTTCAAAATTAAGTGGAATACGCCATGGGAAGTGTAATCTTAATTAACTTACAGCAGATTTATATATATACTTGTCGAAAGGGTTGATATTTCAAATCAGATGTATTCACCTCCAGCCGATTTAAAAGACCAAAAAAGCGGGGTAAAGTTTTTTGAAATCTTCCAGCGATCATTTCCGACTAAAGTCATAAAGAAGGGAAGTTTCCAAGAAAAAGGCGTGGGGTTCGGGGTCGGAGGTGGCTTTCGACGGGGTGTTGATATACGCCCGATTCGATCTTTATCTCCGGGAAGATAACTGTTCGGTTTTGAAGCTACTTGAACCAGAGCTATAAACTAGAGCCGAAAGGACGAACCTTCGACTCAATTTAAACAAAACAAAAACATATGCATTCGGAAGTCTTTATTGATTTTTCCATTAAATATCGACACCGTAGCATATTAAATATTCGTTGAAAATATGTTATCCCACAGGGCATTTTGTTGAGGCCGTGTAAAAGGCCAGTCTTCAACTTTCTTGAGCCAACCTTAGATGGTAAGACCGCAAAAGAGATTTACGTTGGGGTCATAGTTGAAGGGGATGCAAGGTGCACCGGGACGTGAGGAAGCACCATCTCAACCTTAATGACCGTAACTAAATTTTATAACTCGTCCATTAGAGTGTAACAATGATCAATCCGTGTCTGCCATAAATCAGCGGCTCCTCAATTTGTGCCCCATTAGGCACCGCTTAGCCTCTGGCTGGAATTTTATTCTCCTGCGCTCGAGGTCCTACTTTAACCGAAAAGAAGAAAGGTATGCTAACAATCCTGTACATTTCTGTTCCAACACGAAACCACTAATGTAAAATTAAGCCGACACTTTCTTTTCTCATCAAATCCAACTGAGGATGTACAACATAATGATATGAAATATTTCGGATTTTACGTTTATATTAAAGTAGGACCTTCTTTCACTTCTTGTAACTTAATTATTTAGCTTTATTTACCTATTTGGATTCTTAGATTCATGCATTTTCACGAGTTCAAACTTTATTCAGAAAGAGGAAAAAGTTGGTATTTGTTTCTTTTTTCATTACTTTTTATGTATCAAAAATGAAATATGGGCCCTGTGTTCGCATTCTGCAGTTAAAAAATTGTGCAAATAAGTTTATTTTTCCAAGGTATCGCCTAACTTTACTTAAACCGTAATTTAAACATTTGGGTCAATTGTATCCTGCAGATTATTTTTATTAAATTCATTGTTCTAATTAAGCCCAAATAAATTGTAATACTTGTAGTTTTGAAGGGATAAGTAATCAGAATTCAGAACGATGAAATATTTTTTCCTAATTTTGTGAAATTGTGTTTGGTTGTAATGTTTACTTTATGCCAAATTTGTAATGTAAAAAAATTATTCTTTTACGTATCGTCTTGGTAGAGATAAGGGAGATAAAGTCAGTGTCACGAGTGGGATTCGAACCCACGACCTTCGGCTAAATACGCCGTTGCTCTACTACTTAAGCTATCGTGACGATGTCTAGCGTATTTAGCCGAAGGTCGTGGGTTCGAATCCCGCTCGTGACACTGATTTTTTTATCCCAACCAAGACGTTACATAAAAAGAATAATTAATTGAAAGAAGCAACTTGGTCAGTTGACCACTAAAACGTAAAATGAATTAGTAAAAAAAAATATTTTTTCATGTATCTGATAGTATACCACTAAAACGTAAAATGAATTAGTAAAAAAAAATATTTTTTATGTATCTGATAGTATACCACTAAAACGTAAAATGAATTAGTAAAAAAAAAAATATTTTTTATGTATCTGATAGTATACCACTAAAACGTAAAATGAATAAGAAAAAAAAATATTTTTTATGTATCTGATAGTATACCATTAAAACGTAAAATGAATTAGTAAAAAAAATATTTTTTCATGTATCTGATATTATACCACTTAAACGTAAAATGATTTAGTAAAAAAAATATTTTTTCATGTATCTGATAGTATTAAAAGAACTTTTTACTTTGTAAAGTTTCTGTCTTGAAAATGATAACTTTCTGCTAATTCGTCATACAAAAAACAAGGTGGTCATGCAACTGAGAGTCCTAATGGAGCCTTTCTACATTGTAAAGTGTCTGTTACGAAAATTTTAACTTTTGTCCAGCATTTGTAATGTACAATTATTTAAAAAAATTGTGTTCTGTTCTATTTAGTACATTATATTATGAAAAATTGTAGCAGTCCTCTACTTAAAATCTAAGTAAACCCTGATAGAATGAAACAAAAACAAGACTACTTTGTTCAATTTTTTTTTTAGATTGTTATAACTCCAATGGCTAAAATTTTCAATTTTTAGCACAAAAAGAAAATTCCACCACAAGAAAACATAAATATTAAGTCATAACATAATTAATGCTGATGGGCAGTCAAAGGAATCACTGAAGTTCCTGTACGCCTACGCCATTGTTTCAGGCCAGAACGTGATTGATGAAAATTCTATAGGAACGGATAACAAAGCTGCATTATTAAAAGGCATGAATATACGAAAATAAAAAGAAAATATATAAACAATGTTCTTCTTTAAAGTTGTTCATTAAAAATTATATCAAAGTTTAACAATAGGTTATTGCCTTACGGTTTTGTTTACTACTTGGTTGAATAGGAATGTTCATGATGAATAAGAACAAATATGCTAAAAACCTTTTCCTTTGTCTTCAAGTGTACTACAATCAGAGGTTCAACTGGAAATCCATAAAAGAAAAAGACATACATTGGGCTCTGGTTGAAAGGGATTGAAACAAAATTATCCATACTTTGATTCAACGTGATATTCATAATTTGACAGTGAACATGCCGTGTGACATGTAAACAAGCCAATAAGAAAGCAGAACAACTCGGGCAACTGCAAAGGGACAAGAGAGCTTTTAACTTATCCGCCCAATTGACATATTACATTAACATCGTGTTCCAGTTGATGTCTTATAGAAATTAATTCCTGTAAATGAAAAGAAATGGAATATGTAAACTCGAGCTGAGAAGAAGCCGGCGATAAATTCGAAGTTAGGCCCTTTAATAAACAGATGTTATGGTCTTGTTCACTCGCATATCATAAGACAACGGTCCATTAGTTCTCGCGGCGAACCGCAATCTAAGTCCTACGAGGGCTTATTTTCGGAATTGGAAAACGAGGAAGGATATTATTTTATTGAGGTCGGAACCTCTGATTATGTAAAGCTTCTGCTTTGAAACTAAAGTTCAACAACACAATTTCGCTATAACGTTTGATTTTTTTCTTCCAAACCAAAGGTTATATTTTTGACAATAAACGACATTTAGTACAACTTTTGATATTTAAGACAAAATAATTTAATACAAAGGCATATTTAAGAAATTGTTATAAGCCATATCCTTCTAAGAATAAAAGTAAATAGTCTAAGACTCTTATTTCCAACATAATTTGTTATTAACCTGCAATATTATAATTGGATATTAAAATTCAGAGATACGACAAATTTGAAATAATGTAAATATACTTAGTTATTATTGTGTGTGGTGATTAGTGACCGTTAATCGATATTTATTTAGAAATAGTAGAAATCGTGAGATGCGGTCTGGTGTGATGTATGTTTCAGAAAAACATTTTATCGTGCCAACGTTTCGATCTTTATTGAGATCATCTTCAGGGCCTGGGATTTACAAATATTGTTTACATATTACAATTACATTTTGGATATGGAAAAGTGAATTTATACAATGCAAAATATATTTTATATATTCAATCAAAGTATTATTATTTCAGTTATACTCGGGCCTATTGTCTATGTTGTAATTATAATTGCTTATAAGGTTAATGGTTGGCATTATTGATTCAGATTTATAAATCCTGTTGCTGATATTATTATGGTCAATTTAGAATAAATGGGTACTGTATGGGAGAACTGGATGAAGGTTATCAATATTTCTGCTATGGAATGTACTGGTAATGTTTGAATCGTTCACTGTAAATTCAATTCTTGAATTCATTATGCTTGAAACCACAAATTTCAATATTGTAAATATACGTTCGTCTTTGTTAACCTTGTAAATTATTAAAAAGAAAGAATTAAAAAGAAAAGAAAGAAGAAAGAGAAGCTCTGCTTTAAAAAGAATGTCGCTCTATCAACCCCATGGTCAAGGCGGCCGGGGGTCGTCATGGGGACAACGAGAATGAACTCGGAAACTAGATGGATAAGGAATCCTCCCTTTAAATAAAATTTGCCTATTATATACTATCAATCCTTTGTTAGGAGTAGGCTAAAAAACGTATTATGAATGGAAAGATATATGGAGCATTCAATTCACGGTCGACTGACCAAGGTGTATTTTCCAACGGTCTGCCTTTGCTGGATTATAAGCTGACACAACTTGTGACAGAGCACGGCAAAATGACTTAGTATGTCCTTTGCCTCTTGATGGTCCTTGACCGTGCTTGTTCTTGCGGTGGGATATCGTTTTATACTTCGAACCACCTCCTTCTGGAATGCGAGATTCGTTGTAGCTCATGACGACTTAGTGTTTACTTTGTCGCCCTAAAAAATCTTTTGGAACTTTGAGTGATGTGCAGTAACGAGTTCTTGGAAGTCAAACCAGCATTACACAAGGGACCATTGTCTATAACACTTATACTGTGTGGTGATTAGTGGCACTCTCAACACGACACACAAGAAGGGCACAATTACGCAGAAAACAAACACTTTGAGCCCTGAAGATGATCTCAATAAAGATCCAAACGTTGGCAGGATGAAGAAAATGTTTTTCTAAAACCTACATCACACCAGACCGCATCTCACGATCTCCGAATAATCATCACTTATACTGTTGACCTACCTATAGACCCTAATATCATCACCACCTACGCGGACGATACCGCAATTGTGTCCTCTAAATCGAGTATCTCCAAGTCCACCTTGAACTTAGTGCTTAGATTAGTGCAAAAAGTAAAGGACAAGACTGATTGAACAAAAATATACTCAGTGTACGTTCACATAAAAAAAAAGTCTTGCTCTATATTGTACATCAACAACAAAGATATAATGATTACAAATCAAGTCAATTATTTAGGACTATACTTAGACAGTGGAAGACAAGACAAAAATTAACAACTTAACCGAAGACTTGGACAACTACGAAGACTTCTAGGAGCGAAATCCGTCTTGACCGTCTACTCTAAACTAACCTTTTAAAATGCTACACTGCAACAATTGTGGACATACGTGGCACTGTGGGGTTGGGGTGGCAAGCCAATCAACATCCAAGCATCCAATCCTTACAATCAAAAGGACTTAGACAAATCGGTAAAACTCCTTGTCACTAACCTCACTAGCCTCAATGACCTCAACCTTCCTTTTACCAATGAAATGAGCCGTTTTCGATTCCAAAAGTCTCACGCCAACCTCTCGATTTATCCTATGACTGCTCGAACCATTTCTACATGTTCCCATCCCGAGAACCCGCCACATCGCCTTAATCGACAATGGCCTATAGACCTCCTACCCTCTTAATTCCTCTCACTGAGAACCAGCATTGTCTCTCATGGCATGGGTCCTCTGGGTGCAGCGCTGGCATTAGTGTTACTGCTGTAACGTGTGAAAATCGATTTTTGATCGCATTTGTAATATGTAACCTTCTCGGAAACAATGTACTACTATATTTAATTAATGTGGTGATATGTATTCTTGAAAAGTTAATCGTTATTACAATGCATTGTGGACAGTAAAATAATAAATATTTTTTGAAATGAAAAACATTGCTTTTCCGTGCTCATAAATGGAGCATAACAAGTACTGGAATCTAAATGGTTTGGCAACAGACTCGATCGATTTTGTTAATCTATTTCGGCAGAATTTAACTAAGTTCATAATTATGTAAAAGTTCTATATTTTGACCATGTTAATTCCAATACTCCAACCTATTTATTTTTGCAAATCAGAGTTTCTGATTTTTCCAGATTTACCACTGAGTCATGCCTTTCTAGTAAATTCAGAAAGAATTAATCAATAAATAATCAAAAATAAAATAATAGGTAATTATTTCACTGATAACGAATAATTTGTAGAACAAGAGATTACATTGATCTGCAGATTTCTGCGGAAACCCCCACATCTTGCCGCATCAGTAGATCACGGCCTGTTACGAAAGCGACATAACAGTCGACGGTACGTAATGAGACCTCCCCGACACAAACGACAACAATGGATGTTTTGACGGACACCCGGTAACGAAGTACAACATAAATCTGAGGTAGCTGTCACTCGTTACCAACGGTGCCACCTCCTCAGAGCCGGTATTCCATCCCGGTTTGATTGTACATTGTTGGCCCACCGTCCGTGTTATAATCGCCCCTACAATTTTGACATAATTATCTTCCCAAAGGGGATTAGTTAGGATAAGTTTAATCAACCCCGGTATACTTTATCATTTTCGAAAAGGCTACTTCACAATTCGATTGTTGACCTTTATTTATTAGATCTTATTTAACAATCCAGTGAAGATCATTAATCACAACGGTTACGAAATGTTTACGATTAATCTAATATGGCACCTGCTGTTCATATCATTATTCCTTTAAAAAAATATATAAACCATGACAAACATTTTTTTCATGCCCTTTTCAAAATATGCCTCTATGTAAAAAGAATGTAAAGAATGTGAAATCTAGCTTTTTTCATAGATAACAAGCAAACTAAAAAATAATAGTCGAATTTAAATCATCCAGCAAATTCTGAACATCCGCCGTTGTCAACGGATTGTCAACCTCTGAAAGGGTTATCTGCGATCGTAGAGAACGGAAAGAGTGCACACATCACCGTGATCACCGCCTGGGCGTTCACAATATATGTTATCACGGCTTACACGATGATCCGAGATACACGTCCTGTCAGATAAGCTGGTACAAGCCTCGGAATAAGTCCGAGCCAATCCTCGTATGCATTTTGTTTAGTCAGGTGTCTTCTTTATCGGCAACATCCCGTCTTGAGCATAATCATCCACTCCGGAGCTTATCAGTCTTGCTTAAAACATAAGTAGATCGGTACAATTAAATGTCGTCTGAGAAGAAAGACTATAGGCAAAAGCTGTAATAAGTAAAATAAGTAAATTATCCTGTAAACAAGGCCAAAGCATTGCGTATGCAGGGTTGGCTCTACATAGAGAGTGGACAGGAATACCAGAAATCTCAACAATTCAAGATGGTAAAATGCCGAGACATACCTGACATACCAAACCAGCGAAGATCGACAGACCAAAATAATTGGCCTGTAGTCTTGGGGTCCCCTGTTTCCTTTTTGTAGAGACAAGAATAATAGTTGCCATACAGTATATTTAATGTTAAATAAAATGAATTGAGGAAGATGGTAACATTACCCAATCGACTTCTATATAGTTTGTACATAGCTGTCCATCGTTCTATTTGAGTGAATCGTATGTATAAAGGAAAAAATGTATTTATTTAAGAGCAATAATGTGCTAAGGTTGAAAACTCCAGGTTCAAGTTGATAGCATAATTCCGGTGGGCACGACGGAGATAACCTGTCTGACCCCTAACTGCCACCAACGGCTTAAGTAATTTAAATCCAGTCTCGTGAACCAGAGAGTGTGAGATCTTCTATTACAAAATTATTATCATTTTGAACAATTTTAAGTAATTATTTTTCGAAAAATGTAGGAAAATGACAGTAGAAAAACAATTTCGACCAAACTTAGTCCAGATTCGCTCAACACATATATGTAGCCGCAAATTCTCATCTGTCTGTTTATTTTAACACCCACTGAGAATAGCAAACTGCCTAAACAACCGGCTAAAATTGGGAGGCCAAGATGGTCACGGACGTTGAAACATATTATGTTAAATAATAATAAACTAGATGTTATTGGTTTTAAACCATTAGTTGAAGGTGTTTGTTATTTTAAAGAAAAATGAGTATCATCCTGATCTACGAATCCCACAATATAATAAAACCACCATTGAAGAAGACGAAATTTATGTTTCCCACTGAGGGCGGCAATGTCATTCGACTATGAGGTTCTATAATGTGCGCTCCTGGCACAAGGCGGGGTAGAAGCCACCAGATTCACAGACTTATCATACAGACATGCCGACTTCTCCCGCTTGCCTCTTCCGAGGAGATGTGTTAACATTTCGCACTCAACCGTGTGCCGCGCGATAAAGGGAACTCGAAAGGGCTGAAATGAATCAGCCGGTCACTCACCGCACTCCCTAGATAGAAAAGACAACTCTATCTCGCTGAATGTAGGAGCCCCGCCAGCATCAAAACTACCGGATACTCTCCGTCCTCGGTTTCGTTTAAAGTGGAATTTCTAACGACCCCCCTAGAGGAACCTGCCTTTAGTAAAGGTAGCAACCGAACAACAGGCTTTTCTCTAAGTACCCGCCAGGGGCCTCACCTACGGTCAACGACGAGTCCATGCCCACATAGCACGCTACTGGGATTGGAACTGAAGACTGTACTATCCCGTCGTACAGCTGGTTATGCACTTGGCTAAGCAGACGGGATCTGGTACTCTAACCCACTTGTGCCGTTGATCAAGCACCCGCCGTACGCGGCCAGCTCGCAAGCCAACGAACGGCCCTTAACGCATCTCGAAGGAATATGTCGGCGTAGTCTTTGCATCCTCGCATGCTTCCTTGGTCCTATCATCCAAATGCAGGTAGAGGGTGCTTAAGGCTATCATGCGCGCCAGGAAACACGTACAGCTTGTGCTTTGGACAGTGTGTCAAGTTCTCAAGGCTACACTATTATTCTGTGCCTGGAAACCCCCTTCGCATCCAAGGGTTGGGTCTGTTGAAGTCTCCTAGGAGCACCCACTGCACATGCCCAGGAATTGGATTAAGAAAAAAAGACATACTAGACGAAGACTAAAGGCCAAAATATGTCTGATAGGACAAACCAGTAAGGATAGACGAAAATGATAGATAACGACCAAATTACAGATTCATCACTCCGCAGATCTCAAGGAGACGTCTGACAATTGTCATATGTTAATTATTGCAAAGATTAATGGTAGGAACCCCATTAGGAAGTTCCAAAATTATATTCCGAGATGCGTTTGTCAGGCAGACAAGGAAGAGCAGAAATTACTAAACTATAGGTTAGTCGCGTCAAGGATAAATCTCGCAATTTAAAGGGCAATATTGTGACCGGTGTTTACCCTATTATGGTCGAAAGAAGTACTGTGAGAAAGGTACTTAAAATATTACAGAATTATCTCAGTAGTAGGTTCTCAGTATTGAATGTCCTTTCTTAAAAAGCAGATTGAAAAGAGGCCAAGTTTTTATAAGTATATAATCCTTGTAAATAGTAGGCGGTTTCTAATTTTTCGATTGAGTCAGATTATGGGAGAAACGCCAGGAAGCGTGTACGTAGGCAAACCGGCCGAGCACCGGGTCATATCTTGTCCAAGGTTGGGTCAGCCAGTCGGCAAGATTCAGCAGACACCACTTGAGCAAACAGGTGAATAAAAGCGCCACCGGTTCCTCTAATTTCGAAAACCCACGCGGCCACCTGCTCATTCGGAAAGCGACTTTAAATAACGGCTCGCCCTTAATATATCGTTATTATTTAGTGGACTCCGACCCACGCCGATGTTTATACTGGTCTGGATCGCCCACGGGCTCACACGCGCGTAATTTGTCCCGTCCATGATCATTCTACTCATTAAAAAAAATTAACGAGAAGAAAAATGTACTGATATAATTTGATATGCTTACCGTGGAAAAGTTCATTTTCCAAAAGTTGAGACAGCTTGTAATTGTTTTTGCCTTCTTCATCACGTCATCAAGTTCATCATTACGTTATTTATTTAATATTACTTTAAATCATGCTTAATAAATTAAATTATAAGAGCAGTTACAACATTATGACGTTTTATCCCTTATTTTCGTGGTCCGATTGACCAAATAACTTCTTTCAATTAATTAATCTTTATGTAAGGTATTGGTTGAGATAAAAAAGTCAGTGTCACGAGCTGGATTCGAACCCACGACCTTCGGCTAGATTCGCCGCTGCTCTACCACTTGAGCTATCGTGGACTTCAATCCACTCGGACACTAATTCCCCATCTCAACCTACCTTTTGAATTTTCCCTCCTTTTTGCCATTTTTCGAAAATACGAAAGGTAAATTTAGATGGGAAGTGAATGACTTTTTTATTTTAACCAATACCTTACATAAATAATAATTAATTGAAATAATAACGTTAAAATATTAAATAATTGAGCAAGCAGTACACATAGAGTAGGGCCAATGTAGATGTATTCCTCGATTGTTCATGAATATCTATGTTACAAAATAATCCGAGGTTTAAACACCCAAAAGAGATCGAGACAAAGAGAGAAAGAATGAAGGGAATGACAAAATTGACAGTGGCATTATTAACTATGTATTTAATGTTTGTAGTTTGTAATGTACAGTTGCAGCATTTCGTACGTTTTACGAGGTAGCTCAAAATAATGCTCGGGAATCAAAACATTTTTTAGAAGAATGTAGAGAGCGGTGTCTGGATTTTATGGCCTAATTATCACATTTTATGCATGACTTAAAGAACGTAGGAGAATTTGAGGGTCTTGGACTCCAGGGAACAGAAAGCCAGAAAGAATAGTTTTTATTTACAAAACAAAGCAAAATCGCTAAAATAGCTTTTCAATGTTACATGCCTGTTCGAATAGACACATAGGTAAATATATTACATTTTCTTATTTCCTTTTTCAAATTTGGATATTTTTATAATATTGGTATAAATATAATGGGGATTATATTAATATTTTTTATTCTTTGTAGTGACCTACAATTTAATAACAACCTAAATAATAGAATAAGAATAATAATATTATATCACGATAAGATAATATACTTTTTATTAATATATTTTGTTTTGTTCTTAGTAGCTAGTTCTTAAGCTCCATACTTTTTCAGGCTAAGTTTTGGAAATTTCCATCATTTTTATTTTTTTAATTTGCAGTATGTTACAACTACCTTCAGATAGGTAACACATGGAACTATGAGAAAGAAATATACCCAACATTAAAAATAAGAATAGAGAAAATACCAATTGGTAGTTCTCCGGTGGTACTAAAATGTTGTCTATTTAATGAATACTTGTGTCATTATACTGTCAGTATCTTCACCATCACTTCCTAGGGGATCTTGCTGCCATCGTCTCATCGAGGTTTTGGATGTACTGATTTATAGCGGTAGGGAGGGTTGTGTGAAATTTACAAAAACGGATTTCATCTTTAACTAAAGATTGTAGGTATATTTCAGTCATAAATATATCACATGGTGAATTATTGGCTATCTATGATTAACAAATTGACGTTTGGGATTTTCGGCTTTTCATCAACTCTTCCTAGGGCTCTACAGAAGGATAAATTTAATTGGTTCAGGTACTTCGGACATTTTTTGTTGTTATTTATACATTCAAGTTCCTACTTTGAGTAAATTTTAAAGTTTAATAAATAAATAACTTATTAAATAAATAATTTAATGTTGACGGCCAAGACGGATTTCGATCCTAGAAGTTTTTGTAGTTCCATGTTCTGTTAAGTGGTCTTTTAAGTCTTGTGTTGGGATGTCAGTCTGCTGTCTAGGTACAGTCCTAGGTATTTGAATTGAGTTCCCTTTGTTGTTGATGTACAATGAAGAACAAAAGTTTTTTTTTTTCAATGTGAATATTTACTGAGTACATTTTTCTTCATTCAGTCTTGTCCTCCACTTTTTGCATCAGTCTTCAATAAGTTCAAGGCGTTCTTGAATATTGGAAGTAGCTTGGATAGGATTGGACAGAATTTCGGTAATCTCCGCGTAGGTTGCGATGACGGTCAGCAGAATAGGTGATATAAAGGTTGGGCCAAAAATGTTCCCTTGTGGGACGCAGGCTTGTATCGGCCTGATTTCTGTGTACTCGTTGCCGCACCTCACTCCGAGGCAGCGGTCTGTTAAACAGGATTTCGAGATATAATAAGAGTTGGAGGACGCGTTTGAGTTTATAAAACATATGAAAATTGTAGTGCTGGGTGATGATATTATTTATTATGAGACTATGCCATTAACATAATTATTTTCATCCTTCTAAAGAGCTCTGAGAAAGGCTTAATAAAAAGCCGAAAGCTTGGCAAAAAGGTAAATCTACTTCATTTCGAACCACATCCTCGTGGTTGATCATCAACGTAAAACATCAAACATCAACATTAAAAACATCAAACGTAATAACTTAATACTCACGTGGACTTTACTTACAAAAAATATACCTGAAAAAATTACACACTGCAAATTCTCAACTTTTTTGGTGAAAGCTTTAATTTTTTAATCAGTGTATTTTTGTTTTGTTTTCTTGAGGGAGTATGAGGCAGACAGACTGAGAGAGGGTGAGAAAGCCAGAGAGAGAAAGAGAGATAGACAGAGGCGGAGAGAGACAGATAAACAGACAGACAGACAGAACGAGAGGGAGAGGGTAAGAGACAGATACCCACGAATAAATACGATATCCGACCATTATAAAGACCCAAAAGGAAAAGACAATATGTAGAATAGGAAAAAAAATATTATATAAAAAGACGAAGATAAATACACACATAACAATGTCGAAACTGCATATAGAAAAGTAGGTAAAAGCGTATGAGAAATAGAAAATGAATGAAAGAGGGACAACCAAGTGCTGAAAGAAAAAAAAACAGGTCAGTCCTGTAACAAGTATATATTTAAAAAATATTCTCAAAATTGTATACGACCGTAGATATTGGTCAGCAGAGGAGGAAAAGGCATAATATTACGATATTTTATTAATTATTTACACGATAAATATTGGCTCTCTTCAACCGGATTTATTACGTGGTGTGTTATTTGCATAAGTCTGTAGATCCCCGTCTTTTGGCATTTTTATCATTAATTTCCCAAAATTGAACCTGCTAATGTCGGATTACATCAAGGAAGTCTGAGTCCGTTCTATAAATAAATAATTTGAGTAGGCGTGGCCCACGCCCTGATTACAATATCGCCTGGGCGATAAATTACAGGCCGTATGACAAATAGTTAGAGCCAATCTCGTCACCTGGGATTTCAATAAATTCAATTATAACACAATAATGTTTATTGTGGAGGAGAATTCTAACGAGCTAGTTCTCCACCGAGCGCCTCTTTAGCTCAGTGGTAGAGCACTGGTCTCGTAAACCAGGGGTCGTGAGTTCAAACCTCACAGGAGGCACGGATTTTTTTGCAATAAAATTTTATGCTGAACCATAATTTTTGAATTAGAAAATTTTTCCTTTTAATAATTAAATAATACTAACAAAAAAGATTTTCTGATGTCTCACTTTTTAATTAAAATAAAGTAAATTGAACTGTTTGGTGTCACTCCTTATTTTTTTTTTTTTTTTTTTTTTTTTTTTTTTTTTTTTTTTTTTTTTTTTTTTTTTTTTTTTTTTTTTTTTTTTTTTTTTTTTTTTTTTTTTTTTTTTTTTTTTTTTTTTTTTTTTTTTTTTTTTTTTTTTTTTTTTTTTTTTTTTTTTTTTTTTTTTTTTTTTTTTTTTTTTTTTTTTTTTTTTTTTTTTTTTTTTTTTTTTTTTTTTTTTTTTTTTTTTTTTTTTTTTTTTTTTTTTTTTTTTTTTTTTTTTTTTTTTTTTTTTTTTTTTTTTTTTTTTTTTTTTTTTTTTTTTTTTTTTTTTTTTTTTTTTTTTTTTTTTTTTTTTTTTTTTTTTTTTTTTTTTTTTTTTTTTTTTTTTTTTTTTTTTTTTTTTTTTTTTTTTTTTTTTTTTTTTTTTTTTTTTTTTTTTTTTTTTTTTTTTTTTTTTTTTTTTTTTTTTTTTTTTTTTTTTTTTTTTTTTTTTTTTTTTTTTTTTTTTTTTTTTTTTTTTTTTTTTTTTTTTTTTTTTTTTTTTTTTTTTTTTTTTTTTTTTTTTTTTTTTTTTTTTTTTTTTTTTTTTTTTTTTTTTTTTTTTTTTTTTTTNGAGCGATGTCTACGGAATCCCGCCTGATACTGGCTGTAAAATCCCTTCGTCTCAAGGTACCAGGTCAACCGACCATTTACAATGGACTCCAGGATCTTACTCAAGCAGGTTGTCAGCGAAATCGGTCTGTAACTCGAAGCCAAGCTTGGATCCCTACCCTCTTTAAGGATAGGTATGATGAGCGCCTCTCGCCAACGATCGGGGTACGAGCCTGATTCCCATATGTTGTTGAAAAGGTCCAACAAGCGACGCTTCACACCCTGGGGAAGGTGGTGAAGCATCTCATATGGGATACCGTCACACCCGGGGCTTGAATTCCGGGTGCGCCCCAACGCAGACTCGAACTCTCCCATCGTCAAGGGCACGTTGTACGCTTCACTTGTTCCGCCGTCGAAGTCGATTGTCATGCGTTCCGCCTCGGTCTTTCTTTGCCGAAAGCTATCGGATTCCTCCTTATTATTTGAAATTATATTTCTCGCTCTTATCTAGTAGCATTTGCTATTTTGTTGGTATTGATCTATAAAGTTCTAGTTTATTTCTCATGAAAATTGTTTTCAAATTGGTCATTTGATTGTACATTAAGCCAACTTTGTTCGGTTAATAAATCTTTAGAGGGATGAAACTTTTCAATCAATATAGCTTTTTTCAGTTAAATTGGTACTTTTTTCTACCAATTTAATACTTTTTCCAACTAAATTAGTGCTTTTCCCAAGCGATTTAAAACTTTTCCCAACCAACTTCGTACCCCTCCCAAGCAAATTAATACTTTTCCCAAGCAAATTAATACTTTTCCCGAGCAAATTAATACTTTGCACATGGGGTGGGGTAAAGGGGGATATCAAACATAATCATACTGTCAAGAAACGAAATTTATTATTGAAAATAAGAAAATTAACAAAATGAACGTTTTATTTCAAAGTCAAGCAGGGGACATCCAGCAACCGTTGATGGTAATTTCAGTATCACATCGATGACAAAATTGGAGCAAACTGTAGAATTGATGGTAATGACACTGCAACTAATCACTTCTGCAATGTCGTGTTCTGCAGCTGTCCCACCTAAAACCCTCCTGGCTGATGCCTTTATTTTAGAAAAAGCATATTCAGCTGGGTTTAACATTGGGGAATATGGAGGCAAGTACTTGATGGTGTGAGAAAACGATTCTACAACATTGCGTACATCCTGCGTTCTGTGAATGGCTGCATTATCCATTATCAGAATAGAGTTGTACAGCTCCATTGCATTAAGTTTCTCGCAAAGATCATGTAGGAAATCACAAAATAAATTACTGTCACAGTTCGCACTACTACTTACAGAATAATGTACTACCTGCTGATTACTTATAGCAAGAACGAGAGCCGCGTTGCTACCACGAATTGTTGGTACGGTGACAACAGCTCTCGGGTTAACCCTTGAACGTGCACTTGCCGCCGCAAATGTAGATTAAATCCTGATTCATCTATAAAAATTAATTTTGCGCGATTTTGGGGGACCCATATTTCAAAATCCATTGCAAACTGCCTTCGTTGTTGTACCGTTGACACAGAATTCATGCGAACTATTTCAATGGATGCACGCTTCAAAGTTATTTTTAATGACGTTAGCCCTCGGTGTATTGAAGAAATAGACAAATTTATGTTGCGTAATGCAAGCTGTTCTTTAATATCTTGTAATGATAGGCCCGCGTTTCCTTCAATGATTTCCTCAATAGCGGCTAGAACGTCAGGGGTCAACTTGTACAACCGGGGTCCACCTCTTTTTTTAATTACTAACGTACAGTTTTGAGACGTATAATTTCTGTATATACTGTAGCAGTTCGAGTTTTTAAATTTGATTTTTGAGCTGCATCTTTGACTAATTTTATAAAAAGTTCTTTTTGATGCCTTGATGTAACTGCGTACATACCCCTGCTCGGTCTTGAACGTTGGACACCGGACGAAGATGAACCGCCTGCAGCACTAGGTGATATTTCATCATTATGACCACTTATGTCACTCCAGTCACTTCCGTCGCTCATTCTATATAAAAACTCACACAATGCATACAATAAGACGTGACAAACAACTGAATATTTTAGTGGTAAAGAAACCAAGAACAGGGGAAGGAGAATTTCCTAAAAATCCGTCTGGGAACGATAACGTAGGCTGGCGAACCCAATGAAATAAGTGAGACAAGTTCAAACGAAACCAGCTAATAAAGTGTTTCATACGGCAACACGCTATGTTCCACATTTTTTCGAATACCTTTTAAATAAGTATTAATTTGCTTGAGAAAAGTATTAATTTGCTTGGGAAAAGTATTAACTTGCTTGAGAAAGGTACTAATTTGGTTGGAAAAAGTATTAAATTGGTAGAAAAAAGTACCAATTTGAATGAAAAAAGCTATATATCAACTTTTGAAAAAGTTCTTATACATTTTTTTCTTGTGTGTATGGTTTATTAACAGTTCTTTGAAAGTGCAGTATAAAAAAATTGTAAATAATAATAGAACTTATAATTATATTGGACACGGACTTACTTTTGGGGCAAAGCCCGCGTATATAGAGGCTTATAGAGAAAGGTTGCTAACATTTCGACAACATAACGAAACACATCGTTGAGCCCTAATTGAAGCGTGCAATTACTTGGCTCCATATAAAGAGCCAGCCATATAGGAATGCCGCCCGATAATTGTGGTTCAGCATGGTAGTGAGTATCAGGGTGCCCTGTTGATTTTTGGAGGAAATAGGGTTGTTTTGTTACACAGTACTGATAACTGATATGTTTATGCTTCCTAGTGTGAGTTGAGAGTGTATGTATTTATTAGCGAGAATGTGTAGTGTGAGAAGATCAATGGTGGAATATTGAGTACCATATCAATATTCAATTAGGTTAATTATATAAAAGGTGTGAGTATGGACAGAAGGAACAGTACGAGAACGAATGGATTTGGTTTTACGGGCTGATTAAGATGGCTGGAATTAGATGTCATTAGCCCCTGGAACAACATCCGAGGTTGGGCCCGGACTGCTTATTGTAGATTACAAAAGCTGGAATCGACGGAGTACTGCGAGAAGGGATAGGCTCAACTCTGTACAAGCGTATACGTACATATGTACAACGAGCGCAGATTTAAGCTCATATAATCTTTCAGTTACAATTATTTTGCCTTAATTGTTTATGAAGTCTTCTATTTGCTTAGAATCACCATGCACTTTATACCATCAGTAAAGGTTTGGCATTATAGGTTGCGTTAAAATTTGAAGTATTTAAAAAACATCACAAATCATAAAATTACACAATGTTTTTTTTCCTTATCATTTTAAATTTTGTTGCAACGTGTGTATCTCAATTTATTTTATTTGCTTCCCAGTTGGAACTTTTTACAGAACTTACTTGCTATTAATTTAATATTAGTCACGTCGATAGCGGAAAAAAAATGACAAATCAAATATTTCCCGTAAAGCTTACAGCCGAGTGGGACGAAGCTGTTTTATAATTAACCATTCCTCTAACTTGATAAATAAATATTGACAATAACGAATGGGCGACGTGACGGAACCTGGCAGAATGTATTTCATTCCCTTTTCTTTTTTTAATCTTTATTTGCAATTATGATTGATACGGAGATGGTGAGATAAAACTCCCTAACACGTCTGCCCATTAAAACTAAACTGACATCAACTTCTAGAAACAGGAGCCGGAATCAGAAATACTATAATAATTTTATTATGTAAATATCCTTTAGAAGAAGAAGTATTATAGCTTAAATGAAAGGTTTTTATTAGCCATATAGACTCGTTGGCACTGGCAATTATTTCCTGCAATACATGTTTTAGTTTTGTTAGTAAGTGCTTTATAATTATTTTTCTGTCTGCGCTTAATACATTATTTTTTTATTAATACCATGTAGAAAAGTACTTATAGATAAAATGCGTTTCGTTGTTGATAAAGAAAATTATTAGCATCGCAATAAGTCAAAGCATTTATTTATGTACCTTTCTTTTGATTTTAACGATTTTTAACTATTTTTATTCAATCTTATTTATTTATCTTCTCTCTCTCTCTCTCTCTCTCTCTCTCTCTCTCCTCTCACTTTTTTATCCATCTATCCCATATTCACTTGGATTTTTATACTCTCTCTCTCTCCCTCACCAACTCTTCTTCTCTCTTTCACTTCACACACTATGATGTATAAATCTTCACTATTCTTACGATAAAGTTGGTCAGTTGTCTCAAATTCAACAAAAAAATTCAACATAATTTTTCTGCTTTGGTTGTTTACTATGTTTATTGTCTCTTTTTTCTGTATTTGATTTTTACGTTGATGGTTTTTTGTTTTTCTTTCTTGGGCTTTTTCAATAGGTTAAAGTTGGGTTTTACAACTTCTGTATTGTTGTTGTTCTTTTTTGTCTGTGTTTAGTGCAGATGTTTGTTCCATTTTTCTGCTTTGGTTTTTAGCTATGTTTAATGTCTTTTTGGGTGTGTTTTGTTTTATTTTTCTACCTTTTTGTGCTTTTTTATTATGTTAAATTTGAATTAATAGATTAACCCCCTTTTTCATACCCTCACCTCTTTTTCCCATTTAGCATAAATTTTCTGCATTTTGGTTTCATGTCATACCGAAGAAAAGGGTGTACCGCTAGAAAGCTTATTAAAAGAAGATGTTAACAAATTTGTCAAGCTCTACTGTGAATTTCTCCAAGGTTGCAAATTTAGTTTTTTTACAGATTTTAAATTTAGCAGTTTTTGAAATATTTAGTGTTTCTGTTTTTTACTAAAAATTAAATTTAAAGTTGTAAAGACGCTCTTTTCAATGTTTTTGTTTTCCATTATCTCAAAGATGATTGATTCAACAGCTACCAGTAGATTTATGACGAAAACCGAAGATAGTTGAATAAAATATAAAATTAAATCCATTATGTTTAGTGTCCTGATTGGCCAAATTACTTCTTTCAATTAATTAATCTTGCTATGTAAGGTATTGGTTGAAGTGAAAAAGTTAGTGTCACCCACGACCTTCGGCTCGAAAAATGGCAAAGAGGAGGGAAAATTCGAAAGGTTGTAGGTTGAGATAGGAAGTTAGTGTCCGAGTGGATCGAAGTCACGATAGCTCAAATGGTAGAGCAGCGGCGTATTCAGCCGAAGTCGTCGGTTCGAATCCCGCTCGTGACACTAACTTTTTCATTTCACCCAATACCTTACTTAAAGATTAATTAATTGAAAAAATAAAAAATATTGAATATCTGCGATAGGAGGAAGAGTGAAGAATCGGACCATGGTTCATACGAGCATTTTTGTTGCATTTGAGGTGTAGAAGAACCTGACGAACTTGCCGTACGAGTAGTGAATCACCACCCTGTATATAACATTCATATATATCCTATTACGATATATCCTATTTTCTATTTACAGACCATTTTTTCTTTCACCTATTGTCTTCTGTCTTCTGCACTATCAATATGTATTTTTATCACTTGACTCTTTTTTTCGTCTCTCTCTCTCTCCTCTCTCTCTCTCTCTCTCTCTCTCTCGCACTCTCTCTCTCTCCTCTCACTTTTTTATCCATCTATCCCATATTCACTTAGATTTTTATACTGTTCGATTAATTATTTCTAACTGACATTAACTATTAATACAGTTATCACTGGATATAAACAAAATGGTAATAACTACCTGAGATTAAGCTAAGTTCAGTATTAATTAGTCAAAATTCTGGAAGCCTTGAGATTCGGCGTTTTTCCCTCCGACATTATAATGGCTTCATTAAGACCAATCCATTTTGAAAAGAGGCACGGCCCATTGTTTTGGTAGCCCACGTTGACCCGTTCCTCATTACACGTATCTGATTTTTTAATTTTAAATTAATTAAGGAAGGAAACAGGTATGATTAATTGTCGTTGGAATTGTACAAGTAACGTTTACGTGGGTGTCGTGTCGAGTTATTTCAGACCCTGGAGGAAAGGTTTTTCGGTTTAATTGCACCAAACGCATATTCTTCAAGAATAAAAGTGTGCATCCTGAGAGTCTTATTTGTTATGGGAGGACTTGCACCGACTTCCGCCCTGGACCATATAAAGAAGTCTGGCGAAGTCGATCCTCTTATAAGGAACCACGGCATTCCTGCTTAATCTTCTACCGACCACTCCAACATTTTTTTCTTCAAATATCCTTCTTAAGAACTCAAGACGTTCCTGAAGGAGAAAAACAACTACGGTCCGTTTCTTTTGCTTTTCTCCGAAATGGGAAGAATTCTAACGGTAAAATAGATATTAAATGGCCATGCAATAAAAATGTATGGCGTTCCCATTTATTAGGTTGATACAAAAAATTACGTTTGTTAATTCATAATGTCATAATTGTTCCATAAAAGATCCTGTTTGTTGAACTAATTTATAAAGTTAGCTAAGCATTAAATTACAATAATTTTGCAACGTTGTTCATTAGTTTTGTATCAGCAGCAATTTCCTCAATATTAATCACGTTTTGCTCGTTGAAAGTAAAACAAAAGAGCCGACGAAGGGAAACAATGTGTTGGTAATAGTTCGGCCAGATTATCCTCTCAGGATTATATAGAAAGGGATAAATAGGAAAAGGAAAGCTAAATTGTCGCAAAAACCCAAGCAAAATCCTACATCACTCGCTACCTACCATTTTGAACACCAACACAATTTCGACTTCAAAAATCCAAAAATATTACATACAGAACAAAACAAACATTTTTTAGAAATGGTTTATATCAACAGAGATAAACACAGCATCAATTACAGAACATAACTAAACATAAACTCAGTCGCAGCTACGCCAATATCATTAATCAAATTCAATATAGATAACATACTTATATCATTACATTACAATCCACACATCAAATATTTTTCACACCAACAATTTAGCTTTCCTTTTCCTATTTATCCCTTTCTAATAATCCTGAAAGGATAATCTGGCCGAATTATTACCAACACATTGTTTCCCTTCAAAATCCAACGTATATAACCAAAAAAAGCACAATCTCACTGGCACTCTCAACACGACACGCAAGAATGGCACAATTACACAGAAGATAAACACTTCGAGTGAGTAGAAATACTTTGATTGAATATAAAAAATATATTTTGCATTGTATAAATTCACTTTTCCACATCCTAAATATATTTGTTAAATGTAAACAATGTTTGTAAATCCCAGGCCCTGAAGATGATCTCGATAAAGATCGAAACGTTGGCACGATAAAGAAAATGTTTTTCTAAAACCTATCACACCAGACCGCATCTCACGATTTCTGAATAATTATCGATTAACGGTCACTAATCACCACACAGTAAAACTAAAGTGTATGATAAAGCAATGATGTTAAATTTGCAATTAAGGGATTGATATATAATTACAGAAGAATTTTTCATCTTGAGGACAAAGAAATCTTCTTTCCCTTGCAAAATTTATTCAACTAAAATGCAATATCGCACCGATATTCCCTCCGATTAGAAATGTAGGAAACCCAAGGCCGTAAAACGCCCTGAAGCGAGTTAATTTTATAGTTTGTAAATGAAACGCGTAAAAACCCTCGAGTAATAAAACTATTCGGCCTTATTTTCGAGGTGAAATCTATCTGACATGCCGATCTCTTTAAACAGCTATTATATCAGATAGCAGATATAGCGTCGATTTAGAGGTCGGTACAGGTAATAAACAGCCTCATAAAAAAATGCAGTAAACTCTAAACAATAAAAAAAAGGTAAGATTGTTTCACAACGATTTCAAATTTCCTGATTTCTCCTCGCTATAATAAATAGTATTGTCTTGATTTATATTTAATTATAAATTTTCAGTGTAACGACAGATTTGAACATGACAATAATCTCCTTAACGTTATTTTAAAATAAAATCAAACGATCTAGCACTAGGGTGCGAAGAACACCCAGTGGTGACTACTTCTCGCCGTCCAACAAGTTGCAACTCACGAAGCCATTGCCACTTTAATCTCCTGGGAGGATTAGTGGGGATAGTGCGGGATGTTAAACTTAAAATTTAAAAATGGGGGGCAGTGTTTTGCAACGGATTTGTGGAATTTTATGACATATTGCACCAAAGAAATTTTTAGGTCATTGCTGATAGTGTGATCGGAAACGCAGAAGAGTTACTGTCTTTCTTAGGATTGGGATATCTGGATGGTTTTATAGTTGGAATGTTTGTACACAGTTCGAAGTCGTATATCCAAATGAGCTTTATTGATATATCAGTCGTTTGTTGAGATGCGGTTTAAATCGTTTGTCGAGAAGTCAAAGTGCTTCGTAATATCAAACCAGTTCCTGCTTTTTTACTGTAGTATGTGGATTCCATGTTGGTCTTCTATCCATGTACAACACGAGCTATTTGAAGGAACATATGATGTAGGTTTAGTGTGGCATTATACCACGTCGGAGAGTAAAGGTTATGGGTTGGCTTTGTCAGCATTTATATTTATTCGCTATTTATTTTTTTCAAAACCAGGTTATAAGTCGAAAAGGCAGTAGGGAGCGATATGTCAGGAAGGGTCTTTATTGGCGTTTAGGATAGCAGTAACATTTTCAAAATTTTAATAAAATGTGTCGGGTGGGTAGAGGACAGCCGTATACGTTGAATACAGAATGGAATGGTACTACGCTCTCGGTGACATTGCTGGATGATGTACTTGTTCATTGGTCGGATGGTTTTCAGAAGCCAAACTGTTGAGATGCGACAATGATTTGTTCTTCTAGGATGATTCTGTTCAAAAGGAAATAATTATTTTTGTTGATGGTATCATTTTTTTAGAATGGAAATGCCTATCAAAATCTGTGAAAAATTCATTCATTAGTTTTGCAGATAATGAAGTTTTCCTTCAAAACTAGATAATTTCAATTTATCGTGTAGCTGGGAAAGAAAAAAAGGAGAAAATTAAAAATTCAAATGAATAAAGTTAGAAAATTTAATGTGTGTTGATTTTTTTAAATCTAACTTTTATTAACAACAACATTAAATTATACGATCAATTGAAATTATTGAGTCTTGAAGGAAAATTGATTTTTTTTACAGATTTTGAATAATATTTCCATTCTAAAAAATGATAACAGATAATCAAAAGTATTAAAGTTTTCCTTCAGAACACGATAATTTCAACTTACTGTGTAACTGATGTTCGTAATTTTCAATAAGGTTTAAAAAACATACATTAAATTTTAACATTTTATTAAATTCACTAATTTCGTGGTCCACTTGACCAATTAATACATTACAATTAATTAAGGTTTTTAGTTGAGATAAAAAAGTCAATGGCACGAGCGGGATTCGAACCCACGATCTTCGGCTTCGCTGCTGATCTACCACTTGAGGTATCGTGACCTCGATCCACTCGGGACACTAACTTCTCATCTCAACCCCACCTTTTGAAGCAGTGGCGTATCTAGCCGAAGATCGTGGGTTCGAATCCCGCTCGTGCCATTGACTTTTTTATCTCAACTAAAAACCTTAATCAATTTTAATATTTTCTTCAATTAAATTTTAAAATTTCTCCTTTTGTAACCAGTTTCACGATAAATTGAAATGGTCAAGTTCTGAAATAAAAATTCAATATATCCAGAACAAATATATGAAATTTTGAGCCTATGGTATCACTTTTTTAGAATAAAAATTCCTTTCAAAATCTGTGAAAAAATGCATGCTCAAAAAGTCATTTATTCGTTGTTAAAGTTAAAGTTTTCCTTTAAAACTAGATAACTTCAATTATCGTGTAGGTGGTAAAGAAATAAAAGGAAAAAATAAAAATTTAATTGAATAAAATTGGACAATTAAATTTGTGTTGAGTTTTTCAAACTAACTTTTAATAACAATCAGTCAAATGATTATCATTTTTTTAATGGAAATGCCTTTCAAAACTTGTACAAATAAAGCATAATAGTGTTTTTACATTGATCACCATGTAGGGTTAACTTATTAAAATTATAATAGCCCCGGCAGAATCAATACGAAAAATTACCCTTGGAATCATATTTACTTTGGTAATAAAATATGCAACAGAAAAATAAAAGAATAACAATAAAATATAATAATAATAATAATAAAATAAAAATAAAATTTTCTCATCGCATTTTCTGATAAAATACTCAAAATTAGTTATTAGTGCATATGTTTTTAGTTGGACCTATTTAACCAAGATAATGATTTTAAATTGATTTATAATTTTTAATTCCAGTATTTTTTTAACAGTTTTAAACTTTTTCCCAATTAAAAATAAACCAATAGATTGGATACGGTTTTAAAAATATCCATGCCCATGCAACTAAACACCCAAGAGGAAAAATATTAATTACAATATTGTAATTTAAAAACTGTGACGTTCAAAGAAACCATTGTTTAATTGAAAAGTTCGGGTGGGCGTCAGACGTGGGTGAAGACAAAGCAGGGGTAGTTCATTAGGAAACGTCATAATGCATTCATTCACCATAAGAGTCAAGTCTATGTTCTGAAGAAAATATTATATCAATATAACTTTTAATCTTTAATTGTATAATTATACATTTTCTGGATATCTGTTTTACCTTGACAGACTTATACGATGTAATTCAGTCGATAAAATTGAAATTTGTCCTTGCTTGTCAGGAAACTAAAAAATCCGTGGAACGTCTAATATACACTCAAAGACAAAACCGGACTGGTGTATTAATTGGTTTATTTTCCATAATAACTAGGTATAAAGATTGAAAGTTGACTTAAACACAGCATTAATAACTTGTTGTTTACCTTTATAGAGTTTCACTAATCTTTTTATACTCTTTAGATTAAAAATAAATTTTAAAATTCATATTTTCCAGAGCCAACTTGTCGAGTGAGTTTATTGGTTTTATTAAAATGTTTTCTTTGATGAAACAATACATTTGTGTAAAAAATTATTTTCTCCTTAAAGCGTGTCTTTAAGTCTAGAAGATCCCCCCGGATTGATGCTTTGGCCTATGGCGAATTCTCTTGTACCACGATGGTCTACAGCAGTTTAGGACCACTGGAAGGCTCGATCGAATAGAAGGTAATGGTGGATACCATCGATTTGCTTTTACCGTAGTTCGGAACAGTCATTTAACGGCGTTCTAACACCTAACCTCAAGACATCTAGCATCGTGTTAACAATGTGGGCTCTCTCTTCATAGATATGTGCCAGTTTGGTTGGTGACAATCAGACGACCTGGACGACCTGTGGAGAAGGCGTGAAGAATGCTTTGCTTCATGTGCTATGCGAGAGTCACTGTTGTTTGTTTTGTTTTTTTGTTTTTTGTTTTTTTCAAAGACAGACATTTATGGTTCGGATTGGAATGAACGAACTAATCATATAGAATGGATCTTTGACCTCACTAAGATAGATTCAGGAAGTTCTTCTGGAAGAAAAGCATTAAGCACTTTGCTCATGCATGACAATAGCTCGTCTGGACTAGACCCATGGAACCCGAAGTCGATTGTTGTGTGAACATATAAAGAAACAAAGTCAAACATTAAATTTACGAGAAAACAATGCAAAACGAGGATAACTAGCTAAGCGTCAATTTCTCCTCATCCAAATCACGAGCTTTTTGTGCAATCATATTATCAACATGTTAACTATAAAACCCAATGAATTATGAGAAAAATAGATTTTATAACTGAAACGTTCTGCATCGACTTCATATAAGGTGTTTAAACCAAGGAATGCAATTCACAACAGAAATGTATAATGAATCATTGGTTTTGATAGACGTTAATATGTAATGTTAATGTCACAACTGAGAATGACATAACCTAATCGATTACCTAATTTCATATTTGATACTGAATTACAACGGAAGAAACTTCAACACCACTGATGGACAAATTGAACACGCCAATTTATTTAATTCAAAATTAAATCCATTATTTTTCTACGTTAGTTACACGTAATCAGAAGCTACCGTAGTCAAAAGATAGTTAATAATGATATGTTTAATTCCTTTGTTTACTTTTGTACTGATTATTTCTATTGGTACAAAAAGTTCCATTATGCCTTTCCATTCTACTACGCCTAAAGGTCGCTTTCTGTTAATTATTTTCCTTCGTTTTTCATTTGATATTATTCTTATTAATCCATTTATGTACCGAGGTCTACTTGACCAAATTACTTTTTTCTATTAATTATTCTTTCTGATACACGATAGCAGCAGCGCATTGAGTCGAAGGTCGTGGGTTCGAATTCCGCTCGTGACAATAACTTTTTCATCTTAACCAAGACCTTACATAAAAAGAATAATTATTCTTATTCTTAAGCCTTTTTCAATGATTCCAGTCAGTCATTTGAGTGAGTAGGGTCATAACGTTATTAGAGAAAGGCTTGATGTCTCCAGGAAACTGAATGTAAAGTACTCTACAGTAGTAGGAAGGATTCTTCGACGCTTTAGAGAAACAGGTTTCACAAGGTCGACTAGGTGTACAGACGAGATAAAGATAGATTCATCCGTCATCAGGCTCTACGAAACCATAGCATTACGGAAAATGAGATAAGAAATCTGACAAGACAAATCCGAATTGCTTCGATTTCCTCCATGGCTGTAAGAAGAAGGCACAATGAAAAAATCTCTGGTCCGGCTCTCGGCTCGTGAACCTCTTCGTACCACAGTTTAGAAAATGGTCAGGCTTCCATCCTGATGGGAACATATTGGGTTCTCTTTGCAGATGACGTGAGAGTTGGCGCCAACCCTTCAGATTGACATAGTTTTTATGGATACGCTCAGGAGAATGTTGTACGGTTCCTTAGGTGGCACTTTACAGTAGGTCATGGGTGTACTGGCGTGGCTTTTTCTTGGACGCCCGCACCAAATTGGCACCAGGAAGATCTCTAACTTCACAGATGTACTTACAAGACATATCGAAGAAGAGTAGTACCTTTTGCTCCTCACATCGGGGAGAGATTCTTGCTAATGCGGGATAATGCCGATCCCCATAGAGCACGTATTGTGGATGACTACCTGAGTGAGGTTGGAATTGAGTGCTTGGTGAAGCCAGCTCGAAGTCCACATTTGAACCCAATCGAACACCCTTGGGACCAACTTAAGCGACGACGGCGATCCCAGGCCCCTAACACCCTAGAAAAGCTGTAAATGATGTTTTTGATGAATGGGAAAGAATCCCTCAGGATTTTATCATAAATATTTTCCAAAGAGTGCAAACGCTTTTCACGGATGTGATTCGTGCCAGACGTGGAAATTCTCGGCACTAAAGAGGACAAAAAAGTTTTATTACATTTTTATTTGTTTTTTAACTTTCTTCTTCTTCTTGTTTTGTTTTTTACTCAATAATTAATTGTGATACTCAATAATTGTGAATATCCTTGTGAATACTCAATAATTATTTTTGCAGAATTTGATAATAAACATTTTCTTTTTGGGTCAATCAAAGCTGTTTTTGGTATGCAAAATATGAATAAACCTAAATACATTAACATTTAAAGGTGGTTTGTTAATTTTGCCCATCAGTGTAATTTGAAATAAACAACAAAAATAAGAGTCCGATTTTTTGTCTTTTAGTGTATTTATCTAACAGAAGTATGTACTTGTATGAGCGAAATGTTTAAATTGATCATTCAAATCATGCAGATAAAAAAGGGTCATTCTCGAAAATGTAATTGAACAGTGTTGTCTCGCAGGATGTAAATGTTCCGCCTTTAATTATCCGAAGTACAGGTGAATTTATTTTATCTGGTTAAAAGTAATACTTAGACCAGAGTAGGATTTTTAGTAGAACAGCTTATCGGATAAGACACGGGTAGAACCTTTCAGGTAATATCTTAATACTGGTTTAATTGCGGCCTTAGATTAGGAGTTTTATTTATTTTTCAATGAATATCGTTGGCGTATTTATCTGTATCGTAAGGCCGTTTTGACGTTAATTCAGTCAACGAGTTATCCTTTTTATTTCTGTTTATTCGGCCCCTAATACTTTTTTCCATAAATTCGACGCCGTTTGTAAGTTATGACGCCGGATTCAAATGAACGCCTACTCCACGGTCCTTGTTCTTCGCTTCTTCTGGTCCCTTGTTCTATATACTTTATGGGCCGGGCTCTCTCCGGCTTATTGGAAGAACATGCGTTCTACGAGGGCCGTTGTGTAACGCGATGAGGATCCAGTTCCATAAAGGCTTCTTCAACGTATTGCATACCGGAAACTGTCCGGCAGAAATATTCTACCTGCTCATCTCTGAGCAGGTGTCGAGGGTGTTAGCTAACATTTATTCAAATCGTTTGTGTAAAATACTCTTTAACAAGTATTTCTTTCCTTTCGACATTCCGCAAAACTTGGATTTTAAAAAAAGAATGAGATTCTACATTTGTGTCTGTCTTTCTGGTGGTGTTTGGTAGATGCCTGTGTGTCAGTTGTGTATCGATTTTATACTCAAAAGGGCTCATTTTTGTAAAATTACTCACTAAACCTGGAAAAAAGAAGGTGTAAACAAATAGGTGCGCGTTTGTACTTTATTTTTATTTGGAAAATAAACCAAAATCAATTGTGAAATAATTCCAAATATGCAATAAAATAAATAATGAACAGAATAATTTTAGTATTATTTATAAAAATGAAAGTTATGTAAAGAGATTAATCAATGTCAATTTATTTTCTACATTGAAAAATCACGTTTCAAAATTACCTAATCATGTAATTTGGTCTTGCTTAAACCCATTTTTATTAAATAATCCCTATAATTAAAAAAAAATTGAAGTGATATAATAAAGAATAACAAATATATATTTCTAATATACATTACATATTCATGTTGACAAAGGCTTTTTTTTTTTTATTTAAACGGCTTCTTCAACCGTCTAAATTTGAAAATACATGCATACAAAATACTTAATGCCGAAGGCCCCCTGCTTCCCACTTGGTCTGGCTTGTTCACTTTCTATTAAACCAAAACCCATTTTGATATAGGACTCCAGTTTACACTCAAATTCTTTGGCATCAATTTGCAAAATGCTCGTTCGGCGGCCAGGAAAACACTCCAGTTTTTAGCGTTGAATTGCATATATCGATTTCAAGAAATGCAAACTGTAGATCGTTTTTAAATTAGCTTTTGACACCTACGTTTAACTTGTCTCGCGATACGCATTTAAAATTTCCAGTCAATATTCATTCCATATATTTATATAAATTTTTGTTGTGGTCAGGAGAGAACAGGATTTATTGAGAAGCAAGAGATAAGCCAGGATATATTCATGAATATAGATTGTAAGTACATTACTAGGAAACAAATTGCCAGGTCGTCCAAAGTAAACAAAAATTTTGAATTTTTATAAATTGAGATTTTTTGAGCCAGTAAAGGTAGTTTTTAAGATCTTAAGGTACAATATGTTAATCGTAGGTGATAAAAATATTGATTTTCAAATCGCGTTTCAACATCTTGCTAGTTGTGTAGTAATTTACAACTGAATACAAAGCGTTAGAACGAATCGTTATTAGCTCATAGAATATCTTATTCAATACGATAAATACCGATTTAATTTTTAATTATTCTTTAATTTAAATTTATGACTCTCTCTCTCTCTCTCTTCTCTCTCTCTCTCTCTCACTCTCTCTTTCTCTCTCTTTCTCTCTCTCTTCTATCTATCTATCTGTACCTCTATCTTTCTCTTTCACACCCCCAAACTAATTTTGGTTTCATTGTCTGATCTACATACACGTTACTCAAAGATATCACTTTGCAAATCTAAAATAAAAATAATATTTTGGTTTCAAAACTAGTCTGAGTAGAATCTTCACAGTAGACTCAAGCATCAAGAACATTTGACGATTTGGACAACTGCGAAGTCTTAAAGGACTGAAATCAGATATGACTGTAAAGAACAACCTAACTCTGTGTAAAACATAATTTCGACCTATTTGGCATATGAAGCGGAACTGTGGGGATCTGCCTAGCCATCTAACAGCCAACAAATCCAAGCATTCCAATCAAAAATCCTTAGAAGAATTCTCTCAACTCATTATCCACAACGACCTTAACGTTCCCTTCTTCAAAAAATTGATCCGTTCCCTCTTCCTCAACCCTTCCTAATCCAACTGTTCAAGCCTTGTCCACTATTATCCCAAGAACTCTCCACGTCACCTGAATGCCCTGAGACCTCCTAGCCTGATCCCGATAATAAAATGAGTATCCCCCGGGTGCAGTACGAGCAGAAGTGTTAGTGTTTTGCCCAGGATTTTATACCTTTAAGAAAATCAATGTGTATAATTCTTGTAGCGGATACAGAAATATTTTTTCGGGGATTCGTAACAGCAGTCCTCCGGGGTGATGCTGTTTTTGAATAAAAAAGCCCCTTCGTCAGTTTTGTTGTTTTACCTCACAGTGATGAGCGCCGTGTCAACGTCTTAAAAAATGTTTCAAAACTGCTGATGGGTGTTTCGGTGTCATAATGGGATCGCTTCTCGTTTATAAGGTATGCCAAAGATTCACAGACAAAATAATCCTCTAAGACCTATTATAAGTTGTGTAAGACCTCGGAATTACTCATTTATCAAAATTTTTGGGAAAATCTTAAATCAATTAAGGATAGAGAATATCAATAAAGTAAAAATGAATTCAAAGATAAAGTTATGAACTTTGTATTTCCAAAAAAACACTCTCAACGCGACATACAGTCATGACACATCTACACAGAAAACATACACTTTGAGCCCTGAAGATGTCTCAATAAAGATCGAAACGTTGGCACGATAAAGATAATGTTTTTCTAAACCTACGTCACATCAGACCGCATCTCACGATCTCCAAATCATCATTAATTAACCGTCACTAAACACCACACGTTACCAAAAAGTACAAACTTGTACACTCTCTTTTATCAAATTTACCTGTTACAATATATTGTAACAAAAACATGGCACATAATTCAAACGCACCCATATAGCATAAAAAGTGCTGTTTTATTTGGTTATTTATTTTAAAGATACAAAAAGGTTTTTAAGCCCCCTTACGCCATTTTTTTTTTCTAATATGATGATTTGATTATTTCAAAATTAAATCTGTTCATATTTCTACTACAATAAAATGAAATACCAGGTTGGTATGATTTTTACTGCCTAACTCTTACTCATTCTGTTTATTGTAAGAGTAGGCGAATATATTTAATACGTAATATAATAAATATCAATAACACGAAAAAACTTTTATATTTATACCTAGTTTAATTAGGTTAAGGTATTGTGAAACTTTCTAAATGGCCTGTCAAAACTACAAATCGTATCGAATTGCCCCCCCTGCACGAGTATAAAAAGCCAGTTTGAAAGGGCAGTTAAGAAAGGTTTAACGATCCTTTAACAAGACAATATTTAAAAAAGGACAAACGGCAAATCAAAACTAGACCGTTTTTTTTTTACCTTATAAACAGAGGGATAAGCGTTACCATTGTAATAAACGTCGCTTAATGAGCTCAGTAATTTGTTTAACTGCCGAAACGTGTGCGATAACCCGAGAAGTTTGTAATTTGTATACTACCTGAGGTATGATAAGCCGAACAGACTGTCTATTTTTTACGGCGAACCTCTATACATAATGGGCCATATAATGACAAAAGCCCACACCGAGATGCCGGCATAATTAGCCCATTGTATGGGGTGTAAATAGGAGGAATTACAAAAATGAAATCAAGTTGAAAATTGAGTAGATGGTGAAATGTAATCGGTCACTGTTTATGTGTTATTGTGGAAGAAATAATGTTTGATTTTCTTCTTTTTGTTGTTCTAAATGTCTATTCTATGTTAGAACATCATACATAAAATATACTATAAAATTAATAATTAGACCTCATATGATACCGTAAAAAAGGTCTCTCTCTGGATCCACAGTTTTTAAGAATAAATTTAAACAAAATATAATATAATGCTGTTTATGTTAATATTAATGCTTATACATGCCTCTATACTTAGCAGAACTTACATTGGCTATCTTATACCACTCGAAATATTTTTGCATGCCTATTGAGTCATTATCTGTATTTACATTTAAAAGAAGACAATTCGATAGTGCAACGGATAAATTTACTTTTACAATAAAACGATATAGGGATTGTTTACCGTATGGTGGCTGAAGAGATCATCAGGCTGGGGATATCTTGGGCTGCTGACTGGGGTAGACTGGCGGACAGGGTAGGAGTGGGTTTGTCCTTTTCGCAACCCGAGAGTAAGGGTCTCTCTCTTCAACTGCAGTCAATTATTAGTCAACTGAAAGATAGTTTTATGGTGAGCAACATAGAGAGAGTGCAAGCTTCCCGTCGATACAGAATATATAGGATGCTGGATCACGGAGTCAGATGTGCCAGCTTGGTTGGGGACCAAAAGACAAATAAGAAAATTACAGACATACGTTGGATCCTGAAACTGAGGGGAGAATTGCTGAACCTACGACATAAGCCGTATGATCTCCTCACCCAACAGGAGTGTGAGTTATGTAATTACCGGGTGAAGGAAGACATATACCACTTTGTCGCGGAATGCCCCATTCTGTCCCCCTACCGTTTATCTGCGTTCGGCGAAAGAACCGTATCAATGGACAGATGCATCAGATTGCTCAACGGACCAGATTGGACAGACTTGGTGAATTATGCTAAAGCGGCCTGGGCCTATCGAAGGCTAATATTAAACGAATTTAATTAGTAATTCTTCTCTCTTCTTCTCTTTTACTCCCAATTTCTTTGCCTCCGCTCTTTCCCTTGATATTTGGTGTTTCTGTTTCTCCGGTCTCAGCTCCGCTAATTGATTTTTAATTCTCAGTTTTGTGTCCTTTTGATTTGGTATTTTGTTATAGATGTTACACTTAGCATAGACTTAGTTTAATGCATTTGTACGTTTATTTTACAGGATTAGTCAATAATTAATCCAAGCCCCGGCAGACGGTTACCTTGCCGTATTAAGTTTATTTTCTTGTTTGAATTATATGTAATTTTTCTTTTTTCTTCTTGTGTGCAATAAACTTATTATTATATTATATATTATTATTATTATATTATTGTTTACCTAGGTAACTGCTGGGCTAACTCTCAGGTCTTTTGATTGAAATTATTATATTCTTTTTAAATTAGGAATTTTTGCGATGACTCAGAATTCACATTGGTCGGTGACGCAGAAGTAATGGGCAAGCCAAAATAATCCGTAAGGACCAAATTACAATGTTTTTATTGTTATAAAGATGATAATAATAAATTATGAACCTGTTCTTAACTCTCAGTAATCTTCAAATAATAATAATTAATTTAAAATGTTCCATGTTTATTGCATAACACAATCAAGATCAATGATTTGAAATAAATCATTTTTCCTTTCTTTTTATCTTGAAACACTGAATTATTCCTAACTATTATAGATATTTTTTATTAAAGGATCGCCCGAATTGTGGATAATGTTTGTATTAGCAAGAGTACTTCTCCTGTTATAAGATATTCTTGGTGATAGATCTTGTTCCAATGAAAGAAATTTGATCCACCTGTATACTCAACTCCCAATTTACAGTACAAGTTTCCAACCTTACAAGAGCTTTGGGAGAGGACCTAGAAAGTTGCAATAGGTTTTTGAAGAATTGCAGTTGATATTTTCTATCAATTGTCCAATGGAACAATAGCCTAGCATTTGCTCGGATTCATTATTGGCTAAAGATTCAAATGTAGCGTAATAAAATAGCCTTTCTGCTTTGCGATGTATGTATTGAAAAGTTCGATTTCCAAATTAACCTGTCTCCCTGAAATTACAATATCTCAAAGTTAAGCCGGTTCTAATTTACACCTTGATAGTTTAAAGCTGAAAAAAGTTACTAAGATAATCTGAGGACTTTTCATTTGAGGGAAAGGCATAAATCCCCGGGGCCTCCATCCACTTATTTGCATTCATTGTCTGTGAAATATGTATAAACTCTTCCCAACTCTCCTCGGCGAGAGGGGAATTGCACAAGAAGTGAATTTTACATTTATATTCATGGCCTTCCTGGAGTTATGGTGGCGGCCGCTATCGTCCGTGTATCCAGCCTCCTCGGAGGACCTGCTCTGTAACGACGTGGTCGTACGGTACCGAACACAGCAAGCACAACATGTAAACATGAAAACATTACACTGTAACATTCTCAGAGATAAATGACGGGGATTTAAATGTACTGATGTTTACTTTATACTTTTGACATTTTTTTTTTCTGTACTGCTTTGTAATATATGCAAGACAAAAGTTGAATGAACCGGCCATTTTTACCTATAAAAGTTAATGTTATATTCTGTTAATTGATAATTTTTGTTTAACTTTATAAAGTTGTGGGAGCGTGTATTTATAACGTTATGGGATTAATATGATGATTATAAAAAATAAAATAATAAGTCTGTACCCGTTAAACATGAAAGATCCTTACATTAATAACAAATTAATGAATCAAATATATCTTATAAATGGTTATAACTAATTTAGTAAGGAAAAGGGAATATTTTCTTATGATAGAAAGTAATTAAGTGTAAAGTTATTTTTTGGTTTCCTTTTCACTGGACAAGTTGTATAGTATAGTGTAACGAACCTTGATGAACGAACATCACTCCACTAGAATTCTTCACTAGCAGTTTTTTTGCCTTGATAACGTCACAGACTTTTATTTTTACTTTATCTTCTTTCTAAAGTTGCAGCGACCGAGTAACTCCAAATCTAGCGTGGCTCTCTTTTAAGTCTGCCGCCGTCCTCTCGTCTGCCTCCTCAATCGTTGGAACTCTGCCTTATTGATTGTTTATATTGCTTTGGCGGCTTTTATGAAATGGCTTGTCATAACTTAAAGGACAAAAAATAATTGAATTGATTGGTAATTAATCTATAGTTATTTGGAGATCGTGAGATGTGGTCTGGTGTGACATAGGTTTTTATACAAACATTTTCTTTATCGTGCCAACGTTTCGATCTTTATTGAGATCATCTTCAGGGCTCTAAGTGTTTGTTTTCTGCGTAATTGTGCCATTCTTGTGTGTCGTGTTGAGAGTGCCACTAATCACCACACAGTATAAGTGATATAGACAATGACCAGAAAATAAACACATTGAGCCCTGAAGATGATCTCAATGAATATCGAAACGTTGGTACGATAAAGAAAAGGTTTTTCTAAAAACCTACGTCACACCAGACGGCATCTCACGATCTCCAAATAATCATTGGCTAACGGTCACTAAACACCACACATTAATTTGTAGTATGTTATCGATCGACAATATTTTGAACAGTTTTGCAGGACTACTAAATTTTAACGTAATATTTTGTATACAAAAAAGGTATGAAAATGAAACTTAGCTTTCTGACTTAATGTTCCTTACAGGCAGCTAGTTTACTACAGCTTTACTAGAAAGAGTGGAAAAAAATTCATTAGTCACAATCTTTAGCTTATATTAAGTAATAGTAATAATAAATAATAATAATAATTTAAACCAAGAAAACTGAAATTGATTTATAAACTTTCCATGGAATTATCTAGTAGGTTTAAAAATTAAAGTAAGTTACTGTCGCACAGTCCATCCTGATAGCTATTTCGGTTTTTGATAAGAAGCCACTCCATAAAGATGTATTGAGAGACTTTTAATATTACAATCTGGCTATTAACATATCTAATAAGTAATATTTTTCTAATAACTACCATAGTCACTAAAACTTATATACATAATCTAGTTTATTTTCCTTGAAAATTGATTCGAGGTGTTCGACGTCTAACAAGTAAACTGCTTCTACGTTGAGTATCCTCTAAGGTTATGGTGGGCTAAAGTGGCTTTAGTTATTGATTTTACTTCTCATTACTCTAATATGAAATTTTTGTATGATTTGGCGGACGGTCTTCCTGGCACACCCCCAGAACTGAAGGCCACACGTCCACATAGGCTTGAGGACATGTTGATAAAGTAAAAGCTTAGTTTTAATTGACAAAGGAAAGCTTTTGCCGCTTAACTAGTACATTTTTTGGAATTTGATGGTGAGCTCTTCAATCTTTTTTTAGGCATGAATTGAAGATAAATGTTTAAAAAACATATTTTTTACCCAATTTATTTTATACACCGAAAGGTAAACGCTTAATAAAATAAATATATTTATAGGAATTTGCTATGCTGGATGGGTCGGCAGGAAACACGTAAGGATATCCGTGGAGAAAGGTGTCCAGGGGTGATTTTTTTAAAAATACGACGTAGTAAAATCGAAAATTCAAATATCTTACTTTTTACAGAATAACATTGGACAGATTTTCACCCTGGGGCCAATTAAGTATTGCCTCCCTTGACACTTTATGCCTTCTAAATAGCCGCCATCGCTGTTGAAGAAAGAAAAAACTAAGAATAGAGGCTAATAAATTTCCTACACTGCTCCCGAACAAGAAGCGCATTTGAATATAACATTATAACGAAATTCTCCATTCTTTGTGACCCTTTAAGCCTAATAAAAGACCCCGCCGTTTATAACCCGGACCAAGTGTTTCTGACAAATATAAGACAAGAGAAAAGAAGCTGTTTTTTCTTTATGAACAACACGCTCTGATGTCAGCTGAAAACGTAACAAAATAACGTGTTATAACAACCAAAGAGCTGAAATAACATAGAATGGCTGTTAATTAGAAATCATCTATTTAAGGAACATGGAAAATCCCCTTAAATTAATTATTATAAGAATATGTTTGTTTCTGTTTATTAATTAATATTTATTTATTCATAATTAGTCTGTAATAGCCAATTAAGGCATAGAAAGGATGTTGGTTATGATAAAAACAGTGGCGGATCAAGGGGGTGTAAAATGGCAATTGCCGCCCCCCTGGAGCCAAGTGAAGATGTTTTATGATATATGTAATATGTCTTACTTTAGCCTTAATTAAGCGAAGAGGCTTATATTTCAGAAGTATAAAACCTTGATCCGTTACCTCTGATAAACATTCCCTAAATGAAATCAGTTTCCTCTTAACTGGTCACGATTTGGCTTTGTTGTCCCAGGGTTCGATACTCCGATCACTCGATTTGATATCAAGAAACTTATATGTTGATGTTTAATTTTAGGTAGATTTCTTTCAAAAATCTAGCGCTCTCTAGTCGTCGCATTTTTGATCGCATTGCAGTGAAGTTTGGCAGGGTGGTAAAGAATCCTATAAGGACGGTTGGGATTGTTTTTCACCCAAATCGACTGGGTGACGCAGAGTTATAGGCGATAAAACTAAAAAAATCCAATCAAAATTTTTGCCATTTTTGCGTTTTCTCTCGCTCAACAACCAGCTCGGTTTGTTTAACTTCACTCCCTCCTAGCTCCGCCACTCATTATTGGATTTTCACATTTTTGGTACCGCTTTTTTAGCTGGATTCTTCCTGTAACTTTTAAGCTCGGTTTGGCTCAAATCGAACCAGTATTTTGAAAGTTATCATAATTTGAAAAAATCCAATTTTTTTTCTCAAATACGGCACTTTCAAACCTAATTTCTTTAGTTTAAAAGAACAAATTAATTTCTTTTTTATAATAAAATAAAACCATAGGTGTTTCTTAATTTTTTATTACCAAATATCCCAAGATTTCTTTTAAATAAACAGAGAAATCACGGTTAAAAGCTAAAGTCCTTAAAATTGGGTATAATATTAAAAAATATGGTATAAAATCGCACGTCTTTGACGAAATTTTATATAAAGAGAGCTCCCAATATCTGAATAATTGTGCCAATTTTTATGAATATAACTCATTTTCTATATTTGAGTCTGCGCGTTATCTTTTGTGTTTGGTTTTCTTCTCTTCGTGTCTAGAAAAAAAATTAATAAGCAAAATGAGATTATAATAAGGATTAATTTGGCATCAGTATTTATAAAAATCAAACGCATACTGTTTATAATATAAAATTGTTAATCGTAGTAAATACGTCGACCTCGGGTAAAGGAAATACAGACTATGCGTCTGAAGAACTGGCTTTACATTTAAAAAAAGAATTGAAGCTACCAGCCTACGTTAAATTTTGTCTTGGGCGTTGTAAAAAGACAAGTTTATCCAAAATACCATTTGGTATTTCTTTTCTTTTTTCAAACAATAAAGACAGAAGACTGGGGGACATATTATGTCAATGTTTATGGTTCGATATACCTTTTCCTGTTAGTTTATAATTAGGAGGTAAATTCATAAAGCCGTTTTCGGTCTTCGGGAGCCCACGCTCACACGGCAATGCTATTGACGAGAAAACAATAAATATCGCACCAGGGGAACTTCCCACCTTACTGTATAGCCTGTTTCTTTTCTAAACCCGTGTCGTTAAATTATTTTCATGTTGGAATCTTCGTTGGAAATGTGGTTTCGCGGATTCCGCCGGGCCAAAGTTGGTATGGCCGTCGACAAACGGGGACATTAGCGACGAAAGCCTTTCGTTCTTCCTTATAAAACACACAAAAAATGTCTTTGCTATTATTAATTTTGCTGAAATGTGACAACTAACAGTGGTGTGAAAGTTTAAAGATGAAGCTTTCGGCGTTTGTATTTTTTTATTTTCTCCTTTTTAGATTTTGTTTAATGAATATGTTTAAATAATTAGAAAAATATTGGTCAATAACCCAGATTTATGAAAATATAAAAACCGATTTTTCATTAATTTTAATCGCAAATATGTTGATTGATATTAATTTCTTGCTGTCTTATTTGAAACAATTTGCGCTATTCTTATAAAAGAGTTTAATCTGAATTTACCAATTTAATGGTAGAACCTTTGCGACAATGAGAGTTTAATTTTTTATACACACGTTTTTTTTATACTCTCTCTCTCTCTCTCTCTCTCTCTCTCTCTCTCTCTCTCTCTCTCTCTCCCTCTTTCTCTCTCTCCTCTCTCTCTTCTCTCCTCTCTTTCTCCTCTTTCACTCTCTCACTCTCTCTCTCCTCACTCACTCTCACTCTCTCACTCATTCACACCATACACACACACACACACACACACACGTGTACACGTTCACGTCCACACACACGCATGCGAACACGCTTTTTTTCCATCGCACACACTGTCCCTCTCTATCCCTCGCTCATTCTCTCTCTCACTCTCTCTCTCTCTCTCTCTCTCTCTCTCTTTCTCTCTCTCTCTCTCTCTCTTTCTCTTTCTCTCACTCTCTCTCTCCTCACTCACTCTCACTCTCTCACTCATTCACACCACACACACACACGTACACACGCACGCATGCGAACACGCTTTTTTTCCATCGCACACACTGTCCCTCTCTATCCCTCGCTCATTCTCTCTCTCACTCTCTCTCTCTCTCTCTTTCTCTCTCTCTCTTTCTCTTTCTCTCACTCTCTCTCTCCTCACTCACTCTCACTCTCTCACTCATTCACACCACACACACACACACGTACACACGCACGCATGCGAACACGCTTTTTTTCCATCGCACACACTCTCCCTCTCTATCCCTCGCTCATTTCCTCTCTCTTTCTCTCTCTTCTCTCTCTCTCTTTCTCACTCTCTCTCACTCTCCGTCTATTCATTGATTATTATAAGAAACGCCCATATGACCGAAAACTGCGAGTTTTATAAATAAAGCCTTTCAATTCAAATGTTGATTATCTAAATATGTATATAAAGAAAGCAAATTAGAAAACATAGATGAGTCTGTAAGATATTCAAATAAACACTTAAAAAGTGGAATGGAGTAGAAATTATGGATTAAAATTGAATTCAAACAAGAGTTTATCCATAATATTAGGAAATGCTCAACGTCTTACCAAAACAAATATAATGCCAAAAATATAAACGGTTTTTGATAGAATAGAACAAAAAGTTGAAAAACGCGTAGAAAGTCTTGTTGTTCAAGTTTCAACAAATCTGGATTGTCAGAAAAAAATTGCTGTCATTAAACAAAAAACATATGCAAAAATTTACAGTATAAATAACTTGTTAAAACTTAAAACTATTAACTTCAAACTACATTTATACAAAACTTTACTAACATTACATATTCATACAATATTTAATGTGTTTTTACAGACTATGCCCAATACAATTTATAAAAATATAATGAGTTTACGAAAATTATTAAACACTGTGTAAGATTCTTACTTAACCTTAGTACGATAAACTATCATATAATAAACTTAAAGTGCTAAATATTTTAAAAATCGAAGATCTTCAAAAATTATTTCTTGCAATATTAATAAAGAAAACAATGATGAAAAAACTTAATTTATACCTAGTCAAATTATATTATGTAATAGTTTCACATTATAAAAATATAAGACCTTTTGCTATTAATATAATTCTAACAAGACAAAACAAAATCTTACCGAAATTAGGTTATCATAAAGAGTACAATATTATATAATGAGCAATCTTCAGAAATAAAACATGTAACAAAATTGTATAGATTCAAACTAATGTACAAAAATTATTTGATTACTTAATAAATATTTATAAATTTAAAAAAAACTTTGGTAAACAAGAATGTACTATAATACTTATTTCAGAAAAGTATTATTAATGATTAAACTTTTCAACTTATAACTCTTGATATACATAGTTAGAACATAGTATAGAAAATTACCATTTACCGTATAAAGAACTTATTTGTTTGTTTTTGTTTTGTTTTATTATTACTTACTCTTAAAAGTATTCTTAATAATAATAACAATAATCACAATCACACACACTGGGCAGTCACGAAGTATTCATAGTTGAAAATATTTGCTATACATATATATTTACACAAACCCTCGTTTAATATTCATTGTTTACAATTAAATTAGATCGTTAAAATAAAACAATAAGAATTAGTGCTTGGCTGCCCGCCCTGGGGTCTTCGGGGCGGTGGGGCTCGCTTTCCTCTTCATCGGGCTTTCTTGTAGCTAGATGAGGCAACACAAAGCAAAATAAAATATATTATATCCTGTTCTATATTTGACATGATTTGTAAAGAATTTGTTTTGTTTTTATAAAATGACATGTGCTCAATAATTTTACCCGTACGAATAATTAATGATTCAAATTATGCCTACATATAAAAAATTAAGATTTTGTGGCCGATACAGATGAATGATTTCATAATCCTTACTATCATGTTAATTCCTTTATCTTCATATGTCAATTAAAATACTAACATCCACACCGGAAGATTTATATTTGAAAATTTCAGATTTTTCAAAGGTGTTTTAATTGGTTTGACATTTTTCCTTGTTTTATGAAAATGGGCCCTGTTTAAGATATTATCTATATTCATAATGAGACGGTTTTTCCTTTTCCGAAAGGCGCGGCGAGTTATAAGATCGATTGCGATGAGGCGATTTGAACCCGACGCCGGTTCGAATTGAAGTTAATCCGGGTTGATGAGCATTTAAAAGGCTACCTCCTCACACCGTCCATCATCCGACAAATGCAACTCTCGGGTTGGAAATTGACATAATAAATTAGCAAAAGGCTATTTTAAATAGATCGTCAATTATTCATCTTAATAAGGGTCGGACGAGGAGAGTCAGCAGAAACGTTAACGAGCATTATGATCCTGGCGAGATCCGAAGCTCACTGGTCTTTTTAGAAGCGATTTGCGGTTTTTCCGTAATCCGGTCCCATTCGTTTAAACCTAAAGACTTGCTAGTCATAAGGCAATTTGTTTAATTTCTTAACTACTGTAACGACCTCCCATCAACCTCATAACGCCCTCGTCTGGTCGAAAATGACGTGCTGTTTTCAGGAATGAGAACATTCAAGAAAAAGAATATTAATTAAAGGTAGGCAAATTGATGAAGTTGGAGAAGTTGGTCTGCGAGCGGATATGGAACATTTTAACACCGATCCTATCGTCTATTCTCGACAGTTCATCAACCAGCGAGTTTAGAAGAACTCACTATAGCTATCAGTGCGTGGTGTTTAGTGACCGTTACTTGATGATTATTTGGAGGTCGTGAGATGCGGTCTGGTGTGACGTAGGTTTTAGAAAAACATTTTCTTTATCGTGCCCACGTTTCGATCTTTATTGAGATCATCTTCAGGGCTCAAAGTGTTTCTTTTCCGTGTAGATGTGTCATTCCTGTCTGTCGTGTTGAGAGTACCCGGCAAACACTTTGAGCCCTGATGATGATCTCAATAAAGATCGAACCGTTGGCACAATAAAGAAATTTTTTTTATATTCATATTCATACATTCATTTTATAACCATAGTGATCAGTATCGGTCAATTCAAATTTTGATTATTGATGTATACAAATTAGTGCGCTTTGAAGGTACTTAATATGAAACTTTACAAAATAAATACTCAATACCCTGGGTAGTGCTCAAAAATCTGTGTCATATCTTATCCTATAAGAAAGAGGTGTGACATATGACAAACCAACCATTTAGTTTTGATGAAGCTTTGAAGCAGTTAAAATCTGGTAAAAATTTATTGTATACAGATGGAATTCTGACACCATTAATAAAACAGCTTACCGAAGCTCCGCCTTTTCAGGCTACTAAAGTACGCTGTGGCAAGAAAATTCGCGAAATGTAATGTATGAAGCCTGTAATTTTTTTCAGAGCCAACCTGTTCAACGTAGCTCAGTGATGATGTGGGCGGTAATTTCAATGGCAGTCGCACAAAGCTGGTTGTTGTTCGTGGAAGGTCTTTGACGGCCACTCGCTATGTGGATGAAATTTTGGAACATCATGGGTTGCCTATCCTCGATTAATAATAATAATAATAATAATAAGTTTATTGCACATAAGAAGAAAAAAGAAAAATTACATATAATTCAAACAAGAAAATAAACTTAATACGGCAAGGTAACTGTCTGCCGGAGCTTGGATTAATTATTGACTAATCCTGTAAAATAAACGTACAAATGCATTAAACTAAATCTATGCTAAGTGTAACATCTATAACAAAATACCAAATCAAAAGGACACAAAACTGGGAATTAAAAATCAATGAGCGGAGCTAAGACCGGAGAAACAGAAACACCAAATATCAAGGGAAAGAGCGGGGGCAAAGAAATTGGGAGTAAAAGAGAAGAAGAGAGAAGTATTACTAATTAAATTCGTTTACTATTAGCCTTCGATAGGCCCAGGCCGCTTTAGCATAATTCACCAAGTCTGTCCAATCAGGTCCGTTGAGCAATCTGATGCATCTGTCCATTGATACGGTTCTTTCGCCGAACGCAGATGAACGGTAGGGGGACAGAATGGGGCATTCCGCGACAAAGTGGTATATGTCTTCCTTCACCCGGTAATTACATAACTCATACTCCTGTTGGGTGAGGAGATCATACGGCTTATGTCGTAGGTTCAGCAATTCTCTCCTCAGTTTCAGGATCCAACGTATGTCTGTAATTTTCTTATTTGTCTTTTGGTCCCCAACCAAGATGGCACATCTGACTCCGTGATCCAGCATCCTATATATCCGGTATCGACGGGAAGCCTGCACTCTCTCTATGTTGCTCACCATAAAACTATCTTTCAGTCGACTAATAATTGACTGGAGTTGAAGAGAGAGAGAGCCTTACTCTCGGGTTGCAAAAAGGACAAACCCACTCCCACACTGTCCGCCAGTCTACCCCAGTCAGCAGCCCAAGATATCCCCAGCCTGATGATCTCTCCAGCCACCATACGGGGGAATCTGGAGAGGTCCATTCGGAGCACCTTAACCAAATAACGACCATTCAAAGTCAACGTGAATAGAAAGACTGGGTAAAGGCCGGTTTCAATGTGCAGTATGTAAACTGGAGTGTAGTTTGGGAGACTGAACAGTTTTCGTATGAAGAACCATAGCACCCTCTCCACCTCCAGTGATGTCGATTAAATCAGCCACAATCTTATTCTAATGCCCGATAATGCCCATCCACATGTCGCTCGCATAGTACAAACGTACCTTCAACAGCATAACATGAGGGTCTTAGCCTGGCCAGCCCGTTTTCCAGATTTAAACCCATCGAACATTTACGGGATAACCTCAAAAGACGAATAAGAGCACGTCCGTCACTTACTGATACACTCCACGATTTTCAAAGGTCTCTTCGTGAATAATGGGCTAACCTCCAGCAAAGAGAATTTTCCAGACTGGTAGAATGTATGCTGAGGCGTATTCCAGATGTAATTAAGGCAAGAGGAGGAAATAAGCGATATTGAAATGTTAATTAAAAATCTAAAACAAAATTAAAACAAATTTTATCTGTCCGTTTTTTCATTTTCCTTAGCAATTTACTTTTTTTCCTTTTTTAGACGAAGACTTAATTATTAAACGTTAAAAAATTGAAACTTTGATTAATACATAAAATATATACAAATCAAGTTATATTACAAGTGGGTGGAATTGTTTTCCTGTTAGGGCATAAACATATTTTCTTTGTCTACTGAACACTATGTGTAAATTATTGAATTGTTTTTTGTTTTTTTTTATATTTTTCAATACAGTTACTTTTTGTAGTAAAGTAATGTGATGTATGTTAAGATTTTATAACCAAAATCCTATGGTTTTCCTTATGATTATGCTTTGGATTCATTGTTTAAAGATAGAAGAACAAAGACAGAGTTTACAAATACATATTTTTTCCATGTTTCACCGATCGCTTGAGTAAGTACAGTTTGTATAAGAAGGCTATAAATCAAGAATTTTTTTAAAGTCAAACTAAACAAGAAAAAAGGAGAAAATTAGATTTATAAATTCACGTATAACAAATTGGGATGTGTCGAAGAGCGACGGTCATGACCATCGGTCGGCTCGTAAATATTGATAGAATATTACAAATATTTGGGATGGCACGAGATCGGAGCACGAATGTAAACGCACGACCCTTGTATATAAAACTATTAATAGACCCTTCTGTATGTTAATTATCATGACAAAGGAATTTTTTGAGCACGTGAGCGGTGCCTTTTTGAACAAGCTCCTCGTCATCACATGTTCCTTTCTGAAGTAGCAACGATAACTTTTTCTTAATAAGTTGAGTGTATCTCACTGGTTAACATTGCGGATAATTCGCCAGGTTATTTTGAAACGGGGAGCGCCACATTTTATTGCGTATTTACGCTACACGGTTTTTTTACGAGGGTTCGCAACAGCAGAGGTTATATCTACCCTCGGGGTGACGGTGTTTTTGGAAAAAAGCCCATTTGTAAGTATGTCGGGTTCGAATGGCCGCTGGATTCGAACCAGGGACCTTTACCTTACAGTGATGAACGCCGAGTCAACGCCTAAACCGTTGCGGCCACCGACGCCCCCCTATTGTATGTTCCCCAACATAGAAATTTATGATGGGTCGGAATCTTGTCTTTCTCGGTTAGTTCGGCACATTAATCGATATGAATGATTCCTTCCTCTGTTTCCTTCCCGGGTTTTCGAAAGCAAATTTTACTAGCATTAAAGAGCAATTCACTGCGCCCTTTTTTCTCCCTTGACTTCCACTTATTATCTAGTTGTTATCTATTATTTTTATCTAATGTTAAGTTTTTATATGATGAATTTTTATGTATGTTTTTGTACTCATGACTGTTCACTTTTGGCTAATTTGACCCGTTTGAACTACAATAAATAAATCCATGATCATTTCTATATGAAGTTGAAAAATGTATGCTATGTACCTTTTTCGACTCAAGAGTGAATTATTATTTTAATGGCAATAACTTTCAATTATCGCCTTTGTTCAGAAGCACAATTATTCCATTTGTTTTCTAAACTTTCTCCATTTTTATTTACCGAAATTTCAACCATGTAGTCTCGTTATACGAACTATTCTTATTCAAAATTTAAATATTTCTCTATTGTTATCATCTATAGAAACCCGAAACTTCAATGTCCGATCGTTTTAGTCACAGTCAATCGTTTATTCTTGTTTTATAAAAATTCAAAATTTATCGATATTCCTCATTTCTACCACATTTAAATAATTATCCTCAAAACTTTAATCACCAATTATTTTTGTCAAAATAAATCGTTCTTCCTTCTAAAATTTCATTCTTCTAAGGATTTTCTTAATTTTTTTTTCATATTAAAAAAACTTGTCTTCTATTTTTTAAGTATGCATATATAGACGAAGGATTATTATTCACTATTTTAATATATGCATACATATGTATAGACTGATATTATTTTTAAACTAATATAGATTTATAATGCGCTTCTTTAACATAATTTGCCAGATTTAAGAAATTTCAAAAATTTATACATTTTAAATTTACATGACCTTCTAATTCATGCTTGCCAAAACCATTTTTCCTGATATTACTCAGTTTCGGACAGCGGAAAAGGTCTTCTTTGGTGACAGACTGGCACTAATCGTCATTATTTCCACATGTATTATAGGATAAAGCCAAAACATCAGCTCAATTTTCAACCGCATCTCCAAATAGTTGTACTCTTCCGATCCAGGGGAGGTATTGTTAGAGCAAGTAGTGCCCATTTGAATTGATGCAATTCAGGAACTTCTTTTTATAATTGATTTGTAGATTGTTGAGCTTTACATTCCATAAATCCAGATTTTTTGCCATTCAAATTTCGGAACTTATTCCACATTCATTGATACATATTTCAAGCTATTAAACCAGCCGATGTCTGTTTTGATAGTCCGTAATAAATAATTGTTGGATGTCATGGAAGCTAATATCCCTGAAGATGTAATCACAATGTAGTTTTGTCGTATTCTTATGTAGTGTGTATACCACATATGCAAACATGTAAACACAAGTCATTTCGAAGTAGATGAATACACTTAGGGTTCTATGAGGCTAACAATACAATTTTTTGCGAAGAAAGTGATGACCTAGTATATCTCATCGAATTTGTTATTTTCCAATATTCCAAGCTGTAGCGCATGAAAGACTTAATCGTTTACTTAAAAAGTCTTATTTTTACGTGAAAATCAATTTTTCAAATATATCGTAGGTATCTCAAAAATCCAATTTTCAGTCATTTATGTCAAAATCAATCATTTATTCTTTTTGTCCCAAAATTAAGGGTTGCCAATTGAATATGGCCAGACTTCTATGTTTGCATAATGTTTTGTATATGTATGTACTGTATATTTATATTTGTTCTGTAGTTGACAACCTGAGTACTAATGGGAAGCTAGCATTTAAAAAATCGACTTAGTTTTCATATACAAGCAGAGAGTCAGATCCATCTGCAGGCTCAAAAATATGTGACAAAAACCAGAAAAAGATGTAAAAACACGCAGAGGACCGGCGATGACCTCACTTGTTTGTCCGCTCCTAAACTTCCCACATTATTATTATTATTATTATTATTTCCAATAGTTTAATTATTTATCATCTAAGCTTAGCCTTCCATCTGTTGAATTATGGTACTTTTTGTTTTTCAAAGCTTCATAGTTTCATTTCTATCAACATATCATTCACATATCTTTATTCAAAAAATTAAATTTGTAGTATTTGTTAATTGCGAACATGTTGTAAAACAAAACTTTAAAAAGCTGAATTTCAATTATTTTTAATCAATCGTTTTTTCTAGTTTTTAAAATTGTCAATCCAAGCTTAGCTCTAGGCCAGATTTTTCGAATCTTTTAAAATAAATTGTGAGCTTGTCTCTTGTCGTCTTGAATGGTGTTGAACCATTAATTTGCTCGTTACCGATCATTTTGGTTTTTGAGGAGAATAGGTAAACCTAAATAATCGGTAAGAATCAAGTCACTTTTAAAATTAAAATACATCAATCTTAAATTTTTCATCATCAATTCATTCATCATTTCTATCAATCTAAATTTCTAAACCTTTACACATACTTTTCAAAACGGCATTTTTTTTGTCAATGGTTTTAATAATTTCTTTTTGGTTTTCGAAGGATCATTGCTACTTTTTGTCAAACGTTTCTATCTTCTCTCTCTTCTTGTATTTTCGTTTTTTTATTTGACAAAATATAAAAGAAACAGAGGTTATATCAACCCTCGGGGTACCAGTGTTTTTGGAAAAAAAAACCATTTATAAGTATATCGGGTTCGAATAGAGGGCCGCTGGATTCGAACCCCGGGCCTTCACCTTACAGTGATGAGCGCTGTGTCAACGCCTAAACCGTTGCCGTCACCGACGTCCCCAACCTTCGACAATTAGTCTAAGTGATGTAAATTTAAGTTTAGCGAATTCTATAATAAGTACAGTCTATAATAAACTAAGCAGCACCACTAAATTTACTAGGCAATTTTTTTATTTTTTTTTTTTTGTAGTTGCGCTGTCTTTGTTTGAAGAAGCTTTAAGCAAATCTCACGTGCAGTTAGTTTGCACACGGTACGCTTCTTCCCACTTCAATTTTGCGCTTATTTGACATACAATGCATGAATATTACCTTTTACTTAAGATTCTACGCGAGTCCACTAAGAGTCGTTTAATAGTCGATCGGAGGACCACACGCGGGAGAGACAATACAAAGTGCGAAGTGGGCCCTGTTTCGTATTTAATATTCAAGGAGGTCTCTCCCTTTACCGGCAATTACCACATTGATAGAGATAACAAGATAACTTATTATTAAGTGCACATTAAGTACACAATGGGCGTTGCGGTTATCTGTCCGGTGACAACTCTTTATCTAACCCATCGATTGACTTGTTATTAATTATTACCGACATGTAATGAGATAAGAATGAGGTCTCGGTAATGTGATAATTTCTGGGTTTTTGTTGACGATGTTATTGTCATACAGAGAAAGAAACTGTGTAGGTTTAGAATGTTAAAATAATGAATAGTGTTTTTTCTTTGTTTTCTTTTTATCAGGTTTAGATTCATCTGACGGTTTGAATTTATTCGAGGTTCAAGTTTTTGATCACATCCCTCGGAAACAAGGATTTAAGGCCTTCATTGTAGCAGAGATTTTTTCAACCTTTTTTGACAAGCCGACATAGAAGGCAAAATTGTGAACTAGAAGTGACAATGTTCGAGACTAATTTAATACGAATCGAATCTTGTTTACACTTATTCGGTACCTTTTAAAAATTGGGTGCCCGTTTCTTGTGTGTCTGTTTTCAGCTGAGCTTTTTGCACGAGGTGTCGCAATTACCTCCTCGACCCAATTAACATACAATATGGACACCTGGCTAGGACTATCGAGCTGCCAAACCGAAGTCGCTTGGATTTATGCTCGAGAAGCGGTTTGCCCAATGGCGTTTTTCCACCGGGACTTTATTTCTCGTTTCTTCACTGATTCTTGTCGATTGGTTCTGGATGTTTTGTGATGTTATCTCTAGGGGTGCGTGATGTGGGCGACAATAGCCAACCCCTGGGCGTTTATGGCACCCCTTTTTGTCCACCGTCTCACACCTGACCGAGTCCCATATATTTTACATTAAAGCGGTAACTTATAATCAAAACCCGGTCTTTAAGTGTTTTTGAATGTCTCCCTAGTGGAACTTGATTTTGATGGCCGTAAATTTATTTTTTGTCCTTTGGCCCTTGAGACCTCACATCGTGTCTTGTCGCTCTTGATAATGCCAATACGATCCGTTTGTTTATTTTGACCGTTCTCCTTTATTTATTTGTTTACACACTAATACTTGTAAACATCGTGTCTTTTATTTTTAGAAAGCTAATTTTCTCCAAAAATAAAAAATCTATCATCCGTATTCTTCATTGTTGAAGTGCGTGGGATTTAAAAAACTATCGAACATTTACATTTACTTTATGACGGAAGATTACCTCTACATTAATAGTTTAAGACTTACACTTACAGTTCAAAATTTACGTTTACCTTACTTCTCCGTACAGTTCGAAACTTACTTCTACATACAGTTCAAGAATTACACTCTGAAATTTCCTCTACATTTACAGATTAAGTCTTATTTCTGCATACAGTTTAAGATTTAAATTTACTTTCAATTAATTAATTTTTTTATGTAAGGTTTTGGTTAAAAAGTCACGTGAGAAGGCACGATAGCTCAAGTGGTTAGAGCAGCGGCGTATTGAGCCGAAAGTCGTGGGTTCGAATCCCGCTCGTGACACTTTTTCATTTCAACCAAAACCTTATATTTACATATTACATACAGTTTAAATTTTTTATCTCAACCAAGGCCTTACATAAAAAGAATAATTAATTGAAAGAAGTAACTTGGTCAATTGACCACTAAAACATAATGCATTAATATTTAATAAATAAAAGAAGTATCACTTCACTATAACAGCTTCCCGTGGCCAATTCATAAGTCGCTGAGAATCGAATCCTGATTACACGACATTTGAAAATGGCAAAAAGAGGGAAAATTGGTTGAGATGGAGAGTTGGTGTCCGAAAGAATCGAGTCACGATAGCTCAAGTGGTAGAGCAGCGGCGTATTTCGCCGAAGGTCGTAGGTTCGAATCCCGCTCGTGACACTAACTTTTTTATCTCAACCAAGACCTTACATAAAAAGAATAATTAACTGAAAGAAGTAACTTGGTCAATTGACCACTAAAACATAAATGCATTAATACAATTTAAAACTTACTTCTACACTCAAGGTCAAGAATTACACTCTTAAATTTCTTCTACATTTACAGATTAAGACCTATTTCTTCATACAGTTGGAAACTTACTTCTACATACAGTTCAAGAATTACACTCTTAACTTTCGTCTGAATTTATATATTATGACTTACTTCTACATACAGTTTAAGACTTACATTTACCTTCCTTCTACATACAGTTTGAAACTTACTTCCCCATACAGTTCAAGAATTACACTCTTAAATTTCTTCTACATTTACAGATTAAAACCTATTTCTACATCAGTTTGAAACTTACTTCTAAATGCAGTTCAAGAATTACACTCTTAAATTTCTTCTACATTTACAGATTAAGACCTATTTCTTCATATAGTTTGAAACTTACTTCTAAATGCAGTTCAAGAATTACACTCTTAAATTTCTTCTACATTTACAGATTAAGACCTATTTCTTCATACAGTTTGAAACTTACTTCCCCATACAGTTCAAGAATTACACTCTTAAATTTCTTCTACATTTACAGATTAAGACCTATTTCTTCATACAGTTTGAAACTTACTTCTAAATGCAGTTCAAGAATTACACTCTTAAATTTCTTCTACATTTACAGATTAAGACCTATTTCTTCATACAGTTGGAATGATGCCCTCGGGGTCCTCGGTTGCTGGCCGGTCCGGGGCTGGGTTGGGGGGCCACTCAGGACTCTGGGATCCAGATATCCACGGTGAGCTTGAGGAGGTGTCGATGGTGACTGGACACCAATTCCTCCTCGAATAAGCACTGCGCGACAGGGTCCAAATTTTAAAAATCGCGAGAGATCCTGTTGGCTCCACTGTCTAGCCCTTGGGCCAGTCTGGTGCCGGGTGCCGCGGGGCTCGGGCCCGGTGGCGTGTCTCGGTGGTGCCGCCGGCGCACTGTCTCAAGGCCTAAATGACAAGAAAAAAAAACAAGAAAAAAAAACAAGAGAGCAACATCATAAGACATAAGATACCAACAAAAAATCCTATGTATTCAAAATATTTTTTAACCTAAGACCCTCAAAAAAGCAATTTACCCGTCTATAAACAAATTAAGTAAACTGTTTCAGACGGGATTCGGCGCAGGAGCCAGACTCTCGAAGAAGAAGTCCTTCACCACACCTTGGCTACTCATTCTCTCATTTAACAGAAACTATATAAGAATTTTGTCAAAACAAGGTGGCCTGAAATAAACTGTGTTCACATTAAAGATGTACAGAAATGATCCATTCAATATTGTCACAAATAAATGAGGGAGAGAGAGAGAAAATACTTTATTCTGGGATTAGAGTTCCCTAAGAATAGCAAAAAGACCACACAATTTGTTTACAAATCTGGCACTTGAATTAATAAAGGTTTGACGTTAACATCAAGTAAAATGGTGAAACAGTGTCGTTTGAATCAGGGATTTCAAGCTATTAATTATATAAAGATTTTATATTGCTAAAAAAACATTAACTAGTGTCTAATGGAACAATGGCTTGCAAAGTTGCAACAAGAATCCTCACTGTTTACAGGGACTTTACCTTGTGTTAAACCGTAGAGTTGTAAATTTTTTCAGAATAAAAGGCTTTATTCGATTATTATGTAATCCTCAAAATCGTGAAATTTAAACAACGCAGTTTACATAAGATAAGGAACATAACACTAAATTTGCTTGAAATCTTGAAAGGGTACTTTGTTCAGTTTTGAATGCGTAAAGGAAAAAAACTTAATTTTATACTAATCCTTCGTGTTTTGAAAAACAATCAACCTCTACGATGTCGATTTTTTTTTGGAAAACCTACACAGAACAGTAAAATCACGGAGGCGTTGCTTATTATTTATCCTGCGGTCTGTGGTATCCGTGTCCAATGCATTAAAAAAAATGGAGGCCGCCCCCGTTGCCGGACCACCACCACCCTAGAAGGAAGGCGTTTGTCAACCCCGTTAAAAAATTAAAAATAAAAAAGAATGAAGCCGAAAGAGTACAAAGTTACTTATTTTGCAATTCAAATGTCAACAACAAAGCCGTGATCACGATTTTAATACATATGAAAATCTTGTGGCCTCGCCCATCCTCGAGGTGAAGCCACACAAAAATTGATGGGCTTCGTTTTGACATTACTTCCTCCGCATCGTATAAGCAGAACTAATTTTATTTTGCGAGGGAGGAGGTCGTCATGGCCAGTTCTCGCTCATAAAAAAGCAAAAGTTGCCATTTATTCTGGATCATCGACAATGTGTACAAAGGTCGTATTCGGAGAACCTGTGTAGCGGAGGTGTAATAAAAAATATATCAGCCCTGTAATAAGGCCCCAACGAACACTTGTCCGCGCCACCTATTGCGCTGACAACCGCTCGTAAACACCGGGCTACAAATTATTCCAGCCATTCGTCGTTTTATGCTTTTCCCTATCTTTCGGCCCTGCACCAAATCAAGGAGGAAATTTATCGCGAGGCGTTAAACCGAGAGAATCATAGTTACAATCACAAGATTAAACAGCACCGCATAAAACAACTACAAGAATGCAATTTCTCTTCTCCAAGAAGTTTGAAAATGTTAGTTAATTAATATTTCTTATTTAACAATAAAAAACTTTCATAGTAATAATCAGAATAGCATGTGCCTTTTATATAAACGACACTACAATAAAATCCTGTCAAATTTCATTTAATTTTTTTACTTTTATTAAATTATTCCTACTATGTGTACAGGGTGTTCGTCTATTCGTGTTACAAACTTTGCCACGATATTCTACAAAAACCGATATAATTTTGATAATTAATAAAAAACATAGTTACTTAGTAGAAGCGTGAATTAAAATTTCAGCCAGAAATGTCTTTTTATTTAAAAAATAAATTCACTGTCAGTGTGGACCTTAATAAAACCAGGTCCCTCAGCTAGTTTCAATTCTAAATGGTACAAACCATTGATAAAAAGAGTAAATGGTCGACACAACACTCACCAAGACTGGCAAAAGCATTGCTGCAATTGGAGAGGGCCAAACTCAGAGGAGTGAGACTAACCGGTCACTGCCATCTGAGAAAACATCTACACAATATGGGTATATACAACGAAGGTCCTATTTGCAGATTACGTAATGAGGAGGAGGAAACAGCCACTCATATCATCTTCGAATGCGAAGCAACAGCTCAATGGAGATTTAACCTTACATATGGAAAAAACTTACGGAACCAAACTGCAGCAGCGACAGTCAATCACCTGATACTTCTAAGAAGGATTGAGTCTATTGCTTGGTATGGTATGGTGGAAGGGATGCCGGGAAGCGGGGCTTGTATTCCCCAGGCNGTGAGGATTCCAGGTTAGTTTCTTGTCAAAGATTATTCCTAGATATTTGACCTCATTTTTTAAAAGCAGCATTTCATTACAGAAGCGTAATCCTTGTATTTCTATATTTCTTTTCTTGGTGAAAGCAATTAAGGTGGTTTTTGAAGGGTTTACTTTAAGTCCCCGCTTTAAGCACCACTGTTCCACCAGGTTTAGTGCTCTTTGGGTGAGCTCTTTTAATGTTGAGTTGAATTTTCCCCTGACTAGTATGACAACCATACCATACCATACCAAGGAACTAGGAAGGCACAATAAGTCAAAAAGCTGCAGTGCCTGGGGAGCGCAAACCCCGCTTCCTAGTATCCTTTTTACCATATCATACCATACAAAATGGTCGACAAGAATGCTTATAAAGTATAAAAGTTTATTAAACTATTCTCCTGGCGGTTTCGTCGTTACTGCGGATTTTCTTCCTTTAACTGACGTCTACTTCTTTTAAAAATTTAAAAATCAACGAACGAATTCAGTGTTGAAAAAAAATCAATTATAGAACAGAAAGCTAATTCATTTTGATCAAACCTTAGTCATTTAAATCAAATTAATAAAGTTACTTAAGAATTAAAAAGCGTCGCGGGTTTAGCATTTGGGAAGCACTTTTGGATAAGGAGGTCACCCGTCGAAGTCGGAAAAGGCCGTATGTCAGAAAGATCAAAATGGCAATAAATCACCAACAAGAGGGTTCATAATCACAATAAAATCACGGATTCGTCACCTCACAATGCTGGCTTACCTCACAAAGCACAAATATTAAAAAAAATCCTTGTGTCATTAACTGTCACAAAAACTGTGATTTCTCGTTTTGATATGATTTCAATTTTCAATGATTAGAATAAGAAGTAAATGACATTAAGATTTAAAAAAAAAGAAATATAGAGTATTGGATGTAAGTGCAAATTTTTCAAATAATTTAATCAGAAATGTCACGTATATACAGGGTGTTCGGCTATTCGTGTTACAAACTTGGCCAGTAGATTCTACATTCAAAACGGAACCAAAAAGTCCTAATAAACTATGGTCCGAACCTCAAGGAAGTGGAAATTGAGCGCTGTATCATCGAAATTCAGCCACATTTATGCAAAACGGTCATGGAATATCTCAAAAAAGACTGAATATGTGCAGCAAAGCCGTGGAGGCCATTTACCCGATATTCTATTCCATACATAACCCAATACTATATATATTACGAACCAATAAAAAATTGTAGATTTTTATGTTTTCTATTAAAATTACTTTCTTGCGTGAATGTTGGGACAACCTATATAACTAACCTAATTGTGGAACAATGTGATCTTAATATTCTCACACGACTCGTTCACTCCAATAAATACATTCACTCTACTAATACTATCAGTATTATACCCAAAAATCGGAACAGGGGACCAGATACTCGCTGCTGGGATCAAGCTCGATTCTCTCATCGGACGACATTCCTACTCGCTCTCTATATGGAGCATAGCAATTACACCCTTGAACTAGGTGGGACACATCGATCAACTATTCTCTACATGCCGGACACATACGCAGGCCACAAAGTAAATATCCGTATTAGGATTAAGCAAAGGTATCTATTGCGATATATTGAAGAAAGAATTTCTCTCGAATTACCAGACATAGTATAAGAAAGTTTATTAAACTCTCATAAGGATATCGGTATAAAAGTCTATATAAACTATTAAATTTAAAATTTACGAATTCTAGTCATCATAACCCAAAATCTCGGCTTTACTCTCTTTGTAATATAATTAAAATATGAGTTGAGTCCGGGGATGATAAAATCAAGCCTTGAGGGGGTCTGGGGTGCCTCGAGGTACCGCAGTCAAGGCTTTCGTCGCCACCCACTGCATTCTCGTGTAGGTCAATCCAATCATTTTTTTCCTTGCGGCTGCAGCGAAATACGCATTTGTCCTTCGGCCCAGGAAGCGGATCCGGTCCAGTTACGCGAATCATTAGCGTTCCGTAATTATAACGGATTAATTAATGTCAAAGAGATGCCAAGACACTACTGAGGGAAAAATTGCTCTTTTGGATCAATCACTGATTCCTGCTCTAGCGAACACGACCGCATCCTTCTATATGTGCTGTATCAAATTTAAACTGCGACCAGTAATCGTAGCCGTCTTTATGGAATAAAGTCAACCACAGAATGACGTAGCAACATCGAAAGGTGTGGTGTACATCAATCTCATGAGATAATTAGAAGAAAGAAATAAAGAAAAGTAGTGCTGGTTATGTTGTGGAGTTATGGATTGGGATGGAAAGATAATTTAGTGTGGTACCTATTGTAGTGGAAGTGGTTTGGGATATATTTATATATTTAAATCAAAGTTCTCCTGGGATCCCGTGCACCCCTTTCACAGGGGTAATGAACAGGCCGACAAACTAACCAATGGAGCAAATATGAGTACCAAATTCTCTCACCACGGATTTGCTATAAAAAGAAATAGATCTTAAATGTGCCCTTAGTAATTCAACACCCAGGGATGAAACACGCGGAAAGTTTCATAGAGGGACACACGTAGAACTCGCTGAAGAATTAATGGAAGCCAACGGAAATGAAACTGGGAGTCTCCTAAGCCTAGTAAGACTGTCTCCTAAGAAATCGTACGGGGTGGGAATACTGACAGAAGAAACATTTTGTAGATTTTGCCAAGAAGAGATCGCGGAATAAACTACATGCTACTGTGAGATTCTTGCGCCTAGGTGAGGACAAACCGCAAACATGTCCTGCACAAAAGATCCACTTAGCAGCCTAACGCTGTGTTGACCCAGAGGAGAGCAACACTTCAAGATTTATGAACTCTTGCTTCCACACTTCTGTTGAGATCATCTCATCGCTGATTAGTAAGCTCTAAAAAAAGTAAAGGAAAACAATAAATCGACATATTTAGGTCGCGATGCAAGAGGTTCTGTGATTTTCCATATCTCTACCCCTAGATCATAGTGGTTGCTATGATTGTTGACGTAGAAACATCAACTACTGTACGTAGGATTTTGAATGCTTGGTTTCATTGAGGCGATGAGAGCATGCATAACATTTCTTTACTTGGTGAATGTTTTATGTGATGGATTATCTTTTGTTGTCTTTTGAGCCTAGTGTTGCAGTATGTGAGTTAAGCCTTAATGTAGTCCAAGAGGTAGTTCTATTCGATGATGGTATGGGGATTAATCCTATGAAGATTAAATGGATTGGTATATGTATAGGAAAACTCCCGATGCAATACTGGTTAATCTGAAGGAAGATAGCGACCCGATGTCTAGGAAATAAGCTTGGTGAATGGTAAAACCGCCGAAGCCGAATTGGTGATTCGGAAAAATATATAATGGTGCATTTTGGCCAAGAATGACTTTTCAAAATAACTTTCTCAAGGAAAGATGGCTGCCAAATTTGTGGTGCAAATCTGATTGAGTTAAAAATGACCACAATATAAGGATACATTTGCAAATACCAGCCCCCGAAGATTTGAAAAAAAGAGAATAAAGAAGAATAAGAAGAGCCATCAATATGGACTACGTTCTTAGCCAAAAAAAAGGTTTTTCGTTTGTTTCCTTTTAATATTGTAAATGTGTTTTATGCATTCGAGTCGTTTTATTTGAAATTAGATTAATATAGGAGCTGAGATTCAAGCAGGCGAGAGATGTGCTCAACTCAACCTGAATAAAGGGTACAAAACCAAGAACAGAGCTATCATGTCAGGTAGCCAAGCAGCCATCAAAGCTGCAATATGCTCAAATATCATTAGTTCAAGGATGATGCTGAACTGCAAAACCAAATTAAACTAATTGGTACGCAGAACAAAGTCAGCCTCTGCTGGGTCGCAGGACACATGGGAGTAGAAGGGAATGAGAAAGCGGACACCCTTGCAAGGAAAGGACCACCGCTGATAGGACCCGAACCCTTCTGAGGTATAGGAACCCACACTATTAATGAGTATCTCAGACAGAAAGTCAAAAAGAAAATGAAGGAACAATGGAATTCACTCATTGGACACAGGCAATCCAAGAATCTCTTAACAAATTTCGGAAGAAAAGAAATTACAGAATGTGTCAAAGAAGCGGGAATGAACTGTGAATCCTTATAGATTCTTAACAGGACATTGCAAGCTAAATGGTCGCTTAAAGAAGATTGGAATAATCCAAGACGGCACATACAATTCTGCAAAGAGGCAGAGGAGATACCAACACATCTACTAACGAACTGCGGTGCTACACTTGCCCGCAGGAGGAAGAGCTTTGGGATGTACAATGTGACCATAGAAGAACTTCAACCACTGAAACCGGGCCTATTAATCAAGTTTCTTGATGAAATAGGACTCACCGATGTGCTTTAGGCAGCGTACGGGGGATACAATAGCTCTTAAAGGGCGCAGTATATTACACCCCGACTACTACATCTATGTATCTACACCAACACTTGAACACCTGAGTGGCCTCGACGTCCGTAAAACAAGGATGTCATCCAGACCTTCTCGCCCCTTAACCCTTCATATTGAATACCACGGCGGATTTCTCACAAATTCTTCCCTCTGGGTGCAATACTGGCTAGAGTCAGTGTAACATTAGTGCATAATATGTAAAGGTTGATACTAAACCTGACGCCCGAAGGTTTTTAATTGTTTGTCGATGACGCAGCAAATAGATTACACCAGATTTTATAAATTTCTGCCTTCTTGCTTCATCCAGAGTTGATGTCTTAAAGACGGCGTAGGGCCATTGTTCCATACCGGGATATCTTAATTAAACCTTTTGACAAATGCACGCGTGATTCTTTACGAGTGTCCCTTTGCCTTTGTGATTAATAGACGAAAGATAAATGGGTCACGAGCGTGGGCAGTGGTTCCTAATTGTTTTCATTTTCCTCCAATGCATATTTAATACGGAGGAAGTTACGAAATCGGCGCCGCGCTGCTACCGACTTCCAGTTCGCGCGACCTGTTTTTTTTAACGGCCAGCCCCCATGGGCACCCGCCTACTCAGAAAACGTGAGATATTTCCTTGTTTTTTTATATACCACCGGCCGAATCTCCTTTTCTTTATGGGCTCGCCACCGGTACCGAGCCGGCGGGCTTCCAAATTCAAGAAGGAGTTTTATGTCGGAATTTTACCAATCCAGACGTGATAAATCAAACGTTTGCTCTGATTATTCCCAACGGTAACTTTTTGGCTTTATGTCACTGTATCATCTTAAATTTTTAACCTTTTTCTGTTCGAATTTGCATAAGGAGTGGTTTGATGGTGTAAGCAGTCATAATTCTAACCTAACAGTTGATCTTCCAATAATTTGCAACACTTTGTGTCATAACTAATAAATAAACATAAATATCTCGAATGTTAATCCGATAGAAAGGGAAAAAGTTCTATTAAATCAAGGCATAAATTGCCTACCTGACCGATAAAGAGCCACAAATTTTAAAATTTATTATTCAAACAAAATTTTCAACATTCAAAGGCGGCAGAAAAAAAATTAATTTAAACTTAAAATGTATTTCCTCTCAATAAGCAAATAGACGTTATTATGGCTAATAAAAATATCTACCTAAAGTTGTAAGAATATGAATTGAATTTTAAATAGACAAGGGGATTTTTATTGAAAAAAAATCAGTAAATAAATGATGATTGTAAAAATATTTTATGAATTTCAATCTTGCAATAAAATTAAGGATAGACCCCGAAGCATATGAATAGCAATAGCCCTATAAAGTAATCTACTCTCTTTCATATTGTATGGCAAAGGCAGTAAAAGGCCCCCCAATTCTTTAAATTACTGTAAATAAGCCAGGTGTATTGAAACTGAAATGCAAAAATGCGGCTTATTTCGAAATCGGCTGTCAGTCGGTGGCAAAACAGTGATATTTATTGGCCATTTCAATTTGCATGACGATTGCCGGCCAGCGGACGGACGGAGTATTGAACCGCGCTATAACGCATTTTTATTGTATCGGTAGCGACAACATTCCATTGTCAAGCGAAAGGTAAGTTAATTTTCCGAAAGTACGTCATAAATCATAATTTATTTTCAAACAAGGCTTCCCTGCTTTGTAAATAATGTCAATAAGCTAGAGACTGCTTGGGGAATACAATTATGATTTATGAAAATGTTTGTCTCTTTTGCCAACTATTCCATCTTCTCAAACTTTAATTTGGAAAAATTGTTTTTATATGGCTTTGTAATATTTTTTTTCAAAAGTATTACCTTATTCTACGTTGAGTAATTATTTTTAAATTAGACAAAATTATAACGACTTCCATTTTTTAAGGTAATTTCAAATACGAGGTTATATGCAAGTAAGTATTTTCGTGTTTTCGGCCGCTGGATTTGAACCCAGGACCTTTACCTTAAGTGATGAGCGCCGCGCCGTGTCAACACTTTAACCGTGCGGCTACCGACACCCCCAATTCCATTAAAAAAATAATTTTGTTACATGTGTGCTTTATCCAGTGTGAGTTTAACTTCTTTTTATGAGTTTAACTTCTTTTTATACCCTACACTTCTAAATTGGGTCGTTTTTGTGAAAAAAACCCTAGACACGTAAATTTTTATGTTTTGTCTAGTTTTATCAGGAGCCAAACCGTTTTGATCTAACACTACAGGATAATGGGATACGACCGTAAAAGCCAAACGATATTTCTAGTAAAGTTGGCTAAAAAATTTAATTATTCAGATTCGATTTAAGCACCCTTTAACACCCTTAAATACGAATTTTCATTGTAATAAAAATAGGCAATAAAAAATTTTGGGTTGGTTTCGCCGGGAGACCCCTCTGGATTTTATATAAATTCTACTTTGGCAAGCGGAATGTCTCCTCTTTCAGCTTACATCAGAAAAAATAGAATAAAAAAATAACTATGAAATAAAACATACAATATAGATATATTATAAATATAGTTTTTATAGTTCAAAACACAGTAATAATCCCATGGAAAACTTGCTTAGATATTGCCCAGTGACGACATTCCGCACTGCACACATTCAATTTACTGTTTCAAAGGTCTACAAGACACTTTCGCTTCCATCTTAAAGGATAGGATTACGAAGTAGGTCGTAAGAGGATAAATGTTTGACTTGAGGATTAGAATGGGGGTTGTGTGATTGATTGAAATTGTAGGGATTTTGATTAGGTCATGAACAAACGTTACATGAACATAGTGAATTGTACCATCGCGAGAATTTGGTATCGTTCATACAGAACTATAGTCTTATAATCGTCATATAAATGTACAAGTTGAATCGTAAGCAAAGTAGTTCGTAACATCAGTTTGCTTTTTGAGTTTTCGCTCCTACATAAGGATTCTACATTCTTGTTTAAAGTCCAAGAAAGCTCTCAAAGTCGGTCGTAGGTTTGGCCTTCCAGCCTTACATCATTTCTTTTTGTTCTCTATTAGAAAAACCTGCCCCCAATTGTTGTATATTATAGCGAAGGCTACATTGCTAAACCTGGAAGGAATATCGTCAGTGAGAATATGTGAGGATTAATGGGCCAAGAATGCGCCAAGTCACCTGCAGTAGTATGGACGGTGAGCGTACGCGCTCTTGCTTTCCCCTAGTAAAGTGCTGATAACATAAAGGTAGGACCCCCTCATTCCTACCTTTATTCAGGTACATCTCTTCTTCCTGTCGAAAGGTAAAATTCTAATCAGAAAATTCCAATAGCAAGTTGCGATCCCCGATTGGATTCCAATCATTTCACTAATCAAAGCAAGTTTCGGCGGTGATGCGCTTCCGCTCGATGGACAGAGGCTTGTGGAAGGTGTCAACATCATCCTGAAGAACCATATTCTTTAGTCATTGAGACTAGGTGGAGCCAATATGAGGACATATCTGACTTGGTCCAGCACCTATCCGGTCATACCTGACTAATTGTAAGTTCTATATACGCGTGATATCGCGTCCTGGTCTCTTCGCTTTCAGACTGAAGTTCAAATAAGCAGTTTGTTCCTTAAACGGTAACAATGTCGTTATATCTTTTAAATTTCCCACTCTCACTACTACTAAAAAATAATAGCTCAGCACACTGCTATTTGAAATTGAATCTGAAAGTGAAGAGAGTAGAGCTCGATATCACTCTCCCACTAGTACCTCACTTGGAAACGACTAGCGCTAACCGACCTGAAAGGGTTAAGAGGATAATTTGTTCCCTGATAGAACATACCATTAGTCACACATGACCGGATAGTAGCGGAACTATGTATCAAGTATGACTCGACCGTGGCTGAAGTTAGTCAGGTATGACCTGATGGTGGCTGGACCTAGTTAGGTAGAACCGGAGAGTGGCTGGACCTAGTTAGGTAGAACCGGAGAGTGACCGGACCTAGTCAGGAATGACCTGGTAGTAGCTCGACCTAATAAGGTATGACCGTATAGTGGCTGGACATAATTAAAATATGGCCTGATAGGGGCTGGACCAAGTCAGATCTGTCCTCTTTCTCAATGACTAAGGAACTACTTCAGGAAGATGTTGACACAAGCCTGTGTCCATCGAGCGGAAGCGTATCACATCACAAAACTTGCAAATCAGGGATCGCAACATGCTATTGGAATTTTCTCATTAGAATTTTACCTTTCAACAGGAAGAAGAGTTTTGGTTGTCATCAGGTTTATTATCATTTTGTTACATTTCAGCTATTTTTTCTAATTTCAAATTACCACATTTGACATAGCGAGAATACGCATACCAAAATTTACGAGAAACGCTAAGTAACAGTATATTTTATTTTATTATTATTATATTGGCTAGCTAACGGGGGATTTATATTAGCATTACAATTAATTAATGTTAATTATTAATTAATTACTAGTTAGGTATTGATTTATAATTGAAGTTTTATTGATATATTTGGCCATAATAATAGGAGCCACTTATTTGTTCAAGTGAATTATAAATTATTGGGTTGTCCGGAAAATAATGCAGGATTTTAAGTTTTCATTAAAAAAAATCTATATAAAATATTCTGTTTACGTTTACAGGATTACTCATTTGTATGAATGTCAACACTTATTAATCCTCTTCCAAATGATATTGTTTGTTTACCTCTGTAGCATTCCGCTACTTGGAAATAATTCAGTCATCCTTATAATGTCAAAGCGAGAATTTCGTACGATTTTCTTTTACGAGTTTAAACTCGGCCGAAGCGGAGCCCAAACGGCTAGAAACATTAACCAAGTCTGGGGCGAGGGTTGTGTTAATGAGTGCACTGTGCAAAGGTGGTTTAAAAAATTTCGGGAGGGAGATTTCAGCCTTGAAGATGAAGAAGGTCGTGGAAGGCCTTCCTCTCTTAATGATGATGTTCTGCGATCAGTGGTGGAAGAAAACCCCAAAACAACTGTTCGAGAACTTGCAGAGCAACTCAAAGTCAGTAAAACGACCGTCGCTGACCACCTCAAGGCGATTGGAAAAGTGAAAAAACTCGAAAATTGGGTTCCACACTCATTAAACGATCGCCAAAAAAATCAGCGCTTTGATGTTTGTGCATCACTTCTTTGTCGAAACAAAAATGACCCATTTCTGGCCAGAATTGTTACATGTGACGAAAAGTGGATTCTGGACAGTGGCTCGACAAAGGAGAAGCTCCAATACATTTTCCAAAGCCCCCAACTCATCAAAAAAAGGTAATGGTTACGGTATGGTGGGCTTCATTTGGTTTAATACACTACAGCTTCTTAAATCCTGGCGAAACCATCAATGCTGAATCATACTGTAACCAAATTAATACCATGCATCAGAAATTGGCAGTAATGAAGCCCTCTTTGGTCAATCGGAAAGGGCCCATTTTGTTGCATGACAACGCTCGACCACATGTGTCACGTGTAACGTCACAAAAATTATTGGAGCTTGGCTATGAAACTTTGCCTCACCCACCCTACTCTCCGGACCTCTCGCCTACTGACTACCATTTTTTTAGACACCTGGACCACTACTTACAACACATAATATTCAAAAATCAAACGGAACTGGAAAATGCATTTATTGACTTTATCAATTCTAAAAATTCTGAATTCTACTCAGACTTGATTAAAGAACATTGCTTTAAAGTAACTAGTTTCTTTTTTTTTGTTTAATACCAAAATCCTGCATTATTTTCCGGACAACCCAATAATACATAATTTACAATAAATACAAATGTACATTATTATATTTATGTCAGTTGACTGGCTTTTAACATTATGCAGAATATAAAAAGAGTTACGAAATATTTCTGATGTACGTCGTAAAAAAAAAGCCGGCGGTGGCCAAAGTGATGAGAATTATCCATAGTGTAATTTCTTTGGTTTATTGCCGGTTTCAAATTTGTTCAGGTCTGCAGAAAGTTAGCCCAGACAGGACAAGAGCAAAGGGAAATATTTGACAGGGCAACCGTTCGTTTGAGAAAGATACCACCGGGGAATTCGATCTGATTCACCCCCTGCGGCCAAACTCGGCCATAAATATGCAATTGGTCTTAATTATTAATACCGGGTTTAATTAATTTTCAGTGTCCCGGCCTTTGGACGAGGAGAAACTATTCATCCAGCTGGACCCTTCATTCGAATATATTCTGTCGGACGAACGGAAGCCCGTTGACAATACAAACCTATTATGTAAACGTACATATTTTTTTCTGATTTAATTCCATGCCGGTCCGAGATGTAAATAGGCGTTATGTAAATTATACAAATTTATGCGATTAATGACTTTAATTTCCGAGGGCTTACAATGCTTTATATCTCGTGTTTACAATCTTAATAAGGAAAATAAATCTGCAGTCCTGGTTCACTCAAAATTACCTTTAGGTCTTTGAAGTTAAAGCAAGACGAATGAAAAAATGTTAAAACTGTATTTGATAGATTCTCTCTTGCAAAATTATTCGAATGTACAATGTCGACAAGGATGGTAAATATCCTCAATCGAGAATTTATTTTACGTTTCTTCCGAAGGTAAAACTCCAAACTCCTTCCCACGCAAAACACTTAAAGAAAAATTACTTCATTATTGTTGCCTTCTTCTTCGCCTCAAAACATTTTTCCACAAATCAACTAGTTTTTGCTAGTAAAGATTCATTTCATCATTCAAAAAATGTTTATACACATTTTAATGGCAGTACTGGGCAATCACTTCAAATTTCTACTCATCTAGTTACAAGTATTATGTATATTTGATAAGTTATTTTTGTATATACTAGGCTGAATAAGCAGTTTATAACAAAAGAAGTGAATATCAAAAGGAATAAACATAAAAATCTGCTGACGTTATAATGGCAGAATTGGAAAATTACTACAAATTACTATTTTCTATTGATACTTTTTATGTCTTTTGTAAGTTTTTTTGTTTATACTAGGCTGAATAAACAGCTGATAACAAAAGAAATTGTCAATTGGACAAAGGCATGATGACAATCAAAGTTCTACATTTGTCATAGGACTGTTTTAATACCAAATGTTAAATTAAAAAATTGAAAATCTGAGAAAATTGTTTACCCGATGGGTGGGTCGTTTCAACTCATAATTCCATCAAATCAGTCTCAGAATGAGTGGTTGCTTGGTTAGGGGAGATCTGTTTTATATCCCAAAGCCGTTCGTTAGAAAAGTACTCCTTAGCCCAATTGATAAATGAGCCTTAAAAAAGAAATAAAGCGTCCTTGTTGTTCATATAACATATTCATTACAATATCAAGATGAAATCATGCGACTACCGCGAAATTCAGCATCGAGCCTCTAAGGCGGTAATCATCGCGAGTCAGACAGGAAATCGGGGGTGGCTGGATGTTCCTCCAATGAATAACCGGAGGGATGAGTCGAATCCGTCCCTGATGCGTAGAGTCGCAAGGGCGCGCCGTTTCCTACCTTGACAGTGATAAAGTCACGCTTTTTGTGAATGGACGGTAAAAAGCTCGTAGGCGTGAGCTTATGAATGGCCTATGTAGGTCAGGTGTGGGCACATCGCCCACCCGATCCGGACGTCATCGGACTCGGGCGAAACAGCCTTCGACGAAACCGGGAGTGGAGAGTGTCAGTCGGCTGAAATCTCCATACTCGATTTTTACTACTAAAATGTCGTAAACCGCTTTTTGTTGGACCAGAGTTAGTAACTGGGCGCCAATAAGTTTCGAAAAAAAGCGTTGGCGTGTTTACAAGACTTTCAACGCGTATCCTTTAACTCCGGATGAGAAGGAGAGGATATAAAAATTAAATACACTTGCAACTGAGATAATTCAAGGATATTTACTACATAAACAACCGCTTCCTCAGTTCAGTTGCATGTGCAAAATCTAAAATAAAGTTCTACCTTGAATCTAATAAGCTTACTAAATTTACATAACATATTTATGCAGCATTATCGTTTCCGATCCATTTGGTCTGCCTTTCTTTGCTGCTTTGGCCATGGTTTCATCTTCCTCAACATTCAGAATTTGGTCTGTGTGCTATTGTGTTATTGTGTTGCTAGTGTGAAAAATAAGTCATTGCGTAAGTTTTACTGTTTGAGCAGGGTCAACAAACTATCGCCGCCTTGTCAGGTAACCATTACATTTATATGGAAAAATTGCAAGAAATATAAATGAAATGGGTATGGCCTATCATATCCCCCTGAGTGACCCTGTGTAACTGCGCTAGTTCTATAACCAACAGACTTGTTTAAGGTTACATACTTACAGGGTCTTTCAAAAGTATTCGAATGATAAAATTAAAATCCCAAACATTTCCCTAAAAATGTGAAGATTAACATTATACTAACTTAGTTTATGTATGGCCAAGTCTGTGAGGCGGTGAAAAGTTTTAAATGCTTGGTTGTCGAGGCTGTGGGCCAGAATGCAAAGCAGAAGCGGCGAGCAGGTTAGAAAAGTTACAAGAATGCTTCATTCTGGCTTGGAATTAGACTTGTAAAAGAAAACAAAGAGTATATTCTACTCAATTATAGAAAGTACTATGCTTATACAACGGAACCTTGGACCAGGTTAGCAAAATGAGAGAGACTGTTGAAATGGACCTTTGGAGAAGGTGCATTAAAATGACAAGGCGGACCGAAGGAATGAAGAAGTGAGGAAGAAAAAGAAGAGGAAAGTTAAGAGTTGGAGAAAGGATCATTACTAAATATTAAGATGGTATGGGCACGCGTCTCCAGTTAGATGACCTCAGTAAGGGAGTGAGTTTCCTAAAGAAGAAAAAGAGGCCGGCCAGCGGCGAACATTGAGACAGAACATGAGGAAAAATGGCAGCTAGAGGACACAAAAGGGCCGATTGGAAATCCGCAATTACGACTTGAAATTACTTGACCCTACAGAGGGAAAAATCGGGTAAGTAAGCAAAACATTTTCGAAAGCACGAGGATATAAAAGGACAAATAGGTTGATGCTGGTTGTTCGTCTGCGGTGAACTCATGCTGAACCGGCACTAGGTCACTTATTTGGTATGCCTTTACTCGCGGATTTGTTGAACTACTTGAACATCTTCATGAGGAACTCTCTATCACTTATAATAGATGATGATGGGTTTTGGTCTGCGAGTCGGTTCAACGTGTTTGAATCGGGCTTATATATCGTCGGGTCCGTCGGTTGTCCCAAGAGAGTAGTTCAACAAACCCGCTAGTGATAAGGAAAATTCGCTTGAAACTACAAAAAAGTTGATGTAAAATAGCAATAATAACTTCAGAAAATACATGATAATCTAGCGGCCCAGAATTCGAACCCGGGACCCTTACTTTGATGAGTCGATGTGTCAACGCCTACCAAACCATTGCGGTCACCGATTTTGATTTTATATTAACCTCCTTAACTTTGATAGGCCTTCAGTTATTTTGCTAGATTGTGCTTTTCTTTACCCGTGGGTTGATTGCTTTCAAATTATGTTCTGCTGCTCCCTGCACATCTTGGCAGAACCTACAGGCTATCTTCTGCCTCTCCCACTGTTTCCATAACAAGTAGACAATATCTTATAAACAGACTAATCTTACGTTTTTACCGGCATTTACAGTGGGTCTGTTTTAAGTTTAGGTGATAATTCCGGTGAGTAGAACCCTTTTCCTTATTAGTAACATGCTGTTTGTTGTTCTTCTGAGCAGAAACTACGGGCTATATCTTCTGCCCATGGTTTCATATATATTGAGTTGAAAATTTCCAGTTAAAAGCCCTGTTGCCATCATCCTAGACTTCTTGAAAAGTATTCTGCCTCTTTCTTAGGGTGTTGTTCTTTCAAGTATGACTCTTCAACATGATTCGTTTTACAATTACTTTTTTTTTAAGCAGTTTGATATTTAACAAAATGGTTCGGCCCTATCGTATTACTGAGGACTCTGGATAGTTTGTCAACCTCAACTTGTTTGGGACCCAAACAAGAGACCATAGTTCTAACTTCTAAGTCCATATTTCTCCCAGTGCATTCACCCAGTCTCTTAATTTTCGTCTTTTCTAAGGTGAAGTCAATGCTTGGAGTAAAGAAGATGGCTATCTTCCTCTTTCTTCTTAGCACAAAGCTCAATTGATATAGTTTCTACTTGAAAAACCGTGGCAGATTTTACTGTCAGCAGATGAAAATTAGTGTAGGTGGTACAAGTTCCTGTATAATCAAAACACAAAAAAAAATAATTAACGTTTATCCTTATTACAATATTGTATCATGTACAAGAATTAAAAAAAAAAGTCGATGCCTTTAAATTCGATTTTAAATTTAGCGTAACTTTTTTTGGAGATTTTACATTTAATTCTCAATTAGCGTGGTACAAATTGATTGATTGATTCTATGGAACGCTTACGAACTTAAAGGTTCTAAAATCCATATATCTCAAGTATATCTGAAAGAAGTTGTTGGAACAAGTTCAAGTTGGAGGCAAGTAAGGCGGAAAAATTTAAGTGTTGAAATTTGATCAACTAATCATAAAGGAGAAAAAATAATCTCTGAATGTAACTGTGAAAATAAAACGGAAAATTGTATATATTGTAATATTGGTTGATTCTAATTCACGATCATGGCTACGTAGATAACTTCTGGCTTATTTTACATGACAGAAATTTAATTATGAGCATAAATATTCTAAATAAATACATTAGAGTTCGTGGTCCGATTGACCAAATAACTTCTTTCAATTAATTAAACTTTATGCAAGGTAATTGGTTGAGATAAAAATTCAGTGTCACGAGCGGGATTCGAACCTACCAACTTCCCATCTCAACCCACCATTCTAAATAAAGCACTTTAGTATTTACATGTAAAATATTTGATAAAATGTGGCAAAGAATGACTTGTACAAATTCGGCGATAAAAATGCCGAAACAGTCAGATCAACAGATATAGTGGTCCAGTGATGATAAGTGTTTATCAAACGGCCGACAAATAAAAAGTAGGACTACTATCTAGCTTTTTTTTTTTTTTTTTCAGTTAAAAAATGATAAGCACGGAAGGAATTCTACCTTTGGAGAAAGTTGCCTTTTCGCGAAAGAAGTCCCCTAATTTGCACCTTCATCAATTACGGACAATTTCAAACTTAAAATGTTATTTATGAATTTTCTTTTTGAACCAGGTAACAAATCGTGCGGACATCGTTTTCAGATGTAGTTGGGCAATTGATCAACACCATCTTTCCAACAAGAAAAAAAGTTTCGAATTGTATCTTTAAATGCTTGTTTTCGAAAATGCTACTACTCGCTAATAAAGGGTTTGTCTGCCATTTCTTAGATTTTCAATTTTCATTTATTTGTCTTTTGTTTGTTTTGTATTTGTCAACTATGCTAGCCTATCCTCGCTTCTTTGGTCTTTCAACGGTGGGTTTGTTGAGTAGAAACAAAATGATTTTCGAAAACCAAGTGACTAGGAAACGACGGAACTATAATGGAATATTGCTTGAGTGTTTTCAGTGCAGAAAAGGCAAGTGTTAGCAATTAACTACGTAAAGGCCGACATTCGTCACAACCCGAAAAGGCAAAAACATTGTCTTTACAATCGAGTGCGATAAATTATCCCATTGGAAACATAATAGAGAACTGTTAAGTTAAAGACGTGCTTAGAAAAATTGAGTGAATTGAAAAATGCCGGATTGTGTGTTGGCTTCGAGGGCGGAGGTCCCGAATCGGAATGCTCCTGATGATAGATTTTCAAAAGGCCGTTCTGTATTATTAAATATTTTACTCGACTTGGGTTTGGCTCACCGTGGCTAACTCAATCGTTCCTTAAATCACAGCCCTATCGACAAAATGGTGGTAGGCATGCTATTACACATCTATTAACCCTGATGTCCCATCCTTCACACCAAAATATCGAAGATATTTCAAGGATTTACGATTTTCCACTTTTTCCCTCCCTGTCTAAAAAAATTTTTAAAACTTTAATCAACTATATTTTTGTTCTCTCATTCCTACTTTCTTTCTTTCCTTCAACTTTTAATAGCTGACGCAATTGCTTCAAAGGAGCTGCTGACACATGTCACGAATAGCTAAATATAGCAAATTCTAGCGTATTAAGATAAAAGCAAATATTACTTTTACCATCCGCAACAAAATCCATCATGCACATTCTTCAATAATACTCCTATCCAAAAAATAACTGTTTAGCTACCTTGGGTTCTATTTTGACTCATGTGTAATAGACACTTCAGACTATTACCCCAATTATTATCAAGAATACACATATCAACAAAAAAACAAACTAACACTATAACAGGACACTGCAGATTAAATGGACATTTGAAAAAGATAGATATAATCTAACACAGCACATACAGATTTCTGCAATGAAGCAGACAAGACTCCAACAGACTAATAAACTGTGGTGCTACATTTGCCCGCAAGAGGAAGTGTTTTCGGATTTACAGCATAACTGTAGACAAAATACTAATCAAATTTCTTTATGAACTATGACCAGTGTGCTATAGTACAGAACAGGGGATACAACAGTTTTCATAGGGTGCAGTATATTACACACCCCGAATAGTACTTCTTACATCTTACAAAACTGCTGAAACTGATTTGGACATATGGATTAGAACTATAGAGCACCGGAAAAATAAAAAAAAATAAAACATTCAAAGACTATAACTTCCAATACAACGTTCTCAACAATTGCTTCCTACTACATTTCCAACAATACTCTTTACAATGACATATTATTAACAAACTAATCCCCAACAAATTTTCCACATTCAAGTCACAACCCAGTCAGGCGGCCAAAACAGAGGCCCGGTAATTTCCGCATGAAACTATTCAGAAAGCTGGGAGAACAACAATGGCTCCCCTTAAGACATATGTAAATTATAAAGTCATATTTTATCTCATTACATTGTGCAGATGGTAATTTAATTTTAAAAATATCTACCAACACTGATGTCTTTCGTATATTATTTTTTGTAGAGAAAAACGACCAATTTTCTTTCACATATTTCTTTCTGGCTTGAAACATATTTTCAATTCCACAAACTATTTAATAATTACATTTTTCAAAAATCATGTTTCTAATTTGGTGATTTTTTTCATATTTATTAGTTTCGATATTTTTCAACCCTGATGAGGGGGAACCTATATATTTGTCATGTCCAATCCTGGTCTGGTTATTTTTTATTTATTTTTTTCCCCTAACTACAAGGTTATTTGAACCCTAGGGGTGCCGGTGTTTTTGAAAAGCCCATTTGTAAGTATATCAGGTAACGACTAAACCACTGCGGCCACCGACGCCCCTCATCCTGGTTAACCTAACCACTCTGGTTTCTCTTTCATTTTTTTTTTCAATTCTTTTAGTCTTTAGTTTAATATCTTTCAGCCCTAATTTCCTCCCATTATTTTTTTTATCTATTACTTTTATATCTCTTCTTAATTATTTCAAACTATCCATAAGTATATGATAGTAAAAGTTCATAGAGATCAAACCTCCTCTTCTTTTTTTTTCTCACTTAAAATATATTTACCATTGCAGGGGTGGTTAGGGTTTAAAGGTGAAATATCTCATAAGTCTGTCAAACAAACCTTCAAGAATATGACCAGGATGGTAAGAGATGATCTAGCAACAGGTTCATCGTAAAACTGATTAAAATAGTTCTCTAGCCCTAATACAAATTTAAACAATAGAAATATGTTTAATAGTTCCTAATCACATTAATATGTTAACATTAATAGTGTAAATGGAGATATGCAATACTGCAGAAATCAGGACATTAGATTCAGAGGCAAATTACCTCAGTTGTGTGCTCTGTTGGACTTTGTTCAAGAGAATGGAATCCCTCAGGGTTCAGTGCTAAGCATTACACTTTTCTCAATCACAAATGGTATGGTGTCCCTCAACCAATTAGAAAATCACTGTATGTCAAGGACCTCTGCTTTTTCTTTTTGGGGAAAGACCTAGCAGAGATTGGAAGGGTTTGAAAGCTTGGCTAGCTACAATACCTGTTAAATACTAAAGTCTATGCACCCAATAAAGGAAAACATAAAAGTACAATTTCTATTTTCCAAATCACTATTGCTTCTTCAGGTGGCTCATCACCGCCCCTGTGCATATGATCTCCCATGCATATTGAAGATCAGATGAAGAAAGCATATAGCATATGTGGATGCGAAGGCTATGCCTACAGAGTCCCTTGAATACATATGAAGTAGAGGAAGGCGAATGGTGATGTGTCACTTATAACCTTTCCTCCCACGACCTCTTGTCTTCTCATGGCAGCCACCGTTAAGAACCTCTTCAAAGGCCGAATTAAAAGAGGATCGCACCCTGTTCATTCAGTGAAGATGTAGCAAATACAGATCGGGGCGGGTGGACTTCTGGGGTGGAGCAGGCGCATCCCGAAAGGGTGAATTTGCGAAGCCTCGGGGACATCTGTTGCCCAAAGATTAGAGAAGAGACTGACCACATCTTCCCCTGAAAATACTCATGTGGAGAAGAGTACATGAGAATGAACAGTTATTAATCTTATATGTGTGCAAGACGGGCACACAATCTCAGAATTATCCCTCAAGATCAGGATGAGCAGTTTATTCCTAAGTCCATTTGCACCTCTCTTATCCGCCCAGAGAAACCATACCCAATATTTAGGGATCACGGTGCCAAAGGGTGGTATATTGTGTCTGGGGCGTGAGGGGTAACCTGAAAAGGTGTTCTCGGGCATTCCTTTTCTCAATCCTAGTCCTACAGCATATTTCCTTAAGACCTCTCCCACTACGTTTGATAAGACCATGTGTTACGTGGGGACGCTAAAGAACCTCATTCTCTTTCTGAAGACAATGTGACCCCCCCCCCCAAGGGGTCGCATGTTGCTTCTTCAGTATTTTTTGTGAGAATTTGATAAAATATATTCTCTAAAGTCTAACATATCAGTAGACCAGGAGTAAAAAACACTTGACTATTAATAGAATGGCAATCAACCCTGATACCTCATACTTCACTCTTCTTTCTCTTGAAGAACATAAAATATTTCAGAAAAGTTACATATATTTTCTTGTTCTTGAATTTGTTTAATTCAACACAATTAATCCTGGAATTGCACCCCTGTAGACCAAATTATCAAAATAGTTAAAGTTTTTATTTTAATCATCTCTGGTTTGCATATCTTATCACAGTGCAATTTATAAGAGCTGCCCAAAGCCCTTCCACAAGCCACTAAAAGGAGGAGGAAGGAGACTTCCACTGTAGGAGGCCTGTTGGGTTTGCGCTGGACTAGAGGCGACACGTTTGATTTTCTGGCGAGAAAGCAGCAAAGATCAACCTATTTTCATCTAGCAAGAATCATCAAGCAAGTTTTCCATTTTAATTTGTTTTTCATTGGAAAAGGATTTTTTATCTTATAGTTTACAACAAAGAGTCAATTTTTCGTTTGTTTAATCAACACAAAGTCTGTCTTGCAGTTTGTTTATTTTATTTTATTAATAATAATAATAATTAGTCAAGTAAGAATTGTTTCTGTATTTTAATATAAAAAAATAATAATATCCAGTCAGTTTCCTTTACAAAATTGTCAAATTGTTAATTCCAAACTGAGACCTTAATTTCAAGTTTTGTTAATATTTCAACATAAGAATTGTTTCCGTTTTTTAATTTAAAAAAATAATAATAGTAGTAGTAATATTTAGTCAATATAAGAATTGTTTCTGTTTTTTAATTTAAAAGAAGATAATAATAATCAGTCAGTTTCCTTTAAAAAATTGTCAAATTGTTAATTCCAAACCGACGACCTTAATTTCAAATTTTGTTAATTTCTCAATATAAGAATTGTTTCTTTTTTAATATTCTTTTGTTTATTATTCATTCATTTATCTAAACAAGGAAAAGATCCACACCCTCGGGGAAGGACCAAACAGTAACACAATAATCTACAAACCCTGATTATTTAACTTTTCCAACAAATTATCAACTTAATTTCTTAAAAACCTTGATTTTTGTATTTTTTTAGTTTTATTGGCATGATTTATCAATTTAAACTTCATAGTGAATTTAATTGTTTCTCGGGAAATAACACAATTTCTTTTATAAAAAGTTTCGTTCAAATTTAAATGTGTTTAAATGCTCTAAAAGTACACAAAAACTATCAATTTCTTTCTTATCTCTTAATGATATTTCTCTGTGCGATTTGTGAGGTGATGAACCTATAATTTGGCCATTATCATTTCAAGATTGGCCCAAGTAAAGATGGCAAAATGCCAAAATGCATCTGATGAAGCAGGACAGTAAAAATAGGCAGTCCAAAATGATTGGTAATGACCAAATGGCTTTACCTCTTTTATAGATTTAAATATTGATTGATAAACAGTCATTCATATTCACCTTATTCTCTTTCTAAAAAAATTATGTAGTTGCCATATTAAAAAATATAAAATAAGAATGCATTAAACATCATAAATTGGATAATTGTTCACATAAACGTCTATGTTTTATGCTAAAATGTTTGATAGAAAAATGTTGCTACAATTAAATGTAACGATACAATTTAATATGCACTAATGAGTTTTAATTGAAAAAGTTAAAGTTGATAAATAAAACTATTTATATTAGTAAAATCAACTTTATTTTTTGAAAATAATACTTATTAAAATGTTAGTTTTGTACAATATATATATTATATTTAATTATTTACAATTAAAATTATACTGCTTGAAACTCCAAACCGGTCCCCTCGAGGTTTTCTTTGGTCCATTTGTCGAATCTGTTCGACAGCTCTTCAGACATATAGTTCCTCCAATCTCCAACTTGGCCCTTTCGGATGAAAGTCTTGTCACCTTCTTGTCTGAACCCGGGCCCATTTCGAGCCTAAAACAATATTTCCATATTTAAATACGAAATTAAAATGAAATTATGCACAAATTCTCACTTGAAGAAAAGGATCTAAATTGATTGCCGGATTTTCCCTCATTTTCTTAAAACTTAAATGTTCCTCCAATTCCACAACTTGTTCCTCGGTTAAAGGCTTTTCCAAGAAATTCGCTGTCTTCCTTATTACTGCTTTATGGTCCTACAATTTATTAAACTATTACCAGAGCACTATCTCATGCGTATTTATTGCACACAAAAAAAATAGATATTTTAAATATTGTATATAAATGCGTTTGCAATGAAAATTGTCCTATGAGTACAATAACAAAAAGAAAGATATTTAAAATGGTGAATTATCAATAAAATTATTTACGCAAAATTAGATTTGGTGGTTTAACTTTTGTACAGAATTCTTTTCAACTTTTTCTTTTTCTTTTTTCTTTCTTACTTTCAATCAATCAATCTGCAATGTATGACAAATTAAAAAATTGAACCACAGATGTTAAAAAGCTCTTGTTTATTATCAAAATTCAAACTAATGAAATATATAAATGGATAAAACACAGTCACAAGGAACAAATGAACTTAATCAAATTTAATTTGTTAAATGTTCAATGAGATTTTTTTTTAAATAATGAAAAATATCAGTATCAAATGGAGAAATGGTTTATATTACATGAGAAAAGTTGGAATTTACTCTCACAGTGGTGCTTGTCCTCAGTTCTCCTCCAGGTTCCACAAAATCAACTATCTTAAAAATAGTCTTCTAAACAACATGATGCCTTTAGCTAGAGCATGTCCTTTTTTTTTTTTTTTTTTTTTTTTTTTTTTTTTTTTTTTTTTTTTTTTTTTTTTTAACTTTAGTAACAAACTATCGTTCTTTAAATCCCAATTACTTCCACTCCTTAAATAACCCATTATTTAACATTCCCTACATTCATACTAAATTTTTAATTATTTTATCAGCTTCTACTTAATTTTATAAATACTCAATTAATTATACACAATTTTTCATTTTGAAAAAATGGTGTATAATTAATTGAGTATTCCCTGTATTCATTTATATATGTCTTTATTAGATAAATGTCCAAATTTTTATTAGTTTTTATATTCTGTACCTACTCCATTCTTCGTTATATTATTTACATTAATCTTTATATGTATTTTGTAGTCATAATTGACTTATTAATTATTTAAATTAATTACACTTTTTATCTAAGATCTTGGTTGAGATGAAAAATCCCTCAAAGAAGTCACAATAGCTCAAGTGAGCAGCAGTGTATTGAGCAGAAGGTCCTGGGTTCGAATCCCACTCACGACACTTGCTTTTTCACCATAATCAAGTCCTTAGATAAAAAGTATAATTAATTTAAATTATTTATATTTTCTATACGCATCTTTGTAACATTTAAATTATTTTTCCCTATATGTAATTAATATATGTCTTACATTTTTAATGGGTTTTGCCTGCATATAAAAAAAAACAATAAAAATAAACTCAGTCATGAGAAAGATAAAACACCTGACCTTTCGAAAAAATACTTAATATTTTTCTTTCAGGATTCTGCGCAATATTTATTTGTCCGGATTAGCATTTTGTGAATAAACCGAAAACCTTTTACTGCTATTACCAGAATATTTTACAAGTTTTCATGTTTTCACAACATTGTAGATACAAAATAATAAAATAAAAAATGTTCATTACTTTATCAAAATCTGAGCCAATTACACTCAACTACTGTTCATTAAACTCACGATACTAACAAAAACATTTTAAGTGAAAGGTTGATTTAGCTGTATTATTTATGACTTTAACGATACCTTGTCATATTACCAAATAGTCGATCGAGATGACTAAACGTTTCAATTTGAAATTTAATTTTTAAATCCCTCTTCCTTTGTCATTTTTTCCAAGTAATTTTGTTAATTTTACACCAACCTTTTACAATACCATTAAACTATTGGTTTTTTACTGGACAAAAAAGAAAATAAGGAAAAATTATTAAATTGGCTTAATCTTTTAAAATCACAGTTTCTTAACTCTTACTTTCATTCTAAGTGGGAAAAAAACTGTTTAAAATAAATATTACTTTTGCAATCCTTAAAAGGATGTATTTGTTGTACTGGGCAAATTGAGCCAACGATGGAAATAGTGTCGCACATTCAGCTAACTTCTCTGATTAATTTATGAGGTCTGAAAAAGGATATTCCAGTAAAACAACAATGAGCAACATGAATTCTCACTCAGTCAAAATGTGAGCAATACGAATCATTTCTTTAAAAAAATTTACCGGTAAAAATTACCATTCTTCCTTCCACTTTTACTATAAGCAATCAATTTTGTGCAATTAAGTGAGTACAATTAACAATTTTATGAAACTACGTTTTGTTTGGACAAAAAGGCAGTAGTTAATTAAGTAACCATCAGCTGTCATGCAAGGAGTCTGGTCGATTTATTGTGATCACTGCATGAGAAATATCATAAACCTTGGCCAGCAATTGCCTCTCATTAATAATATATTTAATTGTCAGTTAATAACAGTGTTTGTTAATTACCTTTTTCATTTCTTCATACTTTAAGAACAATACATTGGGTTCATCACGCATTTCCCAAAATGCCAGTACATGGTCCCAATACGGTCCAATTGGAGCTGGAAAAAATAAAGACCAATTTAGTTTGTTTTTTTTCTTGCTACTATAATTAATAAAAATGAAAAACTAAGTAAGAAACATGTGGCTCTGTTATCTTCAGACTCTTCTAACTAATCATAATCTAAATAATATACAATAAAGTTAAGTTGATAAATAAAATATTCATATTTTAACTAACAATTCTAGCTTGTCTTATATCATTTCTTTTTCTTTTTACGAGGGTTTGCAACAGCAGAGGTCATATAATCCCACAGGGTGCCGGTGTTTTTGAAAAAGAGCCCATTCGTAAGTATGTCGGGTTCGAATACAGGGCCACTGGATTCGAAACCAGGACCTTCACCTTACAATGATGAACACCGTGTCAATGCCTAAACTTTTGCGGCCAACGCCCCTTATATCATTTTTAGATAAATAATTTTAATGGTTTAATAGACAAACGAGTTACCTTTTCCTGCCAAAAAGAGATCACAGAATTCATCAAACGATCCGTGATAATCATGCAAGAGGTTTGTATAGTGGAAATAGGAGACGCACATGTCTTTAGCGTTTCTTGTTACATATATAATCTGAAACATAAATATCATTAAGTCAGAAATGAAAAAAAAATTCAAATTCTACCTTTGGTTTCACAGTGAACAATTGTTTGGGGAGTAGGCTACGGGGCAAATGCGTTTTGATGAACCTCGGTGATTTTGTGTTCTCAACTTGTTCAACGGAATTGCCTATGGCTTCCTTCCAAGAGCCCTTATCGTTGCCCAAAAGTGCAGTAAGCCTATTAAAAAATTGATAATTTTTTAGTCAAACTGCAAATCAAATTACAGCATGCTTTTTCACATCTAAAAACCTAAAGCCAAACGCTCAAAAAGAAACTTGTCACGAACTTTACTAGTTTTTCCAATTAATTATTCTTTTTATCTAATGTTTTTGGTTGAGATGAAAAGTTAGTGTCACGAGCAGGATTCAAACCCATACGTCACTGAGAATTGAATCCTGATTACACAACATTTGAAAATTGGCAAAAAGAGGGAAAAAAATTTGAATGGTTGTAGATTGAGTTGGGGAGTTGGTGTTTGAGAGGATCGAAGTCAAAATAGCTCAAGTGGTTAGAGCAGCAGCGTATTGAGCCAAAGGTCGTGGGTTCTAATCCTGCTCATCACACTAATTTTTCATCTCAACGAAAAACCTTAGATAAAAAGAATAATTAATTGGAATAATTAATATGATCAATTATGACCACTAAACAAATAATTTAATAATTTTTTTTAGAGATAGATGTCAACTCTTTTGGAGTGTGAAACATTACAACACATTTGGAAAAGTTTTACCTGTAATATTAAACCATTAAAAAAAAAATCATCATAGCAGAATTACACTATATTAAACTCCGACAGCTATAAAAGAACGTTTATTGTTTTATTACAAGCCTAAACTTTGTTGCAGAAGGATCAGATACTGTTTAATGTTGTAATTGCTAAACAAGTCAACAAATACAGAAAAAAAATAGTTTTTTTTTCCAGTGTACTTTGTATATTCATTTAATTTTTGTAAATAATCCAATCACATGATTTTGGATAAAGTGTTGCAGATAAATAAGAACAGATCGGTGTTTGGATAAAGTTCTTTGACTCTCATAGGAGCCAGTGATCGAAGTTATGATTTCTTGTACTTAAAAAAATATGCTTGTCTTAATCCCAAAAGATTGGCTTTATTTATTAGGTGATGCTTTTCGAATGGTGTATAATGTTTTTATAAGTTTTATTGATTCCTGATGCTTCGAAATTAAATAAAATGACAAGGAAAATAATTATTTAATAGCAGATACTAAAATAATTTTGAAATCAACATTAGATTTGATCTAAACAAATCCGTTGATTTATTATAGTTATTTCATGTTATAAATTGAATTCTGTGTGAAAAGTCTTCTAAAAACAACTTACAAAACTTGCAAAAATTATTAATTAAATGAAAATTCTGCAGTTGCATGTAAAGATTTTAACAAAAAATGCATGTGCAATATTTTCATGGGATATTTCATTTTCAAGATTTATCAGTTGGATCGATCTGAGTAAATTTGCAAATTTCATTGGCACTTTTCACACTGTAATGTGGTTATTGCCAATCATTCTGGCCGGCTTGTACTAACCAAATGACAAAATCACTCTGCGGGCTACATAGAGAAATCTCACAACTTTTAGCACTGTTTGGCCCCATTTTCTAAGCAAACTGAAGTAAAGTTTTTCTTCTAAAATCAAGAATCTAATAATAAGTTTAATTAATTAACTAATTTAAAATTAGTTCCTTTGAAAGATTTTTTACAATAAATCCTTGGTGTGTGTTTCTCTTTCTCAAAGGCAAATGAATTTATGTAACATATATGCTGATTGCTCCTTAGTACAAATTCAAATAAATAAAAATTAAACAAAAAAGTAAAAGAAAAAATGGAGACAACATATTTTTCCAGTTTGTATAACTGTATTTTATGGCCAAATTTATCAACTGGAACTTCTTTTGGACAAATAAATAATATCATGTTTATTTAATACACAAAAGATCAAATCAGCACATTTCACTTCTAAACAATAGTTACAACATTTATCAATCATTTAATAGAACAATAAAACTTTATAAGATGAGCCCAGTGGACCAAAAAATTTGATTATCTAAGAAAGATATAAACTTATTTATAACGTGCAGATCATTTTGAGCCAAATTTTATGTTATGTTTTGCTCTTAATTTAATTGATTTACAAAATTAATAATGTTTGCTTACTCAAGCAGCGGATTTCTCTGTTGGCCAACGGCCGATCTTGCGGTCTCAAAGTCCAAATTGTTGCAGATACACCAGACCATTTCCTGAGCCCAGGTGCTTCCTGTCGTGTTTGAAATTAATGGCAATTTATAGTTTCTTTAACGACCACGTTTATTTACCAGTCCTGGGATATGAGACAAGCCAGACATCATCTTCATGCACTTCCATGTTGTGTATTCTCTCTCCAAGCTCTTTGTATTTGGGCGGCAGGAGGACACCGCCTGGATTCACTTTTATGAGACAGTTCGGTACGCCATAGAGAGAATCCAATTTCTCCCTGTCTTCGCCAGTCAGCTCTTGGTATTTTATAGACATTTTGATTCCCTCTTTAAAAACGTTTAATTTATTGGGAATTTATATATTGGAAAAAATTAATTAAATAATCAATTTGTTTTAAAATGGAAGTTTTTTTAAGGGTACTAAAATTTAACATGCTGACCAGAAAACATTACTTACTTCTTTGAAGTTTTGGTTGAAACTGAGATGAATTCGGGCTAAGCTTCAACTTTCTACCTACGCCAAACAGGAGAAGAAAGTGGAGAAAGTGATCCCCTGAACCCCCGCCCCAAGGACAATTAAACATTTTATAAACTCTCTTTTTTAAACCCTTTCCATGGGAAAAGTATTATGCAAGACTTCTGATAATTTTCACAAATATTTTTCTCCTTAATGATCTTTGATTGTCTATCATTAAGAGTCCTCGTTTAATTGAAAATACTGTCAGACTTTTTCCCTTTACCACAAATACTGACTTAGTTTAAGCTCTATGTAGAAATAGCAATACGCAAAAATTAATTTTTGGCCAATTTTTTTTTGTCAAAATGACATTTTTTGCCCACCCTTATACAATAAAAGTACTGACGTATTAATTTTTTTTTTAATTTATTATTTATTGCACAAAATAAAAATTTACTATTTATTGACTAAAATATATTTGTCAATCATTAATAACGTTTGTTTACATCACAACTGTAACAATTAAACAAAGAAATTCTGTTATTGTACTTAAATGCTTAGACATTGCTTTTGAGAAATTATTTAATTTTAAAAAAAATAGAGCGTTTGAAAATTTTGTGATGTCAACAACACAAATTTAATAATATTCATTGTTTATAACATTATTTGAAAGGTTGTCCAAAGATCCCAAGGTTAAAAAAACTGCTGAACAAACTAGAAAAGAATAAGAAAGTTTCACTTTCTCTTACATTCGCCATTCATTTACACTTTCCCTCAAACCTTTAAAACCTTGTAAAACCAGTATATATATTTTTTTAAATACATATACTTATATATTCTATAAGAACAAACGATGTGTATATACCATATACAAAAATGACAATAGGAAAATTTAAAAAATTAAAATAACATAATAAACATTTCAAGATGAAAATTTGTATTCAGTAACAGACAAGAGATACTGTCATATTGAAATATTTACAAAAATATGAGTTTGTCAATAAATTCACAACTTCGGCTTAAGTCCTAATAAATAAATAAATCCTGTGCTTACAAAACATTTTTATCCCATAATTAATTTTTACTTCAACATTGTTTATTTATTTCGGGCATCTGATCGTTATCCACTGTCCCGATTTGTAACAGAGAATAATCCAATTAAATAAAATTCCTAGATCACCATGAGAATTTGAAGTCTTGGCTCTGAAAACAAGACAAAAAACCATTTAACATTGTAAATAAGTATACTAAGTTCATAAAATATAAAAATCATATCTTAATTCTTATCATCCTAGTCTAATTATTCTCGCTTAATAGGCAGAATGATAAAAGTTTTTGAGAAACATTCAATTTATTAAAAGTGAAATAGATTGTAATTATTTACCAATCTGCTTCATGTTTTTTTGTTGTCGTTGTAGGGCTTTCTTCTATTTCCATGGGCTCGGGTTCTTCCCTCGTTGTGTGGATAACCGAATCTTCTCTCTCATTCGGGTCTTTCTGTTTGGCTTCTTCGTCGGGCTGGCTTTGGTCTGCAGGCTGAGAGGTGTCGCAAGAAGTGACCTCGTTCTCTTCGGATTCGCTCGACACCTCAGACACCTGTTGTTTTTTCTCCGAGGAACTGCTCGTTTCTGAATCGGCCGAGTTGCTAGTATCGCACTCGACGAGCTGGTCCTCGACGGGGTCAGGTGAGAATTGAGGCTCTTTGCATTCGAGATCGACCTCACGCTTCTCTACCTGGGGTTCTTCTTTGGGTTTGTCTTCTTCGGGCTGTGGCTCCTTTTCTTGAGGTACGTTTTCAGAAGTGGGTTTGCTAGACTTTTTATCCCCCTGTTCCGGGTTTTTCGCTTGTTCTTTCATCTGGTCGAAGTACCGCTGAAGGTCTCTTTGCGCCTCTGGATCTAAGGCAAAAACAGTATCGAAATCTTCTACAGAAACATACTCTCTGACTGACGGTTCGTTTTCTCGAGCCGGTTGCTCTGGTTTTTGGCTCACCGTCGAACAGATCACACTCTCTTTCTCTTCACTTTTCACAGCCTCTTCCTTCTCAGGGCTTGTCACGCTATTCTCCTCGTTCGCTTTTTCCTCCTGGGCAGGTTTTTCCGCGTCATCTTCCTCCGGCTTGGCCTCGGCTTTCTCAGGGGTGTCTGAATTGACTTTGAATTCCTGGGACGAAGAATCGGGGTCGACTGAGTCGTTGCAGCGAGACACGTAGAGCGGTTCTCTCGAGTAAGGCATCCCGTTGTAAGACGCCTCGCCCTGGCCATCGCCGTCTTCCCCATGCCTCCCGGGCTCCCTCGTACTCACCACAAGTATGTTTTTCTCTATGGCCCTCATAAACTTATCAGCTCTGTTGTACTCTTTTCTAGGGTTGGTGAGCAGCTCGGATATCCTCTGCACGGTGAACGGTGCCCCGTGGAAAGAGTCGATCCTCTCCAGTAGGTTCGCCTTCATCCTCTCGTAATTGAAAACGTCGACGTTGGGACAAGGGGGCAGTTCTATCGTGAGCGTGCTCTCGTAAAAGTCTGTGATGACGTTCACCAACTTCTCCCTGAAGAGGCATTTGATGATGGACCATTTGAAGACGGGGTCACCAGTCTTGGCAACGTAGCCAAGATAGTCGTCCAGCTCTTTCGGTATGTCTTTCGGCTTGAACTTTGCGAACTCTTCCAGGGAGTGCATTATCTCCTCAGCGTTTTCCATCTTGGCATCCGTCGGAGAGAAGAACGGGTTCGGAACGGAAAAACACCCTCGTTTACCCTTTGTCCGGCCGCCGATCCGTGGTGAGGGCGAACGAAACGAGACGAGCCAATAAATGAAAAAATGGAAAGCTGCACCAACAGAAGAAGCAAGCCTGAAGCGTGTGCCCTACCAAAACAGAGACCGGACCGGTGCAATCACCATTCACCACAGGGCGCAGGTTAACCAACCGGACAACTCACATTTTCCCCGTTTGATAAACCTTTATTCAATTATTCACAGTTATCAATTATTTACAACAACAATAACACACTTTTACTCATTTGGAATTATTAAAAATTCTTATTTTACAGCATCGTTTATCATTCGACTACAATTTATCAACAATATAAAATTGCGTCTTTTGATCAATAGTCACATTCAATTTTACGTTTAACGGTCATTCCGAGACTCCCGATTTAAAAGTCAGATCCAGACAAATTATTTCATGTGATTAAAACGATTTAATTAAAAATTTGAATGATTTACTTTTTCACAACTGGAAACATTTATTTACCTAAAAACAAATAATTTTTTTTAAATAATGCAATCTACAATACATAACAATATTTCCTGAATGTACAACACAAGCATATAATATGGAATTTCGAATTTATTTTATTTATTTATTTTCAAAGGTTCAAATAGGGCATAGTTAAATTATTTCATATGATTAAAACGATTTAATAAAAAATTGAATGATTTACTTTATGAGGACACTTTTTCATCACTGGAAATTTACCTAAAAATAAATACACTTTTTTAAATAACGCAATCTTAATACATAACAATATTTCCTGTACATAAAACATAAGCAGACAGTATAGAATTTAGAATTTATTTTATTTATTTTGAAGGAACAAATAGAGCATAGGTAAATTATTTCATATGATTAAAACAAATGAATTAAAAATTGAATGATTTGCCTTTGCGAGGACACTTTTTCATCCCAGGAAATTTACCTAAAAATAAATACTTTTTTTTACATAGTGCAATCTATAATATATAACAATATTTCCTATGTGTACATCATAAGCAAATAATACAGAATTTAAAATTTATTTTATTTATTTAGTTTAAAGGTACAAATAGGGCGTAGCTAAATTATTTCATATGGTTAAAACAATTTAATTAATAATTGAATGATTTACTTTTATAAGAATACTTTTTCATCACTGGAAACATTAATTTACCTAAAAATAAATACTTTTTTTGTTAAATCACACAATCTATAATATATAACAATATTTCCTATATGTACATCATAAGCATATAATACTGAATTTAAATTCACTAATTTCGTGGTCCGCTTGACCAATTAATACTTACAATTAATTAAGGTTTTTAGTTGAGATGAAAAAAGCTAATGGCACGAGAGGGATTCGAACCCACGACCTTCGGCTAGATACGCCGCTGCTCTACCACTTGAGCTATCGTGACCTCGATCCACTCGGACATCAACTCCCCACCTCAACTCATAAGGTGGGGTTGAGGTGGGGAGTTGATGTCCGAGTGGATCGAGGTCATGATAGCTCAGGTGGTAGAGCAGCGGCGTATCTAGCCGAAGGTCGTGGGTTCGAATCCTTCTCGTGCCATTAGCTTTTTTCATCTCAACTAAAAAATTGTACAGAATTTAAAATTTATTTTATTTATTTATTTTAAAAGTGCAACTATGGCTTTATGCTTCCTTACAAGTACGTATATTAGAAATAAATTAAGTTTTATACATAATAAAACAATAATAACAGCACAGGTGCCCCTTATGGAGAGAAAGGTTGCTCGATGTGTCCCACATAATAGAGGCGTGTCATTCCTTGGCTCTATAGAGAGAGCGTGTTGGTATGCTGCCAGATTTAAGAAGGTTCTCAGGCACGGTAGCGAGTTTCACGGTCGCCTGGTCTGCTTTTTAGGGGCATTGGAAAATTTTTATTGTATATTGCCATCAAAATATGTGTTTCTGTGTTTTGTATGAGTGAGTGTATTTATTAGAGTGAATGGGGGAGGGGCTGATGGTGAAATAGCAAATAGCACACTTAAGTGTTATATTATTAATCCAAAAGAATTCGTTCCTAGCCTAGCTACCAGTGACAGTATATCATTGTACTAGATAAACTTATTGTTCAAATAACGTTTTTTTAAAGTTAATAAACTTAACTTGATATACATGCAAGTGTCAATTTGAGCTTGTATAAATCATTAATCAATAAAAGTCTAATTGATTCATTTTTACTGCATAGAAACGTAATTTTTTCAATTCATGTATTCATTTGACATGCAGGGAGGTGCATGCCTCCTGCTTAAATTGACTCGTGTGCAATATCTTAATTTTCTAATTAAAATTAATTTCATTGTAAACACTGATAGAATTTATTTCCAATGTAAAACTGTAAAACTTAATAAATGAATTCTGTCAAACAAAAAATTATTCCGCATCCTAATAAATAACACTACAAAATCGACTGATGATAAATAAAAATGTATTAGGTCAGTACTTCCATAAATTAATATAAAACTCAATAATAATTTAAAATATAAAAAATCAAATAAAATTATTTTTTTAAGATAAAATAATTCTAAAGTGTTTAATTCCTTGAAGGACAGGTGAGGCCAGGTCAAGAGAAATGCAGTCATTTATTTATTATTTTATCCTCTAACTTTTATTTATGTTTTAAACCTTTTAACTGAACTTATTTTTTTATTTTTAACTTTTTTTTTAATATGCAAGACCAGCATTAAATAAATCCATATTTAGTATATTTCCTGTTCCTCCTAACTTCTATTAATGGGAGAGTGGGGCTGTTAATTAGTGGGGCAGTAATAAATGATAATAAATTACGAGTTTTCTATTTAGGGACATTGAACCTTATAAGGGGTAGCAGTTCAAGTTTTAAGATCAAGTCATTTAATAATTTGTAAAGAAAAACAGTCAAACCTAGTTCTTCTTGCCTCTAGGCAATATTTAGAACAGACATGGGATCATAGTTGAAATCAAAATTGTGGTTCAAAACCGTTATAGTACGTAAGAAAGGCGTGCTGAACCATTTCAATAATGGTGATTTGAGAGGAGTTGAGAGGAACCAGACAGTAGACAAAAATTCAAGTTTTTAAAAAGATTTTGACTTGTGAATTAAAAACTCAAGTGTTTTTAGAGCTTTAGAGCAAATTTTAGACATACGGTATCTGAAGGATAATTGATAGCCAAAGTGAATTCCTAAATTTTTAATTATGTCAATTTTAGTCAATATTTCATTATTAATAAAGTATGTAATAATATTTATTGGCTGTTATGTAATGATTATTTAAAGTTTCTGGTGTGATGTAGGTTTAGAAAAATATTTTCTTTATCGTGCCAATGTTTCGATCTTTATTAAGATCATCTTTATGGCCTGGTATTTATAAACATTGTGTAAATTATTCAAATACATATAAGATACGACTATGAATTGATATGACAAAAAAAAAGTCAGACCCTTTCACCTCAATGAAGCCGATTCATAGCAAAATGAATTTCTATCCCTACTTCCTTCCCCACTCTTTCAATACCAAACAAATATAAACAAAAAAATTAATATCTCACTAACATCTCTACACGACACATAACCGTGACATATTTACACAGAAAACCAACACCAAGTGAGTACAAATACTTTAATTAAATCTAAAATTTCTATGCTGTGTACACCCTGTATAAATTCATTTTCACATCTTACATGTATTCATATAACGTGCACAATGTTTATAAATCCCAGGCCCTGAAGATGATCTCACTAAAGATAGAAATATTGGCACGATAAAGAAAACGTTTTTCTAAAACCTATGTCACAACAGACCACATCTCACAATCTCTAAATAGTCATTAATAAAGTAAGTGAAGTTTAAGTCAGTAAATCTGGTCATTCTAGAAAAGGAAATACATTTAGAGATTTTAAGTGGTAGATCATTCAAAGAGAAGGTTCATTCATCATTCATGTGCCGAGAAGGTTGTTCTGAAGTATGACTTGATCAGATCTTGATTTAATGGCCTTAATTGTTTAAGCTCATCAGCAAAGAATAAAAATGAAGTTTTGTAAAAAAGCAGTTTGTCCTTAATAAATAGAAGAAACAAAAGTGGACCATGATGAGAGCCTTGAGTTACACCAGATACACTCATGTAAAAGCTAATTTTAATTTAAAAACTTAAATTCTCAAGGCAAACCTAATTTCTTAGCCTAAAAGCAGAAGATGAAAAAATAAAATTAGGTTTTACTTGAACTCTAACGTTCAGATAAAAAAGTCATGTACTATCTACTAAAACTCATGTAATGCCTTTATTTTTCACTAAGAACTTAATTTCTATCTGTCATGTGCTTTTAAACCACTGAGATTCAATCTGAAAAATAAGAAAATTTTATTGTAGACACTGTATAACTTTTTGTTCATTTCTCATTTTATATTGTATAATTTCTTTTTTCACAACCAACCACTGAAAATGTCAACATACCAAAATGCAACTGATAGACAAAAGCAGTGACGATAGGAAGAGCAAGATCAAAAAATGACCTTTTTAAATTCTAATTTATTTATTTTTACTTTTGAAAAAAGTAATGCTATAAGTTGTATAAATTGATACACATAAAAAAGGCTTAATATTAAAATTTACTTAAATGATAGTCTAAAAACACTCATTTATACAAAACAATTTACGAAACTAACGGATTTTGCGAGCAGTTACAAAACCCGTCTAAAATAAACTTTTTAAAAATGCAACTCGATTCTGTCTTCTCATTCTCTGTAAATTATTACATTATTTAAACGAAAGGCTCTTTTTCTCCTAGGGTTATCACTTGTATTTTGTTCTAGTATACACATTTGTGTACTTCGTACTCTGCAGTGTGACCATTATAATATTTGCACACACCACATTTGACGTGCTTTATTTGTTCTAGACAATGCAATATTATTTAATTTTGACTTCTGTTTCTAAGGAAGGACAATACAGGAGGATTTTTTTTATAATAAATGAAAAAGCTTCTGGGAGGGTGGCATAATGGAATTGGCTGAAAAATGAACGATGATAAAATCACATTAAAAACAAACATCGCATCATTATTGTACATATAATTTGTTTACATTTTTTTTTACAATTGTTTAAGTCATGAGGAACGGTCAAGAATGTTGTAGTTTAGAAAAACACCTTTTTCATTTTTTTGGCGATGTTTCAACCTTTATTTGGGTCATTTTCAGGGCATAAAGTGTGGTGTTCTTCTTGAGGTGTCATATGGTGTTGTGAGAAAGTGTTGGACTTATAATTATAATAAAACACAAACATATTTTTCTTTTAGTGTATTATTTTAGAATCTGTCAAGACATTCTGAAAAGAGCAATTTGTCGAAAATAACCAAAACGAGCAAGAAAAACTAAATATTTAATTAAACTGAATTTATTATTATCAATTTTTAATAATCTCGACAAAATCACCTATATAGATGGAACTAATTTTGAAGAGCAATCTTAAAGTTTTTCAACACAACACTTTCACACAACACCAATATGAAACCACAAGAATAGCATCACACTTTATGCCATGAAGATGATCTAAATAAAGGTCGAAACGTCGACAAAAAAATTAAAAAGGTGTTTTTCTAAACTACCTCATTCATGACCACTCCTCACACTTCAACAAATTATGAAACAGCAGGTCACTAAAAAACACACTTTTTTTACAATCTGCCATGTTAGAAAAACCTTTTAATAAAGATTTAATTAACAAATTATTATTACTTTCTGATCAACATTCTTTCTTATTAAAGTTGAATATTTTCAATGGTAACTGAAATGCCTAAATTAATTTATTTAAATGATTTTATATACACAAACAAACAAGTGATAAAGTATAATTAAGAATAACAGTAAAACAGTCATTAGATTTTATTTTTAAAATCTGTGTGCTTTAATTATTTTATGTTTTTAATGATTGATTTCTTTCTGCTTCTTCACTCAACACAAAGAGTTTTATTTTATGAAGTTAGTAACATTTTCTAGATGAATCGATATATTTGAATCTTAGTTCAGCCTTGAATTGCCTAAACAACATGCGGTTACTATCTTGATCTACTTCCTTTTCCTCATGGAAAGAATTGCTTGTTTTAAAGCCTAAATGAATCAGAAAACCATTGTTCAAAACCGAAAACGTGTAGCCTGCAACATGGAGCTCGCACACCTAAAAATTCAAAACGTTCGGTATATATTTTTTTTTTAAACGCCAAAGTTAAATGAATTACCTGGCTTATCCTGTTGAAACCGTACTGTTTGAACCGCTCATCATACAGTGGGACGTTGTTGCTCGAGATATAGAAAGGCTCCCAGGGGTCTTTCCAAATAACATCAAACAGTGCAGCCATTTCTGCACCAGGAGGTTCATTAAGCCAAGCATCGTAATTTGTTGGCGCCTAAAATAATTTTTTAAAATTTATCATAACGAAGAATTTTTTTTGCCTTTCACTAACTTGACATTTGGAGCATAATTCAGTATAAAACGGTCTTATCTCGCCTGTTTCAACAAGATTGAGCAGCTGAGCTTTGTTCAAAGGAGGCTCCACATTATCTTTAGCCTCAAAGACAGGAATAACAAAGACTGTTTTGTCATACTGATGAGTTTTTTTGAACAGTCCTCTTTGAGTTGCAAACAATAAAAAATCCTGAAAATAAATATTTATTTTTAAAAAAAATTATATTTGTAAGCATTTAATTTTAAACTGGAGAAATGTACCGATCTAAGATTTTCATTTGGCATCATGTCAACATCAATAACAACCACAAACTCAGTTGTGGTAGCCCTCCTGGCGACATTTCTCAACAAATTGTTTGGAAATTTGTTTGTGGAGGAATAATTCTGGTTTTCTTCCTCGACCCGTGTATCACAGCTGTCATCAGTGTCAAATTCTGGCATCAACAGTGGTGGATTGTTTTTCGCCGGTACGGGCGAGACGAGCGAGAATGTGACATTCTCTTTGAAAACCTGCGAGCAGGCTATCAGTTGGGAGACTTTCAAAAGTGCTTTTGGAATAATGTCCTCTTCCATGTACAAAGCCACTGATATGGGACCCTGCAAGGCGAGATCAAATAAGTTATATATATATATATATATTTTCTTTTGTTAAAACTTTTTTTTTTTTTTTTTGTTTTACCTGCCATCTTTTTGCAAGGGAGACTAGTTTAAAAATATGATCAAAGGAACACTGAGTGACCAATGTAATATCTGGGATTGGTGTGGAAAATACGCTGTGCCTGGACTCCTGGAGAACAGTTGCAATTCTGTACACACCTGTCGAGTCTAAAAAATGTTTGTTTCTCAGTGTGTCATCCAGCAATGAAAACAGGGTCTTTATCTATTAAACAAATAAAAATGCATTAAAATAAAAATTAATAATAACTATAAATACAATGAACCTGTCTAACCTAAACCTAAAAAAACATAACAAACAATTAAGTTGGTTATTAGAGATTAAGCTTAAATAAGTAGAGATTATTTAAAAATAAATTTGATTTAAGAAATTTAGATATTAATTAATTTATAAATAAATTATTACATGTATGTAAAACATGTTTTTGCCTGAAGAAAAACATTGTTTCATACTTATTCAAACTCATTTCGGCCCTGTGTCATCTTCAGTGAGGCACTCCTCCCAGATGATGGTGTAATGCCGAAATGCATAACTCAAAAATCCACCAGTAGACCCAGTAAGTGACCCCGTGTCAGTTCAACATACCAATTATAATTATTATAACGCTATTGATAATTAACTCTTGAAATAATTTTTCAAGAGAAAGGCAGGCATTTCATTTCAGTATCGAATGTTTTCGAACTGAAATTGTATATATTCTCAAGTTTTTATTGTTTCACCCTGTGAAAAAAGGTTCAGTTCTTTTCAAGGATTAATTGCTAATTTTGCCATTTTTTGGCAGAGACAAATGATTTTCTTACATAAAACTTTAATTGATCTTTAATAAAGACCAACGTTTAAAGATTTATGTGCACTAAATAAAATCCTTTTGTGATTCTGTTTCTGAACATTATTAAATTTATTATTAAACTCATTACATCACATTACATTATTAAATGTATTACATTATCTTGTCAAACTGTCTAATTAAATAGTCAATATTGTTTCTTTAATTATCTTGGCTTCCAAAATGTTTATCTTTTTCCTTTTGGGAATCCTCTTTCTGATAAGAGAAATTAATAGACTTTTTCACATTTGACCTCTATATTCTAAAAGATCAATTAAACTCACATAATAAATTATTTATTGTATAATAATTAAATTTAAATGATTTATGAATTAATTTTAAAATAACAAAATTCGGGGGTCCTACTGATTTTTCTTATTTTAAAAATAGGTTTTTACCACCTAAATGATCAATAAATCAATATCTTCTGACCTGACCATCTTCCAGTTGCTACTAAATTAATCAAAACAAGTATGTAAGTGTTTTTTTACATGCAATTTTTTTTTACATTCATGTAATAATTTATTTATAAATTAATCAATATCTGTTCAACATGAGTTCACCGACTCACAGACCAAAACCCATCATCAACTCATTTGGTGCATGTTAAGCAGATGACCCAGTCAACCAAGAATCCTTGATACTGATAATATTCTCTTATAATTAAGTTCATATGCACTTTTAAATCTTAGAAAAGCTTTCTAAGTAAGTTTTAAAAACTGTACTCTGAAAGTTGGCAATGCCATGACCCTACCTAAAAAAATGAAACTCTTGAAACCAAGGATGAATTTTCAATATTTTATTTAAAGTTCGACCACAAGGGGAACAACTCAGTAAAACCCCTTAAAATTATTATTTAACATATTGATTGCGGAGTGAATTCCAGAAATCTAAAGAGGAAAAGCAATTTAAAAGTCGTGAAGTACTAACAATAAGCTAACAGTTTAACTGATGACCCTGATTAGAAAACAAAAACCTACAAGCCTGAAACTGCAGTAAAGAAGAGTTGCGCAAATGACCATCGAAAGTATGGCAATGAATAAACCAAATAGTTTAAGCCTGGGATGTTATATGTACTTCTAGGTATAAATTTCATTTTCCGCTTCAACAAATTAACCATCGTTTAAATGTAAATGGCTTAAAAGAAAAATTCAATCACTTGAACCAACTTCATAAAGACTTCTGAGTTAATGTCTTTAATGAGAGAAAGATCCCAAGGGATTAACGAAAAACAATTATTTATTTTTAAGATGCTACATATTTTTAGGCAAGAAAATATTTTTTCCTTTCAAGAACATAAATAACTTGAATACTGGTTTAAAAGATTGGATAAACTCTTTTACAAAGGTGTAAATTAACTTCACAGAATAGCAACAAGCAGACCTGTAAGTGAAGAACCCTAAAACCAAAAGCTCACAATAGGAATGATACAGAAATTATATTTTTAAAAATTGTGTACATATGTTTTTAATAGCTTGGAAGATAATTTGTAAATTAACCCCTTAGCAGACTGCTGAGTCAACTAAGAACTGGTGAGTTATGGTGAAGAAACCAAATACTTTGGGATTATTTTTCTTGAAGAAAAAAATCAAATAACTTTCATCCTTTGTCGTATCATCTCTCCTCCAAACTAAAGTGCTCAAAAATGAATAGGGATATTTGTAATTTATTCTTATTCTATTAATTTTCATTACATTAACTGATATATTCTTGTTAGTTGGATAAAAAAAAAAATAGAAAATACAAACCAAAAACAAATGTTAATCATCATTTTTAATAATGGATTTAACTAAGAATAATAAACATGAAGATTACTCATTTTTCAAACAAACACCTTTTCTCATCTTTTCTCCATTTTAATCCAGTATTCTCTTTAGCCATGGAAAGACATCATCTTGAACCAGAAGCTCCCAATATTATTGTGAGAATGAGTCGAGATGACCGGTAAGTGGATATCGCAGAGGCAGTCGGCGTTTGTCAGAACATGGTCTCCCAGGCTTTAGACTGATTCCGAGAGGCTGGAAGTGCCAATAGGAGGCCTGGTAGTGGATTAAGATGCAAAGGGAGGAGAAATATTGTCATTGCTGCAAGAGAGAACCCTTTTCATAATGCCCACTAGATCCTAAATGAAGTGCAAGATGTTTTGGCAAGGCTTTTATCAACACAAACTATCTACACAGTCCTCCAGCAACAGAGTATGATGCAGCGAGTACCTAGATGAGAACACAATTGGAATGCTTTTAAGTTTAATCATGTTTCTGTCTGTGATAAAAGGCGCCAAAGAATCTACCAAGAACAGGGGGTGCATACAACTGGGGTTCATGCTCCCTTCAGTGGAGTTTTGAGTTAGCATTGGTCTGGGCTGGGATTTAAACTGGACAACCAACTGGGCTCCATATTGTTGAAGGCAATCTCACCGTAGACTGTTGGATCCAAGAAATTATCGAGGAATACATCCCTCAAACCAGGGATCTCATTGGCAGGGATTTTCGATTTCTGGTTGAATTTGGTTCTGCCAGACCTAAGAGGAAGATTTGTTCATCAATCCCATTGACTGTGGTGGGATGTCGTAGAGAAGGATTTTCTATCACCATCCGTAGCCAGTTGACCTGCAATAACTGAGTGCAGCATTGCATCTATGGGGTGAAATTCCTTATGAAATTAGTGACAATCTCATTAACAGTATGGTTAACAGACAGAGGAAAAAAACAATTTCTAATAAATTTTAATGCAATTTATAATACAAATAAATACCAAATTGGGGAAAGCAAAAACTACAAAATTGTCTATTCATTTTTGAGCAGTTTACTACAACCCTGTTCCTCTTCCAACAACCGATTTCATCCACTATTTGGGACGTTAATGAATAATGAAAACTGTTCGTTTGATCACTTTAATAGACCACACTTCATGTTAAAAATGGTTTTTGTTAAGGTACATTCGTAATTAGTCGAAAGTGCATGCGAATCTACCTCATTTTCAGGGGAAATGACAACGCTGTCTTTTTCAGCGTTCAAAACTTTACTCTTTTGCAGTCTTATCGAGTCCAAGTGGTTGAGTAGGATCAAATGGATCACTTGCAGCACCGCGACCACGGCAGTCAACAGTAGAATTATTTTAGTCCATGACCCAATGAACATTTTACATTGAGATCTACATGTTTGTTTACATCGTCCTGCTTCTGCAATCAGACGGGCAAGGGTCGACCTTCACTTATCAGTTAGACGGTGTCTCCCCCGATTAACGTGGGCGTATGCGCGTGCGCCGTGAACGCACTACTAGGCCACCGATGCTGACTCATCCCTGGCGATCTTCGCGTCTTATCAACAGTCGATTCATTCGTCGTTCGGCTCTTCTCTGGTCAAAGTCGGCCAACTGATTTTCTCTACGTTTCGTCGTTAATTCGCCTAAACATGGCAGGCGGACGGCTAATCGGAATTAGCTGTTTTATTTTATTGATGTTCCTTTGTACTTTGACATCTGCCTTTTACGGAAGGACACAGGACGAGGACTTATTTGTGCTTGACCACGATGACGACTCATCAGCCATGAACCGTCTAGTACCGATTAGGAATAAAAGAGACACTGCTGAAAACGAGGACATCAAGACAAAGGTGAGCCATACCATGCTTTTTAACTGACATCATTTTAAATTCGGTTTTTATTTTTCTGTCAAGGTGTCCAAGATCAAGAACTCTCGCCAGCAGTTGGTCGTCCACTGGTCTGGCCAGGGCTCCAATATCATGATATGCCTGGCGAAGAGCTTCGAGCCTCCCAAGTTTAAGGAGAAGCCTGCACCGTCCGGAGTGTACATCTCGTACGACGCCGGAGGCTCATTTCAGAATAAGATGGACCATTTCATGGTTGATAACACCACTTTTGCTTCCGTTGACACTTTCTTTAGTCACAAAAGAGAAAAGCGATTCGTAAGTTTCCATAATCTCGAGATATGTTATCTTTGCAAATATTTACTTTGGCTATTTTAAATGTATGTAAATACAAACAAGTCGCTGCAATCTCCATTAGGTTTTTTCCTGTTGATTTAATTTAACAACAAAACAGTATTTTATTGATTTGATTAATTTCTTATACCTCGAGTAGCCAGAAGTTAATAAAATGCTACGATCTATGTGGAGAGTTAAGTAAAATAAATACCCAAAAAAATTTACAATACTGCCTAAAATTTGAAAAATGTCAAAAAAAATCAAACATACTAAAATGTAAACGATTGAAAAAACAGAGTTCATACAAATCACTACTGACCAGTTTATCGGCCAGTAAATAATCAACTTTTTATTAAAGGAATTCGTATTGAGAGGAAAAGACATGTTAGGACTTGTTGAATGATGGCCATTGTTGGACTGGGAAATAGCTTAGGTCATCATTGATCAGAATAGATGATTCATTAAATTTATAAAATCCATGTCAACTCTTACAATACAGGGCTGGGAAAATAAGGATATTTGTTAATTATATCTCTCATTCGACTAAAATGAATCTGTTAAAAAACGACCGTGAAGGTTTGTTTAAGGGCCAGCACATGGTTAAGGACGTCATTATTCAATTTTAATAATAAATTACTACTATGTTACTGGCCTGAAAACAACCAATCTTCATCAGTTAATTTTGAGGTGGATACGATACACTAAATAATCACGATTAGGTCGGTTAAAGTAAAAATCTTTTATGCAATAAAAGTTACTTGTTTATTTATAATGTATTAGAGTGTTAAATTTTAACAAGGGAACTATTCTACTGAATCAATAATTGTAACAACCATAATTTATGCTGAACAAGTATTGGGTTTATTGGGTCCCTCTTCACTAACAGGTTTGTTGAACTATTCAAACGCATTTCGGCATTGTACCATCTTCAGTGAGGAACTCATCAAATACCATTTAATCTGTAATTATCTTATTGGCAAATGATTAATTGATACATTCAAAAATGTGAATAATTACACGACTTATATAATAACATTTTTCCCCATACAGCGAACAAAAAGACAGACAAAGATAGTTTAATTTTAACAAATCTTCCGAACTAGATAATTTCAATTTATCGTGTAATTGGTTGTTGTTATTTAACATTAGGTTTAAAAAAAAATTAAATAAAATTTTAAATCTCACCTTTTTTTAACCAGTTACATGATAAATTGAAATTATCGAGTTCCGGAGTATTATTAAAAATAATCTAATAATCTCAACTCATCTTTTTGTTTGCACCATGTGAGAATAAAAGCTGTCTTATAAGACAGTACAATTATTTGCATCATTAGATTTTTTTTAAGAAAGGAAAGGAATTTTAAAATGTAAAAAAAGAGCATTTGGAGAGGGAAAAAGTTTATCAAAAGAAAGACTTGATGCATCAACTTATTAAAATTTGAATAGCACCAGTAAATCTATGAAAAATTACCTACTTAGCTTTACAATAAAATAAGCAGCAATACAATTAAGGCCAATTGCCTGTTCTACATATGTAAAACAGTGACTGACTATCAGACACCGTACAGACCAAACAGCTGCAAATAAAAGGGCTCTTATAATGATATGGATAAACGCTAAGAAAGGATTTCTTGAAATTCCATCCTTAAGGGAATCCATATGGACAATTTTTATCGTGTATAGACCGAAGTAAACTGAAAAATGGAAGAATATGAGAATCGAGACATTATATTGGAAAGCATGTGCGCGAAAAAAGATAAAAAAGAAGGAAACCATGCAGAGGTCAGCCCATAAATTTCCCACTTTATATGTATATTAGAAAGACCCACTAGCACTCTGCATCGCATTAGAAGGGTACAATAAAACAGAGTCCATGTGGTGAAGCCAATGGTTTGATTTATAAGAAAACAACCAAGTGGTTTAGGATTTTGACAAAGTAAAATTTAAATTCTTCCTATGTTCTTGCAGGCTTAGAGAAGATTGTCGCTGTGGACAATATAGAATGTTGAAAAAAAAATTGGAAAAAAACTGTTAAGTTCCATAAAAAAAAAACCTGATCTACTATTACATGAATAGCTTTTAACAAAAAAAAAAAAATCTACAATTTACTGTTGAAAAAGAATAAAATATAAATATTAAAGTTTAAATTATTAAAATAAGGAGCATTCATTGATTTATTTCATTTATGAATGTAATAAGCAGTATGATCTATGATAGGCTCATCATTTTGCCGGCATATAAACAACTTCTATTATTTAACAACTGTTTTCCTCTATAATAATTCATTTCAGATAGATAAATACGTTTTATTACTTGATTTAAAAATAATAATATATCAAAATGGGTCGAACAATCAACTGATATATACAAGTGGATCAGTAACTGGATTTTATAGCTTTCAAGAAATAATAATTTCTTCTAAGATGCAAAAGAAAAACAAATCAATATAGCACCCTTATTAAAAACAAGTTGCACCAATTGTCCCAACTTGTTTTCTCCTTATTTACAAATACTTGGTTTGGCATTCTGACAAAAAAAAATACATTTACTCCACGTTTGATTTTAACCCTCATAACAGGCAAAATGAACTAGTATTAATTGTAAATAGTTAATCTTCACTCGTAGAAGGCTTTATGTTCTTTCTCTGTTCCTCTTTGTCTAGGATTGTTTCTGATGACTAAGTGTAACAATATCAAATTAGGATTTCTTAGCAAAGCAAAAACAACGATGAGTAATTTATTAACAAATAACAAAATAAAAAAATAAAAACCTTTGCTGGCAGACAAAAGACCATTTATTTTACTTTTATCATAAATAACTTGTTTATTTTCTTTTGTAACTTACAATCCTGTGTTAGCTGGAAGACAGATGTAACTCACCTACAAGAATTATATAAAGAGAATTTTGAATAGTTAGTACATAAAAACACATAATTTGATTTAATTTATTCAGAGAGATTAGCTTATTTGAATAAATAATCCGATCAAGACTCGAGAAGCTTGACTTCTTATAACCAATCAACCACTCTTTTTCTCTAATAGTACAATTCGTTTTTGCTAAATAAACCGTTTTTAATCAATCTCAAACACCTGTTTTTATATTTTGAGTGGGTTTAATATGAGCTTGGAAGATCACAAGGCCAGATTGCTTCATAATAAAAAATTATCATACAAGTCATTTATGTAAAAAATTAATTATCTATGAACTGTCGTGCTCTACCTATTAGTTATCTATTAGAATTGTACAAAGATAATTGTTCGTTTTTCAACATAATAGAATAATATCTTTCTGTTATCTAGAATGGTATTATTAAACTTTCTAACACTATCAGTTGGGGGGAATGTATGATTCATGCTTTAATAGAATAAAAATGAAACCTTACATTCCCACTTTTTAGCCAATTTAGTCAAATACCCTCATACTGGGCATTTATCGGGTTGTCCGGAAAATAATGCAGGATTTTAAGTTTTCATTAAAAAAAATCTATATAAAATATTCTGTTTACGTTTACAGGATTACTCATNTATTGAGAGTATGGGAAATTATTTTGATTAAAGAACATTGCTTTAAAGTAACTAGTTTCTTTTTTTTTGTTTAATACCAAAATACTGCATTATTTTCCGGACAACCCAATAGTATGTGGGAGCAAAAATAGACTAATTATATTAATTAAAAATATGAAACTACAAAAAAAATCAGAAAATAAAAATTTATTGCTGACAGAAAAAAGTATTTCTTTGAAGAAAGCTTTTCATATAATCATATTTTTTCTCACGCAAAGTGTTTTCTGAATGCTGACATTTCAGTATTTATCAAACGTATATAAAAAATTCATGACTCTCTCCAATTGCAGTTTATATCAATATCCTTTATAATTATTTATATATAGATAGTATAATTATTTATATATTATTACCTTATTAGAAGTTATATAATATATAATTAAAAGCATAAATGTTTGGTCTCACTGTTACAAAATCAATATTAATTTCTTCTATTTTTATTTATTTATTTGTTTGTTTTTAATGCTCTACTCACAAACACTACCTTTGACATTCTGCCAATTTTCTCAGCATAAAATTTTGTTTTGTTTGTCGACTTTACACCTCCCCCCAGGGTTGATGTTTAATTTTAGCCCTCCCCTTGAAAAAGTTTCCATCATGAATAATCAATCCTTATCCACTATTTCAAAGCTGGTCTTAGCTAAAACGACCCTTCCTGTTGAGTAATCATAGATATATAACAAATTGGACTTCCTTTTAACTAACCCAGCTCTATGATTCATCGTTTTCCCCCTCAACATTTTTTCATCTCCTTGTTTTTAAAAACGTAAGCTGGCAATTAAAACTGTTAAATTATTGTTAAAGCTTATTTATACAATCAACATTTTAAATAAAATAATCTGTCATTTATGCAAGATTTTTTTTCTGTAGTAACACAATTTATAAAACTTGTGAAATAATTGAAAGAATTTTAGAATTTTAAGAATTAATGTTTAAGAACGGCAGCATAATTTTGACAAGAAGCTATTGATTTTATTATATACTTGCGATAATCCAAATTCCCCAGAAATACTGGATGGGTTTTGGGTTTTTCATTGGAACAAAATTAGAGATGTACTCCAAGCCTACAATTTTAAGCCGTATCACTCTGATACAGGTTTTCTATGAGTGTGACACTGATTATGACTTGCGTCTAAAGTTCAGAGTGGAAATGTTGATTTGGGACACTGAAAAAAAAAACTCTACCATACATCCTGGGGACTGATGAATCAAAGTTTACAACAAATGATAAACTGAAACGGTGGCATTTTAGATTGTGGGCAGAAGAAAACCTTCAAATTGTGTACTCTTGTCGTGTAACAACAGATGATGTTCCTCTACAACGTCAAAGAATGATACTATAGCTTAATGGATGCCCAAACAAGGGCAGGCAGTTAATATATTATAGAATGTAGATTGGAACCAACTCTGTAGAATTTTTCTATTATTTTAATTTGTCAATTAGACATTATTTTAAACAATTTCTTATCTTTAAAGAAAACAACCACAATAGACAAAAAGTTATCTTTGTAAAAATTAAACAAATTAAGCTGAACAATATTAATGACAGCATTATTTCAATTTATTTATCATTAATTTATCTGTTGTGACATTATTGTCTTTGTTTTCAGATTATATTTGTTGACAAGTTCAATAAGGTATTGTACCTTACGAAAAATTACTTGAAGGATATTACGAGGAAGAAACTTGACTTTTCTCCAAATAAAATTCTCTACCACCCCGACACTCCATATATATTTTTAGTCCATGATAACGACAAAAAGGTGAGCTTTATTTTGCTTGTGCCAATGGCAAAAACATAAGACTTTATTGTATTCAGCTTTACATAACAAGAGATTTCGGAGAATCATTCACCCTCGCACAAGTTATGGTCAAGAGTTTCTTCTGGGCGGAGAAATGGAAGGACACTTACAGTGACACTCCATCCAGGACTCTGCTTGTTCAGAGGATCGAATCAAATTCATCGGCTATCATAGCGCTTAAAGATGTCGCCAATGAAAGGATAAATGTTGTACCGATAAGGCAGGAAGTTGAGCAATTCTCTGTTGCCGGAGATTTTATTTTCACCTCTAAAAGATTGTCCCCTGTGAGTTTTAGTTATCAATCATTAAAACGTTTAGTTCAACAAAAATTTTAAAAAAATTTCAGGGTAAGAATGAAGTGTATATATCCTACCAAGGTGGTGAATTCCTCAAAGCAGAATTTGATTCCAATCTTGACTGTGCTGGCTTTTATGTTGCTGATGTGACCGAAAGACGTATTCTAATGGTCATAGCTCACACAGAAACCCTCTCAAATATTTTTGTTTCGGAATATAAGAGTGGAGTGAAAAAGTACTCATTCAGACTCAGCCTGGAAAGAGTTTTTGCGTACATCCCTGATGTTATGTGGAAGACTTCTTGGCTCAAGTAATTCACAGTACAATTATATTTATGCTCATTTGTTTGGTCTCACTGGTTTTAACTTTTTTCTCTATTTCTTCCAGTGTGGTAACTGAAAAAGCTTTTGCTGACGTTTACAAAGTGCAGGGTATGAAGGGAATTTACATTGCTTCTCAAATGCAAGAATCAATACCGGAAAGTGAAATAAATACTGCACATTTGACAAGTGTTATTACATACGATTGGGGTGGTGAATGGAACCTGCTGGATCCTCCTGTTTACAATGAACATTTTGTACCTTATAAATGTCATGTTGTAAGCATTTACATTCTCAAGAATTGAAGAGAAACACATTTCATTTTGGCCAAAAATATAATGCTCGACATTTATTTTGTAGAACGAAAGCTGTTCTCTTCATGTCGCTCAGAAATTCAACAACTTGTATCCCATTACTCGTTCTCTTCAAATATTAAGTTCTGCTTCAGCACCAGGAATTATAATTGCAATTGGTTTCATTAAAAAAGCAGAAAAAGCTGGCATCGTAATAAGCAGAGATGCTGGCCTAACCTGGTACAAAGTAATTATTTTATAAATCTTGAAATTTATCAGCTCTTGGATATTGAATATTTGTCAAATATTTTAGGTATTGCAAGAAAACTACTTGTTTAGTATGGGAGATCATGGAGGAATTCTAGTCGCAGTCAAATCGTTCAGTAGCTCTGGACCTACTAACGAAATACTTTACTCACTCGATGAAGGTGAAACTTGGCAAAAACACATTTTCATACAATCACCTATTAAAGTTTACATATTAATGACGGAACCGGGAGAAAATACTACGGTGTTTACTTTATTTGGCACTGATCCTGCTTCACAGGAATGGCATATCGTGACCATCGATTTTAGAAATGTTTTCAGTAAGTTGTTTTCATTTTTACACCTCCACAACAAAATTTTATATCAATAAATTCATTTTATTATTTTAGAAAGCAACTGCACTGACAAAGACTTAAAAGATTGGTATCCTTCAAGTAAAACGTCTGTCAAAGCTGCATGTGTTTTGGGACGAAAAGAAACATACAGAAGAAGGTCAAGGCATTCCAAATGTTATATGGGTGCAGATTATGATCAACCAATATCTACAATACCATGTGCCTGTGATTTTGATGATTTTGAGTGGTAAATAAATGTTTTTTTACAAAAGAAAAGGATCTGGGGCTGAGATCGTGGGGGATATGATTCTTGCATGTCTTCTCATTCTGAGTTTGAAGTTGGAATCCCAGATTTGGCATTTTATTTTATGATTTCATTTGTTTTATAAATGTGTCCTCTTCAATAGCTAAAATGGTGTGTTAAAGCCGTAAGACTTAAAGAGAAGCCGAGAGGTTAGCATGATAGAATCTCGGCTCATAGACCCCATGGTCATGGGTTCGATTCCCGTCGTCACCCCTTGCCTTTTTTTCAAATACACAATACCATTCCCCCCCATTAATATAATGCATTGTTAAACTTGTCTTCGTCACCTAATATGCTATGTTCATAAGGCCATTAATGGTGGGGGGAACATTGTACAATAATTTATCATTTTGATTTATTATCCCCCCAAAATAAATTATAATAGTTTAGTTTTATTATAGTAATTTAATGTTTTCAGTGATGTTGGTTTCATAAGACACCTCGCTTCCCCTGACTGTATAAGAAATAAAACTGACTCTTCAGATCCTTACCGTGTACCAGAGACTTGTAAACCTGGAGAATTTTATAATAGGACTAAAGGCTACAGAAAAATTGATGACGACGCCTGTTACTTGACAGAACAGAGCCGAACATATTTACCAGACAAGTTGCCCTGTCCTTTAAGGTAATTAAAACAAAAATTGGTTGAGAATATTACATTTAAAAGATCTGTGAATTAACATTTGATTTTTAGCGAGAAGACGCAGTTTCTTCTTGTAGCTGCAAAAGATAAAATTATAAGAGTGGATCTGGTCAGTCACAATCATGAAATTCTACCCGTTAAAAATCTAAGAAATGTTGTTGCCATCGATTTTGACATAAAGGATAATTGCGTTTATTTTGCTGACATTGGCGACAAAAAAATTGGAGTAAGTGTTCTAGAATTTTTTTTTCTTAAAAGGACGTTTAATGTGTAGAATTTGCCAAACATCAAACAGCTGCAAATTTTTAATGTGGCACAATGACCGATAAAATCTGAGAACAAATGAAAATTACTACCTATACTTAGAATTCAACAAGTAGTTGAGACACGTGGGACATGGCAAATGCTGCGCTTCCAGAGTCGGCTTTGTACATATTTATTCTTATTTAAACTTTTCTGTTAGAGACAGTGCCTTTCTTCTGGCAAAGACGACATTGAATATTTAGTCACGGATGTAGCACTGCCTGTGGAAGGCATTGCATTGGACTGGCTTTCAAATATGCTGTATTTCGTCAATGGTAAGCAGGCAAAGATAGAAGTGATCAAAACTGATGTACCTCACGTGAGAAAAATGAGAAAAACCATTCTTAATGGAACGGTTCTGGGAAAACCCCGTGGTATTGCTATACATCCAGTAGCAGGGTAAGTTTATTTTTTATTACAAAAGCTTTGACCATTTTTTGTTATTATTTAATTTGCAGGTATATATTTTGGACAGATTGGTCAGAAAACAAACCTTCTGTAAGCAGGGCTCAACTCGATGGTGAAAATATAAAAAACCTATTTGTAGCCCCAACTGTTGTTTGGCCAAATGGAGTTAGCATAGATTTTATAGGAGAACGTATTTATTGGGTAGATGCAAAGTTAGATTACATCGCTTCTGCTAATCTAGATGGAAAATACATGAGAAAAGTTGTCAAAGTATAAACAACAAAACTCTAAAAAAAAAGTTAAAAAAATTAAAACAATAATTTTTTATTTTAGAGCTCAATTATACACCCTTATTCAGTTGCTGTTTTTAAGGATGATATATTTTGGGATGATTGGTCTCTGGAAAGCATTTTTTCTACGGACAAGGATGGGACAGAAGCAACACCTGCTATAAGGACTGTTCTTGACAAATTTCGAGGACTCATGGACTTAAAGGTAATTTCAGGAAGAATGTATTTCTTGACGACCTCGAGTGTAATTACTAATGTACTTATGCCCAAGGTGTATGATCACAGCTCTCAGCAAGGTTCAAATGCCTGTTCGAATAAAAGTGTCAAATGCTCCCACTTGTGTTTTGCTGTTCAATATGACGTTGCTAGTTGTGGTTGTCCTGACGGCTTGGTTTTAAGTAAAGGCGGATGTATGTGCCCGGGTGGCAACAAACCTCTGTTTAACGACCAATGTTCTTCTCCAGGTATGCAAGCCTTTATGTTAAAATTTAGTGATAGTTCTAATTCATAAATATGATTTCAGTGAACAAATGTTCGCAACAACAATTTACATGCACAATTAACAAATCGTGCATCCCCAATACATGGGTGTGTGATGGAGATAAAGATTGTGCCGATGGCTCCGATGAGGTACAGTGAATCACTTTATTTTTTACCAATTGTTTTTCTAAAATATAGTATTATGCAGAATATCATTTATTATATATTTTTTTACACTTTATTTTCATTATGAATGTAAATTAAAAACTGCTTATGATTACAAAAATATAATATTAACAATTTTTTAGATTGATAGCTGAAAATTTTTCAGTTCTTACCTCAATTCTTAAAGAATTTTTTTAAATTTAGATATAGTATAAATAATTATGGATATTAATGTGATAATTACAGATGAATTGCCCCAAAGTTTGTGATATTACAATGGTCAAATGTAATACAACTAATGAGTGTATTCCCATTTCTTGGAAGTGTGATGGTGAAAACGATTGCAAGGACCGTAGCGATGAAACAGATTGCAGTATGAATATTTTACATAACTTGTTTATAATCAGCTTTTTTATTTTATTTTAATTGTCCTTTTTTTATTTATTATTTGTTCAAGTTAAGCGCCATTGCAGAACAGAAGAATTTTCATGCGCCAACAATAATTGTGTATCAAAGAAATATGTGTGTGATGGAGATGATGACTGTAAAGATGGCTCTGATGAGGTGGGATGTAAGCATGAAACACCGACAGACTCGATCTGCTCGTCGGGTAATGTTGAAAACCGTGAATATAAGGGGAAAATATTCATTACTTTTTATTAACTTTAGAAACCAGTTTTAAATGTAACAACCAACAATGCATTCCCAAAACATGGATTTGTGATGGCGAAAAAGATTGTACCGATGGTTCAGATGAGAAAAATTGCACGAACAATAAATGTGAAGATTTTCAATTCAGGGTAAGAATTAAATTTATGGTGTTTAGTGACAGTTAGTTAATGATTATTTGGAGATCGTGAGATGCGGTCTGATGTGAAGTAGGTTTCAAAAAAAAAAAAAAACATTTTCTTTATCGTACCAATGTTTCGATCTTTATTGAGATCATCATCGGGCTCAAAAAGTTTGTTTTCTGTGTAGATGTTTCATTTTTGTGTGTCATGTTGAGAGTGCCCAATGAACAATAATGAAACATCTACACAGAAAACAAACACTTTGAGCCCTGAAGATGATCTCAACAAAGATTGAAACGTTGGCACAATAAAGAAAATGTTTTTTTCTGAAACACTAGACTGCATCTCACGATCTCCAAATAATCAGTAATTAATTAATTAAAGTTTATTAATTTTAAAATACAAAATTATTTAAATATAAATTATATTTTCAGTGCAAAATAACAAATCACTGTATAATCACAGATTGGGTATGTGATGGAGTCAGCGACTGTGGTGGTAATGACACTTCGGATGAGTCTAATTGCACACACACAGACCACAACAACCCAACACCCCCTATTATTGTAAGCTGGTTAAAAATAAATATACTATCACATGGATTTGTTTTAAATTAAATAAATTGATTTCAGAATTGCTTGAATAACATGTTCGTCTGCAGTAATGGTAAATGCGTGCCAAACGGGTGGAAATGCGATGGCATTAATGATTGTGGAGATATGTCAGATGAACTGGGATGTTCAGCAAGCAGAAAAGAAATTTATACAATGCCTGTTACTGATAAACCACACGAATGCAGCCGGTCCCAGTTCTTATGTGAAGATGGTTTGTCTTTTTTTTTTTAATTTATTTTATTTTTATTATTTATTTTTTTTATTGCACAACCTTTTTTTGTAAACGTTATGTAAGTATTTAAAAAAATGAAAAACTCTTCAAAAAGGTTGGTTGTGGTAACTAAAAAAATTTTTAGTGTGTGTGTGTGCGCGCGTGCACTCATGTGTATATGTAGTTCTTGAAAATGGCCCAAAATCGCTGAAACATTGAAAAAAAAAATTTTCTTCAACAAAAGGTCTACAAAAAAGAAAAATTTCATATTAAAAAAAAAAGTCAAAACATTCAAATATAAGTATGTACAATAAAACAACAATTCTATATAAAAATAAAGTATAAGGTGACTTAGAAAGAAATACTCATCCCTCTCGTCGAGCTTTCAAGGAATATATCACCTTTATCAGGACTTTGAAACTATTAGCAATAATTTACTTTAAATAGTTTCACGTGTGAAGGAGCATTTCCTTTCAAATTAGCCCTAATTTTATATTTAAAAAAAAATTATAATGCATATTGAAAGTTGATATTAATTACAATGGAAATAATCAAAGTACTACAATGACCTGTTCATATTTTTATTAAACTTTTACACATTTCATAACAATATTTTTTATATTGAATAATATAAGCAAAGTTATGTGCATTATCAGTATTTTATTTATTACATATATTTTATCTATTTTTTTCTTTTTTAGGAGAGTGTATACAACAATCTTGGGTGTGTGATGGTCGAAAGGATTGCAGAGGAGGAGAAGACGAAGCCAACTGTGAAAGTAATATGTCATGCCACAACTCAACTGATGTATTCCACTGTCGACACACACAATCATGCATTAAAAAATCATTAGTCTGCAATGGCAAGAAAGACTGCTTAGATGGAACAGACGAGGAAGATTGTCACTTCAATGCAAGTAATGCCATTTTTCAATTCTTGTCGTGTTCTCACTATTTTCTATTTTGAAAGATATTAACAGAGTTTTTTAACAGCTGTAGATCGAGCAATTAAGTGTGATGAAGGATATTTCCTGTGTGATCACAGATGTCTACCATTGGAGCAAATGTGCAACAGTATGCAGGACTGTAATGGCCATTCTGACGAGAAAAACTGCACAGCTGCACGTTTCTATCAAGTATGTGTAATTTAATGTAATTTTGATTAATTTATACAAAGATTAATTACACTATTTAAAAAAATTCCGTAATGGGGAAGTATAATCATGTAAACATAGGACAAAATTATACCACCACATTTGTTTGACCAATTGTACAAAAGCAAACAAATACTTGTTTATCTGTAAATAAAGTTGCCACAGCAACTCATTACTGTAAGATAAACATCCTGGGATTGAATCCACTGGCCCTGCATTAGCCCCTCGACATGCTTACAAATGGTCTTTTTTTTTCCAAAAACATCTGCACTCTGAAAACTCATATAATCTCATAGTTAAAATATCCTAGTTGAAAAAGATAGTTCTACTCACAAACTGGTTTTTAAGTACCAGTTGTGGATATTTGTTTTGGTGTAAAACAACCATGAAAAAGTGAAAGCTTGAACCAGTGAATTTTAATTAATAATCCCACTCCATCTCAATTATTTCTATTAAAATGCTTTTTTTCATTATTATTATTATTTCACAACCTTTTTTGGAAACATTATGTAAATATTTTTAAAAAAATGCAAAACTCTTCAAAAAGGTTGGTTGTGGCAACTAAATTTTTTTTAAATATACATATACTTTGTATGTGCGTGCACACATGTGTATAGCCATTTTTATTTAATTTTTTGTATTATTTCAACTGTGGAGTAACCTTGAATTATAAACAGAACTCTTCTTAATGAAAATAAAATATTTTGAAATTTCTTCATCACGGTAAATTGAAAATGTTGTCGTAAAATGAATTCTGATTTGGAACATATGATCTTCAGGTTCAACGTATAGCCTTGGACGAATACGGCAGGACAGACACTTCCATACGTGTCTACTGGTTGTTAAATTCAGTTAGTAACGTCACACTCCTGTTCCTCCCTTCAATCAAGTTGATACCAAATGATAACACCAAGCCTGGCTGGAAAAACCACACCGAATGGATTAATGAAACTTCATTTGTCTTCAATGATTTAATACCTTCACATACGTATAATATAACTGTTTATGTCAAAAGCGTAGCAAATGACACAACTTATCCCCCAAGTATTTATATCAGCGCTGGAACTCTGGATTCATGTATGTTAAATTGAATTTACTCGAACAAACCTTACAGATAAAAAAATAATTACACTTTTTCATTCAGTGCCTTCTCCGCCTTGGAATTTTACTGTTAAACAAAAATCCCTGTATGAAATGGAAGCTAGTTGGAATCCTCCAGTTCATGAGAATGGACAAATCAGGTTTTACCATGTTTTCTCAACCCCGCCACTTCCACCAGCAAAAACAATTGTTAACGGTGGTCAGCACTCAACAAAGATTTCTGGTTATTTCACACCTGGAACCTACTACACGTTCTGGGTATTTTATTAACAATTTTAAAAAATGAGTTTAATATAAGTGAAATATAATATTGTTTATCTCATTTTTTTTAGGTTGAAGCAGTAAATACAGTTGGGTCATCTAACTCTTCCCAGGTGTTTAATCTAGTGAGCGATAATGACGCAAATGTTCAAATTGTCACTAATTTAAGAGAAGATATGTCCAAACCAAAAAACCATACTGCAGTCGCTTTGAAATGGGATGGCATTTCAAATAGCACTAAATACAGAATTACAGTAACAACTCCTCCTCCATATCCAAAATTACCATCGAGGACAACTAATGAAACACATTTTACTGGTAAGCTTGTAAATTCTTGTTGGTATTGTTTATTACTGATTACTAACTTATATAAGCTCAAATCTGCACATGCATATATGCCAAATAAGTGTCTGTGTGTCTCACATGGCCTATTCTTAATCGGGGGAGGATGACCCTTCTTTCATGAGTTAATATCTATTTTCTTATAGTTTTGTCTTATTGTATTCCATCGAAAGAGCCCTCAGATATTATTTTCATCATTGAGAATCACTAGAAATATAGACAAGGCAAAAACCTATTGAAGAAAAATATCAATTTATATTTTTTTATGATTTACGTATTGTTTCTTTTTCAGTTAACGATTTGGCACCTGGTGTTGATTACCAGTTCCATGTGAATGCATACGTCAAAGAATACCATGGTCCAATATCCACCATCACTGTTACTACACCAGGTAGGACTTGAAATTATTATAAAGTAAAACAAACTTAAATGGCGAAATTGTTAAAGGTGAAGAACTTCCGATCGTGCCTGGGCTGTCGGTCACTGTGGCAAAGCACGTTGAAACTTCGGTCAGTTTGAAATGGGATGCACCAAAACCCAACGTATACAATGCAATGTGGGTTTATGGCATTTATTATGGATTGGACACTAACGAGTTGATGGAAGGTCAGCCAAATTACATTAATTTGTTAGGCAACTTTTTTTCATACAATTATTAATTTTATAAAACAATAATAGTCTTGCAACACTTCTTTGCTCTAGCATTTAATTAATTTATTTGAATTAAAAAAGCTTGAATGACAATTTGTATCTGTTAAAAAAATATTAATTTTGTTAAGAGTGCAACAAATCATATTCTGATAATATTCTTTTTACCTTGTAACTAAAGACAATTTTAACATAATAAATGATATTAAAGAACGTTATGTGGTCATTGGAAAAAAACAATAGGGCTGAATAAAATTAGCACCTATTACAATCCAATATATCTATTAAGAATTATCTTTGTGATAAAATGATATTAACTTTAGTCAAAAATGTTTTTCCCACAGGACCCAAAGGCAATACGACAAACATGAGTTTGACTTTGGTACATCTCCAGGCCTGCTCTAAGTACATGTTCGATATCGGTGTTATCGGACCTTTGGGTAAAGGGCCCTTAACCGCTACTCCGATTATTGTCACAACAGGTCACGATATAAAGGCTCCGCCTAAGAACCTTAAGGTCACTTCAAGTACGCATAATGATACTTTAATGGAGATAACTTGGAGCTCTTCTTGCTACATCATGGCCGAACCGATACGTTATATTGTAAGTATGACCCCAATACCATTAGTTATGATTAAATCTGAAATTCTATTTTTGTTATTTTTGAAAAATTAATTTGTATTGATCAATACATGGTTTCATTTAAAAAAATGAATAAATATTTTCATTATTTCAGATTTGTATACATGATCAAATCCTAGATAGGCCATCATACATAACACTCTTCCCTTCCAATGATACTGAATTTTCACACACTCTGATTGTAGAATATGGATCAAGGTGTGTGGATGTACACCAAGTAATTTTTTTTATTGCTCAGATAATACAATGGTTTCTTTTAGGTACAAAATTTGGGTTCAAACTGAGACAGGCATGCCTAGCAAAGCAGTTGAGTATTGGGCACCGTTTTTACCAACACCTCATCAAATTCGTGCGCAGGTGGAGTCGGACGTTTACGTGATTTACTGGAACCTTCATAACAATTTGCAACACATGCCATCGTAATTGATCCAAATTATTTATGAACTATGGACAGAAGTAACACTTTTCTTTTTCTTTTTAGGCATAAGTTTGAAATTCTGGTATCTGAAGGACCTACTTTTAATGAAACGACTGCAAAGGTCTATATTGCAGACAGTTCACCTTATAAATGTAATAACATGAAATTTGGTCTTATATATTCGATCGCTATCCGAGTCTTATCCGATAGCGGCTATCGGTCTCCATTATCTGAGATCACATCAGTAGCAGTTTCTATCGGTATGCAAACTTTTTGTGTATTATAAACATTACCAGACTTCTGAAAGACATTTTTGAATGTTCACCAATATAGGAAACAATTTGCATTTGTAGTGCTGCTTAGTGTTGTAAATATTCAGTATTATCTTTATATTATTATTAAATGGCATTGATTATCCTTGCACATCGATTCTCTCCGATTTCTTCAAACGATGATCATTGATTACAAAGCACTCAATTCTGTAATATAAATTATTAAAAAAATCTACATTTGCAAACTAATGGCATAAATTAATAGCAAATCATGAACATAAAAAAAAATTACCAAACACTTTTTATGGGTTTAGGGGGTTGATGCAGAAGATAATTCTTTCAAACCCAGATCTGCAAGCTTGATTAGAATTAGAATTTAGAATTAGCCTCTGGCCTCTCCCTGATGGATCAGGGGGAGTCACCCACCTTGGTGCCTGAGCGACTCCCAGGTTGGGCTTTGGTCGGGCACCATCGACTTCTGGTCATTTCAGCGCCCTTACATTCCCTAAAACTAGTCATTCTCACACTCACTCATACAATAAATACATACATACTCCTATATACAAACCCAATCACACATGCATATTCTATGTCTAGAATCCGGGTCGGAGGGTAGTCAATATTCTGCCCCGATGCTGCTTAGCAGAAGTGGAGCCTTGAAATAATATGCTGCACAGCCGCCCTGCATACTCCTCTAACATAAACTAAATCTAAACTTTAACCTATGAGATAATACCCCACTATATGCAACCCATTATCCAAATATCTCTTAAAAACCTAAAAAGTTTTTCTTTAAACTCACTGCCATGCTCGAGCATTCTCCTATCATACGACAGTATTCCATTTCGGTCCCTATATGGGGCCAAGCTGCGACACCCCTCCAACACGTGTGACACCGTGAGTCTATCATCTTGGCATGCTGGGCACCTAGGCCAACTTACGCCAACCAACTGGTACCCATGGGTCGCACATGTGTTCCGATTCGAGATATCCCTCCGGGATCCACCAGTCGACCATCGGCTTGACGGACACCAGCACATCAGCCGAGTCGGCCCAACGACGCTTCCACTTGTATAATATCATATTTTTCATTATTCTCTCAGCGTTGTCAGGCCAAATCGAGGTGGTCTCAACTTTATCACTGTGAGGAACGAGAGTACGCGCTTTCGCAGCTAGTTCTGCTCTCTCATTCCCATCCAGTCCAATGTGCCCTGGAATCCAGGCTAAAACCACTCTTGTCCGCAAGCTTGATAAATACGAAATGAAAACTAACAACTCAGCCATCATGGACTTGCTAAATTTTTAATAATTTACATTGTAAAAGCTTACACTTTTTTAAACTATACTTTTATTATGATAATTAAATGTTGACGCATTTTAATGACTGTTTGGTGATATAATCCCAAAACATCACAAATGTCTTCAGCCACACAGAGCTTTTAAGGATTTCTACTCTTTCCTAAATTATCTTAATTATTTTATTTTTTATTTTTCAGAGAGTACGACAAATAGCAGCAGCACTGCTACAAAAGTCTTTTCCATTATTATACCAATCACTTTGGTCATAGTCCTGGGTGTTGCTATTTTGACCGTGTTCCTAGTACGACATCGCAGGATGCAAAATTCATTTTCATCGCTTGCTAACAGCCATTACAACACGCGGTCTGGTGCAGCCACCTTCACGACAGATGGCTTTGGTAATTTAAAAAATACACTTATTATTTTAAATTTGAATTAATTTAAAATGATTTTTTTTTTACATTTTCCCTACCTGGTTATAGGAACTTTTGGTAAGTTTACATTCACTATCATGCTATTAATGTTTTACTCTTGTAGCTAGTAAAAAAAAATTACAAAATAACATTTCTTGTGGATTTATCTAGATTAACTACTTTTTTAGATTTTTTGGTTTTTGTTTAACAAAAATTTCAAATAACTTTTTTAAGGAAATTCATTACTTATTTAAACATTTATTTGGATGTTTCGGGAATTTACACCCATGAGCATCTTTTAAAAAAAATAACACCATTTTGCACCAAGCTGCATGGTCAACATGGAAGCAAAACCAAATAAACAAAACAAAAACCAAAAAATTAAAAAAGACAATTACTTTTTTTAAATTATTTTTTTTAATGTTTTAGATGATGATTCCCCTGTGATACGTGGCTTCTCAGATGACGAACCTCTAGTAGTTGCTTAAGTAGGTTTCACTCTGTGATAATTTTAATTTTGTACCATGCCGTAAGTATTAATGCAGAAAAACATGTTTAAAATGCCAGGTCTTCCAGGTTTTGTTTGAAGTTTTATAATTTCGATTAGATATTTATTGTAAATTGTTTTTTACTATCTTTACCTGGTATATTCTATTTGTATATTGGTGTGATTTGATAATAAGATTATCCAATTGAAATATATGTATATTGAGGTGTAAATTAATTTGTTCCTTTTTTTATTTATATTTTTGTCATGTTTTTTAATAAGACAAAAACTAAAGTTGTAAATAAAGTAGGCGCTATCAAATGTATATTTGTTTTCTTTTTCTTCCCTAAATAAGCCCATTTTGTCTCATCCCAGTCGTGTTTCACAATATTTTCTTTACTATTTTTTTAAGTAAATTTTATATAACTACCAGATTTTTTATTTTTGTTGTTCTTCATTAAAATGACTTTTATATCTCAATTAAAATTATTAGTATACAATTCACTTTTTGCTATATAAATTGAGATTTCTCTGTGGATTGAGGAATCTGAAATTTGGTTGTTACCAATTTTGGTCTGTCATAAAAAGCTTACAGTGGAAAATTAATAAATACTATTTCAACTGAATACTTATTAAATTCAAAGGATATATATTTTATTAAGCCAAACAAGCAACATAATAGAAGTTGAAGTCTTGTCCCTACGGTTGTGGCTTCGATTACCGCCGTTGCATCGCCCCTAGCCCTTTTTTCATGCTACCCTTCCCCCCAAATATATATGATGAATTAATCAACGGAATCATACTCTTGCTAATATGCAAGCTCAAAGGCCATAAAAAGGTTATGATTTAAACGAACTTAAGGGAGGGACATCTGTGAATTATCTTCCAAACCATTATTTAATTTTTTATTAAAACACAAATTCCTGGTCTCATTTTATTTGGCTTATATTAAAATAAGTATATTAATATAACAATAAAAATACTTAATACCAAGTAATAAATGGTTAATTTTTTTTAACGAGGGTTCGCAACAGCAGAGGTCATATAAACCCTCAGGGTGCCGGTGCTTTTGAAAAAAAAGCCCATTTGTAAGTACGTCGGGTTCGAATGCAGGGCTGCTGGATTTGAACCCGGGACCTTTACCTTACAGTGATGAGCGCCATATCAAAGACTTTTAAACCTTGCGGCCACTGACGCCCCCTGGTTAAAATTTTAATCTATTGCGATGATTTTTCGATATTTTTGATGGATTATCTTCCAAACCATTATTTAATTTTTTAGTAAAACACGAATTCCTGGTCTCATTTTATTTGGCTTACATTAAAAAAAGTATATGCTGTGATTAATATAACAATAAAAATACTTAATACCAAGTAATATTAAAATTTTAATCTATCGCAACAACTTTTCGGTATTTTTGGTGGATTATCTTCCAAACCATTAATTTTTTAGTAAAACACGAATTCTGGTCTCATTTTATTTGGCTTAAATTAAAATCTGCGATTAATATAACGGAAGAAACTACTTAATGCATTCATTGTAAAACCCAAGTAATAAATAGTTAAAATTTTAATCTGCCACTATTTTCTGGCATACCATGATTTACTGTTTAGCAACCGTTAATGTTGACCATTGATCTCATACAAATTTTACAACAAAATGGGAAGACCAATCTTTGCCAACTAATATTCGTGTTGACCATTTCTAAAATATAGTTCCAATTAAACTTTAGTCCATTAGACTTGCCTATAAAGACAATTTGGTTGTACTATCAATGATTTTCAAATACGTAGCAGTTTTTTTGTGAGTGGTATATTAAAAAAGGAAAAATAAACAAAAACTTTTTTTTTAAATATTTAATTACAAACATTAATTATTTTCCAAATAATTAACTTAAAATTAGAAATAACTAATTTGTACAAAAAAATCACATTAACTGAACTTGGGATTTTATTACACTAAGATTCTCTTTCTTTTAAAGATCACATTTTAATTAATATATAAATTTCCTTAGGAAATGATTAATTAGGAAAAAAGTGCTTTGGAATAAATTGATATCAGTCTCAAAGAAATTTAATCGACTTCCTCCATTCGCGAGACGTCTTCACCTTCTAGGACAGGGATCTCTTGAGCGGCGGGTTCTTCTTCTCCAACAGGCACATCATCTTCATCGATGCCAAGACCGAGTTTGATCATCCTGTAAATCCTAGAAGCATGGACTTGGGGTTCTTCGAGAGCGAATCCAGACGAGAGGAGGGAGGTTTCGAAAAGAAGGATGGCCAAGTCTTTTACAGCTTTGTCGTTCTTGTCGGCTTCGGCTTTCTCGCGGAGGGTGTTGATGATCGGGTGGTCGGGGTTGATCTCTAGGTGTTTCTTGGCTGTCATGTAGCCCATTGTCGAGGTATCCCTCAAAGCCTGAGCTTTCATGATCCTTTCCATGTTCGCCGTCCAACCGTACTGCGATGTGACGATACAGCAAGGGGAATCTACTAGCCTGTTGCTCACGACTACTTTTTCTACTTTCTTGTCGAGGATATCCTTCATAACTTTGCAGAGGTTTTCGAATTTAGCCTTGTCTTCTTCGCGTTTCTTCTTTTCCTCTTCGTCCTCTGGGAGTTCGAGTCCTTCCTTGGTAACTGACAAGAGCTGTTTGCCATCGAATTCCTTCATCTGCTGAACGACATATTCATCAATTGGCTCAGTCATGTATACAACTTCAAATCCACGCTTCTTGACCCTCTCAACGAAGGAAGAGTTGGCGACTTGGTCTTTGCTCTCACCAGTGATGAAGTAAATGTGCTTTTGATTTTCCTTCATCCTTGCAACGTAGTCCTTGAGAGAGCAAGCTTCATCACCAGAGGCGGATGTGTGGTACCTCAACAGTTCTGAGAGTTTCTTCCTGTTTTGAGAGTCCTCATGGATTCCGAGTTTAAGATTCTTGCTGAATTGATCGTAGAACTTCTTGTAGTTGTCCTTATCCTCAGCCAATTCGTCAAAAAGTTCAAGACACTTCTTGACCAAATTCTTCCTGATCACTTTAAGGATCTTGTTCTGTTGCAACATCTCACGAGAAATGTTGAGAGGAAGATCTTCACTGTCGACGACACCTTTGATGAAGTTCAAATATTCAGGAATAAGGTCTTCGCAGTTATCCATAATGAATACTCTCCTCACATATAATTTGATGTTGTTCTTCCTCTTCTTATTTTCAAAGAGATCAAAAGGAGCCCTTCTTGGTGCAAAGAGTAAAGCTCTGAATTCAAGTTGGCCTTCAACAGAGAAGTGCTTAACAGCAAGGTGGTCTTCCCAGTCATTGGTAAGAGATTTGTAGAATTCACCGTATTCATCTTGAGTGATATCATCGGGGTTCCTGGTCCAGATGGGTTTGGTCTTGTTCAGTTCTTCATCTTCAGTGTACTTTTCTTTGATTGTCTTCTTCTTTTTCTTCTTTTCTTTGCCGTCTTCCTCTTCATCCTCTCCGACATCTTCAATCTTTGGCTTATCTTCATCCTCCTTGTCTTTCTCTTTCTCAGCATCTCCTTCGCCCTTCTCCTCTTCTACTTCTTCATCACTGATTTCCTTCTCGCGCTCTTTTTCGACAAGGAGCTTGATCGGGTAGCCGATGAATTGAGAATGCTTCTTGACGACATCCTTGATCTTTCTCTCTTCCAAAAACTCAGTTTGGTCTTCCTTGATGTAAAGGACGATCTTGGTACCACGGCCGAGGGGTTCACCAGGGTCGGGCCTGACCGTGAAAGAACCACCAGCAGAAGATTCCCACAAATACTGTTCATCGTCATTGTGTTTCGAGCTGACTGTCACCTTGTCAGCAACTAAGTAAGCCGAGTAGAAACCAACACCAAACTGACCAATCATAGAAATATCAGCTCCAGCCTGAAGTGCCTCCATGAAAGCTTTTGTTCCTGACTTTGCAATCGTTCCCAAGTTGTTTACAAGATCAGCCTTGGTCATACCAATACCACTATTGACAAAAATAAAAAATTAATAACAAACTTTAAACAAAAAGTATTTACTAAAATTTTAAGGCTAACTTACGTGTCAATAACAGTCAATGTCCTGTCATCCTTGTTCGGAATAATCTTAATGTAAAGCTCCTTTCCGGATTCAAGCCTGGTAGGATCTGTAAGAGACTCGTAGCGGATCTTGTCCAAGGCATCTGAAGAATTGGAGATCAACTCTCTTAAAAATATCTCCTTGTTGGAATAAAACGTGTTGATGATCAGAGACATCAACTGGGCGATCTCCGCCTGGAATGCGAAGGTCTCGGTCTCACCCATTTCAACGTCTTCCGGCATCTAACAAAAAAATTATTAACTTAATATTTTTATTATAAAGCTTAGATGGCGTTAAAATAATTTTAAAGTAAAAATAAATTTTTACAAATATTGAAATTATAAAGCTTAGATGGCGTTAAAATAATTTTAAACTAAACGTATCAAGTTTTTTTAGTAAAAATTAGTTAAGAATTTTTACAAACATTAAATTATAAAGCTTAGATAACGTTAAAATAATTTTAAACTAAACTGTTAATGGACAGATCACTTCGAATTATTAAAAAAATATTAGAAACAAATGATGGAAAAAGATTTGCTAAAAATTGTTTTAGAAAAATGTCACGTGGATTGATTTTCTTTTATTTCCCTAACCATTTAAAAAAATAATTCTATTAATTTTTAAATTGGTTTATTAAGCATTATAATAATAATACATTAAGGACTTACGTTTTCAAGTTTAGTAGATCAAGTTGAAAAGAAGATTAAGTTTTAGCGCAAATCGCAAGTTAACAGCTCGGGTTTCTAAACGAATCTGACGCCGCGAAACGGTGGGGCGGTTATATAGCCAAGGCCGGTTTGGTCCCGAATGTTCATGAATGTTCCGGAACTTTCCGGGCCCGCCGGTGCCCCGGGCCCAATTTAGCCGGGCACGCCATTCGTGAAAATCGACCAAAATGTGAAAATTTGGCTTTTTTTGACGGAAAATCTCATAAGTCCTGTCGACAGGACAGAAAAAAATATCCTGGCAATTCAGTGGCAAATTTAAAATTTAATCTCTGAATTGGTTTCCATAAAACAAAACAAAAAAAATTGTGGATAATATGCACAAAAACGGGAAAAACAAAAATCTCAACATATATATTTTATTTTGCAATCCTTAAATTTTTTTACGTTTGAACTAGACATTGACAAAACAAAATTGTATGCGTATATTTTATATTACAGCCCACCTTTATTAAATTATAATTTTGTCTATACTATGTATATTATGTTTTTAATATGTAAATATATTATTTATATATCCTTTACATCAATAAATTTAATCAACATTATAAAGAAATTTGGATAATTAAGGCAGATAAAAAAAATTTGAACCCACGTGGTCAGTGTAGAAAAACGACGCACAAAATCTTATTTCTAAATCCCTATAAAACATCCACTACTTTTTAAACTTTGTCTATTCTAAAATGATAATTAAACTTAAATATTTACTTTAATCGCTTTTAAAAATCCTCTTCCAATTAACTATTTTGTTGTCGTGTCGAAACTACGTTTTCAAACTTTTTTTACCTTTATCCGTCAAAGAAATTAGTAAATCAGATGTTCTGGAATCGTTTTACATGTAACAGACAAAAAGCATGGATGTTTTTTCAATTATTTAACCATATGTTTTGTTTTATTTATTAACAATTTGGCAGATTATAAAAAATTAGTTGCGTTGGTGGAACCCACGTGGTCGCTCGTCCTATCTTGTATTCTAAAACCAGGCGAAATTTGTTTTATTCACTTCCCATATTAAAACATTTATTTAACAATATATTTTTTAACGGATTTGATTTGTTCAACAATATAACTGATTGTGTAAACGCCCTGGTTAACTGTCTTACCTCCTTCAACGGTTTACTCCATAAAGTCTTAAAGACAAAGCAATAATAATATAAAGAAAATAATGCAAAATAGTATTGAAAACGTGTATAAAAGTGAAAATGGTCCTTTTATTGATCGTTAGGTCCAGGGGGTTCTGGAACATTCTTGTTTCGTCTGTTGGGACGGGAGTGGAACGGTCTAGGTCGGTTACGGTAGACTCAGACAACCCTACTTATGGTACTTTTGATGAATCATCATGATGACGGTCATCACTATATGGGCTTTTTCTTCGTAATTTTGCCATTATCGTTCCAACTTCCATGTACGATTGTGTTGCGTGTTGTGCAATTTTGCAGGGTTGTCGTCCCTATTGATTTCCGCTCTTTAAGGGTCAGGCCCTGGGTGTGACGTTCGCCGTCGCGGGTGAATTGTCGATTTTGCCGCATTCGCAGTTTAAATAGGCTAATTTTCTACCTCAGATTCAAGAGACAACATAAATTTTGATCTACAATTAATTAATCGTTTATATCAAACAACCTTCCCCCCCCCCAAAAAAAAAATGTAAGCAGGAACTCTGGTAAAAGCTGCAAAACTGAAAAGTCAAATCAAACTGACAACTCAAACTGCAAGTTCAGCTTTTTTAGGCAAACGAGTTGGTTTGGCTTTTGCATTGAACAATAAATATCACAACATTTTCATGTTTGGCATCTTAAAAGTCAAACATACCTGGTTTGTTTTTGAGAACGTTTTGAGAGTTTTGACTGCCAAATTAGTAAAACCGAAAAAAAAAATCTTTTTTGGAAGTTCAGCCTTTTTGGGGCAATCATTGCTAGGAATACATTGATTTTTGCTACATTATGCATTGAAAATTCTTTATATTTTCATACGTTAAATGTCAACCATGTCTGGTTTGTTTCCCTGGTCTTTTTCATGGATCAGACTGACAGCTTAGTAAAATTGCAAAGAAATGGAAAATATATATATTTTTTTTAGAAGATCAGCCTTTTGGAACAACTGGTTGGAATAAATTGGTTTAGTACATACTTTGCAAATTAAATATCTCAACATTTTCATTGTTAAATTTGATCTCTTAAAAGCCAAACAAGTCTTATTTGTACTTCTGAATTTTTTTCAGGATTTAAGTACACAGTAGGATTAAAACTACCAAAAATTGGAAATTCATATATACATCTATTTTGAAAAAGTTCAGTCTTTTTGAGGCATTCTTTTCTAGGGATAAATTGACTTTGGTACATTATAAATTGAATATTCTCTATATTTCCATATCAAGTTTGATATGTTAAAAGTCAAATATATTTGGTTTGTGTTTATGAACTTTTGGAGAGTTATGGCTGATAACTTAGTAAAACTGCAAAAAAATATTGAAAACATATTCTTTTATAAAAGTTTAGCCTTTTTGGGACAGCTGTTGCTAGGGATAAATTGACTTTGGTACATTGAACACTGAATATTTCCAACATTTTCATGTCAAGGCCTGATTTGTTTTTGTGGACTTATGTAGAAGTTAGCCTAATAACATAGTGGGCTTAAAATGCAAAGAAATGGGAAACTTTTCTTTTATTGTTCAGCTTTTTTAGTTTTTGTACAAGTATATGTGTCAATAAAGCTATTTATTTATTGTTGTAGGTCAGGTATGAAGGACTCATCAGTAAACTAAAAGGATGCTACCTAAGCAGTACATAGATATTATCAGTACCTACCTAACTGATGTTTTAGGGTCACCAAGAAGATCAATATTCAGAATTAAAAACAATAAATGCATGAGTGCCACAAGGTAGCATATTAGATCCCCTTCTTTATTTCCTATACACCAGTGATTTTCTGAAAATAGCAGTAAAAATTGCAATGTTTTCAAATGAAACCTCAATGATATCAGTTGGAACAACCACCAACCATTCATGCAAAATCCTTCAAAAGGCTTGGAACAAGGTAAACAAATATACAAACAAAATAATAAAATAAATAACAATTAGAAAAGGCTCAATCAGCCTAAAGTGAGTATATAAAGTAGTACATATAAATTTTATGTACAAAAAAGTGGACCGCCTCTCATAATCGATGGAACTATTATACCATTCAGCAATACAGCTAAATGTCTGGGACTGAGCTTAGATACCGAGATGGAGAGAGCACTTGAAGACAAAAAAGGAAAGAAATAAGTTCACTAATTTTGTGGTCCGCTTGACCAATTAATATATTACAATTAATTAAGGGTTTTAGTTGAGATAAAAAAGTCAATGGCACGAGCGGGATTCGAACCCACGATCTTCGGCTTGATACGTCGAGAATCCAATCCGATTACACGACATTTGAAAAATGGCAAAAAGGAGGGAAAATTCAAAAGGTGCGATTGAGATGGGAAGTTGGTGTCCGAGTGGATCGAGGTCACGATAGCTCAAGTGGTAGAGCAGCGGTGTATCAAGCCAAAGATCGTGGGTTCGAATCCCGCTCGTGCCATTGACTTTTTATCTCAACTAAAAACCTTAATTAATTGAAAGAAATAAGTTTAAGGCATATACAACTGTGATTGATAGGAAACAGCTCTAAACTTACTATCAAATAAATTATCATACAAACAAGGCCTAAAACCTGTGGTATTCAACTATGGCATTTACCAAACACAGTAATATCAAAATTATACAAACTTCAAAATAAAATCTTATGTAATGTACTCAATGCACCTTGGTACGTAAGGAGAATAAGGACATTACATAGGAAGCGCCAAAGAAACACTGCTAAAGAAAAATTACTTCTGGTACACTGACAGCTCCAAAACTGACAAGGGCACAGGGGCTGGAGTCTTCGGGAGGACTGAACTGTATCTAAACTTAGGTAAATTTGATACAGTTTTCCAGTCTGAAATCATAGTGATTGAACACTGCACGAAGGAAATAAAAATACGTTCCTGGACTGGAGACAGCAGTAAGTCATTCACGCAGCACTAAAGGCCATAGGCTCATGTGAAGTAAAGACAATAAGTGTATGTAATGAATGAAAGCCCTGGTAGAAGTCAGTAACACCAATGACCTGAGCCTGGAATTGGACCCTGGGCATTCGGGCAATAGAGGCAATGAAAAGGTAGTTGGCTGGGGGGGGGGGATTTAGGTCTCGAACCTTACTATGGCTTAGCATGGGGGCTGCGGTAGCTGAGTGGTTAAGGCGTTAGACTCTCGGCTAGTAGATCCTGCGGTCGTGGGTTCGATCCCCACCGTCGCCTCTGGACTTTTTCTGACGCCTAAGGGGACCAGTGGCTGCAATTGAAAGAAATTGGCACGGCACTCATCAATGGAAGGGGTGGGATCAGATCTCAGCGACCCTGAATTTGGTCCCAACCCCCTTCAAAAATGAGTTTCTTTGATGGAAGAACACCGGTACAATGGGGGCTCAAGTTCACATTTGTGTTGCGAGCTCTCCCCCAAAATATGGAGCCATGGATAAAGTACAATAAGCTGTACAGCTCAGCTGCAGTGCTCAGGAGGGAACTCCTCCAGTCCTTGGTATCCAAGAAAAAAAAATGGCCTATCATCATGCCACAAAAAGGGTTAAATCCTAAAATAGATCCTTAATGAATGCAAAGTTTGGTCGAATAATACCCCAGGCATGAGGCCCGTAAAAATATTCATAGAAGGACCAGCTTACAAAGGAATTACTGAAAGCCAACCACAACTGAACCAGGATTCTTGTTGTACTCCTGACAGGGATAGAAGTACAGACAGAAGAAACTCTGTGCAGTTACTGCCAGGAAGAGGAGACCACAGAAATATTTTATGCTTTTGTGAAGGTCTATGCAATGCAGATTTTTATAAATAGGAGAGGGAAAGCCATGAGCAAGATTCTACAATAGACGCTGCCAAGGATGTGGAGTTTGATTAACAACCTGAAGCTGGCCAGTGACTTGTAAAAACCAGAAGAACACAACAGTCTTACTCATTTCGAGGTGAGGAAGGCATTGGGGCCATCTTTCATCCATATCCCTATTCCTACATAGGGGAACATGGTGGAAATTTGCTGCCAACCACCAGGCTCACCTCAGCCAGCACGAGAATGTGGAAGCAACCACACTCCTTCACAAGATAGAAGGTTGAAAAAAACAAAACCATATGAACTATTGCTGTTAACAATTTGATGAATAGTGAAGTGTAAATCTTATTGTATCAATGGCTTTATAATGTATCTTAAATTTGGAAAAGAAAGAATTTACCTTGACCTCATATTTTTTTATAAACTTGTGAATAATCAGATTGAGCCTCCTTATTTTTTATTCCAAATTAAACTTTAATGATCTCCACCTCTCATCCCAGAAACAAAAAATATTCTTCATTTCTGCCCATAAAACTAATTGCACAAAAGAAAGTCCCATCAATTGGTTAATGTACACATCTAATGCTTATCCACACCTGTCATACCAAGATAATATTAGCATTTTTTTAAATTAATTAATTTCTGCACTCAAGATATAATTTTTTATATATTTTTTTAATTAATAAAAACTGCGACCTTATTGGTCATTAAGCCTTGAATCTATACAAGTCAACGGTGCAGCCCGGCCCCATCAGAGCAAAGCCTCCACAAACCTTGGTCCATTGGCAGCCCCAGGCTTGGGAAGAATGGAATCCCATGGATTTCTTGCAATTAATGCTTTTAATCTTAATATCGTGCACAGGGCTTTATCAAGGAGGAGTCGGTGTCTTGTCACCATCAACACCTCTTCCAAGGGCCAAGCTCACTGGATCTCAGAATCCAGGGAGGCACCCCTCAATCCAGCCCAAGACTGACCAGCACCCAAGGTCCCGTATAGATGTCGCCAGAAGTCAGCCACACCACACCACACCACCAACATAGGAAACAAAAGTTGAGGGGGAAATAAATGTTTAAATCAGTTTATGTTCTATTTTCATATCCATTTTATGTGTGCCTCATTGTCTTTCTGCACACACATAGTTTGTTTAATATTTACAATTATATATTTCTATGTTATGCTATTATTAATAATTATCTTTTTAATTTAAGTTTTGTTTGTATTCTATAAATTATGTTAATTGTATATATTTGCAGCTATTTTTATTTAATAATTCATACTTCCAATTATTTGTTATTATATTTATTTACGGATCGAAATCCACTATAAAAAAGACATTTTACAATAACAAAAAATATAAATAATATATGTAAAAATACAAATAATATATATAAAAAGAATAAGGACGTATATCCATGGTAATAATATAAATGGTAAATATAAATGATAAATATAAAAATACAATTAAAGAGTAAAAACTGAACAACAAAAATGAANAGATCATCAGCAAATAATAAAAATTGAGCAGAAGGAAGAGCAAGATGGATATCATTAATAAATAAGAGAAACAAAACTGGTCCAAGATGAGACCCTTGCGGGACTCCCGAGGAAGCCGCAAAGGGACATTATTTAAATGATTTTATTTTGACTATTTGTTTTCTGTCAGAGAGAAAGCTGGATAACCAATTCAAGATAGTTCCGGTGAAACCAATATTGTAATTCTAATTCAGTTGTTTCTTTAATTAACTATTTATATTCTGTAATGAATCTCTGTATTAGCTCTCCTGATTATATTTGTAACTGTTGTAAAATTTTAATAAGCTTCGCCTGTAAAATAAATAAATAAGAATGTAAACATTTATTTATTGTACTATATTATTGTAAAATTAAAGGTTGGTCTAATAAGGCCAGATTTTATAAATAAATAAAAAAAATATAGTAATTATTTATTAAAATGTAAGATATCACAGGTTTTTAAAATTATTATTATTTTTTAACAAATTGGAGTTCATATAGAAAAGAGGGATAATATGACAGGTTTTGTTTTAATTGGTCTAGTTTTTGAGTTTTTACTTTAATTAACTATTTATATTTTTTTTTAAATGAATCTGTATTAGCTCCCATGATTATATTTGTAAGTTGTAACTAATGTATAATTTGAATAAGCCTTGCCTGTAAAATAAATAAATAAGAATGTAAACATTTATTTAATGAAATATATCATTGTCAAATTAAAGGTTGGTCTAATAATGTCAGATTTAATAAATAAATTTTTAGAAAATTATTGTAATTATTTAAACAATTTTATTAAAATGTAATATATCACAGGTTTTTTAAAAATTATTATTTTCTTAAACAATTTGCAGTTCATACAGAAAAGCGGGAAAATATAAGTTTTTTTTTTTATTGTTTCGGTTTTTCAGTATTTTCTTTAATTAACTATTTATGTTTTTTAATGAATCTCTGTATGAGCTCTCCTGATTATATTTATAACTGTTGTATAATTTTAATAAGCTTTGCCTATAAAATCAAGAAGTAAATAAGAATGTAAACATTTATTTATTGTAATAAATTATTGTAAAATTAAAGGATGGTCTAATAAAGCCAGATTTAATAAATACATTAAAAAAATATTATATTATTCATTTAAATGTAAAATATCGCAGGCTTTTTTTAAACAATTTTCAGTTCATACAGAAAAGTGGGAAAGCATCAGTTTTTTTTCCCCGGTTGTTTCTTTAATTAACTATTTATGTTTTGTAATCAATATCTATATTAGCTCTCCTAATTATATTTGTACGCTTTGCATGTAAAATAAATATTAATTAATTAATATTAATTAAATTATTGTGTATATAATAATATACAGTATGTGTGGTGATTAGTGACCGTTAATCGATATTTATTTAGAAATCGTGAGTTGCAGTCTGGTGCACCATCTCACGATTTCTAAATAAATATATAGTATATATCATTGTAAAATTAATTATTTGTCTAATAAGGCCAGTTTAAATAAATAAATTTAAAAAAATTGTATTTATCTATTAAAATGTAAAATATCATAGGTTTTTAAATTATTATTTTTTTTAAACAATTTGCAGTTCATACAGAAAAGCGGGAACAATATTTTTTGTATATTTTTGTCATGCGGAATTTTTTTGATTACTATTTTTTTAATACTAATTTAATTTTTGTATTAATTTATTAGCAACAATAAAAATTATATTATTGTGCCGTTGTATAACTACTGTTTATTATAAGTGATGATGGTTTAATGGAAGGGGGTAAAAACGAGAGACAAGGTTGGCCACCCGGCAGGTTATCGGTTCTAAGGTTACATCGTCGTGGTTTTGACATTGACATTTCTCCTTTGGAGGATCTACCGTCCACGTCTGGGCTGGTTGGTGCCGGTCTTCTGAACAGAGACACAGGGTGAATAAAATAAATGGGCCTAACAGACATAATAAGCGTTGGGACGGCGTTTTCCGTCGCGTGCGTTCTGTTGTCCATTTACCTACGGGACCCGGAACAGGAACTCCGCGACCGGCTTGTCAACGTGATCAACGGCCTCATCCATGTGGAGGACAGGCATATCAAACTGTCTCCAAAAGTTCTCGTCGGCTACGGGGGCTGTGTCGACCTGTACGTAAGAGGTGGAGAGCTCTTCACCTACCGCCCGGACATCGGAGAACCGAGGCACTTCGACGGGATCAACACCATCGACGAGCTGGAGAGGTCATACGCCTACTACTTCCAGCACGGAGCTGCCACTGAGTGAGCTGACATATTTTTTTAAAAACTTTTCCCTACTCAAAATGCACATAAAATTTACATAAAAACTTTTGATTAATTCTACTTTTAATCTAAGGTCAGGGATGAGATAAAAAACAAGTGTCTCGAGTGGATTCGAACCCACGACCTTTGGCTCGAAAGAGGGAAAATTCGAAAGGTTGGTGTTTGAGTGGATCGAAGTCACGATGCTTAAGTGGTTCGTGCAGTGGCGTATTGAGCAGGTCATTGGTTTGAATCCCGCTCGAGACACTTAACTTTTTCATCTTAACCATGACCTTACATTAAAAGTATAAAATAATTATGACTACTGAATACATATATGGATTAATATACATACAAAAAATTGCCCATATAGCTGGTAGTTGGAGAGAAGCGGCGTATTCCTATTTTTGTGTATTGTGGGCTGTGATAAAGAGAGGTCCACGAGCATAGTTTCAAGCCCTACAGTTGCACACATGGAGCCTCATAAGAATGTTAGAACATTTCTACGTATGATTGCGCCAAGCTGGGTGCCAGAAGTGCCTGTCATCTTTCTTCTCACTCGATATTCTGTACAGACATCTGACCTGTTCCCTGAAACGTTGAAAAGCCCAGTCAAATCACCTAGACGCCTAGTGACTGCATTGCACTAATAATGTAACAGCTTTAACTCTATTACTTAAAAAGCATGGCTGGTGACCTGGTCATAATAAAAAATTAAATCAAATAAAATCAACTAAAGAAAATAAAAAAAACTAAGAAAGTTTTTTTGTGGAAATCAATTCAGAATGAACCTGATTACACGACACTTGAAAAATGGCAAAAAGAGGGAAAATTCGAGAGGTTGTAAGTTGAGGTGAGGATTTGGTACCCGAGTGGATTGAAGTCACGATAGCTCAAGAAGTTAGAGCAGCCGAGTAGAGGAGTCGAATCCCGTTCTTGACACTTGCCTTTTCATCTCAACGATGACCTTATATTAAAAGTATAAAATAATTATGACTACTGAATACAAATATGGATTAATATACATACAAAAAATTGCCAATATATTCTGGCATTAATAAAAGTTAAACCTTATTTTTCTTGTGGCACTGTTCAGGTAAAAGTAATGACCAACTGAAAAAGTTTCACGTCAGATTTTCAAAAATTCACATTTTAGAAAGACAGGTAAATTATTTTATTTTATATTATTTTATTACTGTTAGAAGAAATTACCATGTTCAACCAATTACGTAGGTTCTTCAAGTTATATACAGGGTGACTTGCTACTCGTGCTACAAACTTCACCAGTAGATTCTTGACCCTAAAATGAACAAAAAAGTTCATATTGACCATGGTCCGATTCTCAACCATTTCAGAGTAATTTCGCTTTTTATCGATTTTGAAAGATATCACGTCCTGGCGTCGGAAAATCGTGATATCTTTTAATCTAAACATTTCTCTTAAAATCTATAAGCACCGTTGAAATCCCCGTTAATTTTTCAATAAGAAGATGAAGGTGGCAAAACGTTTGGGTCTTTCTTCCTTGACCTTCTAGCTGTTTGTAAACTTCTTAAGCATTACATACTAAATGGGCATTAAATTAAATTAAAAAATTTCAATGGAATTATGATTTTGATTCTCTCTAAAAATTAACGGGGATTTCAACGGTGCTTATAGATTTTAAGAGAAATGTTTAGATTAAAAGATATCACGATTTTCCGACGCCAGGACGTGATATCTTTCAAAATCGATAAAAAGCGAAATTACTCTGAAATGGTTGAGAATCGGACCATGGACAATATGAACTTTTTTGTTCATTTTAGGGTGAAGAATCTACTGGAGAAGTTTGTAGCACGAGTAGCAATTCACCCTGTATATATAATAATAATTAAATAAAGATCACAGGGAAAAGTAATCTCATTTATAAATCAACTTCACGATTTTAACTGGAATGAACTTTGTTGAATGCCAATATGAAATTGCCAAAAATACTAATAATTTTTTCCTCTTTAAATTAAAATTTAGTTTCACTAGATTCACTACACTAAATATATTGTCCGTGGCTGAGAAATTTTGATTTGATTCTGATTGTGATTTTGTAACTATGTTGTTATTTATCCATTCGTTGATCCTGTTTAAAAGCAAAGCTGAATAAAAGTTCCAATTGTGTTAATTAGGGAGATTAATCTGTAGTTTGAGACATAATTTTTATTTATTTATTTTTTGTACAATGGAAAAACTTGCTTTATTTAAAACTATAGTTGTGTCCCCACTATTTAATTTCAAACTGCTCATGATACTTGGATGCTTTAAAGTAACAAAAATATTACGTTAGATTAGATTTATTTACTATTTAATGAATTAATTATAAAACTGTTTTTAACATAATGTGTTCTTGTTTCAGGAGGTACACAGTCAATTCTACACTTTTTGACAGCTTGATTGAAAGAGCGGAAAAATTGCCAACGTCCTACTACACAATCGGCGGCAATGCGCCTGTCATGGCGATGCGCCTTTTCAGAGAGGGCTGCCAGGTCATACTAGCCTCGACTATTTCAGAAAAACACAGAAATAACATACCAAAAGGAATTAAAGGTAAACAAAAAAAAATTATAAAAGATAAAAACGAACAATTAATGATAATTCTTTTTTTTTAAATTTCTTTGTGTTGAAATGATTTAATTATTTTATAACTGCAAATTATTGTCATGTTAATATAACTTGTATGAATAAACCTTACCCATTGTTACATTTGATTAATTAATTCTTTTATTATAAATATTTAATTATTTCTTCTTTTTGTTTAAATTAACAATTAAGATCATATTAATTTCTCATGGGCATTCATAAATGTTTGATTTTTTTGCTATTTCACAATAATTAGCTCATACATAATATAAGCAAATTACCTGTACATAAATATGATTTTAAAAAATCAGTTTTTTTAAATCTACATTTTATTTGAACAATTTTATCAGCAATAAAGTCGTTAAAAATTTGATGAAGTTGGCTAAAAATTCAGAAACAAGATATAATTATCTAACCAAAGATAACTGTGATGAGCTTGTAGTAATTTTAGAAAAAAAGTCTTATCAACCATACAATTTCATTTTAATTAATATTTCATGGATTATGTTGTCATTTTTCAAAAGTCTTTAAAACAACAAAAACATTGCTCATTGTTTTATTTGCTCAATTATTTATTTAAAAAAGCTTCTTAAACCTTTATTACTAAAATAATACGTACATATATTAATATTGAAATAATAAAATTTTATATGTTTGTGGCAGTATATCAGCATATTTCCATAAATGAAATTAGATGGATAGTTTAAAAACAACAATTAATATTTATTTTTAGAGATTTTTTTGTTGATTAATTTTTTTTAATGCAATTTAATGTTGCATGACTAGTGTGAGATGTAACCTGTGTGTTTCATAGTTGTCGGAGAAGCCGTGAAACGTGATGATATTCATTTAATATTGGAATATAAATCTGGAGAAAATTGGGGACCTTACAAAGCTCCAAGGGCCAACCGGTAATTGCTGTATTGTTACATTTATATTTTTGTTTTACTTTTTTATCTTATCTTCGTTTAGTGTAACTAGACTGATATTGCAACATCACAGGACAATTTAAAGATAATTTTTGTAAATGCTTGCATGTTTATTAACCAATTAATTGTTGATTTAAACGACAAAATATTAGATTCACAGAAAACAATTATTTGTAATACAAAGTTATTTAGCCTGTAGTCTGTTAACTTTTCAATTTAAATTTAAATTTTTGGAAAAATTTAATTTTACTTGTATCCATTATTTTTTTGTCAAAACTTGGAATTTTATGGCACCATGTTTAACCACAAGTTTCAAAATGAGACCATAAAAAACTTATATGTATCAAATAGAGTATATACGGTATATACTAAATGTTTGCCTGTTGTTAGTCTCAATCCTTTTTATCTGCAGCTACTGAAGTCAGCAATCAGATTATCCTGTCTTGTAAGTCCATTGCCATGTTGTAACTAGCTTTTATTTTATAATTTAAAGGCATTTTCCTTCTGACAAAGAGTGGGCCGATTTGTTATGAATGAGCACTTAAAGTAAATATTGTACCATAAAATTTTTCTTAGAATATTGTTTTTTACTTGTCATTTTTGAATTTTGATAAATGAAATTTGAAATTAATTTAAATTTGTATTTTGTCTAGGTATATTCTTCACAATGATGTCCACAATCCTGCATTGAAAACTCTTGAATATTTGGACGACCCTATAAAATCGTGGAAACCAGATCTTTTCGTCGTAAGCGGGCTGCAACTTATGGACAATTTTGTATATCCTGAAGGTACTTTTGTCTTAATTTCATGAACACATTTGATCGTGCTGATCGTCAATGATGGCATCAGGTTTTAGGACGGAGAAAATTAAAAGAATACACGACCAAATACAATCCCTTCCGAAATCGACTAAAGTGCACTTTGAAATGGCGTCTTTTACCGAATTAGCTTTACTGATGGACATGAAGAACTACGTAATACCTTTCTCTGATTCTCTTGGCATGAATGAACAGGAATTGGCCAACTTATACAGTATATATCAATATGGAAATATAAGTTTGGTGACAGATTCTACACCGCGAGTTGGCATTGTTTTGGACCAAATGAGATATATTTTTAAGTGAGTTCATTAATTCTTTCTATTTTTTTTTCCAATAATTCCCCAAATATAATTTCAGAAAAATAAGAAAGACAAACACAATAGTACCTAATAGCAAGATCTTGTCCAGAATACATATTCATACTCTCGCTTATCAAGCAATAATGACGGAGATCAATTCAAATTGGAAACATACTGAAATCGCCGCTGCTAAAGCGTCCCTTACAGCATTCAGGCACACTTGTGCATCGTCTGAGGTTTGTTCTACAATTTTAGCACATTACTTTATCTACATTTTTGTATGTTCAAGGTGGATGCAAATAAAGCTGCAGTGTTGATGGATGAGAGCTTTTCCCGTTCTGTCTTGAAAAGCGACTCGGGCAGAATCGAATTGGAGCCTTCGCATCCAGTGCCTTGTTGGAAGGAGGGAAACGTTCTTGTATGTGTCGCAGCTGGAGTCGTGTGCACAAATGTTGAACAGACTGCTGGTGGAGGTGACAACATTTCGGCCGCAGCATTGGCTATTCAACTTTGGTAAAATTTTGCCGCCTAGTTAAAATTAAACATTTGTAATATTTTTTGTTTGTTTTTCAGATAAATTAATGTTAATAAATCCACTGTACCGTTGATCCATTGCATTTATTAAGGGCCTGTATTTATATGTGTTCTACAAAACCCTAAGACTTTTAAATGTAAATTTGAATTATTTTGTTTAATTATTCTAGGATTTCAATATTTTTTTGGACAACTTTTTTCCATTATCCATCTAGTCTTTATAATTACTCAACCAGAAACATGCTATTTTCTTAGCACAATAAGAATTATAAAGTCATTCCTATTTAAAATATTTAATGTGATACATTATTGATGTTTACCAAGTTAGAAACAATGTTGTTTTTAGAAATTAATATTACAATTAATAGTATCAAAGAAATTGACTGTTAGATCTGTGGTTCTTTTTGAAAGGTATGTAATGTTTTTTTTAGAACCAGTAAAAATTGTTACTCGAATGTGTGACCATGTTGGATTGCTAGTACTCAAGGTTTTGATAATTGTTCTTTTAATTTTATTAGGATTTTTTGGGCATTTATTATTTAAGTCTGTTAAATTTGACTTACCGCATTTTTGACTGGATGGGATCAATTTTCACTTTTTTTGTTTGTTTAATTAAATAGGCTAAACAATTAAAAATTAATAATAGACAAATAAATCTATTTTTCTGAGAAAGCTGTTTATCTTTATTAATCCTGTTTATATTGATGTTTTAAGTCTGCTGTATATAAAACTTTGATACTTATCAAATATACAGATACAGATGGCTCAAAAAAACAAATGAAACGGATCAGGCATTTTCTGTATAAGCCCAAAATATGAGCAGTCGAATTCTTTAAAGTACACCTCAGTCTTTCAAGCTGAAATGCATACCATCAATGCTTCTAGCTTAGAAAATTTTAAAATACATCGCACTGACAATCCTCATAACTTCAGAAAGCCAAGTGTTTAACAAAAACATCACAACTAAATTAATGAGTGCATCCAAAATCTCCAAAACCTGGGAAAATGCAACAACTTGATGATGATAACTAGCAAGTGGAGGATCTGCAAGTTATGTTAAAGCAACTCTCACTAAGACTGGCAAGCAGTTAAGAGGGCTAAACTCAAAGGAGTGATACGACTATATACTGGCACTGGAAAACAGCTACCCATGTTTGAATACAAAGCAACTGCTCAATGGAGATGTAACCCGGGATACAAAGAAAACCAAGGGAAAGGAATTGTAACAAGGACAGTAAGTGACCTAATACTTCTTAAGAGAAGAACTGAATCACTTGAACTGAACTGAGGAACTAGGAAAAGTACAAGCCAGAAGGCTGCAGTGCTTGTGGGGCTTAAAATCTCCACTTCCTAAAGAATTTACATCATCATCAACGTTTCTAATACATATGTCCTTGACATTATTTCTGATTTCATTATCAGACTTTGATATTTTAATTATATATTTAAAAAAGAACAGGGTAAGGCTATATAATATAAGACAATTAATTAAGGTTTTTAGTTGAGATGAAAAAAAGTTAATGGCACGAGAGGGATTCGAACCCACGACCTTCGGCTAGATACGCCGCTGNGTGGATCGAGGTCACGATAGCTCAGGTAGTAGAGCAGCGGCGTATCTAGCCGAAGGTCGTGGGTTCGAATCCCTCTCGTGCCATTAACTTTTCTTCATCTCAACTAAAAACCTTAATTAATTGTCTTGTATTAATTGGTCAAGCGGACCACGAAAATAGTGAATTAGCTATATAATATATTCCTGCCATGTACGGGAGAATCTTCAGACTACCCATTGTAAGGACATGATGGCTGTTCGGTTTTGGATGAATATGTGAGAATTTGCACATCAGGATGATTGGAAATGATAAAATTATGGATATATTATATTTCACACCTAAACACAATATTACATAATAATGCAGATTTTATTTTTATTCAAATTTTGAAAGAAAATACCAAGAACCGATGCTGTGAATTGAATCAGAGGAAGTCGCATAGCAAATATTTGAATCAGACCCCTAATAATCTTGGCCCATTTTACCTAATTTATTTCCTGAAGTGTTTATTTATTTAAGATTTCATAATTTTTATTTTTTATTTTTAGGATAGTTTTTGTTTTAGTTTTTTGAATATTGGCTCCTTTTTGCTCTGGCAAAACTGAAGTTGAACCTTGATGAAACCTCTTAGGGTCTAAAAAAATAAATACAAAGTTTCAACTCATCCCCCTGCAATGTCTGTTTATCAGTGAAACAAAAAAAATCAACCCTCTGCTGCGTTTTTTCTAAAATTTCCAATTAATATGACCTACCCTCTAATGATCACTATGAGCGATTCAGACAGGGAAGCGGGTACGATAGACAAAAATTGTCTTATTTCACTACAGAGCGATTGGAATTTGGCTTTAAAGTAAGTAAAACCATGTGTATTGAGTTGTCAAAAACGATGACACTGTTTAAAATGAAGATTTGATTTTTATGCAATGATAACTTTACAGTAAGAAGTAATTTATGAAGTTGTCGACCAAACGTGAAGACAATTTCTTACAGTTTTACCCTTAAACGAGGTAGTTCCTTTAAATAAGAGGCGAAAACCTTTCAGCAACTCTGTCTCTTAGAAAAATTCTGCTTGGCCATGTGCACGATGCTATGTAGATAAAGCTGAGGTTTAAAAATAACTAGCTTTATGCAAACGTCTTCAGGTCAATGATACCTACAGGTGAGCTCTTCAGTCGGGACCAAAAAAATTAATTATCAAAAAGATGGTCTGTCTGAGTATAAAAGAGACATGGGAACTACATCAACTGCTGCCCTAAACCCTGTCACATCTAACGTACATTCAGATATATGTTTAGGGTTCAGCTCCTCGTGATGTTTCTGACAAACCCACCCTGCTTGCATATGCAAATAACATATATTCAGACATTCATTCATTTAGTCTGGGAGAAGTAAGGTAAATCACATATAAGCTCATACAAGGCCAAACAATTAAAACTTAAAATGGAAGTTTGAAAATATGCAGTGGTTTATATGCCCATGGACATCATGACTCCCTGACTATATGGCACAAAGACAAAAATTTAGGGTTGATGTGCCATTTTCTTTTGGAAAATTGGCCATGATTTTAGCTTGAAATAGGGCTTTTTGCCAAAGAGATTTAGGTATAAGGCTGGAAATAGGCAGAAATATTTCATTCTACACTGATAACCAAATGCTGCTCAAAAGACTACTGAGATAAAATACACAGTGTGGCATTGTCTGAGTGCACTCGGTGAATAGAAATTAAGAACCTATTATCTCTTATCTCCCAGGGCACGCAAATCCACAAGTTAGCAAAGACACTGACAACTAGCAGGGTTGGTTCGTCAGCAACATTGCCAGGAGCTGAACCCTAAAAAAGGTGGGTGACTGAATTGAGTTAAAGACCTGCAGCTGGAGTACAGTGACAGGTAAAAGACATCGTAAAACCTGCTTTTGCAAAGTTGGAGATTTAAGACTATTAAATATTTTTTTTACTCAAAGAGTTTATGAAAATACCAAATTGCAATAAATATTCTATGTAGGTCTACCAAGAACTGAAAGAGAAAGCCACAATACATATTATTTGGTACTGTGATTGACTAATAAGAAGCTCTACTCATGAGGAATGAAAAGCTCAGTCCATCAATCATAACTGTGAAGCGAGGAGAATAAAATAAACCTGAAGTTAGATAGTGATCAACAATATAGCTAGTTCTGTTTGATAGTTGCAGGACAAAAGACTCTTCAATCAATAAGTCTACAATAAAAAATCTTCCATTCGCATATTTCTGTGTTTGGATCTGGGCCATTCATTAACTTTAAGTTATGCTTTCTGCTGGCGTTTAAATGCCTTACCAGAACCAAAGCCAATTATTAAATAGAAGTTTCTATTGAATAGATCGATCAGTGGGCTAAGGTTGTATAATGGTACCAAATTGTTAGAATATTTTCTTTGCTGAATTTACAGCAATAAAATTATTGCTTTTATAATCATCATTGTTTCAAATGGATTGCATTGAGATAATTTGCACAATAAGCAACCACTCAGTTATTCTTGCTGTCATGTGTATACAGTTAGAATGTTGAATTTTGAAATATTTTTGGTAAGTTTTGAATGGTTGCTAATGTTGTTGGCTTGGGAACTTCTATTTTGAATTGAGGACCAAATTAGTCCTGAGATTTTCATTAATATTTCTCATATACATTATTGGACTTCGTGGTTGCCACGATTGGTAGTACAGCTTACATGGAATAGTACAGAAACTATTATTCTTAGATTTTTTTTAAAGAAAGTATATTAACCTTCGGGGTACCGAGTTTTTAGAAAAAAGTCCATTTTGTAAGTATGTTGAGTCAAGCAGGGCTGCTGGATTTGAACTTGGGATCGTTACCTTACGGTGATAATAGAAGAAGGGTTTGAATTGTAATTTCTGCTTAAAGCATGACTTTCATGTTGCTGCTATACATGCTGCAATATCAGGATATGTATATACATGTAGAAAGGAGCAAAATTGCATTTATAAAAGAAAACATCATTAATACCACAATTGTATTTATGTCATTAGTACGCAATGCTATCAATTTTTATATATATTTGGTTTTGTCTCAATTACATGTTTTTTATTAGAAACATTGGCGAGGAAGTGTGGGTAACTTGGAAATCAGAAGGGAACCCGACACTCCATGGTACGATTAAAAGGATCAACGATTCTAGTGACTGCCACACTTCAATCGGAACCAGCAATGGTTTTAAAGTGGTTCATTTGAAGGGAAATATGATTCAAGTAGGGCACTGCATGTCCAGCCGCTCAACAATATTTGTAGCGCCTTCGCAGTATGTCACGTCGGTGCACGAAAAAAAAAGTGTAAGTGTATGACTGACTTAGCTGAAATATTTACTTACAATTTTAATTGTTGCAGATCAGTTCTGTTGCTGTGAATGCTGATGGTTTAGTGGTTTCTGCAATAGGCGAGAAAATGGTAGTCTGGGATACAAAAACAGAAGAAAAGAACGTGAGTAGTTTATACATTTAATTATTTACTCTTGACTTTACTAATCTTATGTTGTTCAGCTCCTTTTAGAGGGCCACTTGGCGGATATTTACAAGTGTAAATATTTTCCATCCGGAAAAGTTATAATTTCCTGTGGAAGTGATATGCTGTTAAAAATTTGGTGCCCGTTCACAGGAAGGTGTGCTGTTACCCTGTCTGGTCATAAACTAGCTGTGACTGACATTGATTTTATCAGTCGTGGGAAAAACATTGTATCAGTAAGCAAGTGAGACTTAGCCGTCATGAATCAAGTCCGATAAACTAAAACAAAACAATAATAAATATGTTTTAACAGAGACGGTACGGTAAAACTGTGGAATTGTGGTGATGGCTCATGTATTGCGGATGTTGCCCAGGCTTCATCAGTGATTAATTGCTGTGAAGTTATACAATCACCCCCTGAATTGAAATTAAACGAACCTCCAAATTACTTACGTAAGATAACATATAAATACAGTTTTTGAAATAACTTAGATTTTTTTTTTAGATGAAAAAGAAGTTCTCACAGAGGGAAAAGTCGTTTTATTTGGCTGTGAAGATGGCACGGTGAGTTGCTCAGCAGTGAAAAGCCGTTCAAGGATCAACACATGGAGATTTGACAGCCCCGTTAATTGCCTGACATACGTAGGGGGCAACAAATTTGTCATCGGATGCCAGAATGGAACTATTGCTATGTTTAAGCTTTCATCCCAAAGCACTACGCCACTGAGGAGTTGGAAAGAATCGCACAGTGCTGTGTTGTCTCTGTTGAATTTTAAAGATACCGGATTCATAGCTTCAAGAGCGGATGGAACCGTATCTTTCTCATTTATCAACAGCACATCTGTAGCGATTTCTCTTACGGGATCAAATTTTGATCCAGTTAACTGCCTAGCATTCGATGGCAACAATGTATATACATGCTGCAGGGATAGCTTTGTTAGAAAGTACTCAGTTGCAAAGATTATTGATGATGTTGCTCATAATATACTATAAATATATTCTGTAATTTTTACACTTCTTTTGCTTCAATCCATTCATAGTTTTTACTAATTAATTAAGATTTATAGATTAAATTAATATATATTTTCTATCTTGTACCTTTACAAATTTATGGTTTTGTTAAGGGTTGAGTGATATCTTAAAATTTAAAAACACGATAATGAATTTTTTTTCGATGAATTTTTCATTTCTGGCAGGAAAAAAAATGAGAAATAGCTATGACCATACTCAAAACTAGTAATGTTAATATATTATAAAGGAAAGTGTTTATAAACGTTTAATGGTTAAATTATCTCGTCAAACAGTTATTGATATTGACGTCAATTCTTTGAAATACTGTTCTTGAAACTATAAGAAAAACAAACAGATTGAATACTAAAATGTTATCTGCTACTGGAGCAGATACCAAAAACTATCCTGATCATTTAACAATTGGAACGTTCCTCCTTATTGTCAGGCTCGATTGTATTTTAATTAAACGGAATTGAATTGACATGGCAAGCGATATTTGATCGGGATTTATGTATAATTCTACCTCTGTGATTTTTTCCCACCAATTCAAATTGAATTCGGGATCTTGAAAGGGGGCTTTAGTAAATGTTGATTAAAGCGTTAGATAACTATTTAAAAGATAACCTAGGGTCAAGGGTGTCTGCCCTGATATTTGGATGAATGATTCACTTGTAATAAGACCGTTTAGTGTAAAGTTGTCAGGCATTAAGTGAAAAGTGGTTAAAATATAGTGTCTGTGGGGAGTTTTAAAGAGAGGCGCTAAGGATCGAAAGAAAAATTATGCTAAACTTTTTATGAAATTACAAGAGAAGAAATGAAGCTTCTTCCGATTGGTAAGTGATATTAAGAAACGATGAGACGTCACACTATATTTTGCATTACTGAATCAGATTATATAAAATGTACAAGAAACTCGTAGAATAAAAAAAATTACATTTATTAACTAATGCAAAAACAAACATCTTTAGTGAAAATCTAAAGAAAAAGAGATAATTTCATTTAAAAAAAGTACTTTGCCCAAAGTTTATATGTATGTGTTGTTAAAACATTATTTGATATTATGAAACTAAGTTTTTTGGGCCAACAAATATTTTGCAAGAAATTAGACATACTTAAAAATTTCACATGTTTTAACAAACACTAACCATATTTGGAAATAATTAACAAGTATTATATTTAAACAACAATGAAATTGCTTTTTTATTAATAAATAACTAAAGATAATAATACAAACGGTGCGTTAGAGCAAGAAGTTCCAAATAGAAAGAAAATACCATTAACCATTGTATGAATTTAGAAATGATGTCATTGTTATGTAACGGGAGAATTTTTTACAGTTTCACACCACGCTTCTCTTACCACTAAGATTATTGTATTTATAATATTTTTAAATATTATAAAAGAAATAGAAAAATATAAGTGTTGATTTCTTTATGATATTTGGCGTTTTATTCTGCTTGAAAGGCTGTGGTTTTCTCCAAATAAACCAGTTTCATCATTTCTATCTTCTTTTTATATCTAAATCACATTTTCCTTGCCTTTGCATTTAAACTGTATTATTTCAAAAGTAAATTACATAAGAATGATAAACCTCGGGTAATGTTATATTAGATCATTACAACAAATGGTACAGTTTAAATGGTCGGCGTAAAACGAAGAACGTTTATATTTCAGGTGTTTTAAGCTGTTGTCTGATAGTAGTCCTTGGTCAGAGAAATTCACTTTTTCCTGAAAACAAGAAGCTCTCTTACTTTTGGGAATCAGGAATCTGGTCGGGCATTATTTTGCCATCAACATTAATATCAAGTTGGGCACTTAATGCTACCGTTGAGGTTCAACAAGTCGATGCGAACAGGACGCAGTTTAAAGTATGCGGTTTTATTATTTAGCATTATAGCACAGACTTGTCAAAACAATATTCTCTCAGATTTCAGGAATCAAATCAGACCATGAATTTCTAGATGTAACATCTTTAGAACTGCCATTTTATGGCACGTATGTTTCTGGAAACCTTGAGGCTTTAGAAGTCACTCAAGGTGATGAACTATGGTCGGTTAATATGAAAAGAGCTTTACTGTCTCTTTTCCAAGTAAGACTGAGTGCTTTGAATACACCCGTACTCATTGAAAAAGAGGTGAGGATTTTAAAATAATTTCAATGATACAACTTGTAATAAACTGTATTCTAGGTTGGCCTGTATGGAAAGTGCAATGTAGAGTATTCGTTCAGTAAAATTAATTCCGAAACTGTCAAAATAAGAAAGAGTATAGATTTTGACTCATGTGAAAATTATCCGTTTGTAAACCAAGCGAACTGTCCTTTAATGGGATGTCCGAGCAGTTATCAGGTAGTTCCTAAGCTAGGCCCACTTCAAACAAATTGAACAATAAATTAAATTATCAATTTTTATAGAAAATGGTAGTTTCACATAGTGAAAGAGACTACTTGGTGACACCACAGCAAGATGTCTTTATTCAAAATATTTCATCGATTGGAAGAATATTGGTTCAGCCTTATGAATCCAGTGCAGAGGCTCATTATGCCAAAATGAGGTAAATTAAATTCACTTATAAATGCACAAACGAGAAAGTATTAAAAAAAAATCGTTGATATTAGTCAATCGATTACAATTCAATCAGTAACCAATCGGGTTGAATCCACATTGCCTGAATTGAAAAGTGTGAACCTTGAGTATGAAATTCCTGAATTGGATCCTACCAACGGTAAAGAACCTCATAACAGGACCGAGTTAGTGTTAGAGGTATTGAAACTATAAGCTAACCAACTGACATAACCCTAATGGTTTTTAATAAAATATAGATATATAATCTGCTCGGTGAGCTGGGCGACAGTCTATCTAGCTGGGAGGTTGGCGTAAAAGGCCTGGACAATCAGACATCGTTCTATATTCTCGACCTCATGTGGTGGCTACAGATGGAAGATTGGGAACAACTATACAACAGCGTTTCAGTAGGAACAAGCTATCGCCAAGAGACGATACAGTGAGCCTTATTAACATTAGATTCATATTACTTTTTGTATATACTTTGAATAATTCACTTATAACTATATTTTAATAATTTTGTGTTTCAATAGCTAATTACAATGTTCAGTAAATTTATCTCATTAGTTATTTTACTTTAAACATCAATAAGGGTAAAAAAAATTGGTGAATAATGATTAAAATTTGCAACCTGAGAAATTCAACAATATTTAAGTAAATTTGATAAAATAAGCCAATTAAATTTATTTTTCAACATCTTGCAGGCATTTATTTTGGGATTTAGTCCCTCATGTAGGATCAGAACCAGCGGTTTTGTTCATAATCGATTTGGTCAAGACTTCTAGGATCAAAGGATTCTCAGCTGGTAGACTGTTAGTCAGTTTTCCATTTTATCTTAAAGTTGATTCTGAAGAATTCCTCACAAAATGCGAAGTAATAATTTTGGAAATATTTTCAAATAAAAACACTTAAATAAACTAATTTTCACAGGATTTATTGAGGCTGCACAATTCAATAGCAGATGATGTGAGAAATTCAGCAATCCTTACATTCGCCTCGATAATCAACAAGATTTGTCAGACCAATTGCAAACAGGACACCTTTGACAGATATGCAAAATATTATCTCGACAAATTTACAAGTAGATAAATAAACATAATAAACCTATTGAATTAATTGTTTAATTATTCGGTGTTTAGGTAGCACAACATATGAACAAAAAATGTTGTACCTACAAGGATTGAACAACATTGAACTCGGCCATGTTCTGGATTTCCTAACTCCAGTAATAACTGGCAAAGAAAGCTCAGATAATAATATAAGATTCATAGCAGTTTGGACCACGTTACAAAGCATAAACACAAACCCTAGCAAAGTAATCGATCAAAGGAAAAATAAAGCAATACAATTACACAATAAACAATTTATTCTTTCAGGTATATGACGTTTATTGGCCTGTGTTTAGCAATAAATCAGAAACTCTTGAATTAAGGGCAGCAGCCCTTACGCTTTTGCTAATGTCAAACCCTTCGACATCGAGATTTTTGTCAATTTATTGGTTTATGCAGGGCGAGACTTGTGAACAGTTGTACAATTTTTACTACACTTCAATACAATCACTTGCTGTTACTAATTTCCCGTGCTATGCTAAAATGTAAGTATGTTGTTAATAAAGTTACCATTAAGTTGTTAAACACTTAATTAATCTTAGAGCAAGGGAAGCAAAGAAGATCTCCCGATTTGTCCCAGCAAAATCACGAATCTGGGCGACAGGCAATTATATTTTAGATTATGAAGATCCCGAAAGAGCCAATGGAGGCTTGTTGCAGACCTTGTTGATAGCAAGTGAACAGACAGGACTTCCAAATGTCTTTATATTTCTTGTTGAACAACATTCTTTGGGCCATTCAAGAAGTTACTTAGTAAATACAAATCAAATCAAAAAGATACACTTCACTTTTTTTTATATTCTAACTTTGATTTTCTGCAGCTGCATTTAAAAGTTGGAGGTCTGGCATCAGAACTTTGCAACGAATTTGATAAAATTTCTAAGAGCAATTATGGAGGGGATAAAATCTCAAAAGTACTTCAAATCCTGAACAACATGAATGTCCCGCTTAAAAAGGCTGAGGATCTCCACTTAGAAGTCATTTTAAAAGTAGATAGAAGAACAGTTTTCTCACGGCACTTGAACAAAACAACTTTTACATCTTGGACAGAGAGTAAATTATTTTTAATTTGCGATATTGTGTTAATTTAAATGTTTTATTTATTTATTTTTCAACAGCTACAAAGAAATTGAGTTCACTTTATTTTGAATTCAGTATCAACTATCAAAATCTCAATTTCCCAACTATCATAACAAAAACAATCGCCTCTGACATGGGAACACCGGCACTAATGCAAATTAGATCAGCAAGCTTGATGTCGGCAAGGGGCAGCGTCAGTCAGGAAAATGAAGGCAGGGCTAGAAATGCTGAAATCGATTTGAGGTACAAAATGGCGCAAATATAATAAAAACCTTTATTAAACTTTTTTTCTTTACCAGATATTCTTGGAACGGCGTTACAGGGCTGAAAATGTACAATCCGCTCAGCAATAAATGGCACGGTGCAGAAAGATGTAGGAATCTTCACATCCGTCTTCCTTTCGCTACACAGTTGATAATAGAGATTGCAAAATCGGTGTTCAAAGCTACGGCAGTTAGGCACAGAGGTAAAAGCACAAAAAAAAGTGATTTTTCTATTTTAAAAATACAGTAATTAACTGGTTTTTCATAAATCTTCGGTTAATGTTCTAGAATAATTATCTAAATTAAATTAATCGTTATTCACAGATTTTGTAACTGGTACAAGGTTGGGTCTGGTATGGCATGCTTCTTCGAGGCTGGTTACGAGAAAGCCTACTATAAAAATGTATCCAAATATCAGTGATGTAAGTGTTTGAAAAATTAAAGCAAACTGTGTGAGTTTTAATTCGATTTTTTTTTTAAACAGGAGTGGACTCTGGATTCTGAGGACCTAGGTGCTAGGCTAGGGGCTAGTGTTTTTGACTGTCCACATCCTGATACTATCCCAGATGCTCTTAACTTACTTAAAAAAGCATTTTTAACTAATCATAAAAATTATAAGTATGTTTTTTCTTTTATTGTAAGCATGCTTCCTAAAATTGTTTCAAATTATTTTAGCATGGTGCCTGGAGGTGTTGTTCTTCTTGGTTTACTTTCCTTGAAACACCAACTTCACTTTCAGCCTCATGGGAACAATTGTGGTGTTATGTTATATTTCACACCTTTACTCACACAGGTATTAATTTAGTTTGAAATTTAACTTACAGCATGGTATCAATTGTTAAACACTTTTCAGGTGGAGCCAGTTTTAGAATCTAAAGGAAATATGCTGAAACTGTCGATTACGAGGAAGGACGGGATATTATGGGAGATTCAAGCTGGATCAAAGAGATTAAATGACGGGAATAAGGAATTTACATTTAAACTGTATAGAACTCCAAGCGTGAGTGTGACTGTGGGGCATATTTGGCGTGTCATACAACTAGAAGGGGCTTTTATCGTTCCATCGAGAATGTCTGGTGTATTCCATCCACCCGCCGCTCTGACAGGATACGCTTTCGTCTCATGGGGTGATGCAGCCCTTAGTCATTCTGACAAAGCATCGATGCTTGATCTAAAAATCGTACCAGGTCACAATGACACCGGAGGTGCTTTCTGTGAGGGTTACCACCCAAGGTGCTTACAAGCAAGTAGTGATCTTGCAGCAAGGCAAACCGCAACACTTCAATATACTAATGTATATATATTTAGTGTATTTTGTTGAACGGTTTAAAAAACAAAACAAAAAAACTTTAAATTACAGCTGCCGACTTGGCTTAAGATGGCTGCACACGCTCTCTTCCCTGAGCATGTTCAAACCGAAGGCACTCACACTCAAGTAACATTTGATTACCCTGTCGCACTTTTACCATGGAATACAAAAGGTAAAATGCAAGTCAAAAATATAGGAATTTGTAAACTTTTATTAATTTGTTTTAGGACTGTGTGCTCTCAATGATGAAACTGTTCTGACATTAGATAATGTGACAATGTCTATGTCCCTCCATTCTTGCTACTCACTCGCTATCGCTGATTGTTCAAAAAACACTAGTTTCGCTATTGAAATCAAAAAGTCTGAAAAATTCATAGTAAGTTGTTTGTATTTGGTCAAATACAAGTGTATACTTGGTTTATTCTTTTCCAGGGTGTTCGTGTTCATAGTGGTATCAACACAGTGGAACTTTTACAAAACATGAATGAAACAATTGTAATCAACGTCAATGACAATGAAGTGGAATATACCAAACCAGATTACCAGCTTGTTCACGATAAAAAAACAGAAATAAGGTATTTCATTTTTGCATATAATTTCTTCTCAAACATAACTTTTAAAACATTTTAGCATAAGAAGACGACCACAAGGAATTCTAGAAGTTGAACTGCATACAGGCGTCGTTCTACAACATTACAACACTACCGTTGTTATACTCGTACCAGCAGTGTTCCGAGGCTACACATGTGGCCTTTGTGGAAATTTCAACGGAGACACTTACAACGAACCGAGCATTCTTTACACAAACTGTGATGTTGATGGTAACATATAAAGAACTCGAGCAGAAAACTTTGTGATTTCATGACAAAGGAATTACACTTAATATTAATAAATGTTAAGTTCAATAATAAAATGAGTGTGTATATTATTTTGTAAATAGGTTAATTAAATGAACTTTAAATAGTGTCAATAAATATCCTTTTTCTAATGGCTCTTGTTTTGTGATACCTGAAGAAAAGTGATGTTTAAAAAACAAAACAAATATTATTTGCCTAATATTAAGTATTTAAGTAATACCTAAAACAAACATTGTAATAATTCGATATTGAAGGAAATATATAGAAAGGCTATAAGCATTCTGAGAAAGAAATTTTTCCCATAAAACAAACTGTTCAGTAGTGATAAAAAGTTCTTACTTTTTATTTTTATTGTGGTGTAAATCGTGAACTGGAGTTACCCCTGAACACTGCAGCTTGTACCGGTTATTGTACTCCTTCCTGGCTCCATTTTTGGGAGCTCACAATACATGTGTGAATTGAGTGCCAGAGTGCTAGTACTCTTCTGTCGAACCCACAATAGCTAGATCTACTAGCTGAGAGTCTGATGCCTTAACCATTTGGCTCCTGAAATCCCCTATAAACTTTCTTCGTAGTACCTGGATTTTTTTTAAAGGTGAAAACTGAAATACACAATCTTTCTTTATTAGTAGAGATATGATGCTCCTTCATTCACTTTTCTCCAGGAAGGTATATGATTATGATGTCCTACTTATGCATAAGAAAAAAAAAATTATGATCTAAAGCCACTAATATATATTTGATTAATAAGATGATGGGTAGAAAATAAAGGTATTTTCCACAATAGCCTGTTGTGGAAAACTCAATATATTATGTTGTTTCGCAAAATTAGGATGGACTCTATAAAAAAATCTGATTAATCAATATTATCTTTTTCTGAGAGATCAACCCACAATATACAGATGATGAGGAATAGTATTGAATAGACTGTGACCCTAATTGGATCCTCTCCCTCATCATAATAGAATCTTCTATTAAATTTTGCTAAAAAATACTTTAAAAGGTAGTTCTGATAAATAAAATGAGAGCTGTGAGAGCTGTTACAGTAGATAAAATATATTTTGGTCTTAAATTTACAGTGGTTAAAGATTGCTAAATTGGAACAATGCTGTTTTTTAACTGACCCAACTGGATCTTATTTAGGAACTGAGCTGCTTTTGGTGAGAAGTTTCCAGTCGGATGTAAATTATTCCTTAGCTCATCTAATTTCTCAGCGACACTCTGGTACTTGAATATCGCCCAGAGAAAATCCCATACCGAGAATTCAGGCCAAAGAACTCCAGTGAAATGAAGATAACTGCATGAGCTCTAAAACCAAATGATTTATGTAGTTTATGGTTTTGCGTGTATTAAATTAGTTTTTAAAAAGAACACTATTTATTACACAGCAATGCAATACAAAACTGGAATAACCAATTCCAATTAGGGATGGTTAGGGAATCTTCGGTCTATACTTGATGAGAGTCCGGATAGGATTAAATTAAAAATATTAATTTTAGCAAAGGATTGGGGATGTAACGAAGGAGGGGGTTTGTTGGAAGTGAACACATCCAGGTGTGATAAGAGAGGAATGTGAAGGGTTGCAACAAAAAAGGGTCGAGTGAGTATGTAACATGTATTAATAATATAAAATTATTCAAATTTACCATATATGACTAAATTCTGATTAAAAGACTACCTGCCAAAGAAGAAAGTCACTTAGCCGTGTTTCCCCTGATGTTCTAATCACTAATTCAGGATGTGGTGAATCAGCGGTGTAGAGACATCGAGAAAGCAAACTAACATTCAGGTCTTCTTCATTTAAACTACCTTCATGCAAACCTCTTAGGGAAAGATTAACTGCATTCGTTATTTCATCTTGAGCTAAATTAGAAAAAAAAATTATAAAACATTATACAAACAGAAGAAAACTACTCACCTGAGTAGGAAAATGCAATGTTTAGAATTGTTTTATTATTGTTTTTAAACATATCTTCAGCCTCTGTCATCAGTTCAGTTATGTCTTGTGGAAGTAGACTTCTATTGCCTATGATCCGTATTTTCATGCCGTATTCGTTTATGACTTCCCTGAAATGACAGAATATATAAAATTTTATTTTAAACTTGCCTTAATTTTTTTTCTGATTACTTTTCTTCCAACAGTCGTTTCAACTTCTCTCTTGATAGATTCATAAGGTCATCAACTTCTTCTTTGGTCCTCTTGTAGTTCTCTATGCTGAATGCATAAACAGTAACCTCTTTCACACCGATATCGAGACACCACTGAAGCGTCTCTGACAATTTGTCAAACCTACACAGGGAAAAAAAATTAAGGGTCATATACAATTTGAAAATTTTCATTACAAACCCCTTCGAGTGGCCCTTGACTTTCTGAATATTGACTTTCTTTGCGAACCGCCTGTTTCCGTCCATTATGAAGGCGATGTGCTGTGGTATCCTGCCACATTTTAGGATACGCAGAAGTAAAAGGCTTGGCCATGAAAGTGAACTATCTCTAATCCAGGACATAATCTACCAAAAAAAATAAAAAATAAAAATTGATATTCAAATTAATTCAACCAAGATCTAACCATTTTTTTTTCTGTGTTAAAACATTAAAAATTATATAAAGTATAATTTACAACCAATTCTTGGACAGGATGTCAGGATGTATTTTATGTTTATATGCTATTGATTAACAATATCTCATACTAATTATTGTGGAAAGTCAAAACCAAAAACTAATAATGCTGATTTTTTATTTAAAGAAAAAAAAAACAATTGTAATAAAATGTGATCATCCTGACCTTTGTATTATCGTTGTACACTTTGCTCATATTCATTTTGGCTTTTTCCATCTTTAGTGAACGTATGATGGTACAAGTAACTGAATTTACAACCAGTTTTTGAAAGAATCTGCCTTTTTCTTTTACATGCATGTGCTAACCGAAATTATCAACAATACTGTTTGTGTTAATGATTATCTATTTTAATCTAGTTTGCCAGTCCTGCCTTTCACCTAGTCTGTCTAGTTCCTTCTTAGGTTTTTATAAAGGCCACTAGACACTGCAGACTAAAATTATCGGCTAATAGTATAATCAGATTAGGTTCAAACCACACATACTAGGTCATCTAAACTGTTTCCTTAGCTGTGCACTATATCCAATATAATAAAGCAATTTCTAGAAGTGTTGGAAGTCAAAGCTACAGTGAACTGCCTTGGTCCAGTGGAGCTACAAAAGTTTATGTTCAACTCTACAAATGCATGTACATTTCATACATACGTGTACAGAGTTGAACTTATCACTTCTTGCAGTCCGCTGGTAATTCCCGGTTCGTATTTTTACAATAAATCACTGACAGACTGCAAGAATAAATATCATATTTGCTGCAGTATTTTAACATGTAATATAAAGAGGTTTACAACCATAAATGCATTTACTTTATTTTATTTGTTCAGAATTTTTTGTTAGTATCAGCCTTAAATTTGAGTAATGGCTTCATAGTTTCGAGCGTTCTAGAAAGAAAACATACAATTCTCCATAATTAAAGCCTTTATCAGAACTCAACTTTAAATATAGCCAAAAGCAAGATAAAGAATTGTGTTTTCTTCCTGCATGCCTCATGCCAGATCCTTTTAAACCAATTTTATTTTGTTTTTTTATTTAAGAAAAAATAAATAAAATCAAGTAGTAAATAATAAAATATTTTTAAATTTCAGTTTTTGTGTGCAATGCTTTGCTTTTTTTCCCCCAAAGATTACATAAACTACAAACCCATCTAACCGAAATTGGTGGATTAAATTAGATTAAAGCAGAATAAAGGTTTTTAAAAAAAATATATTTTTGGGGTAAAAAGCTGAATCATCATTGCCTTTGGAGCTTATTTCGGTTGCCTGATGACTGGAACATCCAGCTATATTGACATCTTCAGTCATTATGGGATGTGGGTCTTCACCTCTTTGGATCATTTGCCAATCCACCTTTCAGATTTTTACCAGGCATTAAATGAGACTAGTTTATGTAATGTTTTTGTTAACACTTTTATTTCAATGGTCAGCATGATTAATTAAAAATACTTATTAAAAAGACAAATCAGCAATGTAGCTCAGGTCAGTTGAGTGATGACTGGAAGGTCTGCTACATTAACATCTTTACTCATCATAGGATGGATCTTTTTAATCTAATTTTCCAGTCCTGCCTTTGACTTGACTGTAATCTCATTGTAAGAGGACTGCAACAGCTTAATAAGCCTAGTAGGTAGGATGTCCAACTCGTATTTGCAATCCTGGGTATAAATCCCAGCAGAGCCAATGGTTTTTTTAACTGAAAGTAGTATGAAAAATGAATTGTAAAGTGATCTGATCCCTCATCCGAGACACCCAATGAGTAATGGACGTAAAGCACTTCTTTAAGATAGGAATTACTTTATTGTAATTCCATTGAAGGTTTTTGTAATATGGATTTTGCAGGCATGATTTTGATAAAAAACATAAGTCTCTTTGTCTTTTTCCCGTTTTAATTTTTTTTTAAATATTGAAATTAGTATGAAAAACATATAGTAAAGTGATTAACCCCTCGTCCATGACACCCAAGGGTAGTTGGACGTTAAACCTTCCTGTACGCCAGTAATTACTTTACTTCAATCCCATTGTAAGTTTTTGTAACATGCATTTTGCTGATATGATTTTGATAGATAAAACTGAAGCGCCTTTGTATTTTACATACTATACCCTAACAACAAATAGCAAATTTGCTGTAAAGTTATATTATAAAGAATTTTTCCAGGATCATCTCTAAGAATGAGTGTCTGATTTTGTTAATTATGATTGTGTACCTGAATTGTTTACTTCCCATCCAATTTGATTATTTTTGGAGGCTAAATGAGCTTTACCTAGCTTCTCTTTGTATGAATATTTCCAGTGGAGGCAGGTTGAGCATTTGTAGGGGTTGTTCTCATTGCCCCTGAGATACATAAGTTTGCTAATCTTTGTATGCTGCCTATTGTTTGTATAGCTATTTTCTGTTGAGCTTTTGGTCCACCAGATTAATGATGCATAGGTTATTTTTGGTCTTATTACTGCCGTGTATAGCCAATGAGCCATTTTTGGTTTTAATGCCCAATAATGCCTGAAACTTACTAATGCAATACTGTTGTGTATGTGTATGTGTATCACTGTACATAGCATAATTTTTGCTTGTTGTAAAATGTAAAATAATCTTTATAAATAAAACAGTTACTAACTGACAGACAACACACAGACCAAATCGCTGGATCTAAAGGTCTGAAATTTTGATAGTGCATTTCTATAATGACACGGAGGAAAGGACTTTTTGAAATTACACCCCTATGGGGATCATATGGACAATTTTTTACCTTGTATAGACTGAAGTGAACTGAAGAAGAGAAGAATTTGAGAAATGTGACATTTTCTTACAAACCCACCGAGCTCTCTGCATCACATTAGAAAGGTACATTAAAACAAAGTCCTGTGTGGAGAAGTCATGAGTAAATGCTAGTAATGAAGCTTAAAAGCTAGTAAAAAAATGAAAAAAAAATTTTTTTTTGGGCAGAGTTTTATTTTGTTATTGTGCTGAGTTGTGGAATCGTTCAACTCAGAGATTGAGCATTAAAATAAATGATATACATACTGATAATGTAGTGAGTTTTGCACTATTACATTAAATAATTGGAAAAAAATGCAATAAACAAAAATTTGGATTGTTTTAAAATGTTATAAATGATAGTGAGCCATGTTGGGGCAATACCTTGATTCAGTACGTCATTTATTTCTTTGCCTGTTTAATTTATTGCTTTTTTTTAAATTTTATTTTATTATTAATGCATGATAATTTTACTTAGTTTATTTGTTTTATTGTATTTTGCTTTATTCCTTTACCTATCTTTTTTTATTCATTTTCATTTTTTATATTTTTTTATTCTATTTTTTTTTAAATTAATTTATTTTATTGTATACACATTGTTTTTGTTATTTTGTCTATATATATATTTAGTATATGTTTTGCTTTTATTTTTCTTGTTTTTTATTTTGTTTATATTTCTTTGAATATGTTTGTATTTGTTAGTAATTCAAACATTTTATTTAGGCATGTTGACTCATTGCTAGGGATTTCTTTTAGGCTTTTTGGGAGGTGAAATACTTCTCTGGCGGTTTTTAAAAATTGACATTCAGTTAATATATGTTCTAAGTTAATAATATTGATATGTTGCATTGTGGAGGTGTTTCTCCGTTTATAAAGTGGCTACACGCGTCTATCTGGTGTGTCTGATCCGTAGTCTGGCCAGAGTTCTTGTCTGCTTTGTCAGAAAGACAAAGTCCAACACCTGACAATTTGTTGAAGTCACAAGGAGCGGTCTCACAACTTCAAAAAATTATGAAACAACCGGTCACTAAGAAACACACCTGACACAATCTTCGACGCTTGGTAGTTCATTGTCTATGATGTACCATGCTTGTCCCCAATCTATCCATATTTTATGTGATTCTGAATATCTCCCTATTATTTTGAATATGATTATTTATTTTGATATTTCAATTTTTGGATTTGTATGAGGATGTCCTTAATGGGTTTTATGGCCAATAATGCAGACAAAGAATCTCTACTTGAAGTAATTAATTATCGTTTTTATATTTCAATGTTCGGCTGTTCAGTCATGCTCGACATCATCGGTGCAATATCATGATGATGACGGGCTAGTAGTGTTGACAAGCTTCACGTATTCAAAAACAAGTTATAACAAGGAATAAACAAAAGTCCATATTAAAATGTTAAACGTTAGGTTGATTTAAATAAATCGCTTGTTTTGAATAATTTTCAACCACTTATTATTTTTTCCTGAATAAGAAAACTTGAAATGCTATGGTACTTACGGTGTTTTTGAAATTGAGCGGAGTCAGAGGATAGCGTAAGGGGTTTCTTGTGCACGATAAAAAAAGGCGATTTTCCCCTTGAGAATCCTTTCGGAAGAGGGTTGGAAAAACTATTTTATGCTTTATGGATTTTTATGGTCAGGGGAAATCCCGTTATCAGACATCCACCGAGATGAACCTGAACAGAGCCTTACCTCGAGTGTTAATTCGGGAGGTTCCGTTCCTTCTTGCCCTAGTGTATTTTGATTACTTTCTCAATAATTGTTAACGGGCGGATCGAGAAATTCGTTAATCGTATTGAAATTCGAGTTTGGCGAGGGATTTAAGATGTGACTGGCCCGGTTAGGACTTTTCGACTGCCCGAACGGCCTGGAGGCGTTTTTGGACGGTGGCTGGTTAGTATTTCAACTTCGTAAACAAACTGGATTTTAGTTGGAAATGTCAAATGATAAGTGATGATGGCCAGCATCTCGGAGACGACTTCGGATCTGCAGACTCAGCAAGGTAGGCCAGCGTTTATTATTATTATTATTTTTTTTAAATGTGTAACTCTGCTTTTGCACCGTTACTACTTCTATACGTTTCTCTGCCAACAGAGCTCTACTTCCTCATCGCCAAATTCCTTGAGTCAGGTCCATGCAAGAAGACACTTCAGGTCAGTTAGGTTTTATAAAAACTTCAAAAATTTTCTTTCATATTCAAAACTGAACAGCTCATGTGTGCTTCCATAGGTGCTGAAAGAAGAACTGACTGAACACAAGGTGAGGTTAAAATTAGACAAATTCATCTGTTTGTTACACAATAGCATTAAATATTTATATTAAAACGCAATTAGAAACACTCATATTGTGTCATCTTCCATTTTCGCCAGTATTAAGAATATTCTGTCAGAAACTACTTTGATTTCTCAAGTAATTTGATTTGTAAATATTTGATTAAAAAAACAGTCACTCAGGCAATTCAGGAACAATAAATGGATAGATAGCTGAAAAAGGAAGGTGATTTGATCGTCTCTAGTGTCCATACTCTATAATTTTGTTTGTGAGATGTGTTTTAGTGTTTCGCCATCTTCACTGTTGATTCTGGGGATGGTTAGGGGACATTAAAGAAATAAAAATAATGAGATACCCATTATATTTAGTGGTCTATAGACCAAATTATTTCTTTCAATTAATTAATCTTTTTATGTAAGGTTTTGGTTGAAATGAAAAACAGTTAATGCCACGAGAGGGATTCGAACCCATGAGAAATGACAAAAAGGAGGGAAAATTTGAAAGGTTGTGGGTTGAGATGGGAAGTCCGAGTGGATTGAAGTCACGATAGCTCATGTAGTAGAGCAGCGGCGTATTTAGTCGAAGGTCGTGGGTTCGAATCCCGCTCGTGACACTAACTTTTTCATTTCAACCAAAACCTTACATAAAAATATTAATTAATAATGAGATAGTCGTTGCACGAATGAGTGGCACTCTGTTATATTTATGTTTTTACCTGTCCCCCTTGGAGATGCACGGACGTTTTTTCACACATGCAATTGGCAGAAAGAGTGGGAAGAGATCCTTAAGCTTTATTTCAGACAATGAAACCCCAAATCTTCAAAATTCCTCGGTTCCACCGCACACACATGATAAAAAAAAGCGTGCACAGCAATCAACAGGCTAAGACGTAATCACAGAGTTTGTGGGGTTTTTCTATATCGTACTGGAGTTAGGGAAACCCCGTTATGCTCAACTTGTCACGTCCTAAGGACTTAGAACACACGATAATGCACAGCAACAAACATTCTCGCAGAACTGTAACTTTCAATGACATGCACAGAATACAAGATATAGGAGAAGCCATTCAATTACGAATAACTGTTGGCTGTGGAGAAAATTTATAAAGCCCTCCTGAAATAAATGCATGATGTGGAGATGTCAATTTAAATTGAGGAGCGTAATTGTAAAAAAATAATAAATAAGGAAGAAATTAAAGAAGAAGTTATTAAAAAAAAGAAGAAAAAGAAAGCAGAAAAGATAGGGAGCTCTGTCTAATCACTATAATAAAATTATGACCAATTGGTAATAACAAAGGTAAAAAAAAGTATGAGTCTGGTGAGCAATATCAAAAAATGCATTTTTTATGGTTCATTTAATCTTGAAATATGGGGATGAGTTTACGAGATGAAGCTTGAGTTTGACCTTGATTTGTGCCATCCTGGCCTTTCTATTCTTTCTTGTTTTTTCTGTAAGTGTCTTTCGTTGTAGATCTGGTGGTCAGTCAGTATGGAAATGACACATCTTGCCCCAAAAACTGCCAAACAATGCCATCTCTGCTACATTTTACAGTTAGGCTTAAGCATTTGGAAGTGATGATCTTGTAGCTTGGTAACTTTAGTATGCATTTTGGAATGTCAATTTGTTTTTTTGTGTCTGGTGGTCAGGAAAGATAAGACATCCTGTCCAAATCAGTGCCATAGTATGTTATTCACTGTTGGACAAATTTAACACACCATTCAATTTATTTAGTTTAAAATTAAATCCAGTATCTTTTTATACTAGTTAAAGGTTATTAGGAGTTATCGTAGTCAAAATAAACAGTAAATAATACTTTATTTACTTCCTTTGTTTACTTTTGCACTGATTAATCCCATTTGCATTCTGCTATGCCTAAAGTTCCCCAAGCCCCCATAAACTGCTAAACAGTACCCAAGTAAGTCATTCTTACAATTTGGCTTAATGTTACAATAATACTCATTGGTTCACTCGGCTGAGTCCTGTTTTTGCCTACACTGACAGAGTATTCCGAACTTCACTGTCTTGCCTTAAATGAGGCTTGAAAAGAGGGAATTGAACAGTTTGACTACATTTTGAGATAAGTTTTTAAAAATAAATTTCCAAAATTGTTTTATAATTTTTAGTATATATAAACACAATGTTTAATGATTAAACTTATCAGATTGTTATTTTGTAGCTTGGTTTTGTCTGTCATTTTATTCTGCCTACCCTTGCTGTTTTAGTCTGTCAAATGTTTCCAGAATTGCACCAGATCCAACACTGAAGATGACAAAACAGCAAGGACAGATGCACCAAAATGATTACCAAAATACAGTTTCATCACCTCGCATGTCCTAAGAGGATATCTCACAATGAATTGTAATGATATAAAAGATCTTGACAAACGATCTTGAAAAATGAGATATACATAACTGTAAAACAAAAAATGAAGGGTTGAAACAGATAAACTAGTCTAGCCATTTCATATTTGAGTATAAAAAAATCACAATTTTGAATTAGACTTATTTCGGATTTCTTTTTCCAGATCTTGCCAAAGCGACTCGACTGGGAAGGTGAAGAACATGAGCAGTCCTTTGACGAATATGTGAGATTAATATTGTCGCTCGTACTCTGTAAGTAATCTGCATTTGTATTTTATTTTTTTTTTTGTTCAAGGAGAGTAAAAACACACACATTGGCCCATTGCATCTGTACAATATATGCAGGCGCCTTGGCATATTTTTGGACAGGGAAATCAAACCGAGTGTTCCTGGCATTAGGTCCCTTTTGGGTGTAGGGCGACAGTCACTTCTTCGCACTCGAGGTACTGATTTTATATATATATATATATTTTTTTTTTAAATTAGATTGTACACTTTTACATTAGACATAAAAAAAAGAAAATTATAAAAGATGGAAATTTCCTTGTAGAAATGTACATAGTTCAACTAATTATGAATTTTCCAGAAGTCAAAAAGTCATTGCCATTAGTCGGTTTTGTTGCCCGGAGGCATGGACGTGCAATTCAGAGCCCGCTGTATTGCTTACAGCACAACATTGGTAATAATCGTTCCAAAAAAATTACTTCAAAAATAGTGAAATAATCATTTTCATGTATAATTTTTTAAAATTCTAGTGCAAGTCCTGTATGGCAGGGAAACTTCAGGCCCTTTGAGCAGGAAACAAGCGATTGCCCCGAAGTTGTACGCAAGAACTCATCTGCTGAACAGAACACTTGGACACTTGTCAGCGGTTTATTGTTTGCTATTTGACAGGACTGGAAGATACATTATAACTGTGAGTAGTTTATTACCGTTGTACGTATTCTTTACTGTATTTTATACACAACAATCAGGGAGCTGATGATCTGCTGGTTAAAATCTGGAGTGCGATTGATGGAAGGTTGATCAGTACCTTTAGAGGTGCTTCAGCTGAAATTACCGACATAACTGTTAATGTTGAGAACACACTTCTCGCAGCTGGAAGCCTGGATAGAATGATTCGTGTTTGGTGCCTTCAATCTGGATATCCTGTCAGTACAATTAATTATATCTTCAATTTTATTATCAATTATAATTAAATCAACACTTTTATTTTATTTTTAATGTTTTTCAGGTTGCAACATTAACAGGGCATACTGGTACGGTTACTGGAGTTAACTTTTGTCCAAATCCAGTGAACGATGTACATTATCTCGTCTCTACTAGTTCTGATGGTTCTGTAGCTTTTTGGAGTTACTCTGTATTCAGTGATGGAGGAGTAATATTTCAGTGAGTTTTTAAATACATTTTTAAAACAGAATTGCTGTATTAATGTTAACAATTTATTATAGACCTAAGCCAGTTCAGTACCATGAAAAAATGAGACCAGGCCAAGCACAAATGCTGTGTGCGAAATTTTCCGTTGGAGGACTATTTCTTGCTGCAGGCAGTGCTGACCACCACGTGCGAGTTTATTCTATGTTCGGTGAAACACCGCAGAGGTATATGAGATAAATTTTGTATAGTTATGCGAATATACCTTTCATTGCAATTTTCATGTAGGATAATGGAGATGGAAAAGCATACAGATCGTGTTGATAGCATCCAGTGGGCGAATAAAAGTTTGAGGTTCATCTCAGGAAGCAAAGACGGTACAGCCATAATTTGGAATTACCAGGCTCAAAGATGGGTTGCGAAAAGGCTCTTTATGAACACCAACCTTCACAGGTAAACATCAGAATGAATATTTCAAATAAAACATGTTGTTAAAATTGTCCGTTTCAGTCTTAAGCCGACCGAAGAAGAAAGTAAGATGAAACTGAGAGTAACAATGGTTTCGTGGAGTGCCGATGACATTTTTGTAATTACTGCAGTCAACGATTATTCCTTGAAAGTCTGGTCTTCAACTACAGGCGATTTACTTAAGGTGCTCAAAGGGCACAAGGAGGAGGTTTATGTCTTGGAAAATCATCCTTTCGATCCAGTGAGTCCATTATAAGACGTGCATATCCAATGTAAGCTTACATTTCTGATTATGTTTAGGTTTTACTGAGTGCAGCACATGACGGTGTTATAATACTCTGGAATCTACTGAACGGTGAAACATTAGCCATGTACCAAAACCATATAGAAGGTCAGGGAAATGGAGCTGTTTTTGACGCAAGGTGGTCTCCTGATGGAACAATGGTTGCTGCGACAGATTCACACGGTCATCTATTGACTTTTGGCTTGTCACCTATCTCTGACAGATTTAAAGATGTAAGTAAACAAATTGCCCCTAAACTTATCAAATATATAAACATTCTAAAGAAAAAAACACAATTTGAAACTTACCATGTTTGTGTTTCAGCTTCCAAAAGAGTTATTTTTTCATACAGATTACCGTCCATTGGTACGAGATGCTTTAAATAACGTTCTTGACGAACAGACGCAAATCCCTCCACATTTGATGCCTCCTCCGTTTTTAGTCGATATCGATGGCAATCCTTATCCACCGAGGTTACAAAGATTGGTTCCTGGTAGAGAACATTGTTCGGTGGACCAGCTTATCCCTAATATAGTTTTCAATGCTGGAGGTATGTTCTTAGTATTACATAATTAAAAATTATATATAAATCTATTCAATTAGGGCAACAAGAAGTAATTCAAAATGTCTCCGAAACTGTATCAAACATTGATCAGATGATAGAAGAACTGGCAGGAATGGCATCGACGACTTCTCCGAGAACGTCTCATTCTGCTCAAGGAAGTAAGTGCACTGAATTAACAACACTGATATTTGATAATTAATGATATTATTTGTAGTAGTTTTTGGTGGTCCTGGGCTCAGGCTTCGGGGTGACATAGAAGGGGTTCGACAGTCGAGTGGAAATTGGCAAAGGGATGGAATGGATTGGAAACAGGGTGTACTCGTCATGCCCCTCAGCATATGGGCGCTGCGGACAGTGAGGGAAAAAATGTTAGTAATTTTTATACTTAATACATTTTATTTTTGTGTTAGTATCTTCACTTAAGGCAATTTTCTCTGGAAACAATATTTTTATTAAGTTGGTATTGCTTTTTATTTAATTTAAAATTAAATTATCCACCTAAAGTACTTAAGTAAAAATAAAGTAATTCCTGTAATACCCAAATTTATATATGACTCCATACTCTTTTTTGGGTTTGTGGATGGGGGGTAGGATCACTTAACCATAATTTTTTTTTGGGGGGGACTGAGGTGGCTGAGTGATTAGGGTGACCAACTCATGTTTGTCTGGTTTTGAAATTAATTGTAAAATGAATAAGTATTGAAAAGTGGGTCCTCGCTTGTGACACCCAACGGGTAGTTCAGCCCTCATTTTTGATAGGAATTACTTTACTGTTTTTACTTTTAACCATGCTTTTTTTTTCGATATCATATAAAATTGCAAGAGCAATACCAGGATTTGTCCAGGATTCCTACAAAATAAATTAATGCAAGACTAATGTGTTTATATGTACATAAATAGTTTATTAAGTTGATAAATTAACATTCGCAAATATGTGTTGGCCAGTTCACAGTACGCTGAATTGGAGCTTGAAGAGTATACAAGAGAAAGCAAAAGGGTCGCTGAAGTCATTCCTGAAATACCTGCTGCTCCTGTTAACAGGAGAAACCATAGAAGAAACATGCATTCCTACCGCACGAGGGCAGCAAGGGAACAACAGTTACAGGATGATGTAATTATTTGATTTATTCACTCAGTATATTTTTTATATAAATATTGTCTTGTACATTTTTTTAAATTTTATTTTTTTTATATTTTTTTTTTAAGGAGGCTGATGATGGGCAAGTCAGCAGTCCCAGATCTGGAAATACCAGTGATGTGACAGCACATTCTGAAGACATGCTGAGCCCATCTAGTTCTTCAGAATCTTCCAGCACTGAGTATTCTGACTGGGTGGCCGATCATGGCGTTTCTCTTGAACCGCCTCAGCGTAGTAGACGTAGGAGGAAGAGACTGCCACCACCTCCGGTACACGTTCCGACACCGCCAAGGCCGCGGAAAGCACCAGTTCCTTCAACATCGGCAGGCCCATCTACCTCAGCTTCTACCTCTTCTCCCTTAGCTTCTACCTCTTCTCCCTTTAATGCCGTGCCTTCTACTTCAACTGTAATTTTTTTTATTTTCTTTTTTTTACAAAATAAAGAGAAATTACTTTGTCGTTTATTTTCCAGGCTACTCCTGCACTGGTAGAGGTGCCAGATTTATACAGGCCTTCTGAATGGCTATCTGAAGTTATTCCAAAGAAATTTCCTTACTATCCCCAAATGGGAGACGAAGTCATGTTCTTTGCTCAAGGTTATAATGAATACCTCAAAGCTGTCTCCGACAAATCTCTTTATCAGATTGCAGAATCTCAGTACAAACCTTGGGGAAAGCTCATTCTTAAAGTAAGTAGGTTAAAATTAGTTTAAAAATTTATTAATTTCCTTTATTGTTATTTCAGGAACCAGAGTTTGTCAAAATTATTGGTATTAAGTATGAGCTAAGGCCTCCCCGTTTATGCTGTTTACGATTGGCTGTGATAAAAAACAATGGAAGAATTAGCAGTGATAGATTCACAATAAAATATCATGATATACCTGATGTTATTGACTTTTTTGTACTTAAACAAACTTATGATACAGCAATGGAAAGACAATGGAAGCCAGGTTTGTTATTGTATAAATTTATAGGTGCTGATAACTCAACATTGTAAAGTTCTTGTCAAATCATGCACTTATTCTCTTACAATTTGCTGAACAGTCTGTGTTGCAACTGTTTTCAACTTCACATTCTCGTTTTACAGGTGACAGGTTTAGAAGTATGATAGATGATGGTTGGTGGTGGGGCACGATCGAGTCCAACCAGCCTGACGCCGTGTCTGCTTTCCTTTGTCATCGTATAAAGTGGGATAACGGTGAGTCCGAAGGGATGAGCCCATGGGACATGGAACTAGTTGAAGACATTCGTAAGTTTATGTAAAATTTGGAAATTACGTTTTCTTTTTATTGCTCATGCTTCTTCCAACATCTTCCTTCCCTAACTTTCACAAGTGTGGCTACTAGGATCTTTGATGGACACATATTTTAACAGGGGAGCCTGAGCAGTACGGCGGCTCCATTCCTGTCCAGCCGGATGAGCTTTCTGCGATACTGTACCACCCAAGAGGAGACGAATGGCCTGGAGGAGATCGCGATGCAGCTTGTGCACGGATTGTTTCAAGCCTTGAGGAAGTTATGGGATTATCCATTGCTGAGCCATTTATTGCACCAGTCGATATAAACTTGTATCCTAGATATTCATATGTTGTTGAATTTCCTATTGATTTATCTACTATCAAGGTAAATTTTTTTCCAGTTAGTATGATTTATTTATTTATTTTTGTTTGTTAAAGAGATAAACAATTTTAGGCTCGGTTTGAGAATAAATTTTATCGAAGAGTTACTGCTGCCCAGTTTGATATCCGTTATTTAGCAACGAATGCCGAAAAATTTAATGGCCCTCATAATGCTATAGTTAAACATGCACGAATTATTACAGACCTATGCTTGAAGATTTGCAAGTAATTATTTTGCCTAATGTTTAAATAAAAATTAACTGAATTTAATGAGACGAATTTCTATGTTAATGTTTTCAAGGGACTACAATCAAATAGATGTTTCTCACATGTACCGACAGTTGATGGAGTCATACCAAAGTTCTGGCAGTGAGAGTGATGAGTTGAATACGCCATCTACATCAAACAGGGAACGAGCGGCTGCAAGTAGATCGCTCAGGGCGATGAGAAGAGCCAACCACCACCAGCCAGATTGGAGAAGAGACTGCAGGCAACTGCTTGAAGTTTTATGGAACTGCCAAGACGCCGAGCCTTTCAAGTATTTTGCTGCTAGACCATCCTGTTGCATTTTATACAGCCTCTTATTAATTTCAGGCAAGCCGTGGACCGCCTTGAACATCCGGATTATGATAAAATCATTGACTCGCCCATGGATCTCAGTACAATAAGGGAAGAGCTGAGAGGAGATAACTACACATCCCCGCTTGAGTTTTGTAAAGATATCAGGATGATATTTAGCAACTCGAGGAATTTCAATACGAACAAAAGATCAAAAGTGGGTTTTTAAATTTAAGAAAATCTAATTTTCTACCTAATATTTACTTACTTCTTTCTTTTTATTTTCAATAGATCTATGTCATGACAGTGAGGCTTTCAGCAATGGCTGAAGAGCATATGAAAAGGATAATTCAAAATTGGAAAAATTCAAACAAGAGAGTGTGCAGAGGAAAAATTAATTCTAACTTCAATGGTAATTTTATTGTTTTGTTTCTATTCCGAGTAAATGACATTTTTGCTCTAGTTGTTCTGACTTCTGCTCAGAATGATTTTCTTGGACAAATCCACTGATAACTCCTACAAAATTTCACAAAATTTAGGAAATTGACCATTCCATTGTCCGAAAGTATTTAGCAGCAAATGTGTAATTCACTGTAAAATAATGGAAAAGGTAGTTTGAAAATGTCTCTTAAAGAAGGAGGCTACCAAATTTGGTGTTAAAATTTTTTTTTTTGTGTGTGTGGTGTTTAGTGGCCGTTATTTAATGATTATTTGAAGATTGGGAGATGTGGTGTGGTGTGACGTAGGTTTAGAAAAACATTTTCTTTATCGTGCCAACGTTTTGATCTTGAGTGATTTCAACTCAGGGCCTGGGATTTATAAACATGGTTTAAATTATACAAGTACATAAAAGATGTAAAAATGTTTATAAATCCCAGGCCCTGAAGATGATCTCAATAAAGATCGAAACGTTGGCACGATAAAGAAAATGTTTTTCTAAACCTGTCACACCAGACCGCACCTCACGATCTCCAAATAATCATAAGTTAAAACGTTAAAAATACTGAAAAAGGAACATCAGTTCATGCAATTTTTTAAAATGCATTTTTAAACAGTTTATTAACACAGAACAACTTCTAAAATAACTGTTGCATTAAAACTTCTTTCAACAAGTTCACATAAAAGCCGTGATTAAATTCAAACCAATAGTGCTATAATCTGACTATTAATTGATGAGTTATTAAAGGAAAAAGAATCCGAGAATTGGTTGAATTGATAATTAGTTTTAATATGTGCTTTAATTAGTAAAACTACTGTTGTAAAGCTGACGGTAGTTGAGTAGGGTAACAAATTTTTCTCATAGGAGCTCTCTTTTTTTTTTTTTGCATACCATTCTACTTTTTTACATTTTTACACAATATGTTTGCATAAATAGCATATTATTTTTTATGAAATTAATATAGAACAATACCATATATTTTTAGGATTGAGAAGGCGCAGGACAAATCCTGTTTCATACAACGATAATGAGAATTCAAGTTCAGGAGAAGATTCTGATTATTTAGCCACTAGAAGAGGTATAAAAACTAACTGTTAAAGCAACAATTTTATTAATAATTTAATTGTTTTATTACAGTGAATAGTCAAGCACAGAGAATTAAATCAAGTGAGGAAAAGAAAAAAGGAGAATCTTCAAAAATGACAAATGGTCTGGCTATTTTAAAATTTGCAGTTTTTTGATTTTGCTAATCGGGGATTTGATTGTAGGACATTCTTATTCGAAAATTTCCCCAAAAGTGCCTTCCTCCTCCTCCTCCTCCTCCTCTTCTTCTTCTTCTTCAAGTGATGATGAAGAGGATGAAGAAAACGACGATTTGAAAGAACAAGAGGACGAAGTTGCCTCTAATCGGCAAAGTAAGTCATTATAAAAAAGTTTAGGCGTTCTTGTGAAAAAGGAACATCAGTTCATGCAATTTTTGAAAATGCATTTTTAAACAGTTTATTAACACAGAACAACTTCTATTCATTTTAAAATACTAATTTTTTGTTTGTTTTATAGAAATAAAAGAAAACAGAAGACCTCAGAGAATAGTTGTACCTAAAATATCGCATCCGGTCAATGGTAAATCCACAAAAATCATTATTAGCACTGCTGGTAAGTTGTGGCGTATATATTTTGTGTAAATCAGATTTTTTTTTACAATTTATATCTGTAGATTTAGGAAAGAGGAATAGTGGAAATAAAGTCATAAATTATAAGGAAAATGATTCAGGCTCCTCTGATGAAGAAAGCTCAATGGGTAAAGGTGTATATAATTAATGCTAATTAATAAATTGTTTTACAAACTTATATTTTTCCCTCAATAGAAGAGGCTGAAAACAAATCAGATGATGGGGATTCTCCTTCAGACAATTCAAATTCTTCAGATGCTTCATCAGACAGTATGTTAAAGAAATGTAAGTTTTATTTTTTTAATAATCACACACAAACACACCAAAAAATTAATATCAAATAGTATGTTTATATAAATAAGAACCTTTTGTTTTGATACAAATAAATATGAAAGAGTTATTTTGGAATGGGAAAAAGTCACATTTAAACTTTTTTGTGTGTTAATATTCTCGTTATTTAGGTAAGAGAAGAATTCATACGAAATATAATACAAGATCTAAAAAAGGGATAGATTCCCGAAATTTTTCGCCATCGCGGTTGTCATCATGGTCCAAGAATTCGAAGGGAAGTGCAGAGAAAAATAGTAAGTCAAAATAAAAATTCTCAGCTGACACCATTTTAATGTCTATTACATCTCAGTACCTGCACAATTTCCTGGGAATATGTTTTCAAACGAAAACATAAAATAGGACTGATTGTAAATGTTCAATAGATGGTTAAGTTGTAACAAAAGTCGGTGCTTGGTTGATCGAGTTAACAAAACTTTTTACAATACAGCTTCGTATAGGGACATTGTCAGGATGCAAATCACTAAATCTTGTACAATCTACATTTAGCACATTAAGGCTAGGCGGACACATGCAATTTTTATTTGCGCAACAGTTTGGTCCCAGGGGGTTTGTTTGAAAGCGTGCACTAATATGCAACTGTAAAGCTGACCAACTAAACAGTTTGGATTTTTTTCGCAAACTAACGGTTGCACAATTGATGCAAATTCACTTGGATCACAGAGTTAAAGGCAACTGTGCTCACTGCAACAACTAGCCAGCAGATTGGCAAGAAAATCCATTTAGTTTCTTGGTAGGTGATGTAAGCCTGTATCAGACAAACATTCATTTGATATAATAATTTGAAATGAAACCTATGTATCACAGGGGCGATGAGAACAACTCTTACAAACGTATTAGAAACTTTGTTAAACCTACCTCCACTGGATATATTCATAGAAGGAGAGGCTAGGAAAAGCTCACTTAGGCTCCAGAAACAATTAAATTGGAAAGAAATAAACAATTCGGGCATACAGCCATAATCAACAAAATGAGACACCCATTAGAAATATGATCTCGAAAACATTCTTCACAACTTCCTACAAAGTCTCAATGGACTATAAAGGAGAGGAAGAACACGAGAGCATCAGGTACAATGATATGGTACACAGATGGCTCCAAAACAAACGGATCAGGCGTTTTCTGTACAAGCCTAAAACATGAGCAATCAACAAACTCATTAGGGAAGTACACTTCGGTATTTCAAGCAGAAATACATGCCATCAATGCTTGTGTCCTGGAAAATCTTAAAAGAGGTTACACTGACAAAAAAAATCCTCATAAGATCAGATAGCCAAGCAGCTATTAAAGCATTAGCATGTATAAAAGAATCACATCAAAATTATTCAGTGAATGCATCCAAAATCTCCAAAACCTGGGGAAATACAACAACCTGATGATATCTTGGGTGCCAGGGCACAGGGGAATTTTGGGTAACGAGAAAGCAGACAGACTGGCCAGAAGAGGATCTGCAAGACCATACATAGGCCCCGAACCGTTTCTTGGGGTAACAAAAACAAATAATCCTCCATCGCAGAATGGATCCAAGCAAAACAAAAGGAGAAGTGGATAAACTCTAGCAGTGCTAGACATAGTACATTTAAGATGAAACAACCCTCACCGAGACTGGCAAAAACACTGCTGCAATTGGAGAGGGTCAAACTCAGAGGAGTGGTAGGACTACTAACCGGTCACTGGTAACTGAGAAAACATCCACACAACATGGGTATATACAGCGATGATCCCATTTGCAGATTATGTAACGAGGAGGAGGAAACAGCCACTCATATCATCTTCAAATGCGAAGCAACAACTCAATGGAGGTTTAACCTAACATAGGAAAAAAATTTAGGGAATGAAATTGTAGCAGCGGCAGGCAATGACCTGATACTTCTAAGAAGAAGGCTTGAGTCTATTGACTGAACTAAGGAACTAGGAAGGTACAACAAGCTGGAAGGCTGCAGTGCCTGGGGAATACAAACCCCGCTTCCTAGTAACCTTTTCCACCATACCATATACTCTCAATGAAGTCCATGATAACAGTGCAATATATAAGTTGCTTCTGTGCTCACAACCCACAACTCAACTATTTAGTTGCTCAAATGTGTGCAGTTTGTAGATAACAAACAATAATAAACAACTAAAAATTGAATAAGTGCGTCTAGCTTAACTACTTAGGTTGAACTATACTTCTACCTTAAGCCATTCTGTAAGTAGCAAGTCCCTTTGCATATGTGATTCTTCTCAGTAGGGTTGGAGAGTCCAACTAACTTGTTCTTGTTGCTTGCCCCTGTGTCAGGATATGTTCTTTGTGAACAGACCATTTAGTGGTGCTACCAGGATCCTTGATAAAGCACCCGAAAAACCTCGCGAGTCCAAGAAGCTATTACAGTTCTGCTGATTCCTGGGTCTTTAACTCTAGGTCAGTTAATAATCCAATTGATCTTCAGTCCATGATAGCTTCTGGAATTCATGTTTTGACATTCATCCTCAAAATTTACTTAGGCTGTTTTCACGCGACTCATAACGTTAGACAGAATACATGTCTCTTCAATGAACCAGTTGTTTAAACAACTTACAATTACAAACTGAAATATTTCCACACTTGGATAAATACCCCTCAAAAAAAAAAAAAAATAAAAAAAATAAAAAACTGATTATTTGGCAAGTTTCCCTCAAAAATTAATAAAGCAAATATATATCCTAATGATATTCAATTTGTGAATCGTCATTTTAACAGTTCTTTAAATAAATTATTGGGTTGTCCGGAAAATAATGCAGGATTTTGGTATTAAACAAAAAAAAAGAAACTAGTTACTTTAAAGCAATGTTCTTTAATCAAAATAATTTCCCATACTCTCAATACATTTCTCCCAACGTGTTGGTAGCTTATTAATTCCGTCTGAGTAGAATTCAGAATTTTTAGAATTGATAAAGTCAATAAATGCATTTTCCAGTTCCGTTTGATTTTTGAATATTATGTGTTGTAAGTAGTGGTCCAGGTGTCTAAAAAAATGGTAGTCAGTAGGCGAGAGGTCCGGAGAGTAGGGTGGGTGAGGCAAAGTTTCATAGCCAAGCTCCAATAATTTTTGTGACGTTACACGTGACACATGTGGTCGAGCGTTGTCATGCAACAAAATGGGCCCTTTCCGATTGACCAAAGAGGGCTTCATTACTGCCAATTTCTGATGCATGGTATTAATTTGGTTACAGTATGATTCAGCATTGATGGTTTCGCCAGGATTTAAGAAGCTGTAGTGTATTAAACCAAATGAAGCCCACCATACCGTAACCATTACCTTTTTTTGATGAGTTGGGGGCTTTGGAAAATGTATTGGAGCTTCTCCTTTGTCGAGCCACTGTCCAGAACGTCTAGTGTTATCGTAGAGAATCCACTTTTCGTCACATGTAACAATTCTGGCCAGAAATGGGTCATTTTTGTTTCGACAAAGAAGTGATGCACAAACATCAAAGCGCTGATTTTTTTGGCGATCGTTTAATGAGTGTGGAACCCAATTTTCGAGTTTTTTCACTTTTCCAATCGCCTTGAGGTGGTCAGCGACGGTCGTTTTACTGACTTTGAGTTGCTCTGCAAGTTCTCGAACAGTTGTTTTGGGGTTTTCTTCCACCACTGATCGCAGAACATCATCATTAAGAGAGGAAGGCCTTCCACGACCTTCTTCATCTTCAAGGCTGAAATCTCCCTCCCGAAATTTTTTAAACCACCTTTGCACAGTGCACTCATTAACACAACCCTCGCCCCAGACTTGGTTAATGTTTCTAGCCGTTTGGGCTCCGCTTCGGCCGAGTTTAAACTCGTAAAAGAAAATCGTACGAAATTCTCGCTTTGACATTATAAGGATGACTGAATTATTTCCAAGTAGCGGAATGCTACAGAGGTAAACAAACAATATCATTTGGAAGAGGATTAATAATTGTTGACATTCATACAAATGAGTAATCCTGTAAACGTAAACAGAATATTTTATATAGATTTTTTTTAATGAAAACTTAAAATCCTGCATTATTTTCCGGACAACCCAATAGAAAAATGCACTGACTTTTGTTACAACTTATGTAATTTGTTATTTAATGTGTGTAATAAAAGATGCTGTTTAATGTTAGTTGCTAAGTTGGAATTTTTAAAATGTACAATTGGCCATTGAAAGCTAAATGTGACTATGTTCTCCATCAAATCGTGTCACCACATTTTTGTTTGATTATTTAAATATTGCCAAACTTTTAAACCCAAGTTAAAAAATTGTAAATTTAGGTTCAAGTTCAACAGAAATGCTGATCAGTTTTGTCACATGGGACCCATGTTTATATGTATTTCTAATATGCTTATCTCAGTAGTTAGATGTTAGATTTGATAATTGTTTGTATTTAATAATTTTGGTAATTTGATTATGTCTATGTATTACTTTTTACAAATATTTTGTGTCTATTGTGTTATGACTATGAGTAGTTCAAAAAACAGCACAAATTCATGTCGTTTATAAATTCTCCTTAGTTTCCATTGAAACTTTAAAAAGCACAGTTCAAACCAATTTCCATTAACAATTTTAAAAAAATTTTCATGAAGAAAAAATTTATAAAATTATTTTGTTGAATAATTATGTAATATTTGTTTTAGGGGTGATGAATGGGCATGTAAAAGTGTTGAGGCCTGTAACTAGAAATTCAAATACCAAAAATGAATCTGAACCTAAAAATCATCAACCGAGTAAAAAAGATGAATCAGAAGAGGACGAAGATGAGGAAGTTGAAGTGGAAAGCAGCGAAAATGAATCGGGTGAGGATTACAAAGGGAAATTGGAGGAGAGTGGGAGTGAAGTGGGGATGAATGATGAAGACAAAGAATCATCTCCAGTACAAGATGATAAATCTGATAGCAACTATTTCGAAGAGTCGACTTCAGAAGAGTCAAGTGGTGAAGAGTTCAACATTAAAAGCGTAAATAAAAGTAGCAAAGCCCCTAAGGGTAAGAAGAGAGCTCGGGAAAGTGAAACAGACTACGGCAGTGACTGTTCTTGGAAGAATACAAGCTCTAGCAAGATGAAGAATAGAAAACCGACTAGGCCGAGGCGGTCGATCAAAAAGCCTAGTTACGCTGCTGATAGCGAAAGTGAAACGGAAAGACTGAGACCAAAAAGGGTACTAAAGAAAAGACGTTTTTCAGAAGATAGCGAAGAAAATTCCAATAGCTCTCGAGGAAAACCGAAAATCAGTATCAGCAGCCGTGGTCGTATCAGAAAGATAACAGCTCGAGCAAGGGCTTTCCTCAGGGATTGATATAAAAGTAAAAAATAAAAAAAAACTTCACAGACTGACCAAATCGACGTTCAATTATAGGTCGAACATTTTTTGTAACAATGGAACAAATTGAATTTTCACTAGCTCATCTAGTCCCAATATAATTGAATTTGACCAATTTAAGCATGGTTAATGGCATTGAGTCATTGGTTGTGGTCAATGTGTAAAAATGTATAGATGTACACATGTAATCTTTCAATGTACATAAAATCAAATTTGGGAAATTTAATGCCAAAAGTATTTTTTTGAATTGTATATATTACTTTAAATATAAACTTTTTATACACTTGTATCTTATTACTGCTTACTATCATTATCAAAATTCATCTAATTTGGTAAATTAAAATTAAGCTTATAAGAAATTACAGTTAATTTTGTATCTGTCCATCGTTTGAGGTAAGCTTTATTATTAATATAAGTTTATAATTAATTAAAACTATAACTCTTCAATTTATGGATCAAGTCATCCTGTATAACAGGGAATTAAAAAAAAAACAAAAAAAAAAAAACGGTACTTCATGCTGGTAAGAGATTAAATTTCAGAATTACAATAAAAGTCCTTATATACAGGGTGAATTGCTACTCGTGCTACAAACTTCTCCAGTAGATTCTTCACCCTAAAATGAACAAAAAAGTTCATATTGTCCATGGTCCGATTCTCAACCATTTCAGAGTAATTTCGCTTTTTATCGATTTTGAAAGATATCACGTCCTGGCGTCGGAAAATCGTGATATCTTTTAATCTAAACATTTCTCTTAAAATCTATAAGCACCGTTGAAATCCCCGTTAATTTTTAGAGAGAATCAAAATCATAATTCCATTGAAATTTTTTAATTTAATTTAATGCCCATTTAGTATGTAATGCTTAAGAAGTTTACAAACAGCTAGAAGGTCAAGGAAGAAAGACCCAAACGTTTTGCCACCTTCATCTTCTTATTGAAAAATTAACGGGGATTTCAACGGTGCTTATAGATTTTAAGAGAAATGTTTAGATTAAAAGATATCACGATTTTCCGACGCCAGGACGTGATATCTTTCAAAATCGATAAAAAGCGAAATTACTCTGAAATGGTTGAGAATCGGACCATGGTCAATATGAACTTTTTTGTTCATTTTAGGGTCAAGAATCTACTGGTGAAGTTTGTAGCACGAGTAGCAAGTCACTCTCAAACATTAGCAATCCTTGAACCACCATTTTTTCTCTTTTTGTCATCAACATCTTGGTCTCACAACCACTAAATAAGAAAATGACGAGTGCGTTGGAAGCGTTATTAAATCAGGTAGTTTTCCTCAAATTTGCTGCCTTCTGAGACTAAAATTAGAAACTCTGGATTACTTTATACACTTTCCGATTTACACAATTTTCCACTCTTTTTGTAGTTCTGGCTGAAATAAAACACAAAAAATTAGCCCAAACATTTTGCCACCGTCATCTTCTTATTGAAAAATTAACGGGAATTTCAACGGTGCTATTAGATTTTCAGAGAAATGTTTAGATTAAAAGATATCACGATTTTCCGACGCCAGGACGTGATATCTTTCAAAATCGATAAAAAGCGAAATTACTCTGAAATGGTTGAGAATCGGACCATGGACAATATGAACTTTTTTGTTCATTTTAGGGTGAAGAATCTACTGGAGAAGTTTGTAGCACGAGTAGCAATTCACCCTGTATATAAAAATTTGTTTATAAAAAAAAGTAGGTAGATAGAAAAAATAAGTACAAGAGTTAAAATTGAAAATTATGAATCTTTATTTTTTTTCTCTTCCCTCCTTTTTTTCAAAGCCTTCAACTTTCTCGTTTGCAATTTATTTATATTCTGCTGCTTAATATGCACCCTGCCCAGTTTTGATCCAAACGGATCCCTTGATATGTTCTTCACTTTCTTGACCTGAAAAAAAGAAAAAATTAATCTCCCAAGATGTGAAAATACAAGTATAGAAAAGATAAGGAAAGTACCTTGAGCTCCTTCGGCTTTTTGCAAGCCAATTTGAACAGGTCCTCAGATGCTAATTTCATCCTCCTTAGGCTGAAGTCAATGGAAGGTCCGATTTCTTCCAATTCAACCCTAGGGAGTCTAGTTCCACTCTTTTTCAACAAAACCCTAAAGAGATTAAAACAAAAAGTTAGTATTGCACATTGTGAAAAGGAAAAAAAAAATCCTTGCCTGTAACTGCGCATAAAAATCTTATTTTCTGATTCAGTAAAGGTCAAAACATGTTCCAATCCTTGTAGACGAACTGATTGCACATTTTCCCTGTGGAACATGTCGACGAAAAGGTTTTTGATTCTCATTAAATTCTCATCTTGAGAGAATTTGGGCCCTGAGAATACCAAACAGGGTTTTAGGCCTACACTAATCTTTTCTGTATCAAAGTCCTTGAGGCCTTTGTATTCATCCACACCAAGCTCGACAATGTCTAAAACTTGATGGTCATACATTCTGCCTGCAAAAAATATATTAATGAACAAATGGCTCAAGACATTAGTTAATAAGGCAAATACCTATGACTAAATTGTTTGGCCTTTTTTTTGAGTGAGAGCCAAAGAAAAATAATGAAGAATCGCTCTTTTTCGATAAAGTCTCAAGAGGCGTGGCGTTATCCAACGGTACAAAATCGTTTTTTCCATTCATCATCACAGCATCAGGCTTTTTCAATTGATACTAGAATATACAAATGCCAATACAATAAAATTCCAATGTAAATAGTTTTCGTTCTAAATTACCAAATCTTTGAGACAACTTAAAAGAGTCTCATTACATTTTCGGCCTCGCAGAAACAAACTCTGCTTGGTGTTCTCTATCAGCTTGGGTTCCTTGTCTATCAACGCCTTTTTTCCTTTGTGAGTCAGCGGCCGCCTAATAATGGTAAAATATGATAATATGCCCATATTAATTATTTCTATTAATTATTCTTTTTATCTAAGGTCTTGGTTGAGATGAAAAATTGTCATGAGAAGGATTTGAACCCACAACCTTCGGCTAAATATGCCAGTGCTCTACCACTTGAGCTATCGTGACCTCGATCCACTCAGACACCAACTCCACATCTCAACCAACAACCTTTAGAATTTTCCCGCTTTTTGCCATTTTTCAAGTGTCGTGTAATCAGGATTCGATTCTCAGTGACTTACGAAGTGGCCACCAATTGTTAATTTTCACTGTACTTCTGTTCATATTAAGTAGTATAATGCCAACTAAGTTACCATCATATAAAATTAGGGAAAGATAAGACATACAAATCTTACTTAAGAAGGAAACGCAACAGAAAGAAATTCAAAGATTAAAAATCACAACAGTTCAAGAGTAACATCCATACTATTACTTAAAAACTCAAAAATATTTTTTTTTAAAGCCACTTGACTGTCAGCAAATAGATCAATGCATGACACATTCAAAGTACGGGCATAAACACATTTCGCGGATGGAAGATTAGTTCTGCAAGTGGAAATGTAAACCATGGCTTGGTAGGCTAAATTATGATAGAATTTCTTGAGCATGAATAAAATGATTATAATCTTCCATCCAAATAGTAAATAAACCAGCACGACGATGAGCGACCGAGGAGTCCATATTCAATGTGTCTAAAGCTGCAGCATATGTAGTGAAGTTGGGACCAGATTTGAACATTAAGTATTCGGTAGTTTTTCTCTGAATCATTTGAATGGGTTTTATAAGAGGCCAAATAAAATCACCATATTCAAGAATACTCCTAACCAAAGACTGATACATTTACTACAAAAAAAGAAAGCATTTTTGTCTTGGCCTGGATACCGCACTGTCATTTTTAAAACGGAACCAGTAAAGAACATATCAAAGTGACAACTAAGAAAATTGATGAATTTCTAAAAGTTCTATTAGTCTCATAAGTATCATTGATCTACAAATAGTCAGGCCTGGTTGATGATGACTGCAAAACACTGGGGATATTATAAAAACAATCGCAGAAAAATTCTATTTTTGGCGTCATCATGTATTTATTTCATTAATGTTGTTTTGATTAACTGTTGTGCATGCATGAAGGTGAAATTAAATACAGATTTTTAGTTTATTTGTCAGAAGTTCAAGTTATAAATTCAATACTCCAAGGGGAATGTAAATAAAAACTTAATGGACAATTAAACCATGCAAAAATATAAATAATATAAAACTTACTGTACTCTTAATTTCAAAGCCATAGTTTCTTTAATAATTAAATATCCAACTTGTCATAAACACCAGACCACCACGTGCTGTCAACAATGTTGAATGTATGATAACCTGTTCACCAACGCCTATCAGTGATCAGTCGATACGGAAGGTTAAAAACCAATTGAATAATTTAATTAATTAAATTAAAAATAAATAAAACCCAACACCTTTTGTTTGTTTTTTAAATTCTAAAATTGGAATTTATTTCGTCCGGGGATAAATGCGAACAAATATTAGGGGGGAAGAAGGTACTTGAAAGTTTGTGTGTGGTGTTTGATACTTGAAAGGTTTAATAATAATAAATGAATAATTGCATAAGATATAGTTTGATTTATAATAAAGCTGAACATTCTTGAATAAAAACAAAATGTTTAAGTTGATTTTTTAAAATATTATGTGTTTGGTGATTTGGAAATTTTCAAAAAATGGAGGGAAGCCATCTGTGAAGAACATAAAAAAAATTAATCTTGTTAAGTATACGGCTGTATAATATACTAAATGATGATTTTTCTATGTTCTTTTTTTCAGTGATTTTTTGTTTGTTATAATAACAAAGATATGTTCCCAATAAGTTGAGGTCAGTTTAGGCCACCTCGAGCTCAACAGCCGCAGTCACAACTCTCAGCCGAAGGTTACTTATTTTGGTAGTCAATCTTCAGATATTATTTTTCGAAGTCTCAAGTTTGGTAGCGGGTTTATTTTCTTTTTTTTTACGAAAGATATGTCACTTGTTAAAAAACCGAGGCGGAACATCAGGGCTCGGGGGTTCACGGAAAGCGAAGAGGCCGAATCCGAACAGACGGAAGAGTGCCACACGTTAATCAGAGACACGAAGCCGAAAAAGGCCGGAAAACACGCACACCAACCGCTGCTGAGCTTCGAAGAGGACTTGAACGAAGGTACGGACTTTAAAAAGAGTTCATGCTTTGTAAAGTTGATTGACCGATTCAATAGTCTTGCTGTTTAATTACGAAGGAAAACAAGACCTGCAGATGATGGCGTGATGCCAAATTGCTACGATAAGAAATATAGTTGGGTTTTGTCCAGTTTTTAAAATTTAGGCCTTATGCTAATTGTCCTACTTTGTTTGAAGTATGGTCGGATCACCATTCCGAAGAATCGATAGGTTGGTGAACAAGATCTATCCCAATGTCCCAAAGTCTTTACGATGCAGGTTCATTTTAAAGAATAAAGGGAAACGAGATTCCCTTCATCCAGAAATTGAACAAATATCTCACCAGAAAGATATCACCACACTTTATGCCCTGAATAAAGGTCGACATTTTGGCAATAAATAAAAAAGGTGTTTTTCCAAAATACTTTATTCCTGACCACTCCTCACAACTTCGATGAATTATTGAACAACTGGTCACTAAAAAACATACAATATTGACATTTTATCTTGAGGTCTGTCAGGTACTGCAGTTAGACCATCGTCAGTAGTAGCTTGGTGAATGACTTCTGTCCCAATGATTATTCGGAAATTATGAGATGCGTTCTGGTGTGATGTAGGTTTCAGAAAAACATTTTCTTTATCGTGCCTACGTTTCGATCTTTATTGAGATTATCTTCAGGGCCTGGGATTTACAAACATTGTTTACATATAACAATTACATTTTGGATGTGGAAAAGTGAATTTATACAATGCAAAAAATATTATTTTATAATCAAAGTATTTTTACTCACTTAAAGTGTTTGTTTTCTGCATAATTGTGCCATTCTTAACCACTGACAGCCTTCCCCATCCCTTAAAAATCCAACATACAATATCTCAAAACAGCAATATCTCACTGGCACTCTCAACACGACACGCAAGAATGGCACAATTACGCAGAAAACAGTAGAAATACTTTGATTGAATATAAAAAATATTTTTTGCATTATATAAATTCACTTTTTCCCACATCCTACATGTATTTGTTAAATTTAAACAATGTTTGTAAATCCCAGGCCCTGTAGATGATCTCAATAAATATCGAAACGTTGACACGATGAAGCGAATGTTTTTCTAAAATCTATGTCACACCTGACCGCATCTCACAATTTCTGAATAATCATCGACTAACAGTCACTAATCACCACACATTTCTATCCCAATGTTTAGAAAGGTGCACAACATTTCAAAGCTTAAATGAAGACCCAAGGCCCTGCTGTCATTCCCTATGGTGTGCACTGTAGGTTTATTTGTACACCTTTAACTAGAATATCCCGAAACAATGTAAGATTTCATCTTGAGGTCTGTGGGTATCTGCAGTTTGACCTTCACCAGTGGTAGCATGGTAAATTAGTTCTTTCCCAATGTTTAGAAAGGTGCACTTTTCCATTTCAAAGAAATGAAGGCCAAAGGCCCTTTGCCATCCCCAATGGTATGCATTGTAAAGTTTATTTGTACACCTCTTATCGGAATACCCCAAAACAATGTGAGTTTTCGTCTTGAGGTCTGTGGAGTAATCGGCCTGTAGTTTGGCCATTTAACCTTCTCAGGACTGATTTTCAGATGATAAAACGCATTCCCAGCCTGATTGTTTTGTTTTATTCATCAAACTTCAAAGCGTTCTTCACTAGGCAGACAAGACGCAAAAAATCAAAAAGGCAAAGGGTATTGAGTAGAAGGTTGGGAAGGGCAAGGGTGAGAGGTAGACAAAAGTAGGACATTCCCAGTGAGACATAGATATTGTGGCCGAATGGTTTTCTAGAGAAAAGGAATGTGCCACAATTATTCAAAGTTTGAGAGAGAGGCCAGATTTTGAACATGAGGATAAAGTAGTGGTTCATTGATGATGGGGACGGGAAAGGGCGGTCTCCATTCATTATCGAGGTTCTCTGCTTCATTGGATACAACCACAACTCAATAGAAGCCGGTAGTACAAGGGCTCCTAAAAGGCAAAAAACCTTAAGTACAAGATCACTCGTCACTGGGCCTGGGAACCTCCAAGCCTGAACAAAACTTCCAGCTTTTGTTTTTACATTTCTTTAATAAAGTAGGCTTGTTTTATTGCTTGTTTCTGCATTAATTGTAAATTCCTGCTATTCCATATAGGCCTTGGTCCCAATTAATTTGGGCTGGTGAGACCACCATATATCACTTTTCAGACTCAAACGATGATAGTATCGACTATTTATTATTATTAGATAGTAAGCTTGTTTTTTTAAAGTCAATTCTAAATAAGAGGTGATCTTAGGTGATAAAAAATAAAAAATATTCTAATGAATTTAAAGCATATTTATTCCTATTGATTTTTGACTGAAATATCTAGAAAACGATTATTCAGAGTTCGTGAGATGTGGTTTTGTGTGACGTAGGCTTTTAGAAAAACATTTTCTTTACCGTGCCAACGTTTCGATCTTTATTGAGATCATCTTCAGTGCTCAAAGTGTTTGTTTTCCGTATAGTTGTGTCATTATTGTCTGTCGTGTAGAGAGGCACGACCTTCAAATAATAAACAAAAATTAAAGTTTTGACTTAAGTTTTGTTAATTATTTGTCAATTTTATTGAAATGTACTGTTTTATTTATATAAATATCTGGTAATATGATTCTGAAAAGTTATATCTCTGGTCACTTAGATATGTTTTAAGTTGTGAATAATGTATCACATTTTCCGACGGCTTGGAAGTTTTATTTGTGTGTTTAATAAAACATTTTTTGCCAGTTATTTAAGTGGTTTTAAATATGAAGACAAACGTGCCCGAATAAACGATAGATCTAAATGTATTTAGATGGTATTTAAAATAGCTTTTTGTTGAAAGTTATGTTTTGTTTAAGAAAGCAATTCGTTATGAAAAAGAGAATACAATAGGTCTATTGGAAAAAAATAGTAAAGGGCAAACATCTTGTTAAAAACTTCTAAAAGTCTTAAGGTCGAAAAGTTGAAAAAGAACGTGAGTCTGGACCCGCTTGACTTTCCTGTCTCGCTGGTCTCGAAATACACCAGACATTTCAAACTCGTTGCTTTCTCTTTAAAATAATAAAAAAGTTTTGGCTGACGTGTGAGAGAAAGAAAGAGAAGGATACAATTTTAACGTTGTAGAAAAAGAAAAAGATAGAAGGAGGGTAAATGCAACGTTTTAGTAAATTTTTTCACTTATATATTTCTCAGTTTAAACTTTAGGAAACCATGTCATATTATATCGTTTGAAAGAGGAACAAAACAAGCCTAATTTGAAATTTATAAACAATTGATATCAGTACTTATTATATTTGTTTGGATTAAAATTTTGAAAGATTTTCAGCGAGGGATGAATCTTTTTTTTAACATAGTATTAAGAGAGTTAATTGTCAAATGGTGTGAGCTTGCGAAGCTTAAGGTAGCCCCCGAAAAGTGCCAAACCCTAATGCTCATTCTTGTGTGTCGTGTTTTGTTGTCAACACGACACACAAGAATGACACATCTACACGGAAAACAAACACTTTGAGCACTGAAGATGATCTCAATAAAGATCGAAACGTTGGCACGATAAAGAAAATGTTCTTCTAAAACCTACGTCACACCAGACTGCATCTCACGATCTCTGAATAATCATTGACTAATAGTCACTAAACACCACACATATCTAGAAAACGTTTTAATTACATTACTGCCAGGTAGTATAATTTGTTTATCATTCTTTCAGGTGATGATGGAGAAGTGTTCAAAGTCAAAAAATCAGCTCAGAGCAAGAAAATCAAAAAGCAGTTGGACAAAGAGAGAAAGAGGAAGAAAGAGAAACCCGATATTAATGCAGATCCGAACAGTGAAAAAAATTTAATTCCTAATGCATTAGATGATGATATTGTGATTAAGCTAAAGAACACATTTGTAAGATACTCTATTATAATGAGCATAAAAAGGATTAATGTTAAATATAAATTATTATTATTTTTAAATAGCCCATTTTAAATGGCAAAGAAGCAGAGGCAGCGGTCCAGGAAGGTATGAGCTCAGATGAGGAAGAGGATAAGAGTGTACATAAGTTTACAAAACGTCCAGATGCTGTGAAACTAATATTGGAGAGTGAGTATAACTTTTTTTATTTTTATTTGTTATTATTAATATATTTGTTATATTAATTAAAAAATATATATTTTAGGAGGTAAAATTCCCGATGCTGCTACAATTCATGCAGCTCGTAAACAGAGGCAGCATGTCAGGGAAATGGGAGAAATTGTACCTGTGCCCGATGAAAGCTCGAGGTATGAATGAATTTTGACTTTTATAAAATTTCGTATTTTAAATGCATTGGTTTTAGATTTGAAAATGCACAGTCGCGTCTAATTAGGGAAGATGACAACGACGTGAGCGACGGGGAAGAGGAGAGAATCAATATGGCTGTGAATCTTGCTGCAGAAGATAGAATAAGACGTAAAGCTGAATTTGAAGCTGCTCAAGAATTAGGTATCTGGACTAATTTCTCTAATTTTCAAATAAGACAGATGTTTATTAATATTGTTTAAAGGATCGGAAGAAAGTGATAAAGGAGAAGAAGAAGAATGGGAAACACAACAGATAAGGAAGGGTGTGACAGGAGCCCAAGTAATATTTTATTTATAAATACAAATTTACTGTTTAAATTAAATGATTGAATTTTTATTAGATTGCTGCAGTTCAGCAGGAAACCTTGTTTTACAATCAGTATTTGGGGTCAGGAGGATCAACTGGAATGTTAGGAGAGAGGGATATTGACAGCAGAGCTGAATTTGGTTCTTCTGCGTTTCCACCTTTACCACCTTCTGGCATAACTGACCCACAAGTCGTTGTGTCCAAATTGAAGGATAGGTAACTTTCACGATAGACAATACACTTTTATTTTAACGCTTGTTTCCCTGGCCATTTCATTTGAGATATATTCCAGATTAACCGATCTCAGAGAAGTGCATAGAAGGCACACTATAGACCGCGACAAGGCTACAGACGAGATCAATACACTGAAAAGGGAATGCGCCGAGTTAAAGGAGAACGCACCAAAACTAGCTGAGAGATTCCGTTTTTACCAAGACTTGCGTGGGTATGTCACTGACTTGGTAGAGTGTCTAGATGAGAAGGTGGGTCTCCTTCATAAACATTAGGCGGGTCATATTTTCACATGATCAAACAAGGCTTTCTTTTTAAAATTTAAATTATGTATATAAAAAATATAGGTAATAAAATCAGTTCAAAACTTTGCAAATTATTGGAGCAATTTAATAAGCGTACTTGTTTGATCGTGTGCCGGCAGGGGCTGTGCTTTGAGATCTTCTCTAAATACCTTCATGAAAATTTACATCTTTAATTAATTTAAAAAGTTTATAAAAAGCCAAAATGTAATTAGTGTCATAGAGATTGATGTCTAATTATATATACATTAATTATCCAGGGCAATCAGTAATAGTATGAACGCCTTTTCGCAGTTGAATATTTTCAGATGAAGTCAATGTTTTCTTAAAAAATGTGTTTGATCTCGAGAAATAATCTTCTGCAATAGCAAAAATTTAATAACTTTATTATAAAAACAAAAAAAGCACAATTTTGTACAATCCATTCCATTGAAAAACACTAAATAACATCGACTAGGCAATACTCAAAAACCTTGATTAACTATTTAATTTGATTGAAATACGGCTACAATGCAGTGATTGTTCTACCCAAGTTTTCATTGTTCTGACAGTCGGAAGGCCAGCTGAACATTTCCTATCAGATCTGCTTATTTCAAACATTTGTCGGCTCCAGCAATTCTAGTACACTTTCTACAGTTGTCAGAAATGATTGCCAGATGTAATAGTTGAAAGGCCTTACAATCATTAAATTATTCCACCTTATTGACAAATTTAAAAAAAAGTTGCTTATATCATTTGAATTAATAGTTCAGAGTATGGAGGAAAATACTCTTTCTACTTGATTATTAAGGTTTTTCTAGCTATGTTTTATTGATTAAAATAAATAACCAACTTGACTCTGTTAAATTTATCGTGTTTTGAAAAAGAGATGCTATACAAAATAACTTCCAATTGTCTAAAAATGCTCTTTTAAACTTGATCTGAATAGACCCCATTTATAACGATGCATTTTATGATTATTCAAATAGATTCAAGTATTGTACTATTTGCATTTTACACCAAGGCTCTTGGTAACTGCAATTGATCAGGTCAATTTAAACTTATGATCCTTACATTGGGGCAATGTATAATTTGTCTTGTTTATAAGTTGTTTTTTTTTGTCGTATAACTAACGCACATTCTCAGACAGTTGAAATGCCGAAAATTATTCTTAATGCTTTCTATAAATTCGAATATTAAATATTTCACATGAGTGTTTTGTTTATCCAAGGAATTTCTTTTTTAACAAAGAAATAAAACTAAAATTGATATTAAGGGTAAGGATCTCAAACATTTATCCCCCCTTTTAATTATAATTATAACACTAACTTTTCTTCATTAGCAATTGCTAAATATTTGTTAAGTTCTACTTGTTCTTGAATACAACAACAGAATAAGTAGAAATTATAAAATACATGATAACTCAAGGTTTTTTTTTATTCTTTTAGATTATGATTGTCGAAATGCTTGAGCAAAGGGTTGAGTCTTTGTTCAGCACGAGAAATGCCGATTATGTAAACAGACGGAGGCATGATGTCATGGACCAATCGCAAGAACATATTCCTTTAGCACAAAGTAAGTAATTTATTTTTTGTTTACATTCTAAATAATACTAGATAAAGAGAAATGAAGAAAATAAAAATATATACAGTTCTAGGCAATTATATTTGCATTTTTTCTTTAGCTGTAGGAGGGAGGTAAGTATTCATTTTTTACTTACTTATCTCTTCGGTTTAATTTATGTTAAAAATTTAACTGCAGTGTTTTACTTTTATTTTATAAAACTGTTTATATGTACTATATGTAAAATATAAGTGTGTGTATTTAATAAAAGCATTGTTGAATAAAAACTGAGGTATTAATTATAATTTTTTTCCTAATTTTAGGAGGTAAAATTGAAAAGGATGAAGCCCAGGTTAGGCGGATAGCGGAAAGAGAAGGCAGGAGGATAAGGAGACAAAGGGCAAGAGAATTAAAAGGGATAGTCACACATGTTGACGGAATGTCAAGTGACGAGGAAATCACCGAAACTGAAATTGTCACCGCAAGGGCTCAAAGAGGTATTTTTCATGAAGATAATTTTACCGAAAATTACAGACAGAATTAATTACTCAATTAATTACTTTTTCACTGTGCGTAGAATCATTCAAACATATATCTACCTAAATAATTTTCAGTTTAGATATATATTGGGTATGTGTATAAGTTTTTTTTTGTGTTTAAAAAAATATCAAACCTTTAAAATATAAATTTATTTTATTTTCCATCAAAATCACAATTTCCTTGGTTTTTTATAACATACTGCCAATGTTCTGGTAGCAGAATCGTATTATTTTTTTATACAGATTTAATTAATTTGTTATTTGATTTAAAAAGGATTTTTTCAAAGTTATTCGAGAATATTTCTGCACAAAGTGAGGATAATGGAGACCACAATGTAACCCTTTCATTTCATAAAATTGATTTTTACATTTATGGTAATTAGGTACTTGGTCATGTGGATAAGGAATGTACAAGAAAAAAAAAAAAAAAAAAAGAAGAAAAATAACGTTTATAAGTTTGCCGAAGTTTCATTTGATTTCACAAAACCTCGGCCTATTTAAAAATCTAGTTTTCTTTTTTCTTTTATGTTCCATATCTACCTGATGGAGCATCGCAATTTTCAAACTTATTTAATCATAACGGTCGTCTACTCAACAAATAATTAAATTTTTTAGAAATTCGTTAATAGAGTTCTCCATAAGTTTTTGTTAATTTAGAGATTGTGAGATGGTGTTACCAGACTGCATCTCACGATCTCCAAGTAATTAATTATTGTCACTTAATACTACACATCAGTTTTTATTTTATTATTATTTTAGTACATTCTTTAATAGGGATATTTGTGAATAAATTAGGTTGAAATTGGTGTGGGTTTTAATTAATTTATTTTAATTTTATTTTGATTTGATTATTGATGTATTTATTTTTTTTATATATTTTTTGTACTCTGGTAGGACAAATTCAGAAATTTATCGCTTGATGAAACACATTATACCTTTCTGATTTGTCTCTTTGCAATGTTTACAAACAAGTTAAACTGTATTTCAAAACACTTTGTTATTTTTATACTTACAGAGGTGATTGAAAAAGACGCCAAACAAGTTTTTGAGGACACTCTTGAAGAGTTTTCTTCGATTCAAGGCGTGCTCGAAAGATTTGAGCAATGGAGAAAGAACGATATGGACGCTTACATAGAAGCCTATGTTAGTTTTTGCCTTCCGAAATTACTTGGACCCTTGATACGTCTTAAATTGCTCTTTTGGAATCCTTTCACCCCGGTAATTTTTATACTCTAATAATATTTATTTTGATACTTTATTGTTTTAAGTTTATTAGTTTTATCATGAATTTTTCTTTCAAGGGTAATAATGATATAGAAAAGACACAGTGGTGTAATAGTTTATTACTTTATGGATTGGATCCTGAAGAGACTGAAGAATCCTTGAAAAAAGATCCAGATATTCAACTTCTTCCAAGGATAGTAGAAAAAATTGTTTTGCCAAAATTAACTCGTAAGTTTTATTATGTACATGTGTTTATTATATTTTATTCCAATTAATTATTCTTTTCATTAAGGTTTTTGGCTGAGATGAAAAGAATAATTAATAGGCCAATTATTACCACTAAACAAATATGGATTATACTTTATATAAGTTTTATTACAAAATAAATTTATTTGTAGAACTGACATCACTATGCTGGGATCCTATGTCCAGTTCACAAACGGTGTCTTTTGTGAGCCTCGTTACAAAACTCATACAGGATTATCCAACGATAACTCATTCATCGAAGTTCTTAACGAATTTAGTCAGCGTCATTATAGAAAAAATGAAGGAAGCTGTAGAAAAAGATATATTCATTCCTATATATCCGAAACAGTAAGCAAGAAAAAAATTATTTCTTATAATAAATTTATATAAACCAAGTATATTTATTTTAGAAAACTATTGGAATCGAAAGTGTTCAGCTTCTTTTCAAGGCAGTGCACTGTTGCAGTAAAGCTCCTAGGCAACATTGTCCGATGGCAGGGTATTTTGAGCGATACAGCTTTGTCCGAGATAGCTTTAAACTCATTGCTGAACCGATACCTGCTATCTGCGATGAGGATCTGTCAGCCGATTCAAGCCGCAAATCTTTGCCAAATGGTAAATGATCGTAGTTTCCCCTTTTTGACAATTTTTAACAATCATACTGATTGTATTACAGATTGGAAATATTCTACCGCGCGTCTGGCTCCAAGTTTGTGTTCATCCACCGCAGCTCTTACCATTTTTGAATGAAGCCCATGCAATTGCTAGGCAATTAGACATTGATAAACCTATCGAAAGGTATGTTTTTTATATTCATTTAAATTTAAAAAATTCAAAGTTTTATGTATATTTGGAGCTGACGGGTTTTACAGCAGATGTCAAATTTTTGTGCAATACTAAGCAGAACCAAATATACTAAAACTATCATTAGAACCATATTGTATAAGGTGTGTGCATAAGTTTTTTCAAATTTAACCTTCACTTTATAAAGGCGATCCATTATTACCTGCTTGCCCCATTACCTCTAGGGTATTGAATGAAATTGTTAATAAAGGGGTAGTTGATCTCAAAATTCAGCCCAGCATAAACTGCAATGTGTTCAACATAAAAACAGATAAACCTCATTTGAGGTCGATCCTGGGCATAAAGTGACAGTTGCCTGTTGAAGTTTGTATGGAATTTACGGTGATGTAGTAACTGAACTGAGTCAGCAGTGGTTTAGAATTTTTTTGTAATGGGGAGAGACAAATGAAAGACCAGCCTTGTTTTGGAATGCTTAACTAGCTCAAAAGCGAGACTTATTACTGGAGATGATGTCAAATTAACCATTGCAGAGCTATCAGACAGATTTCAGGTACATTGCACAACAACAGCAGAAAGAAGAAGTTCACCATTTTTTCACGGTTTGTTGAACTTTTGGGGTGGAACTCCATTATCAAAGGTTGAATATCAATAAAGCCTTTAGTTCCGAATGTTTATTACTTACTACTTATAAACAGTCGAATGCTATATTGACACTCAACCTTTGTTGTGAAACTTGATTGAATTGTCCTTCAAGACCAAGGAGGACCGTATGGCTTGGTGCGTTTCACACTTGAGTTTTTCAGAGTAAAATTGCCAACATTTTCTTTATCGTGCCAATGTTTAGATTTTTATTGAGATAATCTTCAGAGCCTGGAATTTATAAACATTGTTTAAATTGTACAAATACATTATACATGTATATAAATCCCAGGATCATCTTATCTTAATAAAGATCGAAACGTTGGCACGATAAAGAAAATGTTTTTCTAAATCTACGTCACACCAGACCGCATCTCACGATCTCCAAATAATCATTATTATTTTTATTGAGTTTTTATTCATCACCATGGAGACAGTCTCCATAAAAATTTAAACTAATATTGTAAGTTGAAGTTCATGGTATTAGATAGTAGTTTATCAGTATTTATTGTATAGTTGTTAAAATATTGGAAATATGAATGGTTGTAGTTTTCAACCTTGAGTTCCAAATTTTTCAAATTTATAGCCTGACCCACTGGAACCTACTCAAAGTGTCATAAAACATCAATTTTATCTCTAAAATTTTTATCACAGTTCAACAAATTAAAATCAAAAATATAAATTCTTGATAGGGTCGATGAACAGTTGTAATTTTAATGATCAGAGAAAAATATATGAAATATTATATATATAGATATATATGCGTTATAAAATTAGTATTTAAAAAAAATTAATTAAACGAATTTGATTTCAGAGATGCCATGGAGAGGATGAGCGGAGTACTTAAAGCTGCAGCTTTGTTAAAAAACAATAATTGAGAATTTAAAAAAATATATATATTTATTGTTTGATGTTAACCATTGTATACTTTGTACAGATGTTTAAATTTGAAGGCCGACTTTTTATATATATAATAACATTGACTGTAAATCTTTTTTTTGTGTAAATTATCGCTCGTATCAACAAGTTTTTAGTACAAATGGCGGTTTAAGTTGATTTGTGATTTTATTTTCCAATCTGACGATTAAATTATTTATACAAGCATACAATTTTCTCAAGTTTCATTATCGAACAGTTTGGAATAAACTGTTTGCGGCTTTGGTGTGTTTCATCCCTCAACTATACCTTAATTTAAATTTTTCCTCTTGTGCAATTTTTTTACATGGTTGGAGTATAATTTTAATTTATTATACTTTTTATATATATATAATAAAATTGAATGTAAATTTTTTTTGAAAATGATCACTCTTATCAAATTTTTAGTACAAATAGTAGTTTAAGTTGACTTGTGAACTTATTTTCCCAATGTGACTATTAAATTATTTACCCAAGCGTACAATTTTCTCAGTTTTCATTGAAGAGTAGTTTGGAATAAACTGTTTACAGTTTTGGTGTGTTTCATCCCTGATCTATACCTTAATTTAAATTTCCTTTTATGCAATTTTTGTACAATAAATGGTTTGAATTATTTTAATTAATTCGATTTTTTTAATCTAAATTCTTGGTTGAGATGGGGAAGCTAGTGCCATGAGCAGGATTCGAACCCTCAACCTTTGGCTCAATAGCCGCTGCTGTAACCATTTTGTTGGGCTATTTTCTACTAGCTCTACTTGTACTAAATACATATATGGTTTGAATTTTATTTGATTAAAAATGTTTCATAGTTCTAATTTGCCTCGTTGAATACAGTGAAATGTGTTGGATGAGTTGATTTAACGTATTGACGATTAAATTTTTGTTTTTGATCTGAAGCACTACTAAACTTTGCATTTGTAGTGCCTTGAGGTATGAATTTTTGTTTGCTTTGATGGGAAGTATGATGAGTGGAAATATGCTGAATATGTCTGATTAACTTAGTCTTAGATTTAGTAACAGTTTCAAGGGAAATGAGGACAGTAAAAAAGGATAAGCGTAGAATTTCAGTTCTGATTTGTTTTTATTTTTTAAACATTGACGTACTTAACGCCTGGTGAGGGTGAAAATTCTAAATAAACTTTAACAAAGGGCAACCCACCCCCGAAGGTGGGCGACGTCAGCTACTTCTCCCCCACTCACTGTGGCCACCATAGAAAAAAACGCTAACCTGCTTCGTTGGAGAAGGAGAAAGGAGATTAGGAGAAGGGCCGGAGACCGGAGTCGTCGAGAACCCTTTCTGCCCAGGCGAGAAGCACGTCCGACAAACGGCCGACTCTTCATTGCCCGCCGGCGAGCCTGCCAGGATCCGTGGCATGTGAATTGGCGACCGGCGACCCCGGAGACGAACGCCCCTGATTGTATTTTATGACGGAATAATCGACACAACCGAGAGGTAGATCGTTATTTCATCAATTTCGTTTAATTACATTGAGTTTCATTGTTATAAATAATAAAATCATGTCCGTTACAAAAAACAAACATGAATAAACTACTAACTAAAAAAATAGTCAATACAGTCAAACTCAATTGACTAGTTTCTTTGACAGGAAGATTCTCTTCTTCCACGATTAATTCTATTAGCCCTACACTAACAGAAATGTTTTCATTATATAAAAATAGAACTTTCCTTGGGTCAAATCATTGTTTACCATAACAATTATAATTCAACTGGCAGGCCATAAAAGCAAAATTTGCAGATTCTGAAAGTCGTCAGAATAATGAAGTTTTGGATATTTTCATCTTTGACCAAAAAAGTTCTAGAAAAAAAAAACAATATTTTATTACCATATCATAATCCACATTTCAATTATTCGACTAGCCTGTGATATGAGTATATTTTTATAATGAATTTATAACTAAGAGGCAAAAAAGGCTCTTAACTCTCTTTCATTTTTGTAAATACCTTCAAACCTTATAATTTTTATTTTTTGTTGTTTACTGGATATTAAAAAAAACAACAAAAAACAGTAAAACAATTTTAGCAAAAATATTTGGAGATCGTGAGATGCGGTCTGATATGACGTAGGCTTAGAAAAACATTTTCTTTATCTTGCCAACGTTTCGATCTTTATTGAGATCATCTTCAGGGCCTGGGATTTACAAACATTTTTTAAATTATACAATACATGTAGGATGTGAAGAAAAGGAATTTATACAAAGTTAGAAATTTTAGACAATCAAAATATTTGTACTCGCTCAGTGTTTGTTTTGTGTGTAGATGTGTCATTATTATGTTGTGTTGAGAGTGCTAGTGAGATATTGATTTTTATATTTATATATGTTGGTATTTGAAGGGCTGGGGAAGGAAGTCGCGATAGAAAAACATTTTTATATGAGGAGTCGGCTTCTTTGAGGTGAAAAGAGCTGACAGTGGGGAAAAATGGGTAGTGGTTCGGCCTGATTATTCTTTCAGGATAATTGGAGAAAGGAAAGCCAAATTGTTGAAGAAACTAAAAATGTCGCTGTGTAAACAATGAAGAAAATATTCAATCAAGTACGGAGTATTTCCTTGTCTTGCATGGATCACCGATTGCTTTCGACGTCGCATCGATTTTATGAGGTTTTGAATATAGAGCTGTGTAATATATTCATACTCATCGAACCTCGCCATTCTTAATTCCTGCAAATTCTTTGGCTACGCTTGGCAACTTTTTACCCCTATTTGACAACTCAAAGGTGTTCGATAGGGTTTAAGTCGGACTACATGCTAGACTCCAAACATTGAATTGAAGCCCGTTCAAAGTAGACACCAAAATCCTAGCCACATGGGGCCTTGCATAGTGATGCATAAAAATAAAACTGTCATCATTTAGTGGCATACAAGGAACAACTTCTTCTGAAAACACATCTTCAATGTATCGCAGCTGTTAGGGATGAAGATAAATATTCAGATATCACAAGATGCGGTCTGGTCTGCATCTCACGATATCTGAATAATTATCGATTAACGGTCACTAATCACCACAGATGAAGATAAAGTTTGTGCGACCTTCCATTGAAAGGCCAGCACAAACCATATCATCAACACCTCCATAGCTTCTCTGGAGGGAAATTTTGTGGGGATATTGCACTCCTGTTCTTCTCCATACCTCTCTCGGCAATCAGAAGACCTCAAACAAAACCTTGACTCATCCGAAAACAAGATTTTAATCCAATCTTCCTCATATCAATTGATGTAATTTCTTACAAAAACCGAGCTGTTCTCTTCCTGATTTTCTGAACCAGTGGCAGGCCTTCTTATATGTAATCCACTTTCGCCTTACAGTGTGTGCACTGATATTAACATTTCTAACTTGTTGAAATCATTGCTTGATCTCAGCAGTGATAGAATGTCGATTTTGGAGTACATTCAAAATAATAAAATGATAATCTCTCTGAAATGTGACACGATAGCCTCCTAATCCATGCCTTTGAGCAACCTCCAGTATCTTGGTGGTGATGGAAGACCCTTTGGAGAGTTATTTTAAGAATGTTAAGCACCCTGGCCACATACGTTTGTCTTCTAACTTCCAACAATGTTGAACTCTAGCTTCTGAGATTCTAGTTGAATCTGTATCACTTAAAACCATCTCTCAAACAAATTTGACCCTTAGTATGGTGATAAGGATACTAGGATGCAGGGTTTGTACTCCCCAGGCACTGCAGCCTTTTGGCTTATTGTACCTTCCTAGTTTCCTAGTTCAGTGCAATAGACTCTATCCTTCTCCTTAGAAGTATCAGGTCATTGGTTATCGCTGCTACAATTTCATTCCCTAAGTTTTTTCATATGTTAGGTTGGATCTCCATTGAGCCGTCGCTTCGCATTCGAAGATGATATAGGTGGTTGTTTCCTCCTCCTCTTTCTGCAGATAGGATCTTCATTGTATATGCCCATGTTGTGTAGATGTTTTCTCAGATGCCAGTGACCGGTTAGTAGTCCTATCGCAACTCTGAGTTTAGCCCTCTCCAGTTGCAGCAGTGATCTTGCCAGTATTGGTGAGGGTTCATCATAAGTTGAATGAAGTTGTATGTATAGCACCGCTAGAGTTTATCCACTTCTCCTTTTATTTTGTTTGGATCCATTCTGCGATGGAGGATTCTATATTTGTTTTTGTTATTCCAAGTATAGGTTCGGGGCCTATGTATATCCTCCTCTGGCCAGACTGTCTGCTTTCTCGTTACCCAAAATTCCCCTATGCCCTGGCACCCAAGATATCATCAGGTTGTTGCGTTTACCCAGGTTTTGGAGATTTTGGATGCATTCACTGACTAATTTTGATGTGATTCTTTTACATGCTAATGCTTTAATGGCTGCTTGGCTATCAGATCTTATGAGGATTGTTTTCCCAGTGTAACCTCTTTTAAGATTTTCCAGGGCACAAGCATTGAGGACATGTATTTCTGCTTGAAAGACCGAAGTTTACTTCCCTAATGAGTTTGATTGCTCAAGTTTTGGTCTTGTCCAGAAAACGCCCGATCCGGTTCCTTCGTTTGTTTTGGAGCCATCTGTATACCGTAACATTGTATCTGATGCTCTCCTGTGTTCTTCCTCTCCTTTATTGTCCATTGAGACTTTGTTGGATGTTGTGAAGATTGTTTCCGGAATCATATAGTCAGAATCTGTATCACTCAAAACCACCATCTCTCAAACCAATTTGACCCATAAAAATGGTACAATTTAAGAAAACCCAACCATTGGAACATTAGAAAAGTGTCTTTACAGAAAAACCAACAAAGAAGAGAAAGACTATTTCAAATATTTATTTACAAAATCCAATTGTAAACCTAAGGAGATTTTATCTGTGTTTTTTACCCCTAATCCTTTACAACGAACCAAAGATTGTCAGAGGCAATTAAAAATATTAAGTTTGACCACTTTTTTCCTGCAGTATACATAAGATACGTTTGATAGCATTCAATTTTATAATTTTGAAGCATTGACCGAAGAATTATTTGTGGATAACAAATGCATCAGAACCTGTTTTTACTTTCATCTTACCAGGGGATGGATATTGGATTTGGACCAAATTGTTTTTCTAATTCTACACTCCAAAAAATATCAGATACTTCGCCACTTCTAGTGAATAGGCCCTGGTTTCACCCCTCCAAAAAAAGTAAATAAAAAAATAAAATAAAAAAAATTGAAAGTTGAAATTTTTTGTTTCGCCTGCTTGCTTGGTTTGCTCATATCAACTATGTGAATATATCATTTTACAGCATTTTTTAAATGTATATTGCAATAAAAATATATTAAAAGCTATCAAAGTTTTATCAATAATGAAAAAAAAATTTAAAACCAAATATTTTTCAGGTATACTAGGTCATAATTTTTTTCTTGAAATTAATATTATTTTATTTTACCACCTCTAGAGACCCTAAATATCCATTTTTGTTTGCATTTAAATTTATTGATTTTTTGAACCCCAAATTTTTTCCCATTTTTGACAAGTTATCAGAATATCTGATGGAAACGGCTATAAATCAAAAACGGCTGCTAGTATTTTAACAACAAACATATCTAAAAGAAAGGAACATAGCTTTTTAACACTCTATGTACCATTAAAGTATGCATAAAAATTTCTATAAGAAAATACACAAAATAGCAAAATTATTTGTCAGAAATTAACCTCGTTTTTAACTGGGAATAATACTCCGGTTTTAATATTTTATACATTTATAAAATAAACTTTACAATTTCTTTAAAACAAATTATTAACCATGAAAATTGATCCACTAGCTTAAAAAAAAAAAAAAAAAAAAAAAAAATGATAGTGCTTTTCACAAGGAATGTCAGTTAGACAGACAGGTCATTGAATTTATTAGTCAAAAAATTAATTTACTGTGATTTCTGCGAAATTCTGTATCTAAGGGTTTTATAAAATCATGGCATTGAGGTCAAATCAAAAGTTTTGACCATTTTCCGACCTATTTGCTTATAGAATGTTTGTTGAAATATGCACAAAAACCGTATATTGTTGGTTTATCTTTTTAAACCATACCAAATTAGAATTTTCTGCATTGTGGAACATTTTTGATTTTATGCTAACCAACAATGAAATTAATACACCAAAAATACTTTTTCTAAACCAGTAAATATTGATCAAGTAAGGTTGTTTACTTGATCGATATTTATTGATTTAAAAGAAATATTTGGTTTTTGGAAATTTTTTGGTTATTTATAAACTTTGATAGCTATGACTTATGATATAACTGTATGATAAGAAAGGACTGTTTCTCTTTAAGGTAGGATATTATTTGGGGTTAAGGTTCATATTAAATTAATTATTGATTTAATTAATTTAATATTATAGAGGCCAAAAAGGAGTAAAAGGTTTTATAAATTTAAAAGTCAGAGGGCCAATTAAAATTGACAAAGCCCACAGATAATGCCTTCACCTCTTCAATAAAATATGGGGCGCAATTCTTGTTAATTGAAAAATTTACAAGAAACGATGATAAAAATGAGCACCTCAACTTGAAGTAGTGGGGTGCAGCCAGGAATGAAGTATTTTAAAAAACACTTTTTTCATTTTTTTGCCAATGTTTTGACTTTTATTCGGATCAACTTCAGGTTCTGGACACAATTCAAAAACACATGTTGATTGGAAAAATAATTATAGAATAAAGAAGTAAAGTAATTGATATAAATGTCGAACCAAATATTTCATACTCACACAATTCTAATAAAGTCTTGAATTCATTTCCTTTTGACAGACATTTTGGTATAATTGTTATCAATCAGAACAGATCACGGATATTTAATAAGTACAACACTGTAAGAAAACAAAAACAATTCCTTTGTTGTCTATATTTACCTAATATAGTGTAAATGTTTTAAAGGGTAATGGAAGAAGGCCATATGAGTGTAGATTCTGATGATGGCGAGATAATAATTAACGAGGTGGATGGTTTGCCAAATCTCCATCCAAATTACGAAGGAATAGGACTCACTGGTTGCAATTCGCAGAAGAATTCAAACTGCATCGAGGAGTTGGTCAGCGATGAGGACCTTCCAACGTCACTCATTGTGACCAACCTCGACAAGGTTCTTTTCAAGAGTGATGAATTGAAGGTATATTTCTTATTTCTTCGTTCTTTTTAGTTTGTATTTTTATTTACAATTTAATATTGCAGAAACAAGTTGAATTATTATTTGCTCAATTTGGTGAGCCAGTTTCTTTTCAATACTTCCGAAGCTTCAATAGAATGAGAGTGAACTACTCCTGTCCTGCTGCAGCTGCCAAAGCCAGAATTCAGCTTCATCAAACGATGTTTCTGAACACAGTGATAAATTGTTACTTTGCTCAGGTATTGTGTTTTATAATTTAAATAATTTCTAGAGAAATTAGACTATGGTTTTGGACTTTGTTATTTAGCCTGTCACTCCAGTCGATAGTGCTGATCAACATTTGCAACCACCTGCCCCTGTAAAGCAATTTTTGATCTCCCCACCAGCATCTCCACCTGTCGGCTGGGAACCGAGGGACGAGTCAGAACCGCTTGTCAACTATGACTTGCTTGCGGCGATTGCTAATTTGACACCAGGTGAGATAGTAAATCGCAGATTCTAAATCAAACATTATCTAATTTTAATTGTTTTTTTTTCCTCAGGCGGATCACATGAAATACATGCCCCATCAGACAATCAGCCGGGCATTGTTGTACATGTCTGTGAAGAAAAATTATCCAACACTGATGGAAAGCCTCGTATCATCCACACGAGGTGCCCACAACATAATTGAATATTTTTGTTTATGAAGGGGAACATTAATTTTAATACAATAGAAACTTGAAAGGTTAGTAGAAAAACAATGGTAATGGAAATTTCATACCTCATACACTTTAGAACGTATTACTTAAATATGTATATTATATAATTTTAAAACAAATATGTGTAAACAAGTATAGTTCTAGAGCTTATACTAAAATTTCGTTTACACAACAATTTAAAACAACTAATTATAACAAAACATGGCTATACTATTTTTTAAAATAAGTAAAACAAACTTTATTATTCTCCATAAAGATGTTTGACTTATTGATTCAATTTATATATGTTATTTATGTAATCACAATTTTAAGTGTTTTATTCTTAGCACATAGCAATTTTTTAAGAAAACTCTTGGTGTGGTTTTTAAATGTTCTTGTTTTCATCCTCAAAAGTGTTTACCCTTTAAGTATTACAAAATATGACTAGATGTGTAAAAATCATTAAACCAGACTCAAGAAACCAAAATTGAACTACTATGTTTATTATCTATCATGATCATCTAATAAATAATTATCATCTTAATTAAAATTTAATTTTTTGTTTATAAATAACAGAGAATATTTACTTTTTTTAATGAACTTAATAGTTTCCTTTCTCTTCAACAAAAACATCCAAAAAGTCTTTAATATTTTACAAACTGTGGAAAATATTTGTAAATATGATAATTTAACTTACCACTGGGTTAAGTATGTATATATTTTTGTATCGACTATAAAGATACCTATTTAAGATCTTTTAATTTGTTGTTACCATTCTTATTTTCTCTCTTTAGTTTAAAATTGTAAATAAAAATATTTATTGTTAACTGTTTTTTACTCATCCTTTTTTTTGTATATTAATTATAGAAATTAATAGATACCTGCATTTCAATATGGGATGGTTTTTTTTCTATTGTTTTGTCTTATCATGTTAATGTATGTTAAATACCAAAACATTTCAGAAATAATAAGGCGATTTGAACCATATAGATGAGATTATGAAGAAAAAAATAGTAATTTGCTAAACTGAAAATCAACGAAGATTAGGTTATTGCTACATTTCAAGAAATGAGACAGATACGTACTATACACTAATAGTTAGCAGGTTAATTATTTGGTTACGGCCAAATCCTTCAGTCCATGTGGTGTTTACATTTCAGTCTTCTGAGGTGACAAGGGCCTTTGGTCTGTATGGATGAAATCAGGGGATTTGGGATAGGCATTGTTTTTTTTTTCTACCAGGACCTAAACCGTCTTTAATTTGAGGTCTTGGTGCAGAGCTGAGTTTTTCACGTACCATGGCGATGCATTTACTGGGCGACTATTTTGTGTAACTTCGACTCTATTGTGTTGTGAGTTGCATGCGAAACACGATATTTTAAATTTATAAAGCCAGATGACTTGTCTTCAGGTGTAGACACAGACTTGAGTATTGAGTTTAGTTGGGTCTGGTTGAGACTGCTGTTTTGGTGATATGATTCTTCCATGTTAGTCTTGATTTAAAGGATAACCCTAAATATATGACGTAGTCTGCAAGGAATTCGTGAACCTGCTAGTGTTATAGGTGAGATTAACTAGTTCTGCTGGTACGGAAGTGAGGGACAACTATAGATGATTTGCTGACATTACTCTCGATTCTCCATTTGCTGGTTCATTGATCTATAATGTCCATAGACACTTGGTCTATGAATGATACTTCTTCCCTTGAAAAAATGCCACTTGCAAGAACTGTGGCGTCTTAGTATTTGCTGTGTGAGAGTGAATGTAATCGAAGAAGTGGCAATGAGCAAAGGTCTAGTCTTTAGCTACAATTAAAAAATGAGGCATGTTCTTTTATTTTGGTTTCCTAAATTTTAAATATTTTTTACTTATTAGTAGAGTACATAGTTATGGTTTGGGTAATCCAATGAAAAATCTGCTTACTATTTATATTTGTTATTTGATATGTTTTGAAGGACAACTTCCTTCATTCTGAAATTTTTTATTGTACTTTAGCAATACTAATTTTCGGGGTGTTGGTGACGTTGACCATCTCTGTAAGGTAAAGGTCCCAGGTTCGAATCCAACAGCCCTGCATTTGAAACCTTACAAATGTTTTTTTCCCTCAAAAACACCGGCACCCTGAGGGTTTATATGACCACTGCTGTAGCAAACCCTCACTTAAAAAAAAACAACCTATTTTTTTTACCTTCTTCCTCTTCTGCTTCCTCAGTATTTTTTACTACTACTTAACTTTTAATTTTTTTTAAAACATGTAATGCACGGGCAAAGAGAGTTGGTGTACTATAGTGTAATAACCTGTACACCTCCACCTCACAATAATAAAATAATAAAAATGACAATGTTTCATAAATTTAAATTCTTATATATTCAGTAATTAATGTAGAACAATCAAATTTATCCCAATATAAGACGGCAAAGAACAACATTGATTTATAGTAGTCAAATTACACGTTTATCACCCTGCACACTGAATATGTAATGTACTTACAAAAAAATAAATAAATAAATAAATAAATAAAGATATACATAGCGCATAAACAAATTGGTGTTTTATTTCAACAAAACGAACAACTTATATTGAAAATTTTTTACTACCAAACTATTAATACATGAAAATATTTATATAAACAAGTTTAATATAAAAAGCCAAATATGTATCTTTAAAAGTAACTAAACATGACTATAATTTTATGAAGTTTAGATTATTTATTATTTAAATTATGTAGCATATGATACTTAACAGTTTCATAATTTATAAATAGCAATTCTTAAAAGCAATTGAACGATAGAATATAATAGAAAAAATAATATAATAGAACAACAATATAATAGAAACAATAATAAATATGATTATTCAGAGATCGTGAGATGTGGTCTGGTGTGACGAAGGTTTTAGAAAAACATTTTCTTTATCGTGCCAACGTTTCGATCTTTATTGAGATCATCTTCAGGGCCTGGGATTTACAAACGTTTACATTTAACAAATACATGTAGGATGTGGAAAAAAGTGAATTTATACAATGCAAAAAAATATAGTTTTTATATTCAATCAAAGTATTTCTACTCACTCAAAGTGTTTGTTTTCTGCGTAATTGTGCCATTCTTGTGTGTTGTGTTGAGAATGCCAGTGACGAAACAAGAATGGCACAATTACGCAACAAACACTTTGAGTGAATAGAAATACTTTGATTGAATATAAAAAATATTTTTTTGCATTGTATAAATTCACTTTTTTTCCTACATCCTACATGTATTTGTTAAATTTAAACAATGTTTGTAAATCCCAGGCTCTGAAGATGATCTCAATAAAGATCGAAACGTTGGCACGATAAAGAAAATGTTTTTCTAAAACCTACGTCACACCAGACCGCATCTCACGAACTCTGAATAATCATAAAACAATATAATAGAAAACAAATTATCCTGGAGATGGCCAAACAGCACTTGAAGTTCGCACCCTTTCTGTGGTATGCTTGCCAAACATGTTTCTGAGGTTGGGTGTTTTGCTCGGCATAGCAAAATATTGAGTCAACTCCCCTTGGGATATTGCTTGTTGATATTTTATGTCAGATAACAGATTCTCCCCTTAAAATAATGGTTTAATTAGGTAATACAAATATTTAAAATAATTAATAAACTAATCCATATCCAATTTAGTAGTCATAATTGACCACTTTAATTATTTTAAGTAGTTGTATTTTTATTTAAGGTTTTGGTTGAGACAAAACAGCTAGCGTCATGAGCTAGATTTGAACCCCCGACTTTCGGCTCAATATGCCGCTGCTCTAAACTTGAGCTATTGTGACCTTGAAGTCTTGAACTGAAAGTCGTGGGTTCGAATCTCGCTTGCGACACTGGCTTTTTTGTCTCAACCAATACCTTACATAAAAAGTATAGTTAATTAAAACACTTAGTATAGTTATCTCAAATACTTTTCGCCCATGTTGGTATCTTCTCAGTTGTAATATCGCCCTCTTCAAAATCAAGAATTCCATAGTTATCAACATCCACATTTTCCTAAGAACAAGAGACTTAAAAATTTTGAAGATATTAATCCAACAAATCTCTCTTTCTCTGTTACTCTAAATAATTCTGCATTCATTGTTTCATTCTCACAAAATATTATAAAATTGCATACCAACTTTTTTTCCTCAGACTTGGATGCTAATTCTTGTTTCCTATAACCAATATTGCGCATTAAGCACTCAATGTTTTATGTATAAATTAAATTGTAACACACCTCAAATTTTCTTCCATTTTTTGCCGTTGTTTAAATTTGGAAGCTTGTTCTTTATTTTTTTGCAAGAGTCGGGGTTTTTTAATCCCTGATTTCACTGGAATGGCCTATTACAATTTGCAAAAACTATAAAACATCTTCATGGTGAGCTCTATAAGGTATAATTTCTAGGAATGAATCCAGCGGTCCTGCTGGGGGGGGGGATATTATGGGCTTTTTTGACCACAAGTATTACTATTGTAATGTATTATCATAATGTTCAGAACTATTTTTGTAGATTGAATCCTCAAAGAATTGCCTGACCCCCAATTGACTTCGAAGTCACAATAACTCAAGTAGTTATTGTGTAGAGCAGCGGTGTATTGAGCCCAAGGTTGTAGGTTTGAATCCTGTGAATGCTTGTGATACTGGCTTTTTGGTCTCAACCAAGACCTTACATAAAAAAGTATAGTTAATTATAACAATTTAAACAGTTAGCTCAAATACATTTAGCCCAAGCTGGTATCTCCTTAGTTGTAATCTCTTCCTCTTCAAAATTATCAATTCCATAGTCATCAACATCCACTTTTTCCTAAGAATAAGAGTCTTTTAAAAATTTTTAAGTCAATAATACAACAAATCTCTCTCTCTCTCTCTCTCTCTCTCTCTCTCTCTCACTCTCTCTCTCTCTCTCCTGTTTATCCCATTGCTAGCTATACCTCAGAGCCACGTATATTCTAGATAAAATAACACAAATAACAACCGGATACACAAAAACATATTAAATAANCTATCTATCTACCTATCTATCTCTATCTATCTATCTATCTATCTATCTATCTATCTATCTATCTATCTATCTATCTATCTATCTATCTATCTATCTATCAATCTATCTATCTCTATCTCTATCTCTATCTTTTCCCTCTATTTCTTGATTTGTTTTTTTTATCTTTACTGTTTGTTTTATATGATTTTTTTTATTTCTCTCTTTTATATATAAATTAAATTGAAACACCACAACTTTTCTTCCATTTAAGCCCTGAATTCACATTAATGGGCAATTACAATTTGCAAAAATTATAAAACATCTTCATAAGGTAAAATAATTAAACTGAACTAACATTTAATGGGATTTTTTGGCTTAACAGGAGCGATTACGTTTTTTATCCCCATGTTGGTTCCTTTCTTGGATGATTGAGGTTCAAGCAATTTCTTAGATGATTTAATTTAAAAAAATAATTTTGAACATTATGATGATACATTTTATGTTATATAAAAATAATGAAATAGTTTTACACAGTTGTTTAACAATAATACTTGTGTTTTTGAAAAGAAAAACCATATGTATGTCGGGTTTGAATGCAGAGCTGCTGGATTTACTCTTGGGCCCTTTACCTTACTTTAAAGAGCTCCGTGACAACACCTAAACCATTGCGGCTATGGATGCCCCAATATATTTTATTTTATATAAATAATATATATCTGTGTTTGACCAACCCTCTCCTTAAGACATTAATCCAAAAAATCTCACTCTCTCTCTCTCTCTCTCTCTCTCTCTCTCTCTCTCTCACTATCTATCTCTCTTTCTGTTCCCTCTATCTCTATTGATCTTTTTGTTTGTTTTATATGTTTTTCTTTGATTTTGCTCTTCATCTCTGGTATACTATTTTATTGTAAGATGCATGCAAGCAAAATAATGCAATTGAACTAACACTTATGGGATCTTTATGATTTACTGGAGTAAGCTTTTTTTTAATTCCCGTGCTGATTCCTGGTTTAATGGATGGTTGAAGTTGATTAATCTTAAAATAAGATTTAAAAAAATATTACATTACGATATTGTTTGAAAATAAATTTGACACCAACTTTCTTAATTTTTTGTTTTGTGGGGTTGATTGGAGTCGCTAAGACAGACCTTTCCTGTAGCAATAAATGAATTATATAAAAAATATGATAAAGAAAATATTTAAACAACAATGTACCTTTTTTTGTGCCATAGTTCGTTGAGATCTGAAATTATACATTGTACATTAAATTAATATACAAATTGTAGAAAATCATGGCAACATAATGGTCAACTTGTTGCAGCAAACGAAGTAAAGTAAATGGCAACAAATTAAAGACAAAATGCATTTTAAATTTTCAGTCTATTTAGTTTAATTGGTACAGGGTGAAACCGGTTCAATTTGAAATGAGAATTAAAAGATTATTCCAATCCAACTACTCTTACTATAAGATAGATTACCTTCGAATGTCAATATAAGAAGATGACGGTACATTTTGTTCCTGTGGCTGAAGTGATTTTAAAGGATCTTCAATGTTCTGACCAATGATGTTCATTTGGTCTGAAGACAAACTTAAGTCTTTTTTACTCTGAAAATGAATAAATTTAAATTTAAATACGTATCCATATTTTAAAAATAACTCACTTTTTTGTTGGGGACTTCATTAATACTAGTAAGGCTGAAACAGATAGTAAAAGCACAATTTTTTTAAATAACAAATGTTGATAATCTGGTTAAAAACACGAGACATTACCTTTGTGAAGTTCTTTTGAAAGATGTGACGGTCAAACTGTCAGATGCTTTTATAGTCTCATCTTCTACATAAGCAAATATAATGATTATATTATACATTAGTCTAATTTTAATTGTACAATTAATTAGTATTATGTTGAGTATTAAATTCTGTTGTCACAACAAGATGCAAAAGAATTTGCAACACTCCACACTGTTGTTTGATTCTGTGTCATTATAATAAACATTTAAGTCTAAATAAAAATCTTACCATATTAGAATAATAATTATAATGAAATAAAATATGTGTGACCAAGAATAAAGTTGTTCAAAGTTAATTTTGTTTTCTGATTTTGAATTTATGTTCGCCGATTCAAATTAATATTAATGAGGGACATGCATAAATTTCATGTTTACTTTACCTACCTTCAATATTATAATCTTCTTTCTTGCACTTCGCGCTTTCTTCTGCAATGTCTTTTATAATTTTTATTTTAAAAAATAAAGAGAAAAATAAACATACAAATAACAAACAAAAATACCGTTTTTATTTTTAGAAATTTTGAAGTTTGATCCTAAGATATCTAGTCCAAAATATTGTGTACTGCTCATCGGCTCATCAACATCCCACTTCTTTAATGCTATTATTGATGCATACCATTATACACTATTTTATTTAAAATGGCAGTACAACAGAATAATTATTAAAACAACTAACCATTTTTATAATCCACAGTGTAAGTCTGTTGTTGTAAGTTTTCCTTTAAATTTTGACATGTCATGCTTTAGTACTACACTTGAAACATTATTTAAATATTTTAAAAATAAAATTTAATACCTCTTTCGCTTTTCGTTTTGGATTAGTGGGCATAGAAGTTTTTTGGGTAGATATTAATGAGTTATCCTCTTAAATATAACATAAATTAAAAATACACTCTCACTAAAAAATCAACAATTATACCTTTTGTGCAAGTTTTTGGCATAAAAGAAAATTCTGGTATTTTCATGTTTTTTTTACTTTTACCAGACTTGGACATTTTTCCAAAAAAATTCACTCCTTCCTATGAAAATTATATTATTATTATTGCTATCTTACATAATGTACATTATTATAAATGTATTGTAACTTTTTATTTTATTATTATCTATTGTTAAGGGTACCTTAATTTCATTCCATAACTTTTGTTCCTCATTTTCAATATCAGTTTTTATCTTCCCCCATTCATCTAAAAGAAGTAAAATTTGTTCCAAACCTGAAAGTTAAAATTTACTCCAGTCAAATTAATCTTCATCGTCTTATGTACGTACAACATTTAACACAGTACATAAAATGAATGTAAAATGATGACGTATCAAACCATAAGACAATTGGTAAAGAAAGTATGAGCAAATGGGCAAAAAAGCCAGACCACATCTTAAACCAAGAATTGGAGGACAATCTCTTCACGTTACCTTCTGCAGATGTGGGTGGTCTTCAGGAAAAAACCAAACCAAAAGATAAAACCACTCAAATGGAGGTGACGAAGAAGATTGAAAAACTCCACCTCAAACCCAAGAAAATATCAGGGGCTCAAAGCCTGCCAATAATGAAAAGAATCAGGAAAGGGAAGCAAAACCCTAATGTTCATTTCCTGACTCCAGCACCAAAGACCCACCACTGGAAGCACTGACTAAAAAAAAACTAGAGCCACACCAACCAAAAGTGGTAAAAGGGACAGGTTACTGGGTAGCACCCCCATCATCGAGAATTGAGAATTTTTCAAAATTTCATATTTGTTTTAAGAGAAACAAATTAAAACCTAGTTTACTTTAAAAATATATGGTTTGTAGAAATTTTTTGGCTCTTGATAAACTTTGAAAGCTTTTAGTATATTTTTATTGTAATCATCATAAAAAATGCTGTAAAATGATATTTTCATATAGATAATGTGAGCAAGTAGAATGATGAAATAAAAATATTAAAAACGATTTTTTTCTGGGGGGGGGGCAAAACCAGGGCCTATTCATAAAAAGTGTGCATATGTCGCAGATAATTTGGAGTGTAGAATCACCAACAATGGCGGATCCAAGAGGGTGTAAAAGGCAAATTTTTATTCTATTGCAATATGTTTATGATGTTATGTAGTTATAATTTTGTATAAAATAAATAATAACATATACCCGTTGTTTTCAAATTATTCTATAATTTTTAAAGTAGCAAATATTTAGCACTGTTGGATTGATTTGTTCATTTATGTTTTGTGCTAAACAATTACATTGCAGACCATGGTTTTTTTTTCGTGATTAGACATCTTTTTGGTGCTTTTCTGATTTCTGAAGCTAATCTTCTTATTCGATCTCTTCATGTGATAACCTCTAAGTTGGCGATAATTTTTTTATATTCGTTAATGTTGGTGACTAAAAACATTTACATTGCAGATTATGACGGAAAAACATTTTGGAAACTTATGAAAATTATGTGCCTTTTTTAAAAATTAAACATTCAAACATTTAAATTAAGTGATTTTTTTCCAGTTTTCCCTTTGATTGCTTTTGGACAAAAAAAGGATGTATAGCGTTTTCTCTCAATTTGCATATTTTTAGGTCTCCTGTGTAAAAAAAAAAAATCACAAATTTTTACCCCTCCCCCTGATGACCAAAAATAGTTCTAATTTTAAAAGTTTTAAAATCAACCAAATCTGGTACCCAGTAACCTGGTGTGAGTTAATAATGCATCCATTATTATTTATAATTAGTTATTATATTTATATTTATAGTTATAAATTAACTCTTGTCTCTTACTTTTATCGCTCATTGTAGAGAAAAAGACTGTTCACTTGTAAGGTCAAGTAAGAATGAACTAAAAGAAAACTCCTAGGTACAGGAATGGGAAGGTTGGCTTTATACAAGATTGGGGAAAGGATTAAAATGTTTTTATATTAATAATACAGAAGCCACGATAAAGTACAAAAACATTGATTTACTGAAAACAATTAATCTCATTTATTATTATTTTCTTTATCGTATCTTTAATTGGGTTCAAATTGATTGCTCTACTTTATTTATTGAACATTTTTTAATATTAAAAACTATGATACTAAAACAAAGAAAAATAAATTCATCTTATTTCTCAAAATATAGTACAACTTTTGCTTATTTTCTATTTGGCTAATGAATATTTTTTCTTCTTGGTTTTTATTGGTTTCAAATTGATTATTTCACCTTATTTCTGGAATGTTTTAACATTTAACGATGTTACGGAACTAAACCAATGGAAAGAGTATTATCTCTTCTTGAAATATAACCAAGGTTCTGTAATTTTTGGAATGCTGAACCCTCGTCTTTGGGGTTATATATATCCCTTTCATCCCTTAATTTTAAGCTTAATCTAGTTCTATCCCCAATAATCCTCCCAATAGATTAAAGCGGCATTATCCTCGTGACCTGTTGGGCAGCGAGAAGTATCCATAGTAGAAGGGTCACCACTGGGTGATTTTTCACATCCTAGCGACAGATTTTAATTCATTTTAAATTTGTACTTATTAACAGTTTTACTTATAGTAGCCTATATAAAAATAAATATTTTTATTAAAAAAATATTTGAAAGCTAGAAGAAAATCTCTTCCTTATTATTGACTTTTCAAATCAGATAGATATAAAATATTCCTTGGATCGTTATAAGTAGCAGACATAGTTCATTTTTTTTTCCTTTGTCCTAATTAGTCTCCGCATTGGATAAATTTAGTATACTTTCTGATAATGAACAGTGTGCATATCTGGCAAAAACAGTATTACATTTTTTTAAGCTACAGTAATGCAATTATCCTTAGAAATTATGTATATGTATGATTTTGTATCAAAAGATCAGGGATGAGAAAAATTGGAAAGAAAATAAAACCGTTCCTACATCGAGCTTGTCCCCTTCATCAGGACTTTGAAGTTATAATTAATAATTCACAAAGTTAACAAATATGAACAACAATTCTGAAATATATGGCTCAAACAGCATGAATTTTGATAATGGAACGAGATCTACATCACATCCGATGCAGAATGGATTGGTTGGGGAAAATTGATTATCCATTTCCCATCTTGTGTTATCGCTTTCATTATAAATATATTTTCCTTTATTTTCATTATAGTTTTGATTGATTTACATTACTTATTGAACATAACAAGTAAACTTGTTAATAATATTAAAATAAACTAAAATCAAAGAAAATGTTTTCATCTCAATATTTGACATATAGCGCAGATTAATTGTTTTAATTAAGCAAAAATGAATACAGGTCAGGTGTTTTAATACTTTTTCCTTTTTTACATCAGTTTTCACTTTACTGTAATTATAAATGTTAAATGTATGTTCTATTATTATTGTTTTATTATATTGTAATTTTTTACCTAGACAAATACCTCTTACTGGTGCTAATTTAATTTTGTATAATTAATTTTTTTAAGAAGTTTAATTAATAGTTTAAATAGTTAAAAATACTTTTAGTTGTATATCAAAGTGAGGTTGTAAAGAATACATGTGCAATTGCTTTTGTTAGTATTATTTTATTTACTTAATTTTTTAAATTGTATTAATTTCAATTTTTTTATTGTTGTTGTTGAATGGTGGATGAAAACAGTTGTTTCAAGGATAATCCAACTTTTTTTGACCTTTGAACCATCAATGTAATTTGAGTTTGTCCTTTGAAGCAACTTGCTTGCCTTACTGGAAATTAACAATTCTCAATTGGCCACGTAAGATAGTCCTACTTTTGACGGATGTTTTAAAATATGAACTGCTTTAAAAATAATATGAATACATAAATTAAGTTGGGATGGAATTATCTTCATTTTTGATATGGCCATTACGTTTTGTAATTAAAACATCAGTGTTCTCATACGGTTTTTAGCTGGTTATGTGTATTTTAACCACTCGTTTTATTATGTATGAAACACCATTATCAATTTACTATTTATACCCTTAATAAAATATTTATTTATTACAGTTGAAAAAACTGAAAGAGACTGCCGTGTTTCAACAGGTGTTAACTCTTTCTCACACCACGAACTTTTCGTAAGTAGACCTCATTTTTCAAATCTTTTGTAGAGGAATGATATTTTATTTAAATATTAAAGATCATCTTACGACCAACTTTATCATTTTAATATTTAATATTCTTGCCACATTAAATGGGGAAGAGCACAATTGTTTAAAATTCAACAATTATTCAAAATTCACCTTTCAAATAGTTTTTATTTTTATTTAAATTTAAATTGTATTTAATTTAATTTTTTTAAAGGACTTTTTAAATTTTTTGCTCTCTTTATGGTGGGAACTAGTTGTTATGTTAATAGTTGTTATTATTTATTTAAGACAATTAGAACTCAAATTTTAGAATGCATGTAGGAATGCCACCTGATATTAGAATGGTACTTGAATACGGCAGCAAGTCCAGGTCCTATGTCCTGATTAATGGAGGAAACATGGTTCTTTTATTGCATATAGTAATGATATTTTTGTGTATTTAGTGTGTGTTGAGAGTGAATGTATTTATTGGGGTGAATGTGTAGTGTGATATGGTTGAATGTTAAGTACCCACCGACCCACAACTAGGTTAGTTTAGGTTAGTTATATATAATAGGTGTAAAGGGTGATAAAGGAATATCGAGTATTCCACCACCCTAACTGAGTGAAAGGCATGTAAATAGGAAGAATGTATGAGTGAGTGAGGGTACGAATGGGTTTAGGAAATAAGTCCATTGGGGGCTGAAATAATCTAGCTGTTTATGGTACCTGCCTGACCTCGGCGCTGGATGGGCAAGACTCGGTCTGACTCAGACATAGTGGGTGAAAGCTGGAATTACCAGGTATGTGTATGTGCAAATTTTTTCTTATGTAAATCAATAATCAATATCAACTGTATTTACATTTTTATAAATTGGTTTTGTGCACATGTCGGTATTTTGTAAATTTGGCTTAATGATTATACCATTAGTTTATATACATGTTAAAATTATTACATGTTTTAATACATTATTAATTTTCATTTATATCATCAGGTTTGGAGAGTAGTGCCTCTGGCCTGAAAAAATAAGAGTTCTGGCTAAGGAAAATTATTGTTCACAAATAATTTCAAATATGTAAGTTAAGATACCTTATTTTGTTGAAAATCCCCAAAACATGGTAGTTTACTTGAAAACAACATATATAAATAAATATAATTCTTGCAGGAATAATCCCAGTTTATCGAACATCCAAAATGCATTAGTAAAATACCAATATACATATTATGGTTCTCCATCTCCTGAAAGCTGCCGTAAGTAATTGTACACTTTTTTGCAAACAATGCTTTGATGTCTGTTTTCCTTTTTGTAGCACTCCCTCCAGCAACTTGGGGGCAAAAGAATAACAACGCACCACTGGTCACAAGAGGTATTTCATACTGAAATTAACCAGTAGTTTGTGTAATTACTTGTGTACTTTTAATTTCAGAATCTAGAATTATTGTCGAAAGTCTAATTAGCAATTGGAACAGTAAGTGGATTTATTTTGTTGCTAATATTATTATTATTATTTTTTTTTTTTGTAGATCAGAATGTTAATCCTTTTCAAAATACTCAGCAAAACTATGGACAATGTTTTAGCGTACAAGGTAATGTTTAAAAAAAATCATTTTTTGCTAGTTAGGCCATGGGTATGATACAAGTGTCAAATAGCAGTTGGCAAGCGTCGGAGCAGAAGAGTGGCAATGCGATGTAACTCGATGCCACCTGATGCCTTGTCGCATGTCGGTGGGGTGTGCACATCCATTGGACTCAAGCACACACCATGCAACAGTGAGTTCGCATTGCATATCACAGTAGCATTTGCAAAATGGATAGCTCTAAGGAAAAATATGATGAAGACACGGAAGTAACGACAGCAGCAGTGATCTGCTTGCTTTCAACAGCAAACAAAAACTTCGGTTCATGAAATGAACCTCACTAGGGGTGTAACTAGTCAATATCATGTTTTTTTTCTATATTAGAAAAGGAAGAAATTGCTGATTGATTCAGTATTTTGTATTTTCGGATGATGGAACATTGATTTGATCATCTGCAAGGAGCAATAAAGAATCGGATCAGGATAACTAATACAAATTATTATATGCCCGTGTATTATATACCATTAACCAAATATAACATATATACATTTGAAGACAAAAAACCGGATACTGGACGTATTTTGCTGTTTATGTCAAACTATAGCATTTTTCAGTCAAATGAAACTTTTTTTCAAACAAATGAAACTTTTTTTCAATCAAATAAAACTTTTGTTCAATCAAATGAAACCTTTTTTCAATCGGATGAAACTTTTTTTCAATCAAATGAAACCATTTTTCAAGCAAACGAAACCTTTTTTCAATCAAATGAAACTTTTTTTCAATCAAACGAAACCTTTTTTTCAATCAAACGAAACCTTTTTTTCAATCAAATGAAACTTTTTTCAATCAAATGAAACTTTTTTTCCATCAAATGAAACCATTTTTCAAGCAAATGAAACCATTTTTCAAGCAAATGAAACCTAAAACCTAATGATAATAATTATGTAGAGGAATAAATAAATGACATTATAGTACTAACAATAATTTTTTATGATGATTGAATATTAATATTACAATAATTGAATCGTAAGGCTTAGGTACAAGAACATTTCTTGTGAAGATCCGTATTCATAAAACTTTTCTACATCCACCCCATTGAAGTTTAAGTAGGATCGAAAAGTGTTTTTGAGTGAGCACCAACTTCCTGTGATAGAAATTATGAATGATGGAGTGGGTGTGGAGTTCAATCCTTTTTAAAAAGATAGTTCCTACTCACAGTAAGTTGTTTTGCAACAATCCGGATTTCAAGCCCTTTAGCACATCATCAGGTTGAAGGGTTTCTACAAACACATCTGTTGACATGAATTGCAAAAGTGAACCCGCGGATACCACTGCCAACGCGAAAATGCCCTTCAAACTGATGATGAGCTAAAGGGCTCGAAAACCGGATTGTTGCAAGGCATTTTCACGTTGGCAGGGGTATCAGCGGGTTCACTTTTGCAATTGTTGCTCGCTCAAAAACACTTTTCGATCCTACTTGAACTTCGATGAGGTGGATGTAGAAAAGTTTGAAGAATACGGATCTTCACAAGAAACGTTCTTGTACCTAAGCCTTACGATTCAATTATTGTAATATTAATATTCAATCATCATAAAAAATTATTGTTAGTACTATAATGTCATTTATTTATTCCTCTACATAATTATTATCATTAGGTTTTAGGTTTCATTTGCTTGAAAAATGGTTTCATTTGATGGAAAAAAAGGTTTCATTTGATTGAAAAAAGTTTCATTTGATTGAAAAAAAGGTTTCATTTGATTGAAAAAAAGTTTCATTTGACTGAAAAATGCTATATATGTGTTTTCATCTTTATATTAATTATAATATACTTATATTAAAGTAAGCAAAATTAAATGAGATAAAAAATGCATGAGTTTTAATAAAAAATATTTAATTATGATGGTTTGAAACAAAATTCACCACTGGAAAATCGTTAAATGAATTAATAAAATGTAAATAACAATTTTCTTAAACTTAGTTTTGCTCTTAATGCAGTATTATGAGCAAAACCAGGTAATATATTGTTAGTCAAATTTATTCTATCACTTGATAAATGTGCAACATAATTAAATAACTTTTATTAAAAATCATGAAATTTTGATCTCATTTGATTTGGTTTTCATTACAATTCGGACGTTGTAATTAATATAATGACAAAAAATAAATATAGTTTGAAAAAAAAAATATGAATGTCTGTTCTTTTGTCTTTGAGTGTAAGCCAACTTGGTTGCATCGCATAGCATAAAGTGGTGTGACAGGTCAGTTAAATATGCACAAGGGTAATAAAATCTTATTGAAAATTGGACATTGGATTGGGTCATGACTAGTGTGTTCCCTGTTTTATGTTTTGCTTTATGTTGCTTTATGTTCAGTGGAAATAGGAAGCAACAGGCTCAACAAGCCTGAGCAGCGGTGTGAAACGAGTTGCTTCCTCTTTTCCACCACCTCCTAGACATTAATTTTTGCTCATTACTCTGTGTTGAGGGTAGTCTCAAGGCACTCAGAAATGGCAGAGAAGAGAAAATTGAGAGACCTCGAATGTGAGATTTTGATATCAGAGGTGCAGAGTAGGATATATCTGTGGAATGTCAGGCATAATGACTTCAAAATGTCATTGTGAAAAAAAAAAATGGAATGAACAAAGTGATGAAGTAATTTCTCTATACAATCAAATATTTGTACAGATATTCTCGTTTATTCCAAACATCGAATTTTGTCATTTCACAAATTGTTAAACAAATAGTGGCACTTTCCTTAAACTTTTCTACTGTTTGTGGGGTGGATACCATACTTCATCTTGCCTCTCAACAAAATTTGTTTCAAATTATAGTTTTATCCACTCAAAATGAGGAGTTGTGCTTGTTCAATGGATGATGACATGGTGTCAACTGAATCATACTGCCCAGCCCTGGTGCTATTTGCCACTCTGGTGTTTCTGCTGCTCGACCATTTGAAACTCACATTGTACCCATGTCATTATGGTGCTTTAAAAGACAATTACTAAATGTTAGTTGATACTTGATTGCATAGCTTACATTCTAAATTATGCTTTTAGATTACAATGATATAATAAGCAAGCAGTTGTCAGAGATCTACAACTATCAATATAATCAAAGAAATAATTTGAAAAACTATGACAATTTAGGTTTTAATCAAGGTTAGTAAAGTAAAAAAAGTTTTTAAGTACCAGTTTTTTGTTGGTTAACTATGTCAATTTTTAGATATGCAGAATAATTATGTCTATGGTTTCAATGAAAGGACACACAATTATTGGAGCCAAAGTGGTAAATCAATATTCAGTTTGTTCTTAATGTACAAATAAATACCGTATTTATGGTTGAATGTCTTGCTCATTGTTTTCTCACTTAGGCTTTGGTTAGAGCGGATGCATTTTCTTACGAACTTGACTTTGTCATAACTGCTCAGATTTATACTAAATAGAACTCAGTGGTTATACTAGGTGCATATTCTGATTATCAGTATGCCGCTGGTTTTTAGCGAAAATGGAAGACAATGATACTTATTTTTTGGAAAATCTGCCGTTAAAAGTTGTAGTGTCGAGTGGTTGAAAAACCAAACAAATTAATGAATTATTTACAAAAAGAGATGATAAGGGAGAGTAATAGTTTTACAAATATTTTAGAATGCTAACATGACTGTATCAAGGGTAGATATATAGTTCTACAACTTCCATTGTAGATTTCTCCTTTTTGGACTGAACATCAGAACAGATGTGAAAAATCCACCTCGTTTGAATGGCAGAACTATTCTGATGTGTTCATATGTAATATAATGTACTTGAGGCAGTCGCATGTATTATAAATGCTTTCATAACATTTACTGTGTTTGATTATTTTGACAGACCCATTAAACAAGGTTGTTCAATTATTGACCAACTTTGATTATAATCTGGTTTGGGATGTTATTGGGTATGTGGTCCTTCAATGAATCATACACTGTATTACACAGTAACGGGCAACTGTATACATATGTATAACATCCCAAACCAGATTAGACCCATTAAAAGCAATGTTTGTGAGAACCCCTTTTGTAAGAACACATCCACTGTAAGCACAGCCTTACAAGTATGTTATATATCGTTAAATTTTTAAAATATTGACTTTGTTGACATGCTGAAATGTGTTTGAGAGACAAAAACGACCAGAGAAATTATTTTGTAATCAATCTGAATTTGATTTAATTTACTCTATAGATCTATCAGAAAACATTTTATTGTTTTAATTTTTAATATTAAATTTGATTGAAAAAATGTTTCATGTTGTGACAACAGTAAAGTAGGGATAAGGATAAGGATAAGGATAAAAGAGGCGGCCACAAGGCCTACTGACCTCGACCAACCTCAGGTTGTAAATCAGCCTCCAAAGCTTGAGCCGCTGCTCGTTAGTGTAAGATCTTGCTTGCGGGTTTTCTTATCCTAGTTGCAAGAATCTGCACCTACAAAGACCTTCACAGAAACATAGAATGTGTTCTACAGATTTCCTCTTTTCCTGGCAGTATCTGCCCAGTGTTTTTTCTGTCTGTACTCCTATCCGGTGCATGTGCTTTCTTAAGTGCCATGTGAGGAATCCAACCAGAATCCTGGTTCGGTTGCGATTGCCTTCCAGTAATTCTTTTGTAAGTTTTACGGATGGAATGAATCTTTGTAACTGTCGTATTGTTCCACCAGGTTCTGGACTCATTAAGGTCCCATTTTAAGATGTATCCTCAGGTTGAATGTCTTGCTCGTTGTTTTCTCACTTAGGCTTTGGTTAGAGCGAATGCATTTTCTTACAAACTTGACTTTGTCATAACTGCTCAGATTTATACTAAACAGAACTGAGTGGTTTACTCAGTATATATCCTGGTGGCAGGATGATAAGATTCAGTAGGGTTCAAGACCCAGAGAGTCCATAGTGGCTTTCTTTTTGGCCAACATGTCAACCTTTTTGCTGCCTCTAAGCCTCGAGTGCCCAGGGACCCATGCCAGGGACATTAAAGTAGAATATGTTCAAAAAGATAGAACAGCCTGAGGCTTGATAGAACTGGGCATTTTAAAATGATACTATACAATATTTGATTTTATTTTCTGATTTTCAAACCAACTTTCTATTTATAATTTCAGATGAGATGAATTACCAAAATAGATATTTATATCACAAAGCCAATGATAGAATGCATTATTATGACAGGAACACTATGGGAGAAAAATTTCATTGCAACACCTATGGTAGAATGGATGGATATTATGGGAACAACATGGAAAGAAATATAAATTTCAATGCCTGTGATCAAGTGAATGATTATAACAGGAACAACATGGAAAGAAGTGTAACTTTCAATGCCTTTGAAAGAATGGATGGTTATAACAGGAACAACTTCGAAAGAAATGTAGATTACAATGCATATGATAGAACGGTCGGTTACAACAGGAACAACATGAATGAACGACCATTTGACCACCAATTTAATGGTGAATTGACAAATGGTTATGATCTCAATGGCAGATATGAAAATAGAATCAACTGTTATAACAAAGATTATTATAATAACTATAATTGGCGTATGGACAATCAGAACAGAAAAGAATGCAATAGATATGAATGGAAAAGAGGTGAATGTAACACTACAGTAAGCTGAATACGATAAATAATTTATACAAATTTTTTCCAGGCTATTGTAACAATTATAATCATTTCAACACGAAAAGACCTAAGTGGAGGAACCAGAGATATAAACAGAAGAATGGGCACCAATGTTCAAAGTGCAATAAAACGTTTCATAACCGAAGTCAAATGAGATTGCATGAAAGAACTCATAGGACACCGTCCCCCATAGAACAAACTGATGTTCAAAAGTCAAACGGCTGTGATAATATCAAGAAAGAGGTGAGCAGTTGCAACAGTTTTCAGTTTATGAACGGGAGGCCATCTTCACATTCAACTCCCAGAGACTTGGAATTGTCGAATGAAGAGAAAATGTTTAAATGTCCCCATTGCCCAAAGAGCTTTGCAAAAAGTAGCGAAATGAGCCGGCATTTGAATATTCATACACCTGGTATAGAGTATGTTTGCAAAGTCTGCTCCTCGGTTTATTTCACTGAAACTCAGCTGAAGTTTCATGAATTGATTCATTCTCAGGATAATAACAACAATAAACCACTAAATGCTATGAAATGAATCGAGTTGGTTTTTTTCGTATTGTGACAAAATGGACATAAAGCCATTATTTTATTTAATTTGGTACACTTTTTTAAATTAAACAATTTATTAAATATATTTTTTTGAGAATTTGAAAATTGATTGTATTATTGTTATATTCATGAAAAATTATAAGAACATACTGTTTAATAACAATGTTGCTATAATAAAAAAAATTATATTTGTTTAAAAAATAACTTTGGATTGTTATTCTGTTTTATATTATTTAGTTTCTATTATTTCAAAATTTTAATAATGAATAACATTTAAAAGTTGTGTTGTTTAGCTGTTATCCGTTTGTATATGATAGAAAAATTTAGCATAGAAAATTTCTTGTCTTAATATTATAAACCACAATATTTTATTTATTTTAGTATATTTTTTAATTAAACAATTTATTATGTAAATTTTTTTTGAGAACTTGAATACCGATAGGATTATTGTTATATTTATGAAAAATCAGAACAACAATCTGTTTAAAAACAATGTTGCTATAATAATAATTTACAAAAATGTATAAAAAATAAGCTTTGGATCATTATTCTGTTTCATATTATTTAACTTTTATTATTTCAAAATTTTAATAATGAATAACACCCATTTTAAAAGTTGGGTAGTTTAGCTGTTATCCCTATGTATATGATAGAAAAATTTAGCATAGAAAATTTTCTTGTCTTAATATTATAAACCATATTATTTTATTTATTTTAGTGTTTTTTTAATTAACAAATTATTATGTAAATTTTTTTTGAGAACTTGAAAACTGATAGGATTATTATTATATTTATGAAAAATCACAACAACAGTCTGTTTAATAACAATGTTGCTATAATAATAATTTAAAAATTATATAAAAAGTAAGCCCCTTCTATCATTATTCTGTTTCATATTATTTAGCTTCTATTATTTCAAAATTTTTAAAATTTGTGTTGTTTAGCTGTTACCACTGTGTTAACAATAGCAACATTTAGTATATTGACTACATATTATAAATCCCTTTGTTTTATTTGTTGTAGTACACTTTTTTTAATTAAACAATTTTTATTTGTATGTTTTTTTGAAAACTTCAAAGTTGATAGTATTATTGTTGTATTATATTTATGAAAAATCATAAAAAAACAATATGTTTAATAACAATGTTGCTATAATAAAAAAATATTTGTATAAAAAATAAACTTTGAATCATTATTCTGTTTCATATTATTTAGCTTCTATTATTTCAGAATTTAATAATGGTTAATAAACATTTTAAAATTTGTGTTGTTTAGCTGTTACCCCTGTGTTAAGGATAGCCAAATTTAGCATACAATATTTTTTAAATTTAATATTATAATGTATTAAGTTTAAAAAATCAAGGTATTATTTTTGCAGACAACAAAAGCAGCACTAATTCACAATGATTATATCACATTATACTTTAACAGTAAAATATAAAAAAACTAGTACCAATGGTTCATTGCAAAAAGAAAAATAAGCCCAATAATCAGTTCAAATAATTCTGAACAAACAACCTTTATCATCCCTGATGTTCAAATAAAAGGGGATTATCGATAATTCTTGAAGGACTTGCTTTTATGACTTCTAAGAGTGGTCACCAGTGTCCAGTATAAACTAAGTGGTATCAACAATAACATCTATAGGCACTTAAATCGTTTTGGCTATTTAAATTTGAAAGGAAATTTCATCTGAATCAGAAAAAAATGTAAGTTTCTTACTAAACCTTTTATATGTCTTACATGAGCTAAAACTTTGTTTCAACTTATTTTAATTCTTAACATCCCACAGTTATAACAATTTTTTTATTGTAAAGTGAAATTGCTTAAGATGTATGTATGAGATAAGTTTAATTTTCCATTTGATATCAAAGGTAAAACAAAAGCAGTGTTTTATTACAAGAAATTAGATGCAACGTAACATCAACATGAAGATTGAAGAGTAAAATTAAGTAAATAGGTGACTATTTTGTGAATATGAATCAGTTTTTTCAATTTCATGTTATGATTTAAAATAAAATCTTTTATGAGGTTTGGTTTTTAAACTGCACAATTCTGTGTACCATTGTGTTCTTCAGGCTGTAAAAATGTTACAGCATTATACTTTTAAATGCCTTATGCAATATGCAGTTTTAAAACACAACTAGACCAGAAAACAATGCAGAATTCTATTAACAAAAATGAAAATTTGGAGTATAGATAGAAACTCAAAATCAATTAACACTAAATAAAACATGGAAAAAATATGAAATTGATAAAATTATATCAAATGCCAAATTGTTAGCATTGGCAATTTTATTGAACTGGATCGCCAAATAAACTGTACTATCCAATTTAAACATTAATATCAAAAACTTTTCATTGCAGTTAGAACAGGTCTTAAATTTTTCCACTTTTTGGCTTTTACCCTAGCAAAAATGTTTGCAGCCTTTCTCCAACACAAAGTACAGCCAGTTTTACTGCTTACAGCTTTCTTAGCTAAAGAACAACAGATAATTAATAATATATTGCACAAACTAATAATTGCACAAGTTAAAATATCGGTTCTGTTCAACAAATCTCAAATTTTGGGCTGTTTATACTTGTTGTAAAAGAAAACATTAAGATATACAAGGTGAACTCATCTTTTGATTATCCCTGATCGTCCTGATTATCCAGACTCTAATTATCTATGCTGCTCATCTAGCTGAGTTCTAGAGAAATGTAGAAATGAGCATGTCCATAGAAGAAAAATGGGAGTGATAATAGAAAAATGTGAAGAAATCTTTCAATAGCTATAAAGTTGAAAGGCAAAATCATAGAATATGATCCAATAGTGGTCAATATAACACGATTGCTAACTCGAGCTCTCCAACAAAGTTTCCAGCAATTGAAAAACCAGACAAAGCAAACTCCTATAACAATGTTCTTTGATAAAGCCAAAAGAGCAAATTTTGCAGATTCATCACTTCTAACGGAGGAATTTAATTAATCTTTTTTAAAAATCTTTTAAGGCCCCTAATAATTTTTCTGATTGATGTATATATGTACTGTTTGATGTATGTACTTGATGTATGATGTATTGTTTTCCTGAGTGGAATAAACTTTATGTCTATTACCGTAACATCAACATATTGTATTTTTCTTTTCTTTGAAATATATGTGCATAAGTTCATTCATAACATTGACGATAGGCACTCGTGGTACATAAAGTATCTGATGGTATGTAGATAGAAGAAAATGCTTTGAAACCTGAAATTTGAAGTGTTTTCTATTATCCATAGTTCTCATTATCTGTGGTGATTCGTATATCAAATTGCTTTTCCTTCATTTGACCAAATTTAAAAAATGAAGTAATAATTTGATACATGTTATATAATATATACTAATTTTATATATATATGTATAATTACACACAGGATACAAGCTACTCAACATTAAAATGAAATATGTTCAGATAATTTTAGATTGTTGGTTTATCCTATTTCCAAATACATATTTTTAATTAGTTTGATTCTATGTTTATCTTGATTGCTGTGCAGACATGTTGTGTGTAGAGTTTTAGTTTAGTCCGGAGTCGTTTCTAGATCTTTCATATTTCTGAGGGAAGCCTGTTTTTTTGAATTTAAAAATATATTAAATAAGAATGTATATGAGCCTGATTCTTTTTGTTAAAACTAAAACCCTACATAGCTCATATTTTTAATTTATTTAATATTATTTAAGGAGGTAGCAAACCAGACTATTTTTATAATGTTGATTTGTATTAATCATCAACCTGTTTATTGGTTGATTGTAACTCTAAAGCCCTGAGCATAGTAGTAGAAATATTTTGATTTCCCAATGCAAAAACAGGCAAATTAAATTTAATGAGTAGAAATTCTGAGCAGTTAATTCCTCTACTCAATATGCATTGGATAGAAGCTTCCTTACTTCAACAAGTCCAGGAATTACAGTTGGAGGTTCTCGATGATCCTGGTATATATGAAATGAATCTCAAAAATTTATTTTCTACTTTCCCAATTTCTTTTGAGTTAGATGAGAAAGCTAGAAACCTGTACATCATATGTTAGTTTGCGCTATTGTAATACGCACAATACTGACCAGTAATATTAAACCAAGAAAAATGTGTAGTTGAAAAATAATTTGTAATTTGATTGTTACTGATCACTTTAGTTGACATATCCTTACTGGGTCACTAATAGATGGACCACACTTAGAAATCTCAAGAAAAAAAATTCTTGACTACATGCTTTTTAATGTAGTTTGCCGAATGGATCAATTCGTCAAATCATACAAATCAACAAATATAATTAGACACAAATAATGTCAAATAAACTATTAAATTGTTTTTGTGTGTTAAGGTGGAAAAAGATGAAATTCGTGCATATTTTGAATGATTTGTAAAAAATAAAATTCCAATACAGCGCTAAAATAAGGTGATCATTTATGCCATTGCAATTGGGGAAACATTGACTATCAAATAATTAATAAAAATGATAAACATACAAAAACAACTTTAAAGTATACTTGGAGATTCTGGTTTGTGTTCCTATTTGAAATTCTTTTATTCTTCAAGTGGATGATGACCTGCGAATTTATTAGCTTTTGAATTGCAAACTATCTCGCTAGCTGTGCGAGGCGAGATTTTGACAAAGCGAAAACCAGCGGACCAATAGACAGCTCTGATTAAAAAAGAGGCTTTAATCGGGTCGATTAATAATCGAGAGCATTATGATCAAAAGTATCTTCTGAGAGGATGAAAAATAAACAAAAAAATATTAATAATAGAATCTAGAACACCCGGCAAATCGGCAAAAATTACACGGTCATTTATAGTTATGCCTGACCAAGCCGCCATTTTCAAGGGTCTTCCGCTTGTGCTTCACGTCCGTCTCGCTTTTTCAATTTCTGTGGTAAACCTTGTCCTTTATTTATCTTAAAGAAACAGTGAGTTTGTTTTCCTACATTTCTCAGTTTTGCGATAGATGTACACGATGAAAAATCTTGGTGCCTTTTATCAACATCGGCACTCGCAAGCTAAATTCGGCTCAAAGTGTTATTGGCTATAATTTTCTAAATTATGAAAACGGGGGAAAATGTGGGGGATTTGAATATATTGTTGTTGTATTGTATAGGTTCATTAAACATCCCATCACTTAGAATTGGTATTTGACCATTTCACCACGACAAAAGGAAATAGGAGCGGCCAGACTAATTTGTGCACTGCCAAGGGCTAAGTTAGTACAAAACGAATGCACACAAACGACAATTGTGACCTGAGTTGGCCCTGACAAAAGGTCATGCCGTGGTCTGTAGTCTGTACTAACATTGCAAAAAAAAAGAAGGGATTTTATTTCCCATTATTTTGTCATGTATAACAAATATACATTTGTTTAATTTAAGAATGAGGCATGACCACAATTTATCACATAATCATACATGTGAGGTCGGTTAACCTTTCATATACAGTTAACTAAACATTTTTATGCTCTTATAAAAACGCTTTTATTTAGAATACTGGGAAAAAGTGGAATAATTTTAATAAATAAAGTTGAGTACAATTAGCTTGAAAGTTATGTTTTTCTATGATTCCTATGATTCCATGTAGTATGACAATAACCTGCCAATGTGCCCTTATGCAGAGAAAGGTTGCTCGATGTGTCCCACATAATAGAGTCGTGTCATGCCTTGGCTCCATACATAGAGCGTGTAGGCATGCCGCCGGACTTAAGAAGAGTTCTCGAACACGGTAGCGAGTTTCAGAGTCCCCTGTTCCGCTTTTTAGGGGAAATTGGGTTTTTTTATTGTATATAGTATGTCTTATGTGTTGTGTGTCTATATGTTTTGTCTGAGTGCATGTATTTATTTGAGTGAATGGCGGGGGGTGAGGGTGAAATATAACGTCATCATCACCCCTCGAACGATGCGAGCGTAAGAGTGTGTGTTCGGGGTCGATGGCGGAATATTTATAAAAGTACTCCATCGACCCCAATCTAGATTAGTTTGAGTATAGGGTCGGTGGAGGAATATCAAGTACTCCACCGACCAAACGGAATGAGTGTACTGTATGGATGTATTTATGTATTATGTGTATGAATGTATTTATTTGTATGAATGTAGTGTTTGAAAGGGTAAGTAGAATATAAACTTAGTTGGGGGCTGAAATGACCTAGATGTCGGAAGCCCCAGTCAAAAAAAAAAAAAATGCCAATGCTATACAGCTTCTTCCCTCTTAAGTGCTCATTTAAAACATTTAAACATGTCGAAAACGTAGGAGTGATAAATAACCATTGCACATTCAACACATTTAAATTTTGGTGCAAGACCACTAATTACTATGTACTTAAGCAGGTGGAAATACTTTTTGGGCGTTTGTTGTGCATTAGCTTCGTTTTGAAATCGCATGAATTGTTCCGATCATTCAGGTCTTGTGTATCTGTGTCTGTTCTTTTTTTTGGCTTGTCTTTCGCTGTGTGTTGTTATTATAATATGCACGATAAAGTTTTACCCTTCATTCTGCATCTCACCAGTCTGTTTGAATTTCTGAGATTTAAAATATCGTCATCCCTGATAAAAACCAAAAATTAAAAATGAGGAGAGAGAGAGAGAGAGAGAGAGAGAGAGAGAGAGACAGAGAGAGAGAGAGAGAGAGAAAGAGGAGAGAGAGAGAGCAATAAAATGACCAAAAACTTAGTTTTTTATTAGGGCTATTGTTTTGTTTCTTTACTTTGTGTTCAAATGACGTAAAAGACAAAATTACTATTAATTCTTCTGACAAATGACCAAAGACATTCTTGAAACAGCAACCAATACATTTTTACATATCTTAAACAACTCGTACACCTGTTGAAATTTGAAGAAAAGGGTTTGCCCTGGCCCGTTAAGATGACACAATCGGAAAAATACCCGGCCTCGTTTTATGACAGGCGCCAATAAATGCGATAAAGGCATGAGGGAAAATACATTTTGGCCAAAACCACTGAACAAATATTGGCTGACAAAGTCTTTATCTGAAAGGTGTACCGTCGAAGACTTGCCCAAGCCTAGGATAACGTTCGATAAAAAGAAATTCCACCGTCAGGGTCAATTTTTATTGCTGTAGAAAAGTTGGAAAGAATAAAACTGATACCATTGAGAGACATGTGTAAAATTTTGTAAAATAAGGTAAATTATTTTGAAGACTTCTGGGGTATTATTTACAGAAACTGTTATGGAAGCGTGCAGGTTTTTAATGCTTATATTGGAGAAATTAATTAATTATTTAAACTCTCAACTTGGTATTTTTGAATTATTTAAAACAAAGAAAGTATGCAGACGATTTATTATCATAATTGATCAATTCTAAGACGATAAGGACTTCTAAGAGGATAAGGCTCATCATGTTCGCGTAATAACTTCATTTTGTACTTAATAAATAATTCGTACATTTAAAGAAAAATATATTTAGCCAAAGTATTTTGTACATTGTAAAGTATTTGTTACAAGAATAGATTCTGTAAGCTTTCAAAACGCTTTGTATTTTGTGTTTTTTGGTGACCTGCACATTCATAATTTGTTGAAGTCGTAAGGCGCGGTCAAGAATGAGGTAGTTTAGAAAAACACCTTTTTCATTTTTTTGCCGACGTTTTGATTTTATTCGGGTCATCTTCAGGGTATAAAGTGTGGTGCTATTCTTGCGATGTCACCCTGAAGATGACCCGAACAAAGGCCGGAACATCGGCAAAAAATGAAAAAGGTATTTTTCTAATCTACCTCATTCTTGGCACTTTTATATTTTTTGTAGCTTCTCTATTACCGATATCCGATCCCAAAATCCTACTTAACCGATAGATATTATCAGGTCATCAGTGGCTCTTCTCTGTCAGCCGGCTATCGCACAGATACAAGTGTACTTCAAGGAAGCATTTTAGACCCATCCTCTTTTGAGTACACGCCGCAAACATTTCTATCCTTACCACCTACGCGGATTATACCGATATCCTTTGTTCTCATAAAGATCCTCAACGAAAAACCTGCAAACCCATGTCACATCCGTTGATCAGTGGTTCAAGAGACGGAAAATCGGAAAGGTACGACAATGTGGACTTTTACCCTACGAAAGATGACCAACTACTACATTGACAAAGAACTCAAAACACAAGAGCTCAACAGACGCTTCAGACTTCTTGAAAGGCTGATGGACAAACGAACTTAACTGACTCTGTAAAAGAAACGTTTCATTTATACCCATTTGGACATAAGGCATCGCACGTTGGGTTCAACAAGCGTTCCAACCTCCAACGTGCCCAATTCTTACAATCCAAAATTCTCCGAACCTTTATCTATGCTCTTTTCTATGTATCCGATCATTACCATCCACATTGACCATAATAGAAGCAAAAGCAGCTGCAAGAAGTTCACAAACAGTTAATACTGTCACACAAAACCTAAGTCAGGAACCTTCCATCTCGTCCCTTTCCAGATAATTACTCTCCCTGACAAATGAAGCTTCACTAGCCTCGCGATTATGAGTTGTTCCTCATTTTTCAATTTTTTTCTATTAACATTAGGTATACAAACTTACGTACTTGAGTAAGTTAAGTAAGTAACTTAAGTACTTGAGCATTAAGGCTGGCACCAATGCAAATAAATAATATATTTTTTTAGCTATTGATCGTCTATGAAAGTAGAATAGTCTATGAAATCTTTACATTCGTTTAGGTACAAGGTCAATAGGAAGGACACATTGGCACACTTCTAATCATTCAAAAATTGACGCTTAGAATTGCTGAAGTGTTTACCCTCTACTCCATCCTCTTAATCTAACAGAGCGGTTCTCTGATAGTGCTCTCTGGCCACGGGAGTGCAGCAGGACCCATCCTCTATATCTTTATCTTGCAGATTGCAGATGTTTCCATTACTCCTACCACCCTCCTTGCAATTTTTGCCGATGACCTGTACTATTCTCTGACTCTGATCGTGCGGCTGCTTCGGAAGATTTGCAGAGACATATCACGTGTATAGCAGATTGGTGTAGACAATGTACATCTGTGTCATATTTACACTCCCAAGCAAATCTCCTTTCACAATTTCAAAATCTGGCTGCGTTCGTTACCTTGGGTACCAACTAGACTCACGTTTAACATGGAATCAGTATACACGGCTGAAACAAGACTTAAACTACGGTCTACTCTACAAACTTATAGGACGACGATCCGAACTATTGACGAAAAATAAACTTACTGTCTACAAAACGCTACAACTAGTATGGACGTACGGAATAGAACGGTGGGGTACTGCTAAACCTTCCAATACCCAACGTCTCTAATCCTTTCAATCTAAAGTCCTCAGATCAATTTTTAATGTTCCGTATTATTTGTTCTTAGTCTTGCCAAAGGCTTCTCCAATAGAACCCAATCCTACAATCCCATAAGGCGTCTCAAGAGAAATGGCCCCGCTACCTCCGTTCTGAGAAATAGGTAGTGAAGTGAAGGAGAGAATAATATTGATTATTTGCTCCCCTCATTCTAAATTTGTAAATAGTTTATGATCTAGCGAAAATGCTTTTGTTGTACTGTTTAAAGATAAAATCTCAAACTTTTTGAATAGAAAATTATTACGTAGACCACCAAAATAATAACACTTCATTTTTAGAAAATGAGAGATGTCATCTAGGTACATCCAAGGTTAAACGACAGAAATATTAAAAAATCTTATGTATTCTTGTAATTTATTTACAAAGCGCTTATATGCAATATGATTGCAAATTGTTAGACAACAGTAAGAAGTAAAAACAAAGAAAGTACAAAAAAATTAACCTGATGTTATTAATAAAAAAATGGCACCATTAAATGGATTAAAAGTTTGTCGTAAACACTGACAGATACTGATAACACAAACACTTGTCCGAAAGCTTTTTGTGTTCATTCGTAATGAAATTCTCGAGAAAGTTGAGATTTTTTTTTAATCATGTACTTCAGTTTTGAAGGTTTCACTGCAGGCTATTGACTTACAATGTGTTGATGTTGCCGAACGATTCCTTAATGAAATAGCCTATATGATTACTGACTTAAATAGCTCAAATCTGAACACGCATGTACAGAGTTGATCCTATCATTTCTAGCAGTCCACCGTCCATTCTTTTGTATCCTGGCTTTTGTATATTTAACAGGTCTCGAGAATCACCCACCCCGCGTGTTGGTAGTCCGGGGTCAGACCTCGGTCTTATCCGTCCAGCCTCCGGTTGGGTTTCGAGAGCTGTCAACTAGGTCATTTCAGCAATCAGTTCCTAAATCTATTCACACACTCTTACACTTATGTACATTTACGTACCATTCACTCAGTTATGGTATAGTAGCGTACTCGATATCTCCCCATCACCCTTTACACATATTATATAACTAACCTAATTGAAGCTCGATGGAGTACTCTCAAAGCAATTTCAGCTTTTGAAATTTACGATCATTTACCGGCAGGTCTTGTTAATCACCCATCCCGTGTTTTGGAGGTGTGGGCTCAGTCTTATCCGTCCATCTTTCAAGGTTAGGCTCGAGGGGCTATCAACAGCTAGATTATTTCAGCTCCCAACGCAATCAATTTCTAGATCCAAAACCATTCACAGTATTAATTCTAGTACCTTCTTTCTTATTTACATATTATTGATTCAGGGCGGTGGAGTATTCCATATTCCGCCATCATCCTTCTCACACTACATATTCACGCTAATAATTACATTCACTCTCAACACACGATAGTTATTACTATACAATAAAACAACACGGTTTCTTCAAGAATCCTCAAAGGTTTCTGATACTGCTGTCGTGCTCAAGCATAATTCTCATACCGGGTGGCATTCCTACGCGTTCTCTATATGGAGCCAAGAAACTGCACCCCTCAATTAGGTGGGATCCATCGAGCAAACTTTCTCTGCATGCCGGACACATAGACGAGCTTTGACGATAAAGTTAGTGTCCGTGTGTCAACCTCACATGGCCTATTCTTAATCGGGTAAGGATGACCGTTGTTCTACGAGTCAGATCCTCCGAGGACCACCGACAGTACTTTTCATACGTGTTCGCTTCTCTTCCGGTCCTGCTAATCAACTATTTTTTCTGACGTTTAACAAAAAATGTATGCTCATTTCAATTACGTCAGGCTTCACTGTTTTATGGAGTTTTTCCAGCCAAATATGTAAAAATAATAATGAGTCGAGTTTAATTTGTCGAATTAAATAATTCAATTTTAGCAATTAAATATACACGCTGTAATAAATGTAAGTCATCGCATTATTATTTTTACACCATAGGCTGTAAAAACTCAATAAAATAACGAAACCTGATATAATTGTACGTTGAAAACCATTATAACCAAAAATCTTCTTAAAACTTTCCGTACATCGTGACTTAGATCTAAAGCAATGAACTCAATTCAAGCTTTACAATTAATTAAGATTTTTAGTTGAGATGAAAAAAGTTAATGGCACGAGAGGGATTTGAACCCACGACCTTCGGCTAGATACGCCGCTGCTCTACCACCTGAGCTATCGTAACCTCGATCCACTCGGACATCAACTCCCCATCTCAACCCCACCTTATGAGTTTTCCCTCCTTTTGCCATTTTTCGAAAAAAACGTTTTTTTTTAAAAATGGCAAAAGGAGGGAAAACTCATAAGGTGGGGTTGAGATGGGGAGTTGATGTCCGAGTGGATCGAGGTCACGATAGCTCAAGTGGTAGAGCAGCGGCGCATCAAGCAAAGATCGTGGGTTCAAATCCCGCACGTGCCATTGACTTTTTTTATCTCAACTGAAAACCTTAATTAATTGTACTTTAAATATTGTAAATTTTGATAGGAATGCATGGTTATACAGAAAGTATTTAATGAATCAGTTCAATTTTTGGTTGGGGAGTTGATGTCCGAGTGGATCGAGGTCACGATAGCTCAGGTGGTAGAGCAGCGGCGTATCTAGCCGAAGGTCGTGGGTTCGAATCCCTCTCGTGCCATTAACTTTTTTTCATCTCAACTAAAAACCTTAATTAATTGTAAAGTATTAATTGGTCAAGCGGACCACGAAAATAGTGAATTCAATTCAGGCTGTTGACTGTAGACAAATAAACAGACTGTAACAGTCAGCAAATAATACAAAAAGGCAGGTAAGAAACTATAAACAAATTGCAGAAGAAGTTTCACTGGTATAAATGGATCAGAAATAGTTGACATAACAAAATAACAGGTGCATACAAATCAAAATTAAGCGGGTAGGGTTAAACAGGAGAAAGGTAAACTGTAATAAAAACAAACAAAAATCTACCGAGATGTACAGAAGTTTATAAATCCATTGTAATCATTATACTGTATTGAGACCTTACTAGACATATTGATAATACTTTGCAAGGGCATTTTTGTGTTAACATCATTAACTGATTTTTCCATGTCTCCATTGATTTATGATGTTATTTGTACTATTAGAGTATGTACTACACGTTCGCGCCTTGTTTGAAGAGATTTAGATTTGTAAGCTTGATCTTAATCCGACAAATCTTTCTACTTATGCAATCGCTAACTTGTACTCTCTCCCTTTCGTTGTAATCTTATCTCTTTCATTAATTGACAATTTTTTTTGTATATTGATATTTATGGGATCGCTTGCGTTTGAATTGAAGGGAACAAGGGCGTTTCGATGTTTCAAAAAATTTGAGTTTATTATTATAGCTTTATTTTAATTTACCAGTTTAACATATATTTTGTGGAAAAAAATGAATTTTTTATTTTTTAATAATGTTTATATTAAATTTTGCGGTTCCTATTTAAATGATAAATTAACTACAATTTTTTTCATTATTCAAAAATTATTACTTTGTGCCGATCTTAAATAATATATTCTATTGTTATTCAGAAATCGTGAGATGCGGTCTGGTGTGATGTAGTTTTCAGAAAAACATTTTCTTTATCGTGCCAACGTTTCGATCTTTATTGAGATCATCTTCAGAGCCTGGGATTTACAAACATTGTTTACAATTAACAAATAGGATGTGGAAAAGTGAATTTATACAATGCAATGATCTCAATAAAGATCGAAACGTTGGCACGATAAAAAAAAAATGTTTTTCTGAAACCTACATCACACCAGACCGCATCTCACGATTTCTGAATAATTATCGATTAACGGTCACTAATCACCACACAAATATATTCTATTATTTTACAAATCTTTAGAGTTCGAGAAAATGTCACATCGTACTAATTCTGATTTAGATCAAATGTGGCAATACAATTGGAAAAAGTCAAAATTAATTTGAAACACTGATGTATAAACAATTCAAATTAGGCGAAAATACAAATAAACGATGTCGTCTGAGCTTAAATATTTACCAAAACAATACGCCCTGATTAATTTCGTTGAAGGTGCTCAATTCTACAAGAAGTGTGTTCAAATTTATCAATTTATACGTTTGAAATTTTAGAAGTGAAAACAAATAGAAATATAAACAGAAGGTTACCTAATAATTCGACAAAAATTGTATAATTTGGTATATTAAAACTGGTTTCAAGTATAAGAGAAATTGTCACACTATAGCTATTTCTTATTTTAATAAATGAGAAAATAAAAATTAAAACAGTCAAAAGTAATTTATTTAAAAGTTTTCTAAAAATATTCCAAAATTGTTTAACGAAAGTTGAAATTTGGCGACCATACAGGTTCATTTCAATTCTAAATATTTTTTTTTTTTTAACATTTATTTACAACTGTAATAGAATTGCGATGAGTGCAAATTATTTACACCAAGTAAAACATGACTTTCGCATCGACCCACTGGTTATTCCTTTTGAGTCTTCCTTGGAGGTTTATTTAGAAGCATGGAGGATACAAGTTAGAGTTCGAAAGTATTTACAAAGGTTGAGTGAAACTTAAGACATCTGGTTCTTGCCAGGTCATGGACGAAAGGAACGTTGAGGTCGATTGGATATGTAGATGTGGATGTATTGGTCAGGGTCAGGGGTATGGTTTACTGCACCCTTTAATAGCTATTGTATCCCCCGTTCGCTGCCTCAAGCACACCGGTGAGTCCTATTTCATCAAGGAACTTCTAATCCTCCCAAAGCACTTCCTCCTGCGGGCAGTTGCAGCACCACAGTCTGTTAGCAGGTGGGTTGGTGTCTCCTCTGCCTCTTTGCAGAATCTGCATGTGCCATCTTGGATTATTCCAATCTTCTTTAAGTGTCCATTTAGCTTGAGCGTCCTGTTAAGAAGCATAGTTTTTTCCTGCTTTTGATACATTCTGTAATTTCTTTCCTTCCGAAATTTGTTAGGAGATTCTTGGATTGTTTGTGTCCAATGAGTGAATTACATTGTTCCTTCATATTCTTTTTATCCTTCTGTCTAAGGTACTCATTGATAGTGTGGGTTCTTATGCCACAGAAGGGCTCGGGTCCTATCAGTGGTATAGCAGCTCCTTTTTTTACAAGGGTGTCCGCTTTTTCGTTGGCTTCTACTCCCATGTGTCCTAGGACCCAGCATAGGTTGACTTTGTTCTGCGTACCAATTAGTTTAATTTGGTTTTGCAGTTCAGCATCATCCTTGAACTAATGATATTTGAGCATATTGCAGCTTTGATGGCTGCTTGGCTATCTGACATGATAGTTACGTTCTTGTACCCTTTAGTCAAGTTGAATTGAGTAAATCTCTTGATTGCATGGACATCAAGCCTGGAAGATGCCGGTGTATCTTACCCCATGGTTCTGAGTATTTGGTTTCAGGACCGAATACGCCTATCCATGTACTTTGCTGTGTTCTAGATCGATCTGTGTTCCCATTATTTTTTGGTACTTAGGTTTATTTGGATGTTTTGATTAAATTCACAAATCCTGTTCATATCGTCTCTTGGAGCCATGAGTATCGGATGGTCCTTTATTCTGGTGTATCCACTCCATATATAAATTTATGTATGCATATTTATATATTGATTAATTTCTGGCTGAATCCTTTACAATAATTCAACAATCAGATTTTAGTTTGATTGCATAGGAGAGCATTTCTTTAATTGTGAAATTTGGGCTTTTATGGCTTTGTTTGGGTCAGAGGAGCAAGAAAATAGATAACGGGTTAAATTACATGTAATATTATATGTGGCCCATTATGGCATAAGTTTGGCCGGACGGTTATATATTTTGTTTATTAAATAATGGGACTTTAGAAGAACCGAATCCCCGATAAGAATTTTTTTTATAAAACGTGATATTATTATAAAATGAAGGCATTTTGTTATGTGCTTTTACAAAATTGCCTCAATTTTGATATTTAGAGCATGGTATACGTAGTGACCCAGCGCATCAATCTTTACAACAATAATGCTGTAAAATCAAATGAATCTGACCACCGATTTTGGTTATTTGAATAGTAAATCGCAATGGCAGTTTTTAGTCGAGATATTCCGTTCCACCTGGTTGCTTTGTGAGTAGTAGGGAATATTTAAATTGAAATTAATCCTCAATCAATTAAGGTTTTTAATTGAGATAAAAAGTCAATGGCACGAGCGGGATTCGAACCCACGATCTTCGGCTTGATACGCCGCTGCTCTACCACTTGAGCTATCGTGAACTCGATCTACTCGGACACCAACTTCCCGTCTCAACCCCACCTTTTGAATTTTCCCTCCTTTTTGTCATTTTTCAAATGTCGTGTAATCAATTTGATTCTCGACGAGCTTTAGTGAAGGATACTTCATTTTAAACTTATTAAATTCACTAGTTTCGTAGTCCGCTTGACCAATTAATATCATACAAACCACGAAACTAGTGAATTTAATAAGTTTAAAATGATGTTTCCTTCACTAAATTTCTCTGTGGCCATTTCATTTGTCGCCGAGAATCAAATTGATTACACGACATTTGAAAAATGGCAAAAAGGAGGGAAAATTCAAAAGGTGGGGTTGAGATGGGAAGTGGTATCCCAGTGGGTCGAGGTCACGATAGCTCAAGTGGTCGAGCAGCGACTTATCAAGCCGAAGATCGTGGGTTCGAATCCCGCTCGTGCCATTGACTTTTTTATCTCAACTAAAAACCTTAATTAATTGTATGATATTAATTGGTCAAGCGGACCACGAAACTAGTGAATTTAATCCTCAATGTGTGGTGATTAATGACCGTTTGTCGATGATTATTCAGAAATCGTGAGATGCGGCCTGGTGTGATGTAGGTTTCAGAAAAACATTTTCTTTATCGTGCCAACGTTTCGATCTTTATTGAGATCATCTTCAGGGCCTGGGATTTACAAACATTGTTTAAATTTAACAAAAACATGTAGGATGTGGAAAAAAATGAATATATAGAATGCAAATAAATATTTTTTTAAAATTATTCAATCAGCGTATTTCTACTCACTCAAAGTGTTTGTTTTCTGCGTAATTATGCCATTCTTGCGTGTCGTGTTGAGAGTGCCAGTGAGATTTTGCTGTTTTATGTTTATATACGTTGGTTTTTGAAGGGGTGGGGAGGGAAGTCTTTCTATATAGAAAGACATGCTTGTATAAGGAGTCGGCTTCTTGAGGTGAAAAGAGCCGAAGAGGGGTATAATGGTTCGGTCAGATTAACCTTTCAGGATTATATAGACGGGGATAAATAGGAATAGGAAAGCTAAATTGTTGAAAAATGGGAATGTGATGAATGTTTTATATGTTATAATATGTGTTATATGTATGTTATCTATAATGAATTTGATTAATGATATTGGCGTAGCTGCGACTGAGTTTACATGTATCTGTTCTGTAATTGATGCTGTGTTTATCTCTNCGAGCCTTTTAGCTCATCATCAGGTTGTAGAAGTCCTTCAACCTGATGATGTGCTAAAAGGCTCGAAATCCGGATCGTTGCAAAACAACCTATTGTGAGTAGGAACTATCCTTTTAAAAAGTAAGTGTTTGAAATGTTTTATAATTTTTGAAAGCTATTTTAAAGTTATCGGAAGAGAGAAATGTGTTTAATTTATGTGATAGGCCGTGAATGAATGGCATGGAAATGTATCTTGTTTGTTTTTATTTGATAGATTTGATGTAGTATTATTAGTACTAGTGGATGGAGTTAGTGTTGAGTTGTAGTTGTTGATTATTATGTTGATTATGTGTTCAGGGTAGTGATTGTTATGGAGGATCTGTTTGTATATCTTAATGTTCTTATGGTGAAATGATTCATGGCTTAGGGTAATAATTCTGTGAAGTAACTTTGGCTGTGTTAATTATTGTATGAAGAGGATGGTAAGTATTGTTTTGTTGTTTTCGATTTCATGTGTAAATTGTAGGCGTGGGTGAAAGCTATTAAATGTATCTAATGTAGTTTGAATTCGTTCTGTGGGAACTGCTGTCAATATATCATCTACGCATTTAGTGAGGAAAGGTAATGTGAAAGGAAGTTGTAGTATAACTGTGTTTAATAGAAATGTGTGGTGATTAGTGACCGTTAATGTTTATTTAGAAATCGTGAGATGCGGTCTGGTGTGATGTAGGTTTCAGAAAAACATTTTCTTCATCGTGCCAACGTTTCGATCTTTATTGAGATCATCTTCATGGCCTGGGATTTACAAACATTGTTTATATCTATCAATTACATGTTGGATGTGAAAAAGTGAATTTAGACAATGCAAAATATATTTTTTATATAATCAATCAATAAAGATCCAGGCCCTGAAGATGATTTCAATAAAGATCGAAACGTTGGCACGATAAAGCAAATGTTTTTGTGAAACCTACATCACACAAGACCGCATCTCACGATTTCTAAATAAATATATGCTTAATAGATACTTGCAGACATAATTATAACACATCTATTAAACACAGTCATACCGTAACTTCTGACAATGAATAGCGACGATCTATCAAAACTATATAACTCACTTTGATGTACGTAACATTATGTATATAAATTACAGAACAATTTTTACATTAAATATGATAAAATTGACCTTTGATTAATTTAATTTATAACCAAATTGAACAACGATCTATTGAAAGAGAATTTACAGCAGACGTAAGTAGATAGTAAGTAGTAGATAGTAAGAAGTAGAAGAAGCAGATAGTAGGTAGTTGTGACCACAAGAGTTTGATGATTTTGAACCAATTTCTGCTTGGAAAAGCGAAAAATGAAGATCAAAGAAGAAAAATTGAAAAAGAAGAAGCCCACTCTTGCAACAATGGGCTCAGTATGAAAATCGTTTTCCATCTTACAGCAGATGGAGAAAGTATTGTTTTAGATTTACGGTTTGTTATTATGAAAATTGAGCGGCACTGGCTAATAAAGAGAATGAATTTTGTATGAACAGTCATGTTTGGATTATTTTTAAAAAAAGTCTATCATTTGGGATTACTAAGGATGAGTCCTCACGATATGTTACAAAGGACAATTACGTTTATCCATGAGGTCAGGGCAAATATTCTGCCCGAATTTATCACCACAAATCCACATTTAAATCCGCACGCGAGTCCAGATAACGCCGGACATCGTGACGGGTGGGAGGCGTGATAATAGTGGCTGAAGATCTTTCAATAAGTATTCAGTAGCTATTTAGAACTGGGCTCGAAGTGGGGTACGCTCTTGCTAGCTGTCACAATGAGGACGGCCGATCTCCGGCAACCTGTGCCTGTCATCGTGCGCTGCTGAATACGAGATCATCGTCCCTGGAGAAGCGCGATAAAAAGGTAATTTTTCTATATTAAATTTAATTGCGAAATGTTTATTATCGTCCAATTCTAAAGTGTTTTTTTTTAATCAACGGCCAGAAGACCATTTTTGCATTACTGAATACTTCGATTTTATAAATTTCGCATCGTTGGTTCAGCCCAATGTCTTAAAAGTAAAAAAAAAATCTTCAGTTACATATTTTGAGTTTTTCTCAAAGTTTAGATATTTTAATAACAGAATTTTAAGTTTATTAATGCATTTTTAGTAAAAAAAATAAGTAAGCTGCTATACAATTTGTCATGTCTTTTTATTAAAATCATTATATAGCATGTATTATTTTAAAATATAATCTTTAAAACAGATATATGTTTCGGCATGTGTAAAAAACATTTTTACTCCTTATTTATTCTTCTCTTCTTTTTTCTTGGTTGTTTGCTTGTTTTAAGATCTTTTTAGAATCTATGTTCGATATCGATATAATAAAAGGATTTTTACTTCTGTTTCTTAAGCAATTTGCATATCCCATGCATATTAATAAGTCTGTTTTAATGTTTACAAACGTATTGCAGCTTTCAATTAACATTTCATGCGTTGTGTTATGCTAGTTTTTAAAATAATCTTTCAAAAAGCATAATAACCGTTATGATATTGTACAATTATTAGAGTTCAAATAATTTCTGCAGCTATGCTAAACAATTTTAACTGTTTTCCTTGAGGAAATTGCCTGGTCAATATATTTTTTTTTTTTGAAGCACAAAAAATGTATTGGTATTAGTTTTGGATTTAGTGCTTCGATACTTAAAACTGACATATAATACTGTATGGAATGGTAACACGTCTTTTTTCTTTTGTCTTTTTTTCTCCTTAAACAACTTCTTATTCAACGCATATCTCCTGTTTTACGTAAAAATACACATTTTTAACTACAACTTGCACATGAAAAATTTTTAACTTCTGTTTCTTATGTAATTTGCCTATTGCAAGTAATTTCTTTTTTTGAAGCCAAAAAATGTATTGGGACTAGTTTTGGATTTTTTTTTCAGTACTATGTTGCTTAAAACTGACATATAATACTGTATGGAATGGTAACAAATGTCTTTTTTCTTTTGTCTTTTTTCTCCTTGAACAACTTCTCATTCAACGTGTATCTCCTGTTTTACGTAAAAATACACGTTTTTAACTACAACTTACACATAAAAACTTTTTACCTTCTGTTTCTTGCAACTTGCCTATTCTAAGTAATTTCTTTTTTTGAAGCACAAAAAATGTATTGGTATTAGTTTTGGATTTTTTTTTAGTGGATTTTTTTTGCTTAAAACTGGCATATGGAATGGTAAAAATTTTTGTCTTTTTTCTCCTTAAACAACTTCTTATTCAACGTATATCTTCTGTATTAACGTCAAAATACACACTGCAGCTAGTTTTTAAACCAATCTTTCAAAAAAAGCATAATAACCGTTATGCTATTGTATAATTATTAGAACATACACACATTTCTGCTGCTATTCTAACAAATTTTGTATTTTTTCTCCTTAATCTATTTCTTACACAACGTATATTTTGCTTTTAACGTTTTAATACGGTACAGTATGGTTAAATTTTAAGTCTTTTTTAACGCATTCTTAAACAACTCATATATTTCCTGTTTTAACGTCTAATTTAAAATACACATTGTAGATAGTTGTACCTAGTTTTTACATCGAGCTTTCAAGAAAACATAATAACCGTTTTGCTATTGAAAAATTATTAGAACTCATTTCTGCAACTATTCTAACAAATTTTGGCTTTTTTTTCTCCATAAGCGACTTCTTATTCAACGTTTATTTTTGTTAATTAAGGTTTTTAGTTGAGATGAAAAAAAGTTAATGGCACGAGAGGGATTCGAACCCACGACCTTCGGCTAGATACGCCGCTGCTCTACCACCTAGATGTATGTGGGGTTGAGATGGGGAGTTGATGTTCAAGTGGATCGAGGTCACGCTCAGGTGGTAGAGCAGCGGCGTATCTAGCCGAAGGTCGTGGGTTCGAATCCCTCACGTGCCATTAACTTTTTTTCATCTCAACTAAAAACCTTAATTAATTGTAATGATTTAATTGGTCAAGCGGACCACGAAATTAGTGAGTTTATTTTTGTTTTAACGTCTACATACATATTGCAGCTTGCCTTTCGTGCAAACTTGATATGTGTTATGTTTTTCTATAATTATTAAAACAGTTACTGAAGCTATGATAACAACTTAGGTTTCTTTAAGCAACTTGTCTATTCAACGTGTATTTCCTGTTTTAACAATTAAAAATGTATTGCAACTGGTTTTTCAATCAACATTTCATGAAAACCTTGTTGTATGAGTTATGTTGCCGTATAATTATTTAAACTGAAGTACATTTCTACAGTTATGAGAAATTTTGTCTTTGTTTCCTTAAGGAACTTGCATGTTTAACGAATATTACCAACTATAGCTTGGTACATACGAACTACAGCTGGTTTTTTCATCAATCTTTCATAAAAGTCTAATTTGTTTTATGTTACTGTATTATTATTAAGTGGAAAAATATTTATTCGGCTAGGCTAACAAATTTTAACTTCGGTTTACTTAACGAACTTTCTTATTCAACGCGTATTTCTTGTTTTAATTATTAAACAATATATTGGGACTCGTTTTGCATTTTAACTTCGGTTTCCTTAAACAACTTAAAAGTTGTTTAAGTGTATGTGTTATACATTTCCAGTTTTAACGACTACATACCTACTGTAGCTCCATACCTACTGGCTTTTAAATCAATCTTTCATAAAAGCTTAGTAAGTGTTATGTTTTCTTATAATTTTATTAAAACAAAAGCATTCCTGAAGCTGCGATAACAAATTTTAATTTTGCAGCCATTTTAAGCAACTTGCCTAGTCAACGTACATTTCCTGTTTATAATTTGTAAAGGTATGACAGTTTTATAATTAAGGTTTCATAAAAGCATTTTATGTTTGTGTTATGTTATCGTATAATTATTTAAACTGAAATATATTTCTACGGCTATCACAAATTTTGACTTTGGTTTCGTATATTTATTTATCATTTTAACTACCATATATGCTTTACAAGTAGTTTTTAACATTTCATAACTGCGTTGTTTAATTGTTAAAACAGACATTTCTGCAGCATGCCTATCGTTACTTCAAATTTTGAATCCGTTTCCTTTAGCGACTTGCTTATTCAATATGTATTTTTTAAAAATTATAAATGCACTGTGTATTATATCATATTTTGTTTCTCCATAATTATTTGTTCTGTAATTTATTGTTGACTTTTATTTTCCATTTTTAAAAGACATTTTTTTACGACGGTTCGCAACAGCAGAGGTCATATCAACCCTCAGGGTGCTGATGTTTTTGAAAAAAAAAAAAAGCCCATTTGTATGTTATCGTTGTTTATGCCGGGTTCGAACGCCGAGCCGCTGGATTCGAACCCGTGATCTTTACCTTACAGTGATGAGCGCCGTCGTTGCGGCCACCGACGCCCCCTCAATATCTATTCGTCTACATTGTGTGTGAATATCACATATATGTTATCGCATAAAAATTAAAACGGACATACATTTCTTCTAACACATTATTTCATTCCGTGCTTCTTTAAACAACGGGCAAATTGCACCGCATTTTACGCATACGTACAGCAGCTTGTTTTGAGTTTGACTTACGTATCATATAAATATTAAAACTGGCATATAGTTACGTGTGGTAACAAATTTTGATTTCGCGTTTCCCTAAGCAACGTAGTTTTGAGATGGGAATTGCAAAGAAAAATTCAAATTTCAAGCTGCCGTCTCACAAGGGAGCATTCTTAGACCTTTCCTTTACGAGATGAGGTAAATCCAGCTGACATTCCTATACTTCCAGAAACAATTCTCTCCACTTTTGATGACGAAACAGAAATCTTTTCCCCGCATAAAGACATCTTCCAAACGGTTTGCAGTGTCTGGACGTTTGGTCTAAAAAGTAGAGAATTAAAATAAATGCAACGAAGAGGCGATACATTAACTTCACACTCGGACCTATTACACTCCAGCTGCTTTCTTTAACGGGGTTTCACTACCCGGTGTCGAACACGTACTTGGGTCTTCAACTTGACAAATGACTTATTTGGAATCCGCACACAAGAGAAAACGAACTAAACAAACGTCACAAACTGTTATCACTGGACAATCCACACTTCCATCCAAAGATTAATGATGAACACCATGGTTCTCAAACCTATGTGGACTTTTGGTATCGAAATCTGCGGGTCAATCGAGCAATATTTATTGCATCTTGTCTTGACTTTCATCCGTAAACGCAACAAAGTTCATTCGCGCAAATGTATTGTAAAATTAAAACAAACAGTAGAGATATTGATCTGAACTTTTTCTTAAGAGATTCGTCTGGGGTAGTACCTAATTTGAACGGATATTCGTTGATTTAAATAATTTATATATCCCATTAACTGCACCTGTAAACATTTTAAGCTAGAACAAGCTGCGAGACAAGCAAAATGCTATTTTATGGTATGGTATGGTGATAAGGATACTAAGAAGCAGGATTTGTACTCCCCAGGCACTGTAGCCTTCTCGCTTATTGTACCTTCCTAGTTCCTTAGTTCAGTGCAATAGACTCTATCCTTCTCCAGAAGTATCATGTCATTGACTGTCGCTGCTACAATTTCATTCCCTAAGTTTTTTTCGAATGCTAGGTTGAATCTCCATTGAACTGTTGCTTCACAGTCGAAGATGATATGAGTGGCTGAATCCTCCTCCTCATTACATAATCTGCAGATGGGATCTTCATTGTATATGCCCATGTTATGTAGATGTTTGATCAGATGGTAGTAGTCCTATCACTCCTCTGAGTTTAGCCCTCTCCAGTTGCAGCAGTGATGTTGCCAGTCTTGGTGAGGGTTGTTTCATCATAAATTTACTATGTCTAGCACTGCTAGAGTTTATCCACTTCTCCTTTTGTTTTGTTTGGATCCATTCTTCCATGGAGGAAGCAAAATGCTAACATTTTAGTCAAAATGATAATAGAATAAAAACTTTTAAAAATAATGCACTAGCTGTTCTTTACTAACGTTCGTTTCATTTTGTAGTACTCTATTATCAACTATTTTAATGACTAAAACATTTTTGTTGTGAGTTACAGTAGTTAGTTAACGTTAACTAGTTAGTTTACAGTTAGTTTGTAGATATGAAGTTTTAAAGTAAAAAAGTCATAGTTAAGTCAATAACTTTATAGTTCAACTTAATATCTAATATATACCAATTATTTTTTTGTACGCTTATCCTCGATGTTTTGGTCAAATGAGTTTCAGCATTTCGCCATCATTTGTTCTCAACAATTTCGGTTAAAACCAAAGTCACAGAAGACGAAAGTAGAAACACATCTGAAAGACCAACCATTTGAGCTAGCAGGATGGTTCTTTTTCAAATACACAACTGCATCGATTGAACCAACGAGCAGAGAGGTTCTATGAACCTGAATTACGCAGCTTTTTTCGACTACATAAAGTTCGACGGTCCCTGGGGGCGATCCTCGTTTTCGTTTGCTTGAAATTAAACTTGTATATATGAGAAGAATTGTAAATTTGAACTATTTATTTGTTTTTGCATAAATCCATATTCATGGACACGGGTGCTTTATGACAGAATGATTTATCTGTTATTTGTATTGTTATTACAATTTAAAGTGTTACATGCATCGACTCATTGTCAGTCCCAACATTGCCAAGGACGGTGAAAAGTTGAAAAAGACTGAATCTGTCTTCGAAGAATTTGAATCCTTTATTTTATTTATTTATTTATTTTTTTGGCATTGACCTTTTGTCTTCAGCCATGTTTTTTTATTGTTTTTTATACTTTGTTCGTTATAAATTATTTATAAGTTAAAACGAGTTCGTTTGACAAAATCGACCAGAGCCCGATAAACGTCGAAATCTTCTGTATATATTAAGAATTTATAATTATAAGGTTTTGCTACTTCGCACTGGTCTTTCGCACCGAACATAGCACCCTTCTTCATCATATTTTCTGCAATGCCATACTATAAGAATTGAATTTGAATCCGTCTTTTAACAATTTAATTATGTCAATTTGTAGACATCTTTAAGATTGTTTTGCCCTGATGAAGACCTTAAAATTCGATCGAAAGCTTGATATATATTGAAGATAACAATTGAATTTGTTATTTTAACTATTAGTGCGTTGTATGAACTTTATGCTCAGGCGCTACTCTTGGTAAAGTAAAAATGAAATTCTCCATTGCAAAGTATTTAATTTATGTTTAAATTAAACGAAGCTGTCTTTTTTAAATACATTTTAAGCACATCTCCTTCTCCGACGTTCCTCAGGGAGACCCTATACAACCCTATACATGCGGACATGCATTCATTAAACCTATTTTTATGAGTGCAATTTGTGGTTTATGAATAAACTACCATAGACGATCGCTGACGAATTAGGAGGGAGGATATTAAGGGACTCAATAAAAGAACCGTTTTAATTGAAAGCCAAATGGGTACTTCTCTGTTTTTCTCCCTTAAATGTACTTGTGTAATTTTCTTTTAATCTATTAAATAAATAAATATTCGGATAAGTACATAAGACATATATTTAACAAAAATATGAAAACTAATAAGAGAAAGGGACGTCGGTAGCCGCAACTGTTTAGGCGCTGGTACGGCGTTCATCACTGTAAGGTATATATATATATATA